>NC_053391.1:94070720-94670720 GCF_905171765.1 Bufo bufo
ATTAGAATATTGTGCAAAGTTCATTTATTTCAGTAATGCAACTTAAAAGGTGAAACTAACATATGAGATAGACTCATTACATGCAAAGCAAGATATTTCAAGCCTTTGTTTGTTATAATTTGGATGATTATGGCTTAAAGCTTATGAAAACCCAAAGTCACCATTTTGAGGTACCCTTTGCTCAGGGGGTATGGATTAATTAGCTGACTAGAGTGTGACACTTTGAGCCTAGAATATTGAACCTTTTCACAAAATTCTAATTTTAATCTGCATTAATACAATTACTTTTAATTTGCACTACTGAAATAAATGGACTTTTGCACGATATTAAAAAATTTTGAGTTTCACCTGTATTTAAAAAGATTTAAAAAAATATAAAAGTTTAAATCACCCCCCTTTCCGTATAATAAAAAAGAAATACCTACTGTAAATAACAAAAAATATAAACATAATGGGTATCACCGTGACAAAAAACACTTGTATTAAAATATAAAAACATTTTTCCAATACTGTGAATGGCGTAATGGAAAAAAGTGTCAAAATGGCAAATTTGACATTTTTTCATTGCTTCTCTAACCCAAAAAGTAATAAAATGTGATCGAAAAGTCACACACACACTCCAAAATGGTATCAATAAAAACTACAGATTGTCCTGCAAAGAAACAGCCCAGTAGATATAACTATAAAAAATGTATGGGGGTCAGAATATGTTGATGTAAAAAAAAAACATTTTTTTTTCAAAGTTTGCATTTATTTTTACACTATTTAGACATAAAAAAAACTATACATATGTGGTATTGTTGTAATCATACTGACCCAGAGAATGAAGGGCATGGGCCACTTTCGCCGCAAACAAAACACTGTGGGAACATAACCCATAAAACAGTGGAGGAATTGTGTTTTGTTTCCAATTCCACCCCATTTGGAATTTTTTACCGCTTCCCACTATATTGTATGCCATAATTAATGGTTGCCTCATATAGCTATGTGAACGTAACTATAAAAAAGTTATGGCTCTAGGAAGATGGGGAAGAAAAATAAAAAAGGCAAAAATGAAAAACCTCCGGTCTCCTTAGGGTAAAGGCAAATCTTCCTTACTATAGCACTATTTAGGAGTGGGGAGGGAAATTTATCTTGGTAGATTTAGTATTCTGTGGTCTATTACAGCTGCACATGGTGGAAACCCAGCTTTCCCAGGGTCCTGAAAGGCAATTATGGCACTATTTAGGAATAGAGACTGCAACTTATCTTAGTAGATTTAATATTCTGTAGTCTATTATAGCTTCACATGTAACCAGATCTATTTTGTACTACTACTAATAAGGGTGCATTCACACGACTGTATACATGGATCCGCAATGGGGCCGCAAAAGATGCGGACAGCACACCGTGTGCTGTCCGCATCCGTTGTTCCGTTCCACGGCCCCGCAAAAAATATAGAGCATGTCCTATTCTTGTCCGTGCTTGCGGACAAGACTGGGCATTCTCTATATAGCGCCGGCCATGTGCGGTCTGCAAAATGCAGAACGCACACGGCCAGTATCCGTGTTTTGAGGACCGCAAAACACTTACGGTCATGTGAATGCACCCTAGGAGATTCCTTCCAACAAAATGGCCACTCTCACGGTGTAGAAAAAGTTATCTACACTTAACCTAGCCCTGTCCTCTAACACTTCCTGGCTTACATGCACTAGCATGAGAGAGGGAAGAAGGAGGGGAAGAAGACATGGCTGCAGCCTGGGAGAACAACGCACTGCTTTTCTAATTAATTTTTCAGGGTCTGCAATTGTGATATCTGACAAAACAAGAGCAAATAACAAAGACACGTAAGAAGATTATGTTAGGTTTTGGTTATTCTTTTTTGTGTGTTTGGATTCTGGGTTTAGTGGCCCTTTAACCACTGCTGTTCAAGAGAAACTCACAAGGGAAGTTTTGCTGTGCTCACAACAGTTATCTGGCATTCACCATATATGAAATGACATTGTTTGCCCATTATAGGCAGATATTCAGCTCCGGCTTTCAGCTCTTAGAATGGGATATGAACTGAAAAGAATGGTAAAGAAGGACAAGGCGATGAGTCTTTGTATGGTGATGTATTGAGCCAGCTCTACATCCTTATCCTGTTATTACACACATCTTCTATGACAATTAAAGTGGTGTTTCCATGAATTCATCGTCTTCATCTTCCAACAGGATTACAGTGTGTTCTTTTTGGTTAGATGCGTCCACTTCATCAACAGATGTTATACTGGAGCAGACCGATTCTTCTTTTATGAAAGAAATAAAATCGAGGTAATTAGTAAATTACTTTATTTAGTCCACCAAAAAAATGCAACAGTAAAATTAAGACAAAAATCACATATTAAAACCTATTGTTTTCTCTGGTCAGTGGGGGATACCAGCTAGGATGGAGCGTACACTCATTACAAAGTATGTTATATGGGGCTCAATAGGGAAGCTTGTAAAAAAAGTTTATAAAGCACACATTTTTTAGGCCAAAAACACCACCGGCAGATGTTTGCTGAAAGCTGGTGCATTTTTTGTGGTCCATGGTACTTATTTCAGACTTTTCCCATAGACTTCTTTATAGGGAAAGAAATGCCTAAAACATGGCAAAAATGTGGCTGCAAAAAGCCACCAAAAGAAAGCTTATTACTGACCTATTCTTCTATCTTATGGTTTAGTAAGGAGTGGGACATGAGGTGCCTATTGGTCTGTAGTGTCAGAGAAATCTCAAAGCAACGCAAAAGAATAGCAGCCCAAATACCACCAATGAGATTTTTAACACCTACCAGATGTCCTCATTAAATTTCTCATAGGCTTAAAGGATTTTTCTCGTATTTAAGATTTTTAATCAAGTGCTCACAGCCTGCCCCCTGAAACGGAAGATTCGTACTTACCTGCTCCACGCTCCAGACCTCTGCGCTGCCTCTGCTGTCTCCATCTTCCCGGCCCCGCACTGTTGTCTTCCGGTTTTGCATGGACATGGTCACATGCACTGCTCCAGCCAGTGACTGGCTTCAGTGGTGATGTGGCCACAAGCAGCATGTCACCGTTGAAGCCAGTCATTGGCTGAGGCGGTGCATGAGACCATACCCATGCACCACCGGATGTAAACAGTGCCAGGACCGGAAGATGGAGACCGCAGGGGAAACACGGAGAACCAGAGCAGCGTTGAGCAGGTAAGTATTAGTCGTCTGTTTGAAGTGACTGGCTGTGGGCAGACTGAAGTTTTGTATAGCTCGTCTTACAAATATTAAATATGGTGCATAGTGTCCCCATTACTGATAGTTGATCATGTTCCAACCAGCGACATAACTACGCCAGACACAGTGTCACAATCACACTAGCTGACCAACCTTCTAGCTGTAAGAGTCCATCATTTTCATTTACACAGGTGACTTGACTGTGCCATTCAGTCCATTTAACTGTGTTAATTCTGAAAAAGACATAAAACAAAGTGAGCACATCCTATACCTATAATATGAAACAAATGGGCAGGGGCACCTCGCTAAAAAAGCAACAGCAAACATACAAAGCAACAGGCCTCTGCAAACACTGAGCACATGGATTATAAATGTTACTAATATATACTGTACACATAATTCACTATATAAAGGAATATGAGGTCTTAGAAAACATATTTAGAATCAAAATCATTTGTGCACCTCCACCACAATTCTGTGAATAATTTTATATATACAACACTGAAGACACTTTGATACAATGTAAAGTAGTCAGTGTACAGCTTGTATAACAGTGTATATTTGGTGTGTCCTCAAAATAACTCAACCCACAGCCATTAACCTCTAAACCGCTGGCAACAAAAGTGAGTGCACCCTTAAGTGAAATTGGCCAAATTGTGCCCAAAGCGTCAGTATTTTGTGTGGCCATCATTATTTTCCAGCACTGCCTTAAGGAATCCGCAGCGTGAATGAGAGCCAAGCTGCGCTCTGGACAGCAGAGACCCGGAGCATTAACATGATTGATAATGCCCAGTGCTTCTGTGTGATCTTTTTACTACAAAATCACGGTGACAGCTTTATCTCACTGTGATTTCGTAGTAAAAAGATCAATCATGTTAATGCTCCGGGTCTCTGCTGTCCAGCGCGCAGCTTGGCTCTCATTCACGCTGCGGATGACACGCACAGCATGTGAAAACAGCCCTAACTCTCTTGGGCATGGAGTTCACTAGAGCTTCACAGGTTGCCACTGGAATCCGTTTCCACTCCTCCATGATGACATTACCGAGCTGGTGAATGTTAGAGACCTTCCGTTTAAGGATGCCCCGCAGATGCTCAATAGGGTTTAGGTCTGGAGACATGTGCAACGTCCGTACATGTGGCTAGGGTCCTTTTAAGATATGATAAATGTAATTTTTCGTGACGCCAGTTGCATTTCAGCAACGAGGGACTAAGTCCCCCTATGTAGAAGGTGATGATGGAACCCAGGTGTAGGAATGCCAGAGTGGTGTAAGGGTTGCCTATAATATCCCTTTAGGTGTTATGGCTGTGCACTTGTCACGGTGCTCCAACCTGGATATCCGGGAACCCCATGCGTTGCCGGACGAAGCAGAGCAAATTGGGTGAATACGTGGTGGAGAGGATGATGAAAGAAATTGAGTCCAGACTTTGTACGAAGTTCAACTGCAGCTTTACTTTGCATAAATGTTTCTTCAAGCGGTTTACAGACTTGGTCTTGGTTTCCAGCAAGCTTTAGCATGAAAATGGTAGGCAAACCCTCTCGGCTCTGCTATGCTGACAGGATTAAATAGCAACTTTTCCTTTTGCTTTCTGCTGCAACTTCTCTCTTTGTCTGACTCTATGGCAAGGCACAGGGCAACTTCTTCCTGGCTAATGAGACTTCTAGAAGTGGTCTCTCTGCTCCAGCAGAACTGAAGGTATTCTGGCTGGTGTGGGCAACACACATCCAGGAGGGACGCAGCACTGCACACCCGCTTCCTTAGCAGGGGGTCAGCTAGAACTAACTCACTGGAACTAACTGGTCCCCACCCTTCCTGCAGGATATGGGACTCCCCCACTCCTCCACAGGGGGGGGGGTTACAATTGACTGAAAGGTTCAATGCTATTCTACATACTGCTCTGCCATATTCGCTGCCACCTGCTGGTGAACCAGGCATATTACATTTGAACATAAACAGATGCATAACAGGAAATGCACAATATATGGGACCTGGAATAAATGTATAAAATTACATTGAGATTGCATACCCACATAGAAACAGGGCGTAGGTGTGGTAATGCCACTCAGGGCATTACACATGCTTGGCCAGTCCAGCGGTCACTGTACTATAGCCCCGCCCCACCGCTCCGGTATTCTAATATAAAATGTATTATTGAATTAAAAGTTATTAAACATGCCCCCCTCACTCCTAATAGTACCGTATATCCTAATTTCTTCTGTATAATGCCGGCAGACAGGCCGGGCGGGCGGCAGCGTAACTCCCTGATGTCACGTGCCTGCGCCGCCTCCTTTATGAATGAAGCAGGCGGCGCAGGCAAGTGACGTCAGTGAGTGACGCGCCGGCCGCCCGGCCCGCCTGCCGGCATTATACAGAAGCAATTAGGACATACGGTATGTAACGGATCACCTGGCACCCCAACTGAGTACCTCCGTTTACGGATGCGCCTAGCGTTTCCTGAGGCTTCCAAGCACTCTGGCAGACACCACAATCACCAAACCGTAGAAGCCTTTAAATCCACTTCAAGCATATGAATGCTGTAGGCAGTTGAATAGGAAACCATACGAATAGGTTTTCACTCCTAGCAGTCAAACTGGGACAGCATGCAATAAATCCTCCCCCAAGAATGAGACGACACTTCACCTTGAGGGTTAAAACAGGAACTCTACTTTATTTAGACACAGCATACTACTTTAAACCCAACAGCCTCATTTACATACAATAGGGCACCTAGGACTATGGTACAAGGAAGGGTGGGGGCCAGACAATAGCACGAGCTGATGGGAGATTGAGAAGGGACAGAACAGCTGGTTTAAACTGGTGTCCCTGCGACAACACATTGCTGGAGAAACAATGGGACAGGAAAAAGGGGAAGGAGAAGAGGCACAGAACAGCCTTGCCTGTAACATAGCAAACTTTACAGCCAGGGCAAGATATATACAGTCCACAACACACAGCAATACAAAATACCACATGCCCAAATTGCATTCCACGTACAAATTCACCAGGGGCCATAGTCAGTAGGTAGGAGGCGGGTACCTAGGCCTCTCCAATGCCCAGTGGCGAGGCGGGTTCCGCCACATTTCTCCCCTTTCCCATTGAGACTATCCAGACCTCCAGGCGGTCTGGGGCTCTGATAGTCAGCCGGCTTTTCTCAAAGGGTGTAGTTGTCCCTATGGCCCCCTGCCGCTTGTGCCCAGTTGTAGATCCATGGCTTTGGGGGAAGGTAACCAGGGTGCCCTCTCCCCTGGTGGAACAAAGCTGGTGCTGGGGGGAAGGGGTAACAGGCTCCTCTCTCTGCGACACCCTCCCTTGTTGTAGGGGAAAACAGACTGCCTCTCCTTCCAATACATTGTCCTGTTGTTGTGGACCAGGACAGACTGTCCATATCCCCAGTGGTGCAGGTACAGAGACTATGGTCCCATCTGCACTGTTGTGGGGCTTACTGTCTCCCCTTGGTGTGCTAGGCTGCCGCTGGGGAGAGGGGGTAACAAGCTCCTCTCCCTTACACACTTTCAGCCGCTGGGGAGAGGGGGTACAAGCCAGCCCTGTAACAAGGGGGTCGGTGGAGCAGAGGCTAGCGGCGCTCTGCCCGGATGCCAGCTCTTCTGCTGGAGGGACTGGAGTACAGTCCTGCTGGGTAGTAAGGGGACAAGTAGGGCAGAGGCCAGCGGCGCTCTGCCCAGATGCCAGCTCTTCTGCTGGGAGGGGGCCAGAGGGGGCTAAGGACCCCTCTACTGAACCCAGTACCTGGTTTGGAGTTGGCTGTGGAGGGGAGGGGTTGCTTACCTCCTCCTCCTGGTACTGCTGCTGTTGGGGAGAGAGACCGGCTGTCTCCCCTCCCTGTAAAGCACTCTGCCGCTGGGAAGGAAGGACGACACACTTCTCTCCCTGTATTACCCCCATCTGGAGTTGGAGATCTGGGCCGGCTGCCCAGTATCTCTGTAGGGCCGGTAGAGAGATCTCGGTCCCATCTCCACCTGCCATCTGTGGGTCTTCCCAGGACCAGTCGATAAGGTCCTTCATTTCTGGGGCTGGTTGGGGAATAGGAGGTACCGAATGCAGGTCTCCTGATGAAGGGTTTAGTTGTTGGGGAGGGGGAACGAAACTCAATGCTCCCAATGGTGTACAGTCCATAAGCCCCATCAGGTTAGAGACAGGCGGTGTCACTTGATCATATAAGTCCGCATAATTCTGTTCGATCTCCCACTGCTCTGGTGGTACTTGCAGGGTATAGGGTGACTGACTGGAGCTGACCAGGTGCTGGTAATCCTGCTCCAGTTCCCATTCCTGGACAGCCAGTTCAATCAGGTCTGGCCTTAGGTCTTCGGCCATAGGGAGATCCAGCACGGCCAACCTGTAGTCAAATATGTCCCAAAGCCGTGACTCTGCCGCACTCCCAAATTCCGGTTCTGCAAAGGCCCCCCATAATAAGCCAGGGCCATTATAATCCTTGCCCTCGGGTTTGTCAAATTTGGCCATTCCGGGAACCTGCTGAACCGCGTACCAACGTAGCGCTTGGTATGCATCATCGAGACCCAGTTCCCTCCATGCCAGTGAATTAAGTTGCCTCACCAATTCCTCCTGGGCCTGTTCTCCCAGCATAGGTATCCGTAGGGCCACTCTGGCTTGTAACCGCTGCTCCTTGCTGGGAAGACGCTCACCTCGCCAACGCTGGACACCTTCTAGGGTTTCTTCCCACATCTCTTGTCGGGCGCTCTCTCTGCAGTCCAACCTGGTTGCCTCTCCTATTGGCTTGACCAGTGGTGCCAAGAGGTTCTGTAACCTCCGGTTACATTCCTTTTCTACCTCTAGCGTCGTCCAGGGACTCGCTGGTTCTATGCCGCTCCATAATAATTCCTGTGTCTCCAGGGTGTTGTTCCTCTCACACCAGGACGCCATCCCACTGCTTGCCACCAATGTAACGGATCACCTGGCACCCCGACTGAGTACCTCCGTTTACGGATGCGCCTAGCGTTTCCTGAGGCTTCCAAGCACTCTGGCAGACACCACAATCACCAAACCGAAGAAGCCTTTAAATCCTCTTCAAGCATATGAATGCTGTAGGCAGTTGAATAGGAAACCATACGAATAGGTTTTCACTCCTAGCAGTCAAACTGGGACAGCATGCAATAAATCCTCCCCCAAGAATGAGACGACACTTCACCTTGAGGGTTAAAACAGGAACTCTACTTTATTTAGACACAGCATACTACTTTAAACCCAACAGCCTCATTTACATACAATAGGGCACCTAGGACTATGGTACAAGGAAGGGTGGGGGCCAGACAATAGCACGAGCTGATGGGAGATTGAGAAGGGACAGAACAGCTGGTTTAAACTGGTGTCCCTGCGACAACACATTGCTGGAGAAACAATGGGACAGGAAAAAGGGGGAGGAGAAGAGGCACAGAACAGCCATGCCTGTAACATAGCAAACTTTACAGCCAGGGCAAGATATATACAGTCCACAACACACAGCAATACAAAATACCACATGCCCAAATTGCATTCCACGTACAAATTCACCAGGGGCCATAGTCAGTAGGTAGGAGGCGGGTACCTAGGCCTCTCCAATGCCCAGTGGCGAGGCGGGTTCCGCCACACGGTACTATTAGGAGTGAGGGGGGCATGTTTAATAACTTTTGATTCAATAATACATTTTATATTTGTATACTGGGGCGGCGCACGGAATCTGTGGATGGCACAGTTAAGGGGTGGGGGGGTCTGTGGATGGCACTGTTATGGGCTGGGGGGGGTCTGTGGATGGCACATATATAACAGTGCCATCCACAGATCCCCCCCCTGTAACAGTGCCATCCACAGATCCCCCCCTGTAACAGTGCCAGCCACAGATCCCCCCCTGTAACAGTGTCCGTCATCCACAGATCCCCCCATAAGTGTCCGTCATCCACAGATCCCCCCATAAGTGTCCGTCACCCACAGATCCCCCCATAAGTGTCCGTCATCCACAGATCCCCCCATAAGTGTCCGTCATCCACAGATCCCCCCATAAGTGTCTGTCATCCACAGATCCCCCCATAAGTGTCCGTCATCCACAGATCCCCCCATAAGTGTCCGTCATCCATAGATCCCCCCATAAGTGTCCGTCATCCACAGATCCCCCCATAAGTGTCCGTCATCCACAGATCCCCCCATAACAGTGTCCATCATCCACAGATCCTCCCATAACAGTGTCCGTCATCCACAGATCCCCCCCATAACAGTGTCCGTCATCCACAGACCACCATTAGTTCCAAACCCACCAAAAGCACACCTTTTGGTTAAAAAATTTTTTTTTCTAATTTTCCTCCCCAAAAACCTAGGTGCGTCTTATGGGCCGGTGCGTCTTATAGGGCGAAAAATACGGTAACCTGTGATAACCCCCTCCAGCCGTGCTAAACAAACGTTCGAACAATACACTGGCTGCAGGGCAGGCCAGCACCTCCAAGGGGTAAAGGGCAAGCTCAGGCCATGTGCCCAAAAGTTGAAGGGGGCAGACCCATCAGTCAGTACGTGTAGGCGTGTGCACACACACTGCACCACCATGTCGCACGTCCCCCTGATGTTCACGATCCAATTGGATATCTTCTCTATCAACTTTCGATGTTCTTTTCTGCGCCTACCATGTTGATCACGGTTAGCGGTGAATCAGAGTTCCGCGCCGGAGAGGGAGCATGAGAAATGGATACCACATCCAAGAGAGGCTAATAGTTTGAAATTAAATGTGATCGAGCGGAAAAGTGGGACAAATTATTAAAGAGCAAATGTGGGACAAGTCAAAGTTTAAGCATTGAATGAAAGGAGAGGGGGCGAGTCATTTTTTAAATTTAATTCCCTGTTAACTATGCAGAGCAGGGGTTTAATCACGGCAAAAATGGTCAAATGTCACCCAAGAATGTAACAGGCAAATTAGTGAAATGTTTTTACCTGTCTACTAGGTATAGCAGGGGTATATCACAGCCAAAAATTTGGTGAATTTCACCCGAACTTGTAACAGACAAATTAGTGAAAGATTTTTAACTGTCTAATAGGTATAGCAGGGGTATATCACAGCCCAAAATTTGTGAATTTCACCTGAGAATGTAACAGACAAATTAGTGAAATTTGCTTACCTGTCAACTAGGTAGAGCAGGGGTAAATCATACCCAAAAATTGGTGAATTTTACCCGAATATGTAACAGACAAATTAGTGAAATGTTACCTGTCTACTAGGTATAGCAGTGGTATATCACACCCAAAAATTGGTTAATTTCACACGAATATGTAACAGACAAATTAATGAATTTTTTTTACCTGTCTACTAGGTATGACATAAAATAAAATACGTACAAATTTTAAAAAAAATCTTGTTTTAGGAGGTGGAGGTCCATATGGAGTAGGAGTTTGAGGAGGCGGCGGACATAGCGGTGTAGGTAGAAGCGGCGGTGGAGGAGGACGAGGTAGCCAACACTATTTTTTGGTTTAAATTTTTTTTTTTTTTATTAGGGTACACTCCAAAAGAGTCGGAAATATCCAAAATACAACAATGAGCAATTGCGCTGTAGTATAACAATGGCTGGGTAAGGCCGGTATACACGTCTATTCTGCACAAGGTACGGACAAGTCCTGTGGGATCCATGCCTGGTTAATTTTAATGAACGTGAGCTTGTCCACATTGGCTGTGGACAGGCGGCTGCGCTTGTCTGTGATAACGCCCCCTGCCGTGCTAAGCACACTTTCAGACAATACACTGGCTGCAGGGCAGGCCAGCACCTCCAAGGCGTAAAGGGCAAACTCAGGCCATGTGCCCATTTTGGAGACCCAGAAGTTCAAGGGGGCAGACCCATCATTCAGTATGTGCACACATACTGCTCCACCATGTTGCTGAAATGTTGCCTCCTGCTAAGACGTTCCATATCAGCTGGTGGTGCTGGTTGTTGTGGCATGCTGACAAAGCTTTTCCACATTTCGGCCATGCTAACCCTGCCTTCTGAGGTGCTGGTGGTGCCCCAGCTGCGTTGGTGACCTCTTCCTCCTTCTTTGCCTTCGCCTTGTGCTTCCATTGTGCACCTGCTGTCAGGTGGGAATGCCACCAGCAGCGCATCTACCAGCGTGCGCTTGTACTCGCGCATCTTACGATCACGCTCCAGGGATGGAATTAAGGACGGTACGTTGTCCTTTTAACGGTGACCCAGTAGAGTGGCCACCCAGTAATCAGCACAAGTTAGAATGTGGGCAACTCGGCGGTCGAGCGGAGACACTGCACTGCAACAAGCTGTCCTCTGTGGGAGGTGTATCGTCTGTGTCCTCTGTATCTCTGTATCCACCCAGCCACGCACCAGTGATGGCCATGAGCTGGTTTGGGTGCCACCCTGCTGTGAACACGGTTCCTCCTCCTCCTCCACCTCGTCATCCTCCAGAACTGTGCCCTGGCTGGACAATTGTGTACCTGGCGTTTGTGGGTGCAGGAACCCACCCTCGGAGCCACTTGTGAATGACTGGCCGGAAACCCTATGAAATGATCCCTCTTCCTCCTCCTCCTGTGCCACATCCTCTTCTTTTCAAGGAGGCATAGAAGTGGGATAGTAACGCTGAGAATGGCGTTATCGGCACTGGCCATGTTGGTGGAGTACTCAAAACAGCGCAAAAAGGAACACAGGTCTTGCATGGAGGCCCAGTCATTGGTGGTGAAGTGGTGCTGTTCCGCAAAGCGACTCACCTGTGCGTGCTGCAGCTGAAACTCCACTATCGCCTGCTGCTGCTTGCACAGTCTGGCCAGCATGTGCAAGGTGGAGTTCCATCTTGTGGGCACGTCGCATATGAGGCGGTGAGCTGTAAGGCCGAAGTTACGCTGCAGCGCTGACAGGTGAGCAGCAGCAGGGTGAGAACGCCCAAAGCGCGCACAGACGGCCCGCACTTTATGCAGCAGCTCTGACATATCGGGGTAATTTTTAAGGAACCTCTGCACCACCAAATTCATCACATGCGCCAGGCAAGGGATGTGCGTCAAACCGGCTAGTCCCAGAGCTGCTACGTGATTTCGCCCATTATCGCACACCACCAGGCTGGGCTTGAGGCTCACTGGCACCAACCACTCATCGGTCTGTTGTTCAAGGCCCGTCCACAGCTCCTGCGCGGTGTGGGGTTTGCCCCCCAAACAGATAAGTTTTAAAACTTCCTGCTGTCGTTTACCCCTGGCTGTGCTGAAGTTGGTGATAAAGGTGTTACGCTGACTGGATGAGGAGCCGGTAGAGGATGAGGAAGCGGAGTAGGAGGAGAAAGCAACAGGAGGCAAACTGAAGCGCCCTGCAATCCTCGGTGGTGGAAGGACATGCGCCAAACTGCTATCCTGCATTTACCCAGTGTGCTGTTAGGGAGATATAACGTCCCTGACCGTGCTTACTGGTCCACGTATCCGTAGTTAGGTGGACCTTGCCACAGATGGCGTTGCACAGTGCACACCTGATTTTGTCCCCCACTTGGTTGTGCAGGGAAGGGATGGCACGCCTGGAAAAGTAGTGGCTGCTGGGCACAACATACTGTAGGACAGCCACCGCCATAAGGCTTTTAAAACTCTCCATCTCCACCACACGGAATGACAGCATTTCAAAGGCCAGTAATTTTGAAATGCTGGCATTCAGGGCCAGGGATCACAGGTCGGTAGGGGGGTACTTCCTCTTCCGCTCCAGTGTTTGGGAGATGGAATGCTGAACACTTCCGTGGGACATTGTGGAGATGCTTGGTGACCCAGGTGGTGGTGTTGCTGGCAGATCCTCTGTTTGCGGGTTGGCAGTTGCCACTGTCACTCCAGAGGTGGATGAAGAGGCCGAGACTGCAGTAAAAGAGGAAGCAGGAGGAGCCAGAGACCTTTCTTTGTTTTTGAGGTGTCTACTCCACTGCAGCTCGTGCTTTGCCTGGTCATGCAGGTTGTGCTTAGGGTGAGAACGTTTATGCCTCGCTTCAGGCTCTGATTGCACAGCGTGCAAACCACTCGTGCCTTGTCATCAGCACATTGTCTGAAGAACTGCCACGCCAGGGAACTCCTTGGAGTTGGCTTTGGTGTGCTTGGTCCCTTGCTGCGGTGGGCAGTAGCAGGCGTACTGTCTAGGGGACGGCCGCTCTGGTTTTGCACCCTGCTCCCTCTTCTGCTGTGCTGGTGGCTCTGTGTGACCACCGCCTCTTCTTCCGAACTACACAGGTCACTCGCATGACCTTGATTCCATGTGGGGTTGAGGACCTCATCGTCCTCCACATCATCTTCCACCCAGTCTTCAGCCCTGCTCTCCATGTCAGTCTGCATACTTTCGAAAGCCATAGCAGTTCGCACCTGTGTTTCGTCATTAACCGAGACGTGCTGCGGTGGTCCTCCCATGCATTCATCTTGGAATATAAGTGGTTGGGCATCGGTGCACTCAATCTCTTCCACTTCTGGGTCAGGGCTAGGTGGATGGCCCTGGGAAACCCTGCTAGCAGAGTCATCAAAAAGCAGAAGAGACTGCTGCATGACTTGGGGCTCAGACTGCTTGGCTGATTTGCAAGGGTGAAAGATGGACATCGGCTGCAGGTGCCAACTCTGACCTTTAGCAGGAGACTGGGTGGGAAACAATATGGAACTGGAGGCACTGTCAGCAATGAAATCTACTATCGCCTGTACTTGTTCTGGCCTCACCATTCGTAGAGCCGCATTAGGCCCGACCAAATAACGCTGAAGGTTCTGTCGCCTACTCGATACCTGAGGAAGGTGTTTCACTTGTGCGTGTAGCTGGCACAGATCTACCACATCCTCTCCCTGCAACATGAGCTCCACCAGCAGCAACACGACCGGGCCCACATCCCTTATTTGACGCTCTCCTCATATTTTTCAAATTTAGGATCTTGCCCAAAATGGATGTTTTTTTTTAAATAACTTCAGCGCATCCAGCACCAGTTCTATGTGTAAGACAGCTTCCTAAAATAGACTTAGAAAATGATAAATGAGATGGGCCTGCTGCCTGTCCCCTCCCCACCCACACCAATCTCCCTGAGGGGGGAGAAGTCGCAGATTGCGGAGCAAAGGACCTTTGCGCCACAATCTGTGCCAGAAATAGGCCTAATTTAGGTATATTTCTGTTCAATAAATGATCCCCATTGTTTTTTTTTATCATTGCATGTTAAACCCCTTTAACCGTATAACCGTATGTCAAAATTATATTACCGTACATTTCCATCTCTTTCTATTACCTTAAACATAATCTGATATCATTTTCAGAGAATTTGCACGTCTCTCCAACCTTAAACATTTCTCTAAAATAAGTTGTCATTCTTGTTTCAAATTCCAATATAGTTCTTGCTCTCTGGAAAAAGAGAAAATTACAATGACTGCTTAGACCCAGAAATGTGCTGCCTAGTGTTCGGCAAGCATCGCTATGCTCAAGCGCGATGCTCGAGTCAGTGTATTTAAATCTAATTTAGACTCTATTTCTGAAAAGCTTCTGGTGGGATTTGAACTCACAACCTTCTACATTACAGCCCAGAAGGTTAACCACTACACTATACAGCTGCATGGCCAGTTACAAAAAAAATAAAAATGAGACTTCAGCTGTATAGGAATACTTGCTGTATAAGTATTCCTGTACAGCAGAAGTCTCATATTTATTATTTTGTTTTAAGTAACTGGCCAGGCAGCTGTATAGTGTAGTGGTTAACATTCTGGGCTATAATGTAGAAGGTTGTGAGTTCGAATCCTATCAGAAACTTTTCAGAAATGAAGGCTAGATTTAATTTAAACATATATATATATATAGATATAGATATATAGATATATATACAAAAAAGGGCAGTACTCCAGAAAAATATTTCAAATATTTGGAGCTTGAGAAAGGCTCTATGGCTGAGCTGAAACGTCGCTGTACCACTGGGTGAATAAAAGGTTTTTCTTTTAAATATTTTTCTGGAGTGCTGCCCTTTTTCGTTTTTATGTGTGGCTAATTGCTCATTCCCATTGGGCTTTGCACCCGTGCACCTTCGATATTTGCGTCTGTGCTGCAATTTTTTCTTTACATATATATATATATATACAGTAGGATGCTAAAGGTTGGGCAACCTTTTTAATCGTCATGATTTTCCTGCATAAATCGTTGGTTGTTACAATAAAAAATGTCAGTTAAATATATCATATAGGAGACACACACAGTGATTTGAGAAGTGAAATGAAGTTTATTGGATTTACAGAAAGTGTGCTATAATTGTTTAAACCAAATTAGGCAGGTGCATAAATTTGGGCACGGTTGTCATTTTATTGATTCCAAAACCTTTAGAACTAATTATTGGAACTCAAATTGGCTTGGTAAGCTCAGTGACCCCTGACCTACATACACAGGTGAATCCAATTATGAGAAAGAGTATTTAAGGCGGTCAATTGTAAGTTTCCCTCCTCTTTTAATTTTCTCTGAAGAGTAGCAACATGGGGGTCTCAAAACAACTCTCAAATGACCTGAAGACAAAGATTGTTCACCATCATGGTTTAGGGGGAAGGATACAGAAAGCTGTCTCAGAGAAACTTTTCAGAAATAGAGGCTAAATTAGATTTAAATACACTGTGGTGTTCCCAAGCACTGATTCCATATATGGACATAGCTATATATGGAGTCAGAGCAGGGACTCCTAACCCAAACTAGAGTCCTGCCCTCTTCAGAGCAGGGGGTGCCTGGTTTAATGCTCAGGTTCTCCCATTGACTTCCATTGTGCTCTGTAGAGCACCTGAGCATCGGGAAGTGTTTCTACTGGAGCACACGAGCACTTTGGTGATCGACCAACACTACTGCTGCCACTTCACCTCCCAAACACAGCCATTCTCAAGCTCAATGTGACAGAAACTAGACTGAAGAATAACTTGCCCAGCCACATAATTTCTGGAGAATTCAAAGATTGGTGTAAAATGGCAGTTTTTGAGAAATCTCCCACATAATGTTCAAAAGTTCGGGTACAGCCACATGGTCAGGTTTCCTGACGCAGTTTTAGATGTCAAAACCAGGAGTGAATTAAAAAAAGAGAAGTCACATCTGTATACTTTCATTTATACTTTCTCTCTTTTTATGATTCATCCCTGATTTTGACTTCCAAAACTAAATGCAAGAACTTGGCCGTGCAGCGGACACCATGGCCGGCGGGTCTCTGCTGCTTCAAACACATGCGGCTAATGACCGTGATCGGCAATAAAGCTGATTGCGATAATTACAGCCTTTAGATGCCGTCATCAAGTGTGATCACGGCATCTAAATCTTGAAAAACATTACTGGCATCCCCAAGCGGCCAATGGGGATGCTGGCAATTGATTCAAATACGCTGGGTCTCTCTGTATACTAGGAAAATCCTCTGGTGGGCCCCTGATCCAGGATGGGCTCCTAGTACCCCACTTTTTGCCCAATTTGCACATGGTACAGTTTACAGACGGCACTACATACAGGTAATCAGTTTCCTCTCAACCTTCATATAAAAAACTGGGTAGATTATTTAACAAACTACACAGTTTATTATAGATGAGGCTGAGATGACTTCTAGGTACAGACACATGGTCTCCAGGACAGAAAAGTCTGAGGCACAGGCTAAGCAGCAGGCTAATACTGAAAATAAAGGAGTTTGGTGCAGTTTTAGGGATTTGTAAATAGGGGTCTGATGATATTTGCCTGTAGCTGTAGAGTGGGCCCACAGAAAGAATTGCATTGGTGGGCTCTAGGCACCACAATCCGACGCTGTTGTATACGCACCTGAAGCCTCCAGATGTGCTCACTTTCCTTAGAAATTTTTTCCACAGTTTCACTCATTAATGCAATTAACATATTGAGGAGAAGCACGAATGTTAAGATGACATAAACTATCAGAAGAAGCAGAAACAGGGTGGGATATTTTGAGTCCTGCTGCGTCACCAAGTCTCCTAATCCTATGGTAAGGCTGAACAGTTCCACAATAGCTGTTCTGAAGCTGTTATAAGAACTGCACTCGGCCCCCTCCATGCAGTGTTCAATGAGTGACGCAAGAGCTGTGGAAAGTAAGACAAAGGGGGTCATTTATTATTAGATATATGCCAATTTTTTACGTACACCTGTTGCAGTGCGGAATCTGCCACTTTTACCCGCTCACGCCAGGTCTAAAAAGGGGGAGTGGCGTGGGTGTGCCGACAGACCCATCTCATTTAACATATTCTACACCTTTTTTAGGCGTAGAAAAATTATCTAAATTTAGGCCGGCGGTGGATGTGCTTAAGTTATGTAGAGGCTGGCGCCTCTACATAACGTAGGCACATGATGCGCCAGGGCAAGGGGTGTTCAGATCAGTGCCTAAAATGCCGGTCTAACTAACTGAACCCAAAAAGTATTATTTTGCATGTACTAGCAATTTGCCCCACCAACTTGTTATCCTACAGAACATGGGGCAGATGACGTAACACATAACTGAACTATCTGCTTAAATACAGAAGGTTATTTGCTGAGTTACTACTTTTTAATTTTAGATTTGCTGGAGCAATATGAGGACTAGTTGGTTAAAAAAGTGTAGATAATTTTTCTATTCTAAATTTATATGAATACTGTAGCTGTATAAATGTACAGTATAATTAACAACATCATCTGATGAATACAGAAAAGTGTGTGACTACGTCGCTGAATCCCTGGCCGAGCCACACAATCAAATTAGCCATTTAACCCGACTATCTGAACTAACACACTCATTTTATGTATAGAAAATACATAAATCTGCTTACCTACACCAAATCCAAGTAGGAAGAGAACATATACGAATAAAAACTTCAAGACATCATTCAATATGATCTGGAAAATAAATATATGTTGTTTCATAAGCACAGATCTATTTTTCCTCAGGGCTGCCCCCAGTGCTTCTTACTCCCCGATCTTCTGTAATAGGTAGATAGGACAGTTTTCAGAGAGCACTTCGGGGACAATTTATTTATTTTTTTACGATTACATTTTAATAATTTTCGGCTAAAAATCATTTTATCAATTGGTCTTTATTAAAAATATTCAGCCGTTCTGTCACAAAGGTTAACTGTTTTTCTAGCTGTGTGAATTGTACTTTTACTTTGTGCCGGTCATCTAATGACCCTTATCTTGTTACTAAAAGGTCATAAACACTTATTTAAGCCACTTTCCTACAAGTTAGATAAGAATTGAGCTATAATGAGTGTTTAGGAGGTCAGAGATCAGAGATAAATACAAAAAGCCTAAATGGCTAATTACCAACTTGATCAGAGATAACGAGCAGTCAGCTGAGCTGCCTGACGGAACAGAGTGAAAACAGACAGCAGGCTACTAGAGAATCTCAAGGCTTTACAGAGAAAAGGGCTCAACATTTTTAATAAAGACTAATTGAAAAAAATATTTTAGCTCAAATGTGTACAATGCAATAATAAAAAAATGCCCTCAAGCTCTTCATACACATGGTAAATGGTAGCCAAACCTGGTGAGATCCTGTGTATACAAGACAGCCAGAAAGTGCATTGATAAGCACAAGGATCAGACATGTTAGAATTAACATAATCCTTTGTTCCTCCAGCATATAATCTCTGCCAGAGGCCAGGGGAATTGTGGATGCTCTAAACTGCAGCAGGAGTTATTAATCAAATGGTGGACGTGCAATGAGCATGGCTTGGCACAAGTCTGATTTAAACAGAGATTTATATCTCACATTGTGTTAAAGGGGTTATCCAGGAATCTCATATTGATGGCCTATCCTCAGGATAGGAGAATAGAATGATAAGCAGCACTACAACTCCCCACATGGGAAAAAATGCCATTAAGAAGGGTGATGATGCTCGCAGATAGGGATCCTGGCCATGGGTCCCAGCATGAAATAGATATATAAAAAAATCCGCAGCACTCTTCCATTGGTGAAAAAATGCGGTCTTTAAATGAACCAGCAGCAAAATAAAGCAACGTTTCGACCGTCTCTGGAGACGTCCATTCTTATGCCGTATGCAGGGTCGGTCTTTACCTCCAAGCAAATGCTTGGGGCCCCAGAGATGAAGGGGCCCCCTGCTGGCCTGAATGATTGGCTGAAAAAATTCTACGTGCAACTAAACCAGGGGTGAACATAGTACTAATGCAGCCAAGGTGTGGGGACCTTTCTAGCTGCAGAGCAGTAGCAGAAGTTCACTACTGTACTACTGACAGTGGGGCTTAAAGGGCCAAAGGGGGCAGAGTTTAGTGGTTCGACGGGGCCACAAGACATAACTTTGCTTGGGTCCCCAGAAATGCCAAATCCGCCCTGCTGTATGCACTAGGGTGAGGATTTCCATTTAACTCTGTGAGACATTTACCGGTATGTTAAGAGATTTTTGTAAGAGGAAAACAAGCTGAAATCCACTTTGAAACATTACAGTGTGAACATACCTTTATGGCTAACATAGCAGAAAGTGAGTTCAGACTTTCTAATGTCACACTATGGAGTATGTTACAATTCTTCCACATTGTACATCACAATTGCTGTAAGACGCACTCTGAAGTTACACTTGGCATTGAATAATCAGGATTGATATCTACCCTCTGAATCATAACACTGTAGATACCCAGGGACTGAAATCCTCTTGTGTAGTACAACATGTTTGTCCACCCAACAGCCATGGCAATGACAACGAAGATCAGATATTCTTGCGCTCCATATGTATAAGTTAATGTCGATAGGATGACCAGGACGGCTTGTGTGAAGCTGGTGAATGAATGTCCATGCATTAAACGGGTGCACTGTTTCAAAAGTTCATGCATAAAAGTATATACAGTATAGGAAAAGGCATTAAATGGGGAAACTGTGCTAATCCTGTCTAACAAATAGTGTCAACTTAGACTAGACAGCCTAGTCTAAATTTATGCTGGATGATACAGTCCTGATCAAAAGTTTAAGACCACTTGAAAAATGGCAAAAAATCTACATTGTTGGATCTTAACAAGGTTCAAAGTAGAGCTTCAACATGCAACAAGAAGAAATGAGAGTGAGACAAAACATTTTTTGAGCATTCAATTAATTGAAAATAACGATTAAACTGAAACAGGCTGTTTTTCAGCTGATCAAAATATTATGACCACATGCCTTTAAAAGGCCAAATCTGTGCAAAGATGTGGATTCATTGTCATTTTCTGTCAGGTAGTCACACGTTGTGATGGAAAAGGCAAAAAAACTCTCCCCTTTTGAACGTGGTCGGGTTGTTGAACTGCATAAGCAGGGTCTCTCACAGCGCACCATTGCTGCTGAGGTGGGACGCAGTAAGACAGTCATTTGGAATTTCTTAAATGATCCTGAGGGTTATGGAACAAAAAAGTCAAGTGGAAGACCCAACAAAAATTTAATCAGCACTGAGCCGGAGGATCCAATTGGCTGTCCGTCAAGACACTGGACGATCCTCGACCCAAATTAAGGCTCTTACTGGTGCTGACTGCAGCCCCATAACCATCAGACGGCATCTGAGACTGAAGGGCTTCAAAAACAAAAAAGTCTTCAAAGACCTTGTCTCCTTGAACGCCACAGAACTGCTCGTTTGGACTTTGCAAGAGAGCACCAAACATGGGACATTCAAAGGTGGAAGAAAGTTTTATTCTCTGATGAGAAAAAATTTAACCTTGATGGTCCTGATGGTTTCCAACGTTACTGGCATGACAAGCAGATCCCACCTGAGATGTTCTCTACGCGCCACAGTGGAGGGGGCGCCATAATGGTCTGGGGTGCTTTTTCCTTCAGTGGAACAAAGGAGCTTCAGGAAGTGCAGGGGCGTCAAACGGCCGCTGGCTATGTCCAGATGTTGCAGAGAGCATTCCTCATGACTGAGGGCCCTCGTCTGTGTGGTAACGACTGGGTTTTTCAACAGGACAACGCTACAGTACACAATGCCCGCAGGACAAGGGACTTCATCCAGGAGAATAACATCACTCTTTTGACCCATCCTGCGTGTTCCCCTGATCTAAATCCAATTTAGAACCTTTGGGGATGGATGGCAAGGGAAGTTTACAAAAATGGACAACAGTTCCAGACAGTAGATGCCTTCGTGCGGCCATCTTCACCACTTGGAGAAATGTTCCCACTCACCTCATGGAAACGCTTGCATCAAGCATGCCGAAACGAATTTTGGAAGTGATAAACAATATCGGCAGAGCTACTCATTACTGAATTCATGTTTGGAAGTTGGATTTATGTTTTTTGGGGGGGTTTATTTTTTTTTTGAGGGTGTGGTCCTAAACTTTTGATCAGCTGAAAAACAGCCTGTTTCAGTTTATTCGTTGTTTTCATTAAATTGAATGCTCAAAAAATGTTTTGTCTCACTCCCATTTCTTCTTGTTGCATGTTGAAGCTCTACTTGGAACCTTGTTAAGATCCAGCCATGCTAAATATGATTTTTTGCAATTTTTCAAGTGGTCTTAAGCTTTTGATCAGGACTGTATATGTGCAGCAGTATTTGTATACCAAAAATTTGGTCAGAGATTGGCTCCTCTTAAACCATGCCCCTTTCTCATGAATCCACACCCCTTTACAGACGATGCACTGTGTATTATTCTTTTTGGCTTACTTCATTATTACTGTGGCCCAGATTTACTAATCCTATTAATGGTGTAAACTCACGGTGGATTTACACGGCCAGAGTAGCAGCCGATTATCGGGAGGGGAAGCGTTCCTTCCCGACAACTGGCTGCTCGTTCAGTGGGGGTGAAGCCCCATAAAAGTCCCGTAGAAGTGAATAGAGCAATAACCACACTTGCGTCATGTGCTCTCTTTCAATTTCGGGGCCCATTCTAGAGATAGGTGTGGGACCCATCCTATCTGACATTGTCTAGAAATACGCCATCAATATTTAAGATGAGACAATCCTATTAAGACCCAAAACAAGCCAATCACAAAGAGCTTAAAAGATTCTAAGAAATTGATGTAGACGCTTAAATGCACTAATAAAGACTTACAACAGAACGTGGAACCATGCATCAGACACTACTGTTTGTAGGTCAGAAGGCTTTATCCAGAAGATTGCCACACCCTAGAAAAAAAAAGTCACTTATATATGTAAAAGAGCATTTTAGGACTTCACAGAAATATGCCTTCTAAAAAGGTTCTGTTGACAGACCAGTATAATGGACCTTCATCAAATGGATCCCAATAACTCCTGAAGGCTCTCACTAGCTTAAAGGGGTTCTGCACTTTGTTTTAACTGATGATCTATCCTCTGGATAGATCATCAGCTTCTGATCGGAGGGGGTTCGACACCCGGGACCCCGCCGATCAGCTGTTTGAGAAGGCAGCGGCGCTCCAGCAGTGCCGCGGCCTTCTCACTGTTTACCGCCGGCCCAGTGACGTCACGACTAGTATCAACTAGCGTAGGCGGGGCTAAGCTCCATTTAAAGGGAACCTGTCACCAGGATTTTGTGTATAGAGCTGAGGACATGGGTTGCTAGCACATCCACAATACCCAGTCCCCATAGCTGTGTGCTTTTATTGTGTAAAAAAACCGATTTGATACATATGCAAATGAACATAAAAGAGTCATATCTTACTTGTGTGACCAGAGAAGAGTCATATTTTCAAGCTCTGACTCATCTCAGGTTAATTTGCATATGTATCAAATTGGTTTTTATACACAATAAAAGCACACAGAGCTATGGGGACTAGGTATTGCAGATGTGCTAGCGGCCATCTAGCAGCCCATGTCCTCAGCTCTATACCTAAAATCCTGGTGACAGGTTCCCTTTAAGTGAACAGAGCTTAGCCCCGCCCACGCTAGTTGATACTAGTCGTGACGTCACTCGGCCTGTGGTAAACAGTGGGAAGGCCGCGGTGCTGCTGGAGCGCCGCTGCCTTCTCAAACAGAGGATAGATCATTAGTTAAAACAAAGTGCAGAACCCTTTTAAGTCTGGGTTTGTCAATTTATTCTTTGTTGAAGTATTTTTGACTTGTGCCACAGATCATACTAGTTACCATACGCTGGGAAAATATTGCGAGAAATCCATTATTCCCCCTATGTCAGTTTTTGGCATAGAAAAGTCTCATATCCATGGAATTGGCGACTTTTCAATGCCATTGTGACATTTCTAGTTGCAATTGCCATTTTTTGCCTCTCTTGACAATTTTATGAAAAGGAGGCGTATGTGGATGGGGCCATCATTCATCATTATTTATGCCATAAATTGGCGTAAGTAACGATTGAAATCTACAGCAGCGCAGGCACAGGCACACAGCTCCTCCAGCAGCAAAGTTCCCATCGAGACCGACGCAGAAGACGACGGTCTTGATGAATCAGGGTCATCGTGTTTGTATACAGTACACTACATCATGGAAAAGTGGCGCCATTTATTATCAAATCTCATTGTATGATTGCTTTATATCAGAAATGCATGAGAAGCAAACAACAGAGGGTGGTGGATAAGATAATAGATGAGAAACTGATGCAAACTGAAACTGATACCAGACCACATATTTAAGTTTTTTTATGCAGATTTGAAGCCAAGACAAGGAGTGGTTTCAAAAAAGTCGTATCTGTCCGTAATACTTTCTTCTCCTTTTATGGTCCTCTCCTGATTTTGGCGTCAAAAACTACATTAAAAAACCTGAACATGTGGCAGCACCCTCGCTCTGTGGGTTCCCTAGTTGATCTCGGTGGTCAGCTGTTATGTGTTCGGGGGCCGCAGTATAAATGGCAGACAAGAATTGTACCTCATGAACAATTAAGAACGTGGAACAGATTATGATAAACACATGTCCAATAAGTTTAAAGACTCCAGTTGTAGTAGATAAGTTCAGACCCTGCAATAAGAAAAACATGGTAGTTATGAGTAGTGGGTAAACTATACCATTAATGGAAATTGCATCATTGGAAAAGAAAGAAAATATGTGACACATGCATAGCTTATGTGACAGAAGATCGGAGAGACCACTATATAATAAAATGTTTATTGGCACTTTTATTATTTACTTATAAAAGTCAATCTCTTAGAGTTACCGCTGATCTGGTTCATAAAGACTAGAGCAGGGGTGCACAACCTTTTCTGGTTGGGGGTCACATTGTCAGACTGAAGGAATCCCAAGGGCCAAAAATAAAAGCTAAAGCGGTATTACCAACTGAAATACTGTGTTTATGGCGTATTGTACTTACAGTATATACTATAAATGTCTGGGTACACCTCCAGGATTCCCATCTAATGGGAGAATACATGAAAAATGCATGTCAGCAGCCACAAGACATAGACATACACGTGGGCCGCACAGAATGATATCGAGGGCATGTGGCCCCCGGTCCGCAGGGTGTGCACCCCCTGGACTAGAGTTTGCTATACACCTCCCAACTCTGGCCACCATGGACACGGACACATGTATGTGCTGTGCTCTCAATGGGTAGAGGAGAATATGTCTGATGCCTCATTCAAAGATTCTGTCAAATTTGACAGAAAAAAAACTACTGAACTCTTGATGGAACCTGACAGTCTCCACTATAAGTCAGTGGTGTCACTGGTGGTGTCCCCTGTGCGGTGGATGCAGCAGACCAATGTGGCTTAGATTGTTAACGGATGCCTCAATATAAATGGGAACATAGCCTGTGCCTAAGTCTGCCCTGGCCTTATGTTATGAGATGAGATACTGCTTTGTCTTCTCAGCTATAGTTGTTTTCCATAAGGACAACCCTGGTTTATGTGTCCTATTAATATATACACTCACCTAAAGAATTATTAGGAACACCATACTAATACGGTGTTGGACCCCCTTTTGCCTTCAGAACTGCCTTAATTCTACGTGCCATTGATTCAACAAGGTGCTGATAGCATTCTTTAGAAATGTTGGCCCATATTGATAGGATAGCATCTTGCAGTTGATGGAGATTTGAGGGATGCACATCCAGGGCACGAAGCTCCCGTTCCACCACATCCCAAAGATGCTCTATTGGGTTGAGATCTGGTGACTGTGGGGGCCATTTTAGTACAGTGAACTCATTGTCATGTTCAAGAAACCAATTTGAAATGATTCGAGCTTTGTGACATGGTGCATTATCCTGCTGGAAGTAGCCATCAGAGGATGGATACATGTTCTCATTCTGTTTACGCCAAATTCAGGCTCTACCATTTCAATGTCTCAACAGAAATCGAGACTCATCAGACCAGGCAACATTTTTCCAGTCTTCAACAGTCCAATTTTGGTGAGCTCGTGCAAATTGTAGCCTCTTTTTCCTATTTGTAGTGGAGATGAGTGGTACCCGGTGGGGTCTTCTGCTGTTGTAGTCCATCCGCCTCAAGGTTGTGTGTGTTGTGGCTTCACAAATGCTTTGCTGCATATCTCGGTTGTAACGAGTGGTTATTTCAGTCAACGTTGCTCTTCTATCAGCTTGAATCAGTCGGCCCATTCTCCTCTGACCTCTAGCATCCACAAGGCATTTTTGCCCACAGGACTGCCGCATACTGGATGTTTTTCCCTTTTCACACCATTCTTTGTAAACCCTAGAAATGGTTGTGCGTGAAAATCCCAGTAACTGAGCAGATTATGAAATACTCAGACCGGCCCGTCTGGCACCAACAACCATGCCACGCTCAAAATTGCTTAAATCACCTTTCTTTCCCATTCTGACATTCAGTTTGGAGTTCAGGAGATTGTCTTGACCAGGACCACACCCCTAAATGCATTGAAGCAACTGCCATGTGATTGGTTGACTAGATAATTGCATTAATGAGAAATAGAACAGTGTTCCTAACAATTCTTTAGGTGAGTGTATAAAAGTCATAGAGGCGAACCTTTCCCCCTTGAGAATGTTACATAGCAGCAGCAGCAAAGCAAAGACATTATAAGTTCAATCCATCATCAATAGACTAATAATTGAAGGTGCACTGTACCTCATCTCCATGTGGTCGATAGTACAGAAGAGTAAAAACAATATTAAAAACGAAGAAAAAAAGAAAAGACATTAAAAACATGTATCTTCCAAACTTGTTCCATTTCATCTGAAGAAGAGTATGGAGAGGTTCTAAAGCCAACAGTGCATGTCGATTCTAGAATAAAATAAGATATTATTTAGTTTGTTAATAATATACAGAGATTATTACTAATACAGGCTTTTCCAGTTATGTGTTGAGTTACAACAGGAAGTGGAGAGCAGCGGAGAACTAAGCAGAGTCAGAATGGCAGCAATGTGGGATCGGTGGGTGAAATACTTTAGTTTTTTAACTTATTCTTACCTATGTTTTTTTTTTAAATGTAGTCACTGAATTTACTAAAAACCCCATTAAGTGGCATTTATTAAAGTACATTTTTAACAAGAACTGAGGGTGCTCCTCTGAAGCCTGCCCTACACTTAAAGGGGCTCTCTGGCCTGTCCTAAAAACTGAGGGCCAAATCTAAGCTGTGGAGAGAAGATTGGGAGAGACATACTCATCTCTGTGAGAGATGTGTATCTGGTGTGAACATTATTCTGTAGTACACATTTTTGTCCACAAGATGGCCGCAAGCCAGATGTTTGAGCCATGTGTGCATTCTTTTGTTTAAGGTAAATAAGGGAGGGGGAAGAGGGGATTACATAACAGTTTTTAAATATACCTATGAACTCAGAGTTGAAGTTGCTGAAACCACTCCTATCAGGTTAAGGAGCCAATAGTCTCTTCTTAAGGAACACCCCTTTTGTGATGTCATGTCTGCTATTTAAGTCAATGTAATGTGAATAAAGTGCGCCTCTTCTACCATGGCTCAGAGAAGAGAGAAGATGCTTTCATGAAACCACCTAGTGTGTCTGGTCTCATTATAAAGCAGTATGGTATACACATACTTATACTTCTAATTAATTTGGCACCACACAAAGAAGAAGGAGAAGCGTATGAATTGCGCTGACAAATGGCGTCCCCATGGTTAGGCAGACAGCTTGCATAATTTCCGATTCAAACACCAGGAGAGGACTTGCGCAAAACCACCAGACGAGGTCATAAGCTGCAGCAAAGGTAAGAAGCTTTAATTCTTACAACCTCCTCTGAGTCGTTTGCCCAAGTGGATTCTCATGAGTTGAATTGGTGTTATCGCGATAGAAGGGTTCAAATTATAGCTGATCTGTCCGTTAGAAAGAACCTGTTGCAATATTCCTTCTTTGTGTGGTAGGACATGCTGGAACTAAACAGAAGTTGTTAGACAGCTGAGTCGGATATCCTGTGACGTAGAATTAGATCCCAGCCAAGTTCCGACGAGAATATTGAGGAAAGGGTTAACACCAATTATCATAGGTGATTGGAAGTTATTAAGATTTTGTATCCCGGTGAATTGACTAGGGGTCCTTACCAAGAGAGATTGTGGGCTCAATACTATTATATATCATTTGATCTATGTGTAACTGCACTTACTTAGTGGGTTCGATAGCGATTACTTATAGTAATCGGATATCGTTTGATCTTTGTGCAACTACACTTAAGTTAGCGGGCTCGATAATAATTAGCAATTGTTTGATCTTAGTGTAACTACAATAATGGGAAATTCCAATGTTGCAGGACCAAGTGAGGAGATGTTAACAGCAGCTCAGTTGATGCAAGAAAGGAAGGAAAAGTTTCAGTTAGGAATAAAAGTTGAAAGCATTCTGTCATACTAAGTAGCAGCGATTTCCGGTATTATCTGGAAATACGTAGTATTATGTAAAAGTTCCCCCTAGAGGTTGCAAATGCAGTAGGAGATAGATTAAATGAAAGTTTGTGGATAAGTGTATTGAAGGAAAAGAGAAGTTGGTTGAAGGATAATAGGCTGGTGCATACTAAGTTATGGTGAAAAGTGTCTATGGAAGTGACTGAGAGAAATTGAAAGTTGGAGAAATGAAATGAGTAGCATTTCTTATTACAAGATGGAGGATTTTGAATCCTACAGAGAACAAAGAAGTTGCCATGTGGCATCCCTTCCCCCACCACATCTGCTGTAACTTACAAAATGTGACTTGTAGTTCCACAAGAACTTTTCCTGTTTTCTCTCTGGAATGTGCTCTCAAAAAGAACCCCTCCCATCTGTATTTTGCTATTTCCTCCACATTCCCCCCTCTGTGCTCTTACTGAAACCCCCCTGAGGAATCAGCCCCCCTCCATATGGGGGTCTGGGGGGGGGGGAGGGGGGCTGGTAATTGGTAATGCATCTGCAGACTGTGAAGATACTAATGTATGTTATGTATAGATCTTACAGACAGGGCTCCAGCATTGGATTAGATCCAATGATGCTTGCAAAGGACCTTTCCAAATTGTATGTTTTACTAGTTAAGAAAGTGCCCGCAGTGATTGCGCCATGATGCCATTTGGAAGTGTCCAATCCTATCAATCTAAGATTGCACCCATTCTAAGTCCTTATCCAGATATGAGTGAAAGTGTAGGGATATCTGCATCATTGTATGATGTATGATGTAGAATTCCCAATTCAGAGAACTTACTTATGCTGCTTTATAGAAAATTAGTTAAAATATGGAGAGTTTTCTCATATTATTTATGAGATTTGGAAAATTTAGTCCAATGTAGAGCTGGGGATTTAATGCATAGTGAAGATAATTGAGTCTGGGAGGAAGTGTTTAGGTCATCAGTCAGTCACATTGTCATCAGGACAGAGTGTGGAGAAAGTTTTCACTAGACTCCAGGAAAGTTGGGTGGATTTGGATTTTTGAGCTTACTTTAGCTATGCATGAGAAAATCCTAAGTGCCGCTCTAGTGTTGGCTAGGCTTGAGAGAAGTTCATTTTGTCCCTCCATATTGTTAAAGTTAAATCAAACAAAGGCCTAAGGTGGGCGTGGCTGCCTATCAGTCCTCCCCACTAGAGGGGGGAAGGAAGACTTTGTATGTACTTGCCCACTTCCTCACCCGTGGGAGGAGCTACAAATGTTCAGCCTTCAAATGAAACGCCCATAGAGAATTAACAACCCACAATCAAATTCTGTATCCCTATTATTTATACAATCCTTAGGATTTATTTCCATTGCCTCATAGCAAACATGTTCCATGATCTCTCATGGCTAAGGGTAGTATCACATGTGTAGGAGTAGATAGTAATGCAATTGCTACTCCTCTCACCAATTAATCACCGTCTTAAGGGTGTGCAAAACTAGATCCGATTACTCTGCTGCATCTGGAGGGGGGGGGGAGGCTGGGAGTAGTAAATAAAAATACTTTTTCCCACCTCTGTAAATAAAAATATAAAAATTCAAATTCAAATTCACGTGACTGTCTCCAATTAATAACCAAATTTTTGAGTTTCTGATAGATAATTTCAGGTTCTTGGAAGATGTATCATCTCGGACAGGATATGCTATTCTTACTTAATCTGATGTTGTCAAGAAAGAACCACTCCCTCCATCAATGGTAGTGCAGGAGACAGAGCTGAAGACACTCACTGAGGTTTGTAAGATGGCTGAGGGTAAGACTACTAACATCCAGGTATGCTTTCGGTATCACTCATTATTATGGTCTAATCTGGTGAAGCAGAGGTTTTGTTTGATCCATGGGTAAGCCCATCAATAATGAATGCTGAGTGCATGAAAGATGTTTGATGCCCTGATGCTGCCTGAGAAGGTAAAGGCTAAACTATTACCTGAAGTCTACGTTAAGTGGAAGTCTGTGTGATACAGGATGGCTTGAGGCCAGTGGACTTCCAAAAAGTTTGCCTTTTTCAGATACAGGTTAGAGAGGCTAAAAGTAAAAATCAAAGGGTAAAGGTAGAAGTGATGATTGGACTCTGGAGAGTTGGTAAGAAACTCTTCCTTCAGAGGGCACTCTACCTAAAGAGGATGGATTTAGAACATGGGCAAATCGAGAGAGAGAAGGTGTGATTGGGTTCTGTGGTGGATGGCTCCTGGGTTCAACAATGCTGCCACTAGGTTAGTTGAAGGTGAATGCTGTAATAATAATGGGAGAACTATGGGAGTTCCAGGAAGGCATATGCCAAGGTCATCTTACCCATTTCAGAGACTGCGGATTGACTACATTCAGAACAAAAGTGGAACAGTGTGAATATGTCTGTGTCTATATTGATCTCTTTCCAGGATATTCAGAGATTTGGCCTGTAGCAAAGGCTACAGATAAAAGATACTGACTGAGGTGAGAGTACCTATCCCTGGGGTTTTTCTCCATCCGATATACATCTAACCGGAAGATAGGCCTAAGTCCTTATGAAGTACTCTTTGGGAACTCTCCTGGATTAGGTGTCTATTTCCCCAATAGTTCCAGATGCAGCATAGTAGTTTTCCAAAATTATGTTGTCTGTTGCACAAATTAATTGTCTAATGTGTATTTCTAAGTTTTAGTTGTTTCCTAGAATCCAGACTATATAGAAGCGATTCATTCTTTACAATCAGGATATTGGGTACTGGTGAAACGAGAGACGTGTGTAAAGTCCTAGAGCTACGGTTTGAAGATCTACATCAAGTCCTGATAACCGCCGCCACTGCTGTCGAATTGCAAGGAGAAACTGATCGTATTGCAATCAAGTGCCAGGACTATAAGAGCCATAATGTTTTGTTTCATGTCGTATTGTTTGTTCCATATTGTACAAGGGGGAAATATCAGTCAAATCAAATTCCAACGGTGTTATATTATCAAGATGAGTCAGGAACCACTAAGTTGACTTTTACAGTATAGTGGACTGTAAGACAGATGACAGATAGGACACTTGGTTTTGGTCTGATAAGTACATCTGTGTGACTGGAACTGACCCAGCCTATGTTAATTGTGTTTAAATATGACCATACCAACTGTGGATATTGGAGATTAACAGAATGGAGTACTAGTCTGAAGTGTTGGGAATATAAACCAGTGGAAACTACCTCTAGAGTCAATAAAGCTGAAGGTTTGTTGCAAAGAATGACTGTCCTGAAGGGAACACCACCAAACAGTTGTAAACATAATGGGCCAGATTTATCATTACTCTGACAGCTCACTCCACTTTAACATATGGCTAAAGTCAGTTTTAGCCAAGTCAGATTTATGATCGGCCCTTTAAGACTGTAATAAATGTGGTTTGACGGTAGCAGTTTATCCGTCAGTAAGCAGCTTTACAAAAGTCGCACGTTTTTATGAAAAAGTCGCACGTTTTTATGAAAAAGTCGCATGTTCTATTAAAAAGTCTCATAAGATAAGCATGGTCCTCACTGGAGTGAAATTGGGACTTTTTTGCGACTTTTTTGCGACTTTTTTAAATAGTCCCAATAGTAAATCTGTCTAGAGATTCATTTACATAAGAAGACACGCCCACTTTCAGAAAACTGGCGAGCATAGTGCAGAGCAGAAAAAAGTCGCAAATTTGTGCGCAGTTTTAGCGTTTGGGACTTTTTTGGGACTTTTTTGGGACTTTTTCACTCCATTATTCTGACCTGAGCTAATGATAAATCTGGCCCCATGAGTGTAATCCTCTGTTCCTGTCCATTAGGAATCCTATCCAACAGATTTCGGGGATATATGTTTAGGAGCATGTGTAAGTGACAAAGATCCCCTAGGCGAATTTCAAGTGAAAATAAAGTAAGGGAAAAACCTCATAGTTCAGTTGCATCTATGGCTCCTACATCCTTACCTATAATTGACATTAAATATTTGGCCAATTTAAAAATAATATGACAAACTGGCCTTAGAGACAGGATTATATACAGGAAAGCCCTTTGGTGTTTTCCCTCTAGGATATTGTTCTGACTTAATTCAGCTGAAGATGACAAGTAGTGACTCTGATAGTTCCTGACAGTTGGTTCATCAACCAAAATGATCAAAACGCAGATATCTGGTGATTGTGTGGGGATTTGAAACTCTGACCCAGGATGCAGGTGGAATGAAGTGGCCAATGTACCCTGATCAAGTACTAATGCCATTTGTTCTATTCTCACCTCCTGAGTGAGATCAAATCAGTAGACAAAAACAATGTCCGGTCAAGACAAAGGAGGTCGCTCCCTACATCCTTTGACTCACATGGATACATGGATGCCATAGAAGTCCGTAGAAGAGTTTCTGACGAATTTAAAGCTAAAAGTCAGGTAGCTGCAGGATTTGAGTCATTAACTCCCATGATTAGTAAAAAAAAAAAAAATTTGATTGGATTAACATATCTATTGTCATCAACAGAGATTTGTAAATTACACCTTTGATACTGTTAAGGGAATGGTGGAACAACTGAGCTCTTTTCCAGTAATGACTACAGAACCGACTGGTCCTTGACAGCAGAAAAAGGAGGGGTCTACAAAATCATTAGAAGTTCCTGCTGCATCTACATTCCGGACAACACTGCCCCTGATGGGAGGATCACTAAGGATCTGAGGAAACTGATGGACTTTATCAAATGAACTGACGGGAAAACTTCTGAAATGTATAATATCATGGCCAGAACAATGTTTTGGGAACTGGTTCAGCGACTACAGTGTTTTGAGCATTTGGTTTTATTAGGCTGTTATATAGTTCTCCATTTTAGGAAAATTGTTTTTAAGAATGTATAATACATCTATGCCCACACTATGTATATGTGCTGTGCCCCTGTCAAAGACAAAAAAGATTCCATCTTGAAGTAAATAAAACCTTGTTGATGGTTGCGGGGTAAATAGGACAAGGTGAAGGCAAACCCGAAAGGGAGTTGAGGGGACCCTGGTGAAGCAATAAGGAAAGTCCAGCTCTTCGCTGTTTAGGGCGTTGGGAGAGTACCTCACTTTGCCTGTTCACCTTTGGTCTATTTCCCGCAAAAGCAGGCATTTGTGAGAGATGTGTATCTGGTGTGAACATTATTCTGTAGTACACATTTTTGTCCACAAGCCAGATGTTTGAGCCATGTGTGCATTCTTTTGTTTAAGGTAAATAAGGGAGGGGTAAGAGGGGATTACATTACAGTTTTCAAATATACCTATGAACTCAGAGTTGAAGTTGCTGAAACCACTCCTATCAGGTTAAGGAGCCAATAGTCTCTTCTTAAGGAACACCCCTTTTGTGATGTCATGTCTGCTATTTAAGTCAATGTAATGTGAATGAAGTGCGCCTCTTCTACCATGGCTCAGAGAAGAGAGAAGATGCTTTCATGAAACCACCTAGTGTGTCTGGTCTCATTATAAAGCAGTATGGTGTACACATACTTATACTTCTAATTACTTTGGCACCACACAAAGAAGAAGGAGAAGCGTATGAATTGCGTTGACACCTCCAGCAGCAGCAGCATTCCCAGGATACTCATCACGGTCACACGGCCGCTCTTGTCTGGCTTTCAGGGCTTCTGCTCCAGTGCCGTCTTCTTCTCTTTCTCTCTGGAGCAGGAGATGGTGTGTCATCGCTGACATTACCGCCTCCTGCCGGCCTTCCTTGGTCCTGACGCCTGCACACTACTGTGCATGCATCGGGACCGCCAGCTATCTTCTGAGTGTACAAGCTTCTGTATGAAGCCTGTACTGACTCATACACAGCGCGATGGGGCACTGTGGGTGGCAATGGCTCTGCAAAAAAATGTGAATCGCACACGGCCAGTATCCTTATTTAGAGGATGGGCAACTTGCAGACCGCAAAACAGGTACGGTTGTGTGCATGAGGCTTTAGATACACAGCTCAGCAAGCGCCCCTGCGCTTTGGGATGTGCTGACTGACCCCCTTTTTCTTTGCAGTTTGTACTGGAGGTGTGGCTGACACCTCAGTCGTGCACTCTTGACCAGCTCGTCTGCCCCATAGGCTGATTTTAATTAGTGTGAGTATACACTGCGTGCAGAATTATTAGGCAAATGAGTATTTTGACCACATCATCCTCTTTATGCATTTTGTCTTACTCCAAGCTGTATAGGCTCGAAAGCCTACTACCAATTAAGCATATTAGGTGATGTGCATCTCTGTAATGAGAAGGGGTGTGGTCTAATGACATCAACACCCTATATTAGGTGTGCATAATTATTAGGCAACTTCCTTTCCTTTGGCAAAATGGGTCAAAAGAAGGACTTGACAGGCTCAGAAAAGTCAAAAATAGTGAGATATCTTGCAGAGGGATGCAGCACTCTTAAAATTGCAAAGCTTCTGAAGCGTGATCATCGAACAATCAAGCGTTTCATTCAAAATAGTCAACAGGTTCGCAAGAAGCGTGTGGAAAAACCAAGGCGCAAAATAACTGCCCATGAACTGAGAAAAGTCAAGCGTGCAGCTGCCAAGATGCCACTTGCCACCAGTTTGGCCATATTTCAGAGCTGCAACATCACTGGAGTGCCCAAAAGCACAAGGTGTGCAATACTCAGAGACATGGCCAAGGTAAGTAAGGCTGAAAGACGACCACCACTGAACAAGACACACAAGCTGAAACGTCAAGACTGGGCCAAGAAATATCTCAAGACTGATTTTTCTAAGGTTTTATGGACTGATGAAATGAGAGTGAGTCTTGATGGGCCAGATGGATGGGCCCGTGGCTGGATTGGTAAAGGGCAGAGAGCTCCAGTCCGACTCAGACGCCAGCAAGGTGGAGGTGGAGTACTGGTTTGGGCTGGTATCATCAAAGATAAGCTTGTGGGGCCTTCGGGTTGAGGATGGAGTCAAGCTCAACTCCCAGTCCTACTGCCAGTTTCTGGAAGACACCTTCTTCAAGCAGTGGTACAGGAAGAAGTCTGCATCCTTCAAGAAAAACATGATTTTCATGCAGGACAATGCTCCATCACACGCGTCCAAGTACTCCACAGCGTGGCTGGCAAGAAAGGGTATAAAAGAAGAAAATCTAATGACATGGCCTCCTTGTTCACCTGATCTGAACCCCATTGAGAACCTGTGGTCCATCATCAAATGTGAGATTTACAAGGAGGGAAAACAGTACACCTCTCTGAACAGTGTCTGGGAGGCTGTGGTTGCTGCTGCACGCAATGTTGATGGTGAACAGATCAAAACACTGACAGAATCCATGGATGGCAGGCTTTTGAGTGTCCTTGCAAAGAAAGGTGGCTATATTGGTCACTGATTTGTTTTTGTTTTGTTTTTGAATGTCAGAAATGTATATTTGTGAATGTTGAGATGTTATATTGGTTTCACTGGTAAAAATAAATAATTGAAATGGGTATATATTAGTTTTTTGTTAAGTTGCCTAATAATTATGCACAGTAATAGTCACCTGCACACACAGATATCCCCCTAAAATAGCTAAAACTAAAAACAAACTAAAAACTACTTCCAAAAATATTCAGCTTTGATATTAATGAGTTTTTTGGGTTCATTGAGAACATGGTTGTTGTTCAATAATAAAATTAATCCTCAAAAATACAACTTGCCTAATAATTCTGCACTCCCTGTATAGCTTGGCCTGCTCCCCCTCACTCACTGGAAGCCATTTGGCACCAGGAGAGAGATAGTTTGTGGACTCTCATTGCAGTCTTTGGTGGCCATTTGGCACCAGGGGTGGTGTGGAGTGGGCCTGGCATGCATGTTGGTACCTGCATTCCTTGGATATAATGGAGGCCATTTTGGCACCAAAAATGACAGAAAGTAAGGCAGGCCCAGCATGCATGTGGAACCTACACTCGCTGAATTGTATGGTAGCCGTCATGGCACATAACAGGTAGAATTTAGTGTTAGGAACCCGTCTTACAGAGATTGCCTTGACGGGCTCAAATAATTTTGTACAAAATGATTTGCCAAGCATCTCTAACTTATTAGTATAGCACTTGCAATTATTATGCAATTTTGTACTTTATTTGGTTTGCAGAGAGCTGTTGCATTGCATGTTTTGTTTTACAGCTCAGCAAGGAGTATCATACAAGACAGGATTGGATACACAGCTCAGTAGGCAGTATCACACATGATAGGACTAGATACACAGCTCAGCAGGCAGGAACATACAAGATATGATTAGATACACAGCTCAGCAGGCAGTATCACACATGAGAATCTTTGATACAGGAACAGTAGACAGTATTGCAGATGATAGATTTAGATATAGAGGCACAGCAGACAGTACCTGACATGATAAGCTTACATGCACACCAGACAGTATCATACAAGATGGGATTAGATACACACCACACCAGACAGTATAGTACAAGATGGGATTAGATACACTGCTCAGCAGGCAGTATTGCACACCACAGACTTTGTATCAGGAATAGCAGGCTGTATCATACATGATACGATTAGATACACATGTGATTTGATGTGCTTGTTGATTTAAGCTGCTTATTGCACTCCTAGATGGTAAAGGAAGGGCCTGTGGACTGTCAGTGATGGGATTTAGACACTGAGTGAAAAGTAGACTAGCAGGATTCATTTATGGGTGTAGTAACAACATGGCCAGATGCACAGGTACTGGGAGTAGCTCCTGCAGGCTGAACAGTGAAGGGCGCAGCCAACCTCTGACTCATTACTCTGCAGTAAGCCAGGCTTTATCAATAAAGTTACCTATTCAACAAAACAGGAAACTAGGAATGTAAACAGATGTGCCAGGATAGTCTGATGCCCAAATGTAATGTCCCGGAGTGACATTACCACTTATTTTTGGCACTTTGCTACTGTTTCCTATGAGCTAATTTATAGTATCTAATGTACCTTTTGTCATCTCCTAATAATGTGCATATTCATTCATGCAACTGGTTATGTTAATGTAATTGCCTGGTCTACAAGCAAATGGCGGCAACATTGGCAGAGATAGTTTCCTTCTAGTTCCTTCCAGAGTGAGGAGTTTATGTAGTGAGTAGGTCAGTCTACCCTACCCCCTCGTGGGGAGAGGTTGTGTGAGGAGTTCGTCTGACTTAACCCCTGCTAGGGGAAGGCAGCAGGCCTGGTCCTGTCTGGACAGGTTCTGTTAGTCCTACGCCAGCCTTATCACTGGAGGTTGTGCACACCCAAGCAAAAGTGCACAACAAGCCAGGACAAGAAGTTCCTAGGATTTAAGTAAAAACATAGTAACAGTACATAAGGCCGAAAAAAGACATTTGTCCATCCAGTTCGGCCTGTTATCCTGCAAGTTGATCCAGAGGAAGGCAAAAAAAAAACCTGTGAGGTAGAAGCCAATTTTCCCCACTTTAGGGGAATAAAAAATTCCTTTCTGACTGATTCTGTAGTTTACAGAAACACCCCATATGTGGTCGTAAACAGCTGTACGGGCACACAGCAGGGTGCAGAAGGAAAGGAATGCCAAACCCCAAAAAATGGCCCCATTTTAGAAACTACGGGATGCATATTCTGAGCCATAGTTTTTTTATTTTTTGGGCGATTGTCTCAGGTAGGGGCAAATTTTTTGCGGGATGAGGTGACTGTTAGATGGGTACAATTTTGGTGGGCAAACGCCTTTTTGATCGCTTGCTGTTGTACTTCTTGTGATGTAAGGTGACAAAAAAATGGTTTATTTAGCACAGTTTTTATTTTTTATTTTTTACAGTGTTCATCTGAGGGGTTAGGTCATGTGATATGTTTATAGAGCCGGTCGATACGGAAGCGGCGATACCTAATATGTATACTTCCCCCCCCCCCATTTTTACCAATTTTTTTAAACTTTATTTGGGGAAAATGCCGTTTTTGTTTATTTTTACTTGAAACTTTTAATTTTTTTGGGGGGGGAGGGGGACTTTATTTTTTCAACTTTTTTTCACTTTCTTTTTTGTCCCATTTTGGGACTTGAACTTTTGGGGGTCTAATCCTTTACAATGCATTCCAATACTTCTGTATTGGAATGCATTGGCTGTATGAGTAATACTGTGTGTATTACTCATACAGCTTCCGGGGCCTGTGAGATCCAGGGGACTGGATCTCACAGGCTCTGTCACGGCTGAGGATGGGGGAAACCCTCAGCCGTGCAATATTCAGAAGATGTCCGGTCGCTACTTGGCCAGGACGACCGAATTAGGGAGCAGGTCACCTCCTATCGCATCCCTAATCTGACCCGGACTCCTAGCTGCATGAGCCGACCTTGATGGTAGGAGGGCTCATGCTCAGGAACCTCGGATCCCTACTCACCCTCCGCCGATCCCTGAACTAGGAGCTGGGTAGACCACCTGTTCCTCGTGGATGCGGAGAAACAGGAGTCTTAACTGGCCAAGCAGCAGGGAGAAGGGGAACAACAACAGCCTATGAATATGACAGGTGAACCAGACAGTTTCACACTAACCTGCCACAGCCTTGCTGACTGGAACCCGCGCTCAGAAACGCTGTCCACACAAACATAAGACAAACAGCACACACATAAGAACACAGAGGAACCATGACATCCATAGCTGCAATAAAAACCAAAAGCATAGGACATCAACTAAACATCAGGGATTTGGATTTATGACCGGAAGGGTGGCCCTTACTGGAAGGATGGTAACAGGATACCAGGAGGACAACTCCAGCAACATGCACGTAGTACCCCTCAAACTTCTGCCATCCAGCAGGAAGCTAAATAACCCAAACGGCCACACCCACACACACACACACACACACACACACACTAGGAAAGGAGCTTAACCCTTCCATCACCAAACCAAGTAAGTGTCACTTAAAGGGGAAGTGTAGAGACATTAAACTCCCTTTAACCAAACATAAAAAGTGAACACTAAAACCACACGTTGCCAGAGGCAACCGCATGCTATGACAGCGAGCAGCCTAGCCACCAGCTCCAGCTGCTACACTGCCAACCACATCATGTTGCCAGCGGCAACCACACGTGAGGCAACATACACAGAGCCCTCACCTGTGATTGACAACAAAAGGAAACCGCTGACAACAGCATGCGGCCAAAGAGTCACGACCATGACCATGGTCGTGACAGGCTCTTCACCGGAAGGCAGCGCAGATGCCTCAGGAAGGCATCGCGCTGCCTTCCATGCCATCGGGTCCCCCCCACAGCCCCATGGGGACCCGATAGCACGCCGCCAGCACAATAAAAAGCCGCAAACCGCAGGTCTGAATTGACCTGCGGTTTGCGGCGATCGCCGACACAGGGGGGTCACGGGACCCCCCCGCGCATTTAGCCGTGGTGCCTGCTCAATGATTTGAGGGCGGCGGTGATCGGAACTATAGGTGACGTACCGGTACGTCATGGGTCCTTAACCACTTCCCTACTGCCCATTGACTATAAACGTCCTGGGTGGTCGGGTTTATCTCTGATCGGACGTTTCTGAATGTCCTTTCAGAGATGCCAGCTGCTGATCGTCGGGGTCGGGAGAGTGCAGGAGCTGTCAGGTCTTCCATAGACCACGGTCAGCCCTGCACTGAAGCTGTACAGTATAGTAATATGCTGTACAGCCTCTCTGGGGGGCGTATTTCCACTGTAACTGGGGCTACTATGTCAGCCCCAGTTACAGGAAAAATCAATAGTAAAAAAAAAAAAGAAGTTAAATGTCCCCTAGAAGTCTTGTATGACCTTATGGGGGACACAAAGCGTAAAATAAAAAAGAAAGTGTTTTGAAAAAAATAAAATAAAAAAAGTTTCACATTTAAAAAAAATATTTCCCCCAAACCCGTTACTTAAAGGGAACCTGTCACCAGGAAATTCACTGCTAAACCAGACAGAATACCTTTGTCTAGGGCTAGCTCAGCTTAATATAATCATACTTTCAGGAAAGTATCGTGCCACAATACAGGCACAGTTGTTCTAGAAGGGTTAGTATGGTAACCAGTTAATCCCCAGCTGGTCAAACTATCTGCCAGCCTGGATGCAAAACCAATCAGGTTCCTGGCTCGGCATCTAATCCCAGAGCCAGGGAAGAGACTTAAAGGGGTTGTCTCACATCAGCAAATGGCATTTATCATATAGACAAAGTAAATACAAGGCACTTACTAATGTATTGTGATTGTCTTGCTTATATCCAGGTGTTACGAACACCCTGCAATCCAGCAGCGGGAAAAGGTGCTGGCCTCTCTGGTGGTGGGACCACGGGAGTGCATATAGTCTGGCTCTTTTTTTCTATAGTGTGCAAGCACAGCCACTGCTGCTGGACTGGAGGGTGGTCATAACCATGGAAATGAGCAGTGTATAATGTGATGGAAAAATGAATCAAGCCAGCAAAGCAGGCAATATGGACAATCACAATACATTAGTAAGTGCCTTGTATTAACTTTCTCTACATGATAAGGCTCCATTCACACGTCCGCAAAATGGGTCCGCATCCTTTCCGCAATTTTGCGGAATGGGTGCGGACCCATTCATTCTCTATGGGGACGGAATGGATGCGGACAGCACACAGTCCGCAATTGCGGAGCGCGGCCCCGATTTTGGGTCCGCAACTCCGCAAAAAGATAAAGCATGTCCTATTCTTGTCCGCAGCTTGCGGACAAGAATAGGCATTTCCATGGGGGTGCTGGGCTGGTGTGTTGCAGACCCACAATTTGCGGGTCCGCAACACACCACGGACGTGTGAATGCAGCCTTAATGCCATTTGCTGCAGTGAGACATTGACGGTTGTCTTTGCCTGTGATTTTCTTTCCTGGCTCCCGTATTGAGCTCTGTGTTCAGTCAGCTTTGCATTCCTGTTAGACCTTCCTGTGTACTGACCTGGGTTTGTACCTGGGTTTTCACCTTGTCCATTGATTCGTTTTCTACTAATTCTCCTGGCTTAGAGTCTGTGAGTTGTTTCTGGATTAAACTATTGTCCAATTATTTGGCTTCTACTGTCTCTCCTGGCTTTGACTTATACTTCTCTCCTTCTAATCCTTGGCATTTTATAGGTCTGCTACTTGTGAACTCACACCTGTTTTCTGACGCCTAACAGCACAGACAAAGTCTGTATCCAATTCTACCAGCAATATAGTGGACTCTGGTGAACACCTAGGGGTATTAATAGATATACAAACCGAAGTGGGGAAGGAAGATAGCAAATTTTGAGTTTTCTAGCAGTGGCCCTTAACAGTGTCCTTTGTATTCTTCTTCACCCCTGTTTCATAACACATACCTTTTATCTAGAGACCCGTTGCTTTATTCTGGGAAAAAAAGTACTTTTAATCCATATGCAAATGAGGTGTATCGGGGGCAGGCCCAAGCCACTGAGTTGCTCTGCTAGCCTCTTTCTCTGAGGTTTGACAGGGCCAAACAAGATGACAATGCAGGAACCTGACATTGTCAGTCAAGAAGAAGAGGGAGGGTTGGCAAAGGGCACAGGAGGAGCAAGAGTGCACATAATGGCTTAGACCCACCCTTGTTGCACTTAACTGCTCATTTACATATGGACTATCTGAAATGTTTTACATTCAGCTGAGGTAGCCCTATGAGGCATTGTGGCAGTTTTTACAGTGAATTTCCTGCTGACCGTGAATTTCCAGTCTTCTCATCTGTGAAATGTATTAGGTCTATACAAGACTTAGCTTATGGTTGTATACAAGATTGTTCTCATTGACTGATAAGCAGAAATCCTTACCTTTCCTCTAAGCTTGAGATATCCTAAGATGAATATCACAAGATCACTAGCTTTGAAAAATGCTTGCATTACTTACAGCACCCGACATGGTAACACACAATGTTTTTTTTGTAACATGGCATTTGGCTCAATAATTAAAGCCTAAAAGCCACCCATTTGATTTTTCTTTCTTCACTTACTTTAATGTGTGTATTGTAGACCACTATTTCAAGTATTGAGTTTTTTGAAGACGTATCCACATCTTTCAAATCATACAGGGAAGAGGAGACAGGTCCATAAGCCCAGTCTGTGAACTTTCTAGACAAGATTCTGTTTTCTTCATCCTTTATTTCTCTATTCAGAATATAATTGAGCATCTGAACAAACAGATACAAAACGGTTACTATAGATGTGGAAGGTAATGGGGTACAGGTATTTGGGAGAAAAGGAGAGGATATTGTTTCTTCATAAATGAGACACTTGGGAGATAAGATTTTATAGTTTGGTTTCCTTGTAAGCTCAGACTGCAATTCTTACCTCCAATTTACCTTTCTTGGCTGCTAGTTGCATTGGTGTGAGGTTTTCATGGTTTTTCATACTTTCTAAAAACTTGTTTTCACACTTTCGTATGATCTGATCATACATCTTTATTATGAATGCATTGTGGGGTTTTGCATTCTCTGTTACAGTAACAAGTGCATGGAGCACAGTATTTCCAAAAGAGTCCTTAATGGTGACATCGGTCTCTCTGTTCTCCATGAGCAGTTCAACCACACCTGGCTGGTTGGTACATGCAGCAAGAGCTAAAGGAGTTTCACCTAAAATGTCAAAAGTGGGGTTATTCTGAACAGCTTAAATGTTTGCATTTCCATAGTCATGTAGGATGGTTTCACACACTGGCCCAGATATACTAATGTGTCTGCTCCAAAAAGCTTTCTAAAAATTGGTGCAACAAATAAGCCCCCAGAGGGTGAGGAGTATCGTTAACTAAAATATAACTTTTAATTCAATGTGCAACTAAAACACACCACTTTGATGCAATATCTTAAAAAAACATATGGGGTCCAAGCCTGGTACCCCAGTGCTGGTAGAGAAGTAATAAACCTGCTCCACCTGGTGAAAGGTGCGAGCAGTCTTACCAGACCAATGGTAATACTGGGATCAGCGAGAGTTTCCAGGTGGGTCTGTAAAGGCGTTGCAGAACTGTGCCCTAAATGACCCTTTGAAAGGGTAAGGGGACTAGTTTCATTCTGCCTATCTACACAGAGCACCTGCCCCGACAGGGGCGACCCCGTCCGGATACCTGTCTCTACCCTGGACCAGATCCCTAATTCTAAAAATGAACATGGCCAGTTAATAAATTCCTAATTTTTTGACGGTGCAAAAAGGAAAAGAAGGACAAAAAAGCCGCAGGTATAAACCCTGCATTAATAACTGGTTCAAGTAAATAAACTTGTATTTGCCACCCCTAGGTGCTGGGATGCAAATCTGCAGAGGAGTTGGTAATCCAATGGTGGTCGGTATAAGAGGATGTGATAGTCCTCTACATGGCAGATGCCCTATGGTTGGGGGAATAAATAACATAATAATCTACCAGCCGCGATAACCACCTATCTGTGGGGTTTAAATAGTATCTGTTCCCGCCTCTCCTAAAGGGAACGCCCCCCCACCTTCGGCATCAGCGTCTGACGTCAGACGCGAGCGCCGCGCATGACGTCAGGCACAAGCGTCGTGGTCACGTGGGACGGGCGGCCAATAACCGGATAGGGAGAGGCGGTGCAGATGGTTGCCTAGAAACAAGTAAACAGGAAACCACATAGGGCACGCTTAGGTCTAGCGCGTCCATAGTAGTCATGGCATTTCTTGCAGGACTGTCGACAGCAGGACTACGAGATCCTTGAGAGAGACCCTACTGACATTTACAAGCGTGAATTGATGCTATCCTTGATTAAGCCAAGGCCTCTCAAGTTATTACATCTGAGGAATATGCTTTTCTTTTTCCTTTACATCCCCAAAGGTCAACCTTCTATTGCCTCCCTAAAATCCACAAAGGGATGTCACCCCTAAAAGGGAGACCGATAGTGTTGGGTGTAGGCAATCTTAATTAAAATTTGGGGATCTACATTGACCGCATTTTGGCACCCTTTGTTACCGCACTGCCATCCCATACAAGGGATACTACAGACCTTCTAAAACGTCTGGAGGGTCTGGTTTTGGAGGAAACTTGCCTTTTATGAAGTATTGATGTGGAGGCTTTGTATTCCTCCATACCGCACAGCAGTTGAACATTTTCTTAGGTCTTGTGGTTGTCAATATCGCGCCCACAGCCAATTTATCCTCTGTATCCTATAGTTTACCCTGACCAGGAATTTTTTCTCCTTTGACAACAAAATTTACCACCAGCTCAGGGATACCACGATGGGGAGCCCTTGTGCCCCATTGTATGCTAATCTGTTCCTGGGCTGGTGGGAGGAGACTCTGGTATTCAGGGATGTGGAATCGGAGGATATATAAAAAATCGGTCTGTGGGCGCGATATATTGATGATATCTTCATTTTATGGAATGGCAACAAATCACAGTTTGAGTCCTTTGTGTCGCACCTCAATCGGAATGACATAGGGATGCGCTTCACCTGTGAGTCACACTGTGCTAGTTTGCCATTCTTGGATATCAAGATCACTAAAAACACCAAAGGTGAATTAGACACTTCCATTTATAGGAAACCAAATTCCACAAATTCCCTCCTGAGGTAGGAGAGTAGTCATCCTCTCCCACTCAGGAGAGGGATTCCAAGGGGACAGTACCTTCGGCTGAGGCGGAACTGTTCAAACAAACATGAATTTGTCACCCAGGCAGCTGACCTGAGGACGCAGTTTCAGCAAAGGGGATACCCCGACCATGTCCTCAGGTCCGCATACAAGGCAGCTCTGTCCCAACACAGACCTTCCCTTCTTACCCCTAACCAGCCTAGTAACCCAGACGCCAAGGTGTTACGTATCATGACCAACTTTGATCCAAACAGGTAAAACAAATTGTCCAACGTCATTGAGAGGTCCTGAAAAAGGACCCGGACTTAGATGAAGTATTGGGTAAATACCCTCAGATCACGTACAGACGAGGCCGCAATTTACGTGACAAGTTGGTTCACAGCCATTTCTCCTCTAATGTGATACATCCCACATGGTTGCGGTCTAACATCGTAGGGTGCCATAAATGCGGCAACTGTGTGGCATGCAAACACATACAGACAACCAAATCCTTCACAAGTTCAGTCACGGGCAGATATTACTCCATTTCACAGTTCATCAATTGTAAATCAAAGGGAGTAATTTATTATTATTATATATATTTTTTTCCCTTTATTAAATCTTTATTCTTTTCTTTTTGAAAACGTATACACAAATAACATCAATACCATAATACAAAAATCTGTATTACAATTTAAGTAAATATTATCTTTATTCCTTATCACCCGAATACCCACCCACCACCCCATGGAGAGAGAGAGAGAGAGAGAGGAACTGGGCAAAAAAAAAAAAAAAAAGTTCCAAACCTAGTATGGCCATTTTTTCCATATCTCATCCATTTCTTCTGAATTTTTAGTATAGCTCTCAGTCACCCGTTGAATTTTAATAAGGTTAACAACTGCTTCTCGCCACTGTCCCACTGTAGGCGGGTCTTCTTTTACCCATTTCCTAAGTATAAGGAGTCTAGCTTGAAAAAGTACTTTACCCAGAACCATTCGTACTTTTTTCTTTAATTTCAGATGTTCAGTTGCTCCCAATATGCAAACTACTGGGTCTTCAAGAACCTGAACATCCAAGAATACTAGTACAATCTGTGCTATCTCTTTCCAATATCTAAAAAGTCTGGGGCATCTCCAAAGTGTATAAGATCTGCATTCTCTCCCCTACATTTTGGGCACTTATCTGAGGTTCTCACACCCATTTTCTTTAGTATCATAGGAGATCGATGTAATCTATGTACTATAAAAAACTGTGATATTTTATGTGAACCCCTATCCGACACCATAGCATAACTTCTGAGAGCATCTTTCCATTTCTCTTCCGTAAAGAAAAACTGAAGTTCTTTTTCCCATTTCCCATACAACAATATAAGATCAGGGCACACGCCCAAATCACAGAGCGAAAAACCGCCCGGTATGGTGTTGTCCGTTATAGCATCAAATTTATACCCAAAAACTGAAAATCAGGACAGCAATTGTATAGCACAAAGTAATACATTTTATTAAACATATAGTTTTTAAAAACATTTGTTGAGATCACATATGGGAGGGATCCAGGACTGTCTTGGTCTGTATACCTTACTGCATTCTCTCCCATATGTATTTACTTATTCTGGTGCACTATGCACTTTATTTATTGATCTAGGGCTGGGGCTTATTAACATCCACAGCTTGGGGGATTAATTGTAATTCACATTTATTAATAGTGACAGATCTGTGGATATTATTCCTGTGTGATTTAAAGCTGCTAATATACACTTACCTAAAGAATTATTAGGAACACCATACTAATACGGTGTTGGACCCCCTTTTGCCTTCAGAACTGCCTTAATTCTATGTGGCATTGATTCAACAAGGTGCTGATAGCATTCTTTAGAAATGTTGGCCCATATTGATAGGATAGCATCTTGCAGTTGATGGAGATTTGAGGGATGCACATCCAGGGCACGAAGCTCCCGTTCCACCACATCCCAAAGATGCTCTATTGGGTTGAGATCTGGTGACTGTGGGGGCCATTTTAGTACAGTGAACTCATTGTCATGTTCAAGAAACCAATTTGAAATGATTCGAGCTTTGTGACATGGTGCATTATCCTGCTGGAAGTAGCCATTAGAGGATGGATACATGTTCTCATTCTGTTTACGCCAAATTCAGACTCTACCATTTGAATGTCTCAACAGAAATTGAGACTCATCAGACCAGGCAACATTTTTCCAGTCATCAACAGTCCAATTTTGGTGAGCTCGTGCAAATTGTAGCTTCTTTTTCCTATTTTTAGTGGAGATGAGTGGTACCCGGTGGGGTCTTCTGCTGTTGTAGCCTATCCGACTCAAGGTTGTGCGTGTTGTGGCTTCACAAATGCTTTGCTGCATACCTCGGTTGTAACGAGTGGTTATTTCAGTCAACGTTGCTCTTCTATCAGCTTGAATCAGTCGACCCATTCTCCTCTGACCTCTAGCATCAACAAGGCATTTTTGCCTACAGGACTGCCGCATACTGGATGTTTTTCCCTTTTCACACCATTCTTTGTAAACCCTAGAAACGGTTGTGCGTGAAAATCCCAGTAACTGAGCAGATTATAAAATACTCAGACCGGCCCGTCTGGCACCAACAACCATGCCACGCTCAAAATTGCTTAAATCACCTTTCTTTCCCATTCTGACATTCAGTTTGGAGTTCAGGAGATTGTCTTGACCAGGAACACCCCCCTAAATGCATTGAAGCAACTGCCATGTGATTGGTTGACTAGATAATTGCATTAATGAGAAATAGAACAGGTGTTCCTAATAATTCTTTAGGTGAGTGTATATGGTGTATATGTGATCTCAACAAATGTTTTTAAAAACTATATGTTTAATAAAATGTATTACTTTGTGCTATACAATTGCTGTCCTGATTTTCAGTTTTTGGGTATAAATATAAGATCAGGGGTTTACTATTTAGGTCCTTTGCCCCTCATCTCGTGTGTCATTTAATTGCCTTAGAATTTCCCTCAGTCCTGTTGTCGACAGTCCTGCAAGAAATGCCATGACTACTATGTTGTGGTCTGAATTCACAGCGTTACTATGGACGCGCTAGACCTAAGCGCGCCCTACGCGGTTTCCTGTTTACTTGCTTCCAGGCAACCATCTGCACCGCCTCTCCCTATCCGGTTATTGGCCGCCCGTCCCACGTAACCACGGTGCTTGTGCCGGACGTCATGCGCGGCGCTCGCGTCTGATGTCAGACGCTGATGCCGAAGAAGGGGGGGCATTCCCTTTAGGAGAGGCGCGGGCAGGTACTATTTAAACCCCACAGATAGGTGCCTTATCGCGGCTGGTAGATTATTATGTTATTTATTCCCCCAACCATAGGGGATCTGCCATGTAGAGGACTATCACATCCTCTTATACCGACCAGCATTGGATTACCAACTCCTCTGCAGATTTGCATCCCAGCACCTAGGGGTGGCAAATACAAGTTTATTCACTTGAACCAGTTATTACTGCAGGGTTTATACCTGCGGCTTTTTTGTCCTTCCTTTCCTTTTTGCACCGTCTTTTTCCCCTGAAGAGTCGACACGGACAGAAACGTGCCACGTCTGGAGGTCATTAGGAATTTATTAACTGGCCGCGTTTATTTTTAGAATTAGGGATCAGGTCCGGGGTAGGGACAGGTATCCGGACAGGGTCGCCCCTATCGGGGCGGGTGCTCTGTGTAGATAGGCAGAATGAAACTAGTCCCCTTCCCCTTCCATAGGGTCATTTAGGGCACAGTTCTGCAACGCCTTTACAGACACCACCCGACAGAGTGACCTCGTATCCGGCCTACATCTGATGTCCTTGGACAGACCCACCTGGAAACTCTCGCTGATCCCAGTATTTCCATTGGTCTGGTAAGACTACTCGCACCTTTCACCAGGTGGAGCAGGTTTATTACTTCTCTACCAGCACCGGGGTACCAGGCTTGGACCCCATATGTTTTTAAGATATTGCATCAAAGTGGTGTGTTTTAGTTGCACATTGAATTAAAAGTTATATTTTAGTTAACGATACTCCTCACCCTCTGGGGGCTTATTTGCTGATTGATACTGGAGTGCTGGTGAAGCCTATACACGTTTAGAGCTTCTATTGTGTTGTATTTCTAAAAATTGGTGCAAAAGGACACATTTTAGTGCATCTGGGATTTCTACATTTTTTCCAACATGCTCTGCAAAGAGACAGGGATTAGTGGAAAGTGGCAGAGTTTTGTGGAAAAGGGGCAGACCTAATATACGCCAATTAATGCCAAAATTCCACCACAATTCTGGCGGAAAAATCTATAAGACAACCAATAGATGGTATAGAATCAGACAAAAAGGTCTATCCCTGAACCAAATTTATTATCCAGCCTGTCCATGCTGACGCCATCATTAGGGTCCATTCACACATCCGTGTGTGTTTTGCAGATCCGCAAATCACGGACAGCGGCAATGTGCGTTCTGCATTTTGCGGACCGCACATTGCCGTCACTTATAGAATATGCCTATTCTTGTCCACAATTGCGGACAAGAATAGGACATGTTCTATTTTTTTCGGGGAAGGAATTGCGGACCCGGAAGTGCGGGTCCGCAATTCCATATCCGGGCAGCACATCGTGCTGCCCCATTGAAATGAATGGGTCCGCAATTCTGCGGAACGAAATTGCGGACGTGTGAATGGACCCTTAGAAAGAGTAAATCTTGGCCGCTGCATTTAAAAAAAAAAAACACCACTGCAGCACTGGATCCAGCAGGATGTCCTTCCTTTATATTTCTCATTCCTTTTCAATCCCCTCCTGGCCATAACTAAAAAAAATAACTGCTGTGTTTTTTCCACGAAAAGCACTGTGTGTGACACCACATTTATAAGAAGCAGTGACATAGGAAGACAGATTATACTGTAATTCAGCTACATTGTGCTTGAGATTTTGTCTGGGACTTTTTGGTGGGAAAGAGGGAAAAGAGCTGTTTCACTCATGGCTTGAAACCACGTCTTTTCACAAGGCTATGGTGAAACCATCCACAGTATTAGCTCATCTCGCACAAAATCCAGGCAGCTTCAAATTTAAGGTTGTATTACACCAGGCGATTGTTGGAAGGAAAGCGTTCCTTTCTCTTAATCACCTGCTCACGAGCGGAGGAGACCGCTGTAATTCCATGCAGCGATCTCCTCCATAGCATGAGGAGGAGCGATAGTTATGCCATCGCTTGTCCCCGAGCTGTCTAGATATTTGCTGGCAGTAGATCGTGATTAGACAGCATGATCTGCCGCTGGCAAATGGTGATATTTCAGCATGCTGAAAGATCACGATTGCCCAATGAACGATTGCTCGATCATCAGGTAATCAGCAGCAGTATTAGGGTCCATTCACACGTCCGTTGTTTCTTTCCTGATCTGTTCCGTTTTTTGCGGAAAAGATCTGGACCAGTTCTGTACCCATTCATTTTCAATGGGTCCTGAAAAAAAATCAGACATTGAGCTGTCCGATTTTTTTCAGGACCCATTGAAAATGAATGGGTACAGAACTGGTCCAGATCTGTTCCGCAAAAAACGGAACAGATCAGGAAAGAAACAACGGACGTGTGAATGGACCCTAAGACTGCCAGATGATCGCTAGTCTTAGTCCTCTTGCACATGAAAGTTTTTTTTTTCCGTTTCCGTTTGTTTTTTTGGCGTTCCGTATACGGAACCATTCATTTCAGTGGGTCCGCAAAAAAAAATGTAATGTACTCTGTGTGCATTCCGTTTTCGTATTTCCGTTTTTCTGTTCCGTTTAAAGATAGAACATGTCCTATTATTGACCGCAAATCACGTTCCGTGGCTCCATTCAAGTCAATGAGTCCGAAAAAAACCGAACACATACGGAATGTACTCCGTATGTCTTCCGTATTTGTTCCGTTTTTGCTGAACCATCTATTGAAAATGTTATGCCCAGCCCAATTTTTTCTATATACGGCTACTTTCACACTCACGTTTGGTGCGGATCCGTCATGGTTCTGCATAGACAGATCCGCACCGATAATACAACCGCCTGCATCCGTTCAGAACGGATACGTTTGTATTATCTGTAACATAGCCAAAACAGATCCATCTTGAACACCATTGAAAGTCAATAAGGGACAGATCAGTTTTCTATTGTGCCAGATTGTGTCATAGAAAACGGATCCGTCCCCATTGACTTACATTGTGTGCCAGGACGGATCCGTTTGCCTCTGCATCGTCAGGTAGACGCTGCAAGCAGCGTTTTGGTGTCCGCCTCCAGAGCGGAATGGAGACTGAACTGATGCAAACTGATGCATTCTGAGCGGATCCTTATTCATTCAGAATGCATTAGAATGCAAACTGATCCGTTTTGGACCGCATGTGAGAGCCCTGAACGGATCTCAATAAACGGAAACCAAAACGCCAGTGTGAAAGTAGCCTAATTACTGTACTGTATATGCCATACGGAAAAACGGAACGGAAAAATGGAACGGTACCGGAAACATTACTGAGAAAAAAAACGGATCCAAGAAAAACGGACAGCAAAACACTGAAAAAAGCCATACGGTCATGTGCAAGAGGATAAGTATAATAAAAACAAAAAAAGAGGCAACTAACGTGAACCATATTAAATTGATTAAATTGATGTTACAATGCCCTTGTGCACCACTATACTTATAATTGAATTATGGATAATATTAATAGTGGAAATCTTTACGATAGTTGAGACCTGCTGGAGAATGTGTATTTAGGGTCAAATCCAAAAATGACTCACTATCAAGTAAGCGATGTTTAATATTACCACCTCTAGGGGGAGTTCTGACTCTATATATACTCTAAAAGAAGCAAGATTACCTCCATGGCGTTCCCTTTAGTGTTTGACGCTCCAGAAATGCTGCAGTTCTCGTATTTAGATGTCATTCAAATGCTCCACAATACGAGTTTTTAGCTTCCTAGATGTGCTCCCAACATGGTGTAAGGGGTCATATACGTGACTATGACAAGTGGTATAATCTCTGATAGGGTACGAATTTTTATTATCAGTGTCTGAAAAGTGTTTCATGGGCTTAGCATACGCACAAACTCTGCAGATCAAATCCTTGTTGGATCGAGCGGTGGGTAAACAGCTTAGAGATATGAGATTACCTATGGTGGGTGCTTCCAAATATACAATCTATGAAACCTCATTGTAATAAACTTTCTAATATACTAGCCTTAAGCCTCATTCACACGTCAGTGTTTCACGTACGTGTGCTGTACGTGTTCTCCGTGGACAGCACACGTCCCCATTCATTTGAATGTGTGTATTCACACATCAGTGTTTTAGCACGGTCCGTGCGTCCGCGTTTCCAGCACGGATGCATTTCCTATCTTGATCCGTGTTCCCGGATCCCTCACGGACATTATAGTCTATGGGTCCATGACAAACACGGATGCCATCCGTGTTGCATCCGTAATTCACAGATCATTAAGGCCCCTTTCACACGGGCGAGATTTCCGCGCGGGTGCAATGCATGAGGTGAATGCGTTGCACCCGCACTGAATCCGGACCCATTCATTTCTATGGGGCTGTGCACATGAGCGGTGATTTTCACGCATCCCTTGTGCGTTGCGTGAAAATCGCAGCATGCTCCTCTTTGTGCGTTTTTCACGTGACGCAGGCCCCATAGAAATGAATGGGGTTGCGTGAAAATCGCAAGCATCCGCAAGCAAGTGCGGATGCGGTGCGATTTTCACGCACGGTTGCTAGGTGACGATCGGGATGGGGACCCGATCATTATTATTTTCCCTTATAACATGGTTATAAGGGAAAATAATAGCATTCTGAATACAGAATGCATAGTACAATAGAGCTGGAGGGGTTAAAAAAAAATAATATATATATATATATATATATATAATTTAAGTCACCTTAATCCACTTGTTTGCGCAGCCGGCTTCTCTTCTGTCTTCATCTGTGAGGAAAAGGACCTTTGATGACGTCACTACGTTCATCACATGATCCATCACCATGGTGATTGATCATGTGACGGACCATGTGATGAGTGTAGTGACGTCATCAAAGGTCCTATTCCTCACAAAAGAAGACAGAAGAGATGCCGGCTGCGCGGACAAGTGGATTAAGGTGAGTTAAATAATTTTTTTTAAATTTTTAACCCCTCCAGCACTATTGTGCTATGCATTCTGTATTCAGAATGCTATTATTTTCCCCTATAACCATGTTATAAGGGAAAATAATACAATCTACACAACCTTGAACCCAAACCTGAACTTCTGTGACACCTAATCCGGACACGCTCGTCTGCAAGGGGCCTAAGAAGAGATGCTTTTAAAATTATTTTCCAGCTGTTCAGTGTCAGTGAAACACGGATACAACACGGACAGCAAAAAACTGACCCACGGACCCAACACGGATCCTTCACTGATGCATCACTGACCACCTTCTCACGGATTTGAGCACGGACGTGTGAATGAGGCTTTATACTACTCCTTTGGATTGCTAGAAGCAATAATTTGGAGGACCCAATCTACTCTTTTAATGACCATACTTAATTATTCATAAACTGTGCTGGTCCCATTATACACACAGGACATAACATCAGTATGGTCTAATAGAATATCTGAGTCAACCCAAAAAATCTGATGATAGTGTCAGTGGCATAGTAATGAGCTTCAAGGTCAGCTCCAAATGGATATTTTTTTTGTTTTTTTTTTTTTCTGGACCTTTGGGATACATTGCTGTGTCGGCCTGGGCCCTTCCGAGGAACCTCTAGTACCTTGTTCAGCCACTGGGATCTTGCATTTATTACAGCAGAGAGGTCAATTACAGTGTGCCATACACAAGCTGTACTGTAGTTATGCAGGGGTGGGCATCTGTTCAGCTAGACAGGGGCCATGGGGAGGGGGCACAGCCAGGGAGATGATTTGAGTCTATCTGAATGGCCAGTTAAACCTACTTTCACACTTGCGAACCATCAGAGGATCTCAATACCGGAAAAAAAAAGTTTCTTTTTAATCCTCATGCATTCTGAATGGAAAGAGATCTGTTTAGGATGCATCAGGATGTCTTCCGTTTTGTGACTGGACACAAAACCGCTGCAAGCTGTGGTTTTGTGTCCGGTCATAAAAACTGAAAAAAACGGATCTCGCACTGAAAACAATGTAAGTCAATGGTGACGGATCCGTTTTATTTTAGGAGCCTAAAAAACCGAATCGGTCACCCATTGACTTTCAATGTATTTAGTGCCGGATCCGTTTTTTTTCCATTTTGATTTCACACAACCGCATCCTAACGGAACGAATGCATCCTGATGTGCAAAATCACCTCTGCCGGATCTCAATACCGGAATTAACAACACAAGTGTGAAATTAGCCTAATGCTTGGGCTGTTTTTGTCTCTAAAAACTTTGGGGGTCATTTATCAAGACCGGCATTTTCTACTTCGGTGTTAATATCACCCTGTGCCTCTGGAGGATGCGTTTAATTTATGACAAGGAGCTGCGTCATCAGTCCGCCCACCTAGAATGAAATCTACACCAGGTCATAGCGGGCGTTGATTTCAGTCATCATTTACTCCGGGAAACTGGTGTCAATTATAATAAATCTGCAAGAGTGGCATAAAAATACCATTTGCACAAAAAATTAGCACAAATGTCTCAAAAAGTTGCAAACCTGCGGTACAGGAAAAAAATCTTGTCAGGGCTGCTGCATACAACACACAGCAGTAGCTGTCAGCAAAATGTGTCTGTGTGTCCTCATACTTTTTTGCTGCTGTTTTCTTCTAACTTGTCGGATGGAGCTTGGGGGTAATGGTCCCTATTGCATGATGAGGTCTTAGATCCAGCTCACCGCACACAGTGTGTGTAATGTGTATACATGTATATGTGCATAACACAAATGTGTGTAATGTGTATATCTGTGTGATCTGTGTACTGTACATGCATGTGTGTGTGTAATGTATATGCATGTGTGATGTGTATTTATGTAATATACACTCACCTAAAGAATTATTAGGAACACCATACTAATACGGTGTTGGACCCCCTTTTGCCTTCAGAACTGCCTTAATTCTACGTGGCATTGATTCAACAAGGTGCTGATAGCATTCTTTAGAAATGTTGGCCCATATTGATAGGATAGCATCTTGCAGTTGATGGAGATTTGAGGGATGCACATCCAGGGCACGAAGCTCCCGTTCCACCACATCCCAAAGATGCTCTATTGGGTTGAGATCTGGTGACTGTGGGGGCCATTTTAGTACAGTGAACTCATTGTCATGTTCAAGAAACCAATTTGAAATGATTCGAGCTTTGTGACATGGTGCATTATCCTGCTGGAAGTAGCCATCAGAGGATGGATACATGTTCTCATTCTGTTTACGCCAAATTCGGACTCTACCATTTGAATGTCTTAACAGAAATCGAGACTCATCAGACCAGGGAACATTTTTCCAGTCTTCAACAGTCCAATTTTGGTGAGCTCGTGTAAATTGTAGCCTCTTTTTCCTATTTGTACTGGAGATGAGTGGTTCCCGGTGGGGTCTTCTGCTGTTGTAGCCCATCCGCCTCAAGGTTGTGCGTGTTTTGGCTTCACAAATGCTTTGCTGCATACCTCGGTTGTAACGAGTGGTTATTTCAGTCAACGTTGCTCTTCTATCAGCTTGAATCAGTCGGCCCATTCTCCTCTGACCTCTAGCATCCACAAGGCATTTTTGCCCACAGGACTGCCGCATACTGGATGTTTTTCCCTTTTCACACCATTCTTTGTAAACCCTAGAAATGGTTGTGCGTGAAAATCCCAGTAACTGAGCAGATTGTGAAATACTCAGACCGCCCCGTCTGGCACCAACAACCATGCCACGCTCAAAATTGCTTAAATCACCTTTCTTTCCCATTCTGACATTCAGTTTGGAGTTCAGGAGATTGTCTTGACCAGGACCACCCCCCCTAAATGCATTGAAGCAACTGCCATGTGATTGGTTGACTAGATAATTGCATTAATGAGAAATAGAACAGGTGTTCCTAATAATTCTTTAGGTGAGTGTATATGTGTGCATGCAATGTATAAATGTGTGCATACAATGTATGTGTGAGTAAAGTGTATATGTGTATGTATATGCTAGAGAGACTCTTGGTCTAATAAAATCAGTAATGGTTTTGACGATGACCACGTAAAATCTTTACTTACCAAAATAAAATCCATAGTTTCTGCACTTTGGGCTGAAGAACAGGCCTTTTGCGTGGACATTCACTTTAGCACCTTTCTCCAGAAGATATTTAACAATGTCATTTCGTCTTCTCTCAATAGCTATGTGCAAAGCAGTTTGGCCTAGATGACAAGGATAAGGATTGGCCTAGATGACAATGTGGCAATACTACCAAATATTACATCCTATATATCTACTATGCATTCTGAAAGTCCTCGGACCCTGTCACTTTTTCACATTTCGTTATGTTGCGGCCTTGTGCTAAATAAAAATTAAAAAAAAACACGTTTTTCTCTCTCATTCTGCACTCAATACACTATAATGAGAAACTGAAAGCAGAATGTTGGAAATCTGCACTAATCTATTCAAAAGGAAAAACCAAAATATTGTATTGACTTACCGTGAGTATTCAGAGCCTTTACTCAGGACTTAGTTGAAGCACCTTTGTCAGCGATTACAGCATCTAGTCTTTATAGGTAGGATGCCACAAGGTTTGCACACCTGCAGATTCTCTGAAAGCTCTGTCAAATTGGATGGGGACCGTTGGTGGACACCTATTTTCAGGTCTCTACACTGTAGAGTCTACAGAGATGTTCAATTGGGTTCAAGTTACGGCTCTGGCTGGGCCACTCATGGACATTCACAGAATTGTCCCTAAGCCACTCCTATGTTGTCTTGGCTGTGTGCTTAGAGTAATTGTCTTGTTGGAAAGTTAACTTTCGGCCCAGTCTGAGGTCCAGAGCACTCTGGAGCAGGTTTTCATTAATCATATCTTGATACTTTGCTCCATTCAGCTTTCCCTCAACCTTGACCAGTCTCCTTGTTCCAGCCGCTGAAACCTCTTCCCCCTCTCCACAACATGATGCTGCTACCACCATCCTTCACTGTAGGGATGGTACTGGGCAGCTGATGAGCAGTCCCTGGTTTCCTCCAAACATTACGTTTAGAGTTAAGACCAAAAAGTTCAATCTTGGTTTCATCAGACCAGAGAATCTTGTCTCTCATAGTCTGAAAGTCCTTTGTAAACTTTCATCTTATCTTTTACTGAGGAGAGGCTTATTTCTGGCCACCCTACCATAAAGCCCAGATTAATGGAGTGCTGAAGTGATTGTTGACCTTCTGGAAGTTTCTCCTATATGCATGCAGGATCTATGGAGCTCAGCCAGAGTGACCATGGGGTTCTTGATCACTGTTCTTACCAAGGCCCTTCTTCCCCGATTACTTAGTTTGGTGTGGCACCCAGATCTAAGAAGATTCCTGGTTGTTCTAAACATCCTTCATTTAAGAATTATGGAGACCACTGTGTTCTTGGGAACTTTCCATGAGCAGAATTTTTTTTTGCACCCTTCTGCAGATCTGTGCCTCCACGCAATCCTGTCTCTGAGCTCTACAGGCAGTTTTTTTCCTCCACATGGCTTTGTTTTGGCTCTAATATGCATTGTCAGCTGGGAGTCCTTATATAGACAGGGCTGGGTCTTTCCAAATTTTGTCCAATCCACTGAATTTACCACCAGTGGACTCCAAAAAAGGTCTAGAAATATCTCAAAGATGTTCAAGAGAAATTGGAGGTCTACATTTCAAATTTGAAAACATTTCTAAAATTCAGTCTATCACTTTCATTATGGAGTATTGAGTGCAGATTAGCCACAACATAACTAAATGTGAAAAACGGTATGAAAGATACTACATACATGCAAGGACTATTTGGCTGCACTGTACATGGGGAACGCATTCTGTTTTTGGGGTACTCACTAGCAGATAATAAAAAGTTGACTTTCCAGCAGACACGGTATATGGGAGTGCTTTATAAAAAGATGCTTACAGAGTGCCACTTTTTATAGGGACACCCAGAAAGCACTGTTTGTGAAGGCAAGAGATTTGACACTGTGTTAGGGGAAGCTGCAGGCAGCTAGCAGACACTTTTATGGGTTTAGCATGACAATACAGATAACATTTAATTCGCTTACTGCCAATGCAATCAGAAAACACAAACTACAGTAATTGGAATTCAAGGATTTAATTGTTTGTATCTCCTACTGTGTCTAATCTATATTATGTTTTCAGCAAAGGGATAAACCTTCCACAGTGCTTGAATGGCACTGTTATGTGGTCACTGTGTGGTGGTATACTTTGGTCACAGTATTTGATCACTATATGGAGATATTATTGTGAAGTATAATAAGCACATTATACTATTATTGCTATTTTCAAGTGCCTGTGATGCAGGGAACTTCCTCCTCTGTGTACACCCATAGAGATGCAACACACTTGACTAATACAACTAAGGCTACTTTCACACTAGCGTTCTGCTGTCCGCTCGTGAGCTCCGTTTGAAGGGGCTCACGAGCGGAGCAGTACGCTTCCGTCCAGCCCTGATGCAGTCTGAATGGATGCGGATCCGCTCAGACTGCATCAGTCTGGCGGCGTTCAGCCTCCGCTCCGCTCGCCTCCGCACGGCCAGGCGGACAGCTGAACGCTGCTTGCAGCGTTCGGGTGTCCGTCTGGCCGTGCGGAGGCGTGCGGATCCGTCCAGACTTACAATGTAAGTCAATGGGAACGGATCCGCTTGAAGATGACACCATATGGCTCAATCTTCAAGCGGATCCGTCCCCCATTGATTTTACATTGAAAGTCTGAACGGATCCGCTCAGGCTACTTTCGCACTTAGAAATTTTTCTAAGTTATTAATGCAGACGGATCCGTACTGAACGGAGCCTCCGTCTGCATTAATATGATCGGATCCGTTCAGAACGGATCCGATCAAGCGCAAGTGTGAAAGTAGCCTTATAACATATAAATCATGTAACTGTCTTGACTTTCTTTCTTTTAAGACCTTAAAACAATATTAATAAGAAAACTACCAAAGAATAAACAGATCTATTAACTTCCATTACCTTTGTAATTCTCTTCTGTGTATGCAGCATTGATAAATCTGTCCAGAAAACCATGTTTCTCAGTGAATGATAGCAGGATGCGCACTATCTCTGGAGTCTTTCCATTTATGTTCAGTAATGCTTTCATTAAGCAGGTTTTACCGGTGTACTGTGATGTCAGTCTGTACATGAGAAAATCTGAAATGTAACAAACCGTATTATAATATATGTGCGGGGATGCGATTGTTTATATCGAATTTACTGTTAATTAAGAAATTATATAAATAAGTAATCAAATGGAGAACTTTGTGGTCTAATTAACTTTTTCCAGAATATGAAAATACATTTTTACTATACTGCAATATAATTCAGTCCCTCAAGTTCCGCAATATTAATTAATTTGACTGCCTTTGAGAGTTGAAACCTTAGTAATTTGAGACCAAGTGGCAGCACTGCTCCTTTTTCTGTATTCAGTGGCTTTTTGGACGTACAGGTAGGGAGATAAGTGGGAGGCTGAGAAGCATGAATGTTGCTAAGAAAACTCTATAGGCTGTTTGCTAATAAAATTAAACATATTTTCCTAATAATGCATAAATCACTATACAATACTAACAATAAATTGAAATGAAAGTTACATTTTATTATTTGTGTCCTGGGCTACAGGAATTGTGAAGAGACCTCATCCTTGCTATAAGTTTCTGTCCTGTTTCTCCAACAGAAAGACCCCAAATTCCATATTGCACAGAATCAGGTACACAACATTGGATGTAAGATTTGTGAATTTCCCGTGTGTTTTAGGAATCACGTCCTGTCTAAAGTCATAACTTTCATCCTGCTGGACTGTGTAGTAACTTAGAATGCCTTATAATCTGATCCTGACTTTTGGGTTAACAGGCCCACATCATGGCTGCCAACTGCAAGTTAATTAATGCTGGGAGATTCAGGTACTTGTGTATCTAAACAACAGCTACAGTTACCCTCCTAAAATCAATTGTATTGGTGTCCTCAGGACGGCAATACAGTTTCATACTGTGGAAGGGCATGGAAGCTGACGGCTACCTGCCCCACCGTTCACACTTCTAGGGCGCAGGCAACTAGGCCTGAAGCCTGTGAGGTAGTGTACCAAAGATGCAGGTGGTAGTGGCTCACATGGTTGCAAAGCAATGATATCATCGCAACCACCTGCCTTGGTATGTAGAGGCTACAATTACATTAGTGGGGGGCATTAGGGGGCATTACTGGTGAACTATAAGGGAAGCACTTGTTACTGGGGACACTATAATGGGCATTTTTTAATACTGGGGCACTATAGGGGCATTATTGTTACTAGGGGCAGTATAGGAGATATCATTACTACTGGGGTAACTATAGGGAGCTTTATTTCTACTGGAGCCACTCTGGGGGAGTACAATAATACTGGGGCCACGATAGGGCCCTAAAGACATACTGATAGGAAATTTATATTGTGAGCCCTACTTGAGACAGTGAGGGATGATAATGTCTGTAAAAGTACTACAGAATATGTTAGTCCTATATACACAAAAGAATTATATAAAATAAATAGGGCCATTATTACTATTGAGGGTGCAAGAAGGAAGCACCATAACTGTTGAGAGCACTGTGCTTGGCACAGTAGTTTTTGTATGGTACTAGGGTGACTATATGGCACCTGAGGACATTGGTAGAGCACAGTGGCCCCTAAAGGGAAATTTCCCTGTGGGCCTCCCAAGCTCTCCTCATGGCCGCCGGCCAGGTACATAAAGATCTGATGCTCTCAGCTTTAATTAATGTAGGAGCATCAGGCACATATGCACCTGGCCTCCTAAATTCAGTGATGATACAGTTTTTTACTGTGGAGTGGACGTCAGTATTTTGTGATGCACTGTGGTATTTGGTTTTAAGGACAGAGTATTTTGTGCTGCACTGTATTATTTGGCTCTCCTGGGGCAGTATTTTGTTCTGCACTACGGTATTGCTAGCCCTGCCTACCTCTTTTGTCCCTGTTTTTACAGAGACATTTTATGTCCCCAGTCTGCTCCAGTAGATACAGTATTAGGAGTGGATGACACACTTGAGAAGGTAGGGAGGATGATGGAAAAGTGAGGAATTCAAAATGTTTATGTGGTTAACACTGCAGAGATGAGACATTGCTGAAAGTCATCATGGCAGTCTGGGCTGAATAGAGACGATAAGGAAAGAGAATGTAGGATGTAATAGGTACATAGTGCTGTATTCTCCTGTATGTTTGGTAGTTCTGAAAGACCAAGCAGCATGCTAAAGGTAGGGCTGACATGGTGTTGTGGTCAATGTCTCCCCAGCCTCATCTCTTATATCTTAGCTGGAGAAGGAGGACAAAGTGTGGTAGCTGGCACTGGCCACCCAGGAGGTCCATCTTTTGAGGGAGTATTTTATGCTGCTATTTGGTGCTACCAGTAGCTGCACTGTGGTATTTGGTTCTGCCGAAGCATTATTTTGTGTTACACTGTAGTATTTAGCTGTGACGGGGCAGTATTTTTTGCTGCACTATGGCATAGCTGACCCTGCTTACCTGTGTTATCCCTGTCTACATTCATTGGCCCCACATTTTGTCAACTACCCCCCAACACCAATGGACCACTTTAGTTTTTTTGCAAGGCCATTTTAAGTTCCTAAACTGCCCCTGACACCCAGCCTGCAGCGATAATTTACCATTTTTATCATCGTATTACCTTCAGCAGACTTCTGTTTAATTAACAATTCCTCGATTTCTTTCAGCCGACTGATTAGTGACAAGATGTCTCCTTCTGCAACAGCCTTCAATATGAGGTTTTCCTGACTGTATGTTTTATGTGAGTTCAGTGGATGTTTACTGAAATGTTTAAAATATAACTTTTAGAACATTACGTGCAAATTAAATACATTTATTATTTATTGTATTATTACATGCAAAATATGAAAATTATTTGACTCTGGCATCCAGTCTGGAAAGTCCGTTAGATGATTTTACACCATGAAAGACTGAACAGACGTAGCCTATTATAAGACAACTAGTAGTTAGAAAGCAAAGTGATAGCAGACTGTGTCAGATTAGTCAGTACACGGGGATAAATACATGAGAAAACAGGGGTATCTCTGTTGTTTGTGCCTTGTTGATAAATGTGTTACACACTGCACGAGGAGAGCTTGGTGCACCGTTTGTCTGGTCTTCCAGTATTGATAAATCTTCATGACTCTATCATTCTATTGCAGACTGTCTTTCTTTGGGCATTTTCTAACTATATCAATGCAGTTATGAAAGTTGCGGTAATTTAAATACATAATAAGTAGGCCTACACTTGTTCAAATCTACATTGGAGGCTGCGTTTGGAGCCTCTGTTGCAGATTCTGTTGACAGACCAGACAAAAAGCCTTATATGCAGCACTTTTTTATCCAGTAAAAAGACATATCCTGAACAGAAACTGAACGGATCCCATCATAGTTGGTGGAGACTGTTCAGCTTCTTCCCTGTGGGGTGACAGGAGGAGGGGGGAGCAGGATCACTAGTGGGGTGATAGGAGGAGGGGGGAGCAGGGCCACTAGTGGGGTGAAAGGAGGAGGGGAGAGCAGGGTCACTAGTAGGGTGAAAGGAGGAGGGGACAGCAGGGTCACTAGTAGGGTGAAAGGAGGAGGGGAGAGCAGGGTCACTAGTAGGGTGAAAGGAGGAGGGGACAGCAGGGTCACTAGTGAAGTGACAAGAGGAGGGGGAGCAGGGTCACTAGTGGGGTGACAGGAGGAGGGGGGAGCAGGATCACTAGTGGTGTGAAAGGAGGAGGGGAGAGCAGGGTCACTAGTAGGGTGAAAGGAGGAGGGGACAGCAGGGTCACTAGTGGGGTGACAAGAGGAGGGGGAGCAGGGTCACTAGTGGGGTGACAGGAGGAGGGGGGAGCAGGATCACTAGTGGTGTGAAAGGAGGAGGGGAGAGCAGGGTCACAAGTGGGGTGACAGGAGGAGGGGACAGCAGGGTCACTAGTGGGGTGACAAGAGGAGGGGGAGCAGGGTCACTAGTGGGCTGACAGGAGGGGGGAGAGCAGGATCACTAGTGGGGTGATAGGAGGAGGGGGGAGCAGGGTGACTAGTGGGGTGACAGGAGGAGGAGGAAGCAGGATCACTAGTGGGGTGACAGGAGGAGGGGGAGTAGGGTCACAAGTGGGGTGACAGGAGGAGGGGTAGCAGGGTCACTAGTAGGGTGACAGGAGGAGGGGAGAGCGGGGGCACTAGTGGGGTGACAGGAGGAGGGGGAGCAGGATCACTAGTGGGGTGTCAGGAGGAGGGGGGAGCAGGGTCACTAGTGGGCTGACAGGAGGGGGGAGAGCAGGATCACTAGTGGGGTGAAAGGAGGAGGGGAGAGCAGGGTCACTAGTGGTGTGAAAGGAGGAGGGGAGAGCAGGGTCACTAGTAGGGTGAAAGGAGGAGGGGACAGCAGGGTCACTAGTGGGGTGACAAGAGGAGGGGGAGCAGGGTCACTAGTGGGCTGACAGGAGGGGGGAGAGCAGGATCACTAGTGGGGTGATAGGAGGAGGGGGGAGCAGGGTGACTAGTGGGGTGACAGGAGGAGGAGGGAGCAGGATCACTAGTGGGGTGACAGGAGGAGGGGGAGCAGGGTCACAAGTGGGGTGACAGGAGGAGGGGTAGCAGGGTCACTAGTAGGGTGACAGGAGGAGGGGAGAGCGGGGGCACTAGTGGGGTGACAGGAGGAGGGGGAGCAGGGTCACTAGTGGGGTGACAAGAGGAGAGGGTAGCAGGGTCACTAGTGGGGTGACAGAAGGAGGGGGAGCAGGGTCACTAGTGGGATGACAGGAGGAGGGGGCAGCAGAGCCACTAGTGGGGTGACAGGAGGAGGGGGGAGCAGGGTCACTAGTAGGGTGACAGGAGGAGGGGGGAGCAGGGTCACTAGTAGGGTGACAGGAGGAGGGGGGAGCAGGGTCACAAGTGGGGTGACAGGAGGAGGGAGCAGGGTCACTAGTAGGGTGACAGGAGGAGGGGGGAGCAGGGTCACTAGTAGGGTGACAGGAGGAGGGGGGAGCAGGGTCACAAGTGGGGTGACAGGAGGAGGGAGCAGGGTCACTAGTGGGGTGACAGGAGGAGGGGGAGCAGGATCACTAGTGGGGTGTCAGGAGGAGGGGGAGCAGGGTCTCTAGTGGAGGGGATCCCATTAGATTTTGTGTCTCAACTTCATGTATTTCTGTAGGTCATGTCTTCATAATAACTATTCTGCACACCTAGAGACTATGCTCCTCATTATCCTGCAACCAGAGGGGGGTGCTAGTTATGGGGTGATAGCAAGGTGGACAGAACAACAACTCTCTCACCCACCAGCCCACTCCATCCGGTGGCCGGGAGGAACACATGCCTGGGGGCAGCTCTTCTCTCACACCTAGGACCAGTCACATGAGTCCGCGGCTCCTTACCTCTCCAGCGGCCCTGTCATGTTTCCCGGGCAGGACGCCCCGTTCTCCTTACAACAGCCACCCCAGGAGCCGACACCTCCTCCTTCCAGCTCCCGCCTGCTCCCCCTCCTCCTTTCCCCCCACTAGTGACCCGGTGCGCGCCTATACGAACCAATAACAAAGCTCCTTGCTGTAAGGAGCTTTGCTATTGGTTATTTCAGGCACAGGCAGAATTGCTGCGCTGCCCGTGCCGTTCACAGCGCTCACTGCACTGATGAATGTGGGGCGAAAGTCTAAGACGTATTGGTATGCCTTAGACTTTTTTCAGGGAGTAAAATTACCCAGTTTATTTAAATTATATTACTCTAAACAGGCGTGATCCCTAAAAACAAGTTTTTATTAAAGATACCATTAAAATGTATATAATCAAGTGCTCTAAACACACTGAAAAAAAGAAAAAAACAGTTATAATAGTAAATAAATAGTCCTTTAAGGCAGCGGTCCTCAACCGCCGGGCCGCGGCCCTGGACCGGGCTCTGTAAGATGGTTTGCAGCGCCGCGGTGATCAGGGCAGTCTTTAACTCTGTACTAATGAAGCGCTTCCATTATGGAAGCGCTTCATTAGTACAGAAGGACCAGGAAGCGGTGAAGGATCTGTACTCACCACTTCCTGGTCCACGGCTCGGCTATCGGCTGTGCAGGGCTGCGCACAGCGTGAGGTCTCTCTGTGACCTCACGCTGTGCGCCGCTATACACAGCCAGCCGACAGCAGAATGAAGAGGATCGCGATGGTGACCAGGAGCAGGAGAGGTAAGTGTTTTTTTTTTATTTGCACTAGGGGCTGATGGCTGACATGGGGGACATATGGCTGGCATGAGGGGCAGGCATATGGCTGACATGAGGGGCAGGCATATGGCTGACATGAGGGGCAGGCATATCGCTGACATGAGGGGCAGGCATGAGGGGCAGGCATATGGCTGGCATGAGGGGCAGGCATATGGCTGACATGAGGGGCAGGCATATGGCTGACATGAGGGGCAGGCATATCGCTGACATGAGGGGCAGGCATGAGGGGCAGGCATATGGCTGACATGAGGGGCAGACATATGGCTGACATGAGGGGCTGACATATGGCTGACATGAGGGGCAGACATATGGCTGACATGAGGGGCAGACATGAGGGGCCGGCATAAGGGGCAGACATGAGGGGCCGACATGAAGGGCAGACATGAGGGGCCGGCATGAGGGGCAGACATGAGGGGCAGACATGAGGGGCCGGCATGAGGGGCAGACATGAGGGGCAGGCATGAGGGGAAGACATATGGCTGACATAGGGGGGGGCTTATGGCTGACATTGGGGGGCTTATGGCTGACATTGGGGGGGGGGCTTATGGCTGACATTGGGGGCTGATGGCTAAAGGTTTGGTGGTTGATCTGAGCCATTGGGGGTCTGATCTGAGGTCTGATTAACATTGGGGGTCTGATTGCTGGTCTGACCTGAGGTGTAATGAAAAATATTTTTTTCTTATTGTTCTCCTCTAAAACCTAGGTGCATCTTATAGGTCGAAAAATACAGTACAGTGCAGCAGAGACCAGTGCAGCAGAGACCATAGTCAGTTTATATAGTCGTTATATAGTGTTATATATTTTAATATGCACCTTGTGTTTTGTTATGCGCATGAATCAGTCAGCCCCGCCCACCCCCTAAGCCACGCCCCAGAAAGCATGCGTCACTTCTTGTGTGGTGGAACGCATAGGCCGAATTACGCTCACACCATCCAATATAGGGGGCAGCTCAATAATGTATTACTACTGGCACATCTAAAGAATAAATATAAGTACATAAAATGACATTAAATACGATGTGGCAGTAGATAAATAGCATTGGTGCTTGCAGGGTTTTGGTGTCCGACTGACGAAACGGAGCCAAACGGATCCATTCTGACATACAATGTAAGTCAATGGAGACGGATCCGTTTTCTATGACACAATCTGGCACAATAGAAAATGAATCCGTCCTCCATTGACTTTCAATGGTGTTCAAGATGGATCCGTCTTGGCTATGTTACAGATAATACAAACGGATCCATTCTAAACGGATGCAGATGGTTGTATTATCTGAACGGATCCGCACCGAACGCAAGTGTGAAAGTAGCCTAATGATACTTCAAGGCACCAAAGACAAATACAGTCCTGATCAAAAGTTTAAGACCACTTGAAAAATGGCAAAAAATCATATTTAGCATGGCTGGATCTTAACAAGGTTCCAAGTAGAGCTTCAACATGCAACAAGAAGAAATGGGAGTGAGACAAAACATTTTTTGAGCATTCAATTTAATGAAAACAACGAATAAACTGAAACAGGCTGTTTTTCAGCTGATCAAAAGTTTAGGACCACACCTCCAAAAAAAAACTAAACCCCCCCAAAACAGAAATCCAACCTCCAAACATGAACTCAGTAATGAGTAGCTCTGACGTTATTGTTTATCACTTCAAAAATTCGTTTCGGCATGCTTGATGCAAGCGTTTCCATGAGGTGAGTGGGAACATTTCTCCAAGTGGTGAAGACGGCCGCACGAAGGCCATCTACTGTCTGGAACTGTTGTCCATTTTTATAAACTTCCCTTGCCATCCATCCCTAAAGGTTCTCAAATGGATTTAGATCAGGGGAACACGCAGGATGGGCCAAAAGAGTGATGTTATTCTCCTGGAAGAAGTCCCTTGTCTTGCGGCATTGTGTACTGTAGCGTTGTCCTGTTGAAAAACCCAGTCGTTACCACACAGACGAGGGCCCTCAGTCATGAGGAATGCTCTCTGCAACATCTGGACATAGCCAGCGGCCGTTTGACGCCCCTGCACTTCCTGAAGCTCCATTGTTCCACTGAAGGAAAAAGCACCCCAGACCATTATGACCCCCACCCCAGACCCCCTCCACTGTTGCGCGTAGAAAACATCTCAGGTGGGATCTGCTTGGCATGCCAGTAACGTTGGAAACCATCAGGACCATCAAGGTTAAATTTTTTCTCATCAGAGAATAAAACTTTCTTCCACCTTTGAATGTCCCATGTTTGGTGCCTCTTGCAAAGTCCAAACGAGCAGTTCTGTGGCGTTCAAGGAGACGAGGTCTTCGAAGTCTTCGAAGATTTTTTGTTTTTTGAAGCCCTTCAGTCTCAGATGCCGTCTGATGGTTATGGAGCTGCAGCCAGTAAGGGCCTTAATTTGGGTCGAGGATCGTCCAGTGTCTTGACGGACAGCCAATTGGATCCTCCGGCTCAGTGCTGATGAAATTTTTTTGGGTCTTCCACTTGACTTTTTTGTTCCATAACCCTCAGGATCATTTAAGAAATTCCAAATGACTGTCTTACTGCGTCCCACCTCAGCAGCAATGGTGCGCTGTGAGAGACCCTGGTTATGCAGTTCAACAACCCGACCACGTTCAAAAAGGGAGAGTTTTTTTGCCTTTGCCATCACAACGTGTGACTACCTGACAGAAAATGACAATGAATCCACATCTTTGCACAGATTTGGCCTTTTAAAAGGCATGTGGTCCTAAAATTTGGATCAGCTGAAAAACAGCCTGTTTCAGTTTAAGGCCCCTTTCACACGAGCGAGTATTCCGCGCGGATGCGATGCGGGAGGTGAACGCATTGCACCCGCACTGAATACTGACCCATTCATTTCTATGGGGCTGTGCACACGAGCGGTGATTTTCACGCATCACTTTTGCGTTGCGTGAAAATCGCAGCATGCTCCTCTTTGTGCGTTTTTCACGTAACGCAGGCCCCATAGAAATGAATGGGGTTGCGTGAAAATCGCAAGCATCCGCAAGCAAGTGCGGATGCGGTGCGATTTTCACGCACGGTTGCTAGGAGACGATCGGGATGGAGACCCGAACCTTATTATTTTCCCTTATAACATGGTTATAAGGGAAAATAATAGCATTCTGAATACAGAATGCATAGTAAAACAGGGCTGGAGGGGTTAAAAAAAAATAAAAAGTCATTTAACTCACCTTTATCCACTTGCTCGCGTAGCCGGCATCTCCGTCTGACTCTTTTACTGTCTAGGACCTGTGGAGAGCATTAACTATAGTTTAAGGACCTGGGATGACGTCACTCCGGTCATCACATGGTACGTCACATGATCTTTTACCATGGTGATTCACCATGGTAAAAGATCATGTGACGTACCATGTGATGACCAAAGTGACGTCATCCCAGGTCCTTAAACTATAGTTAAAGCTCTCCACAGGTCCTAGACAGTAAAAGAGTCAGACGGAGATGCCGGCTACGCGAGCAAGTGGATAAAGGTGAGTTAAATGACTTTTTATTTTTTTTTAACCCCTCCAGCCCTGTTTTACTTAGCATTCTGTATTCAGAATGCTATTATTTTCCCTTATAACCATGTTATAAGGGAAAATAATACTATTTACAGAACACCGATCCCAAGCCCGAACTTCTGTGAAGAAGTTCGGGTTTGGGTACCAAACACGCACGATTTTTCTCACGCGAGTGCAAAACGCATTACAATGTATTGCACTCGCGCGGAAAAATCGCGGGTGTTCCCGCAACGCACCCGCGCATTTTTCAGCAACGCCCGTGTGAAAGAGGCCTAATTGTTATTTTCAATTAATTGAATGCTCAAATATTTTTTGACTCACTCTCATTTCTTCTTGTTGCATGTTGAAGCTCTACTTGGAACCTTGTTAAGATCCAGCCATGCTAAATATGATTTTTTGCCATTTTTCAAGTGGTCTTAAACTTTTGATCAGGACTGTACATAAGGATATAGTGATCAACCTTGCCACTAAATATTATTCTGATGCTTCTCACATCAGCGGCCAGCTACAGGTATAATATACATACTGGAAAACAAAGGCATAAAAGAAAGACAATAACCCAGATAAATAAAACTAAACAGATGAAGCACGTGAATGCTAATCTCTCGTTAAGACCTCCTTTTCTAGGGGAAAACGGTATTACTTCAAGTGCTGAAAACTTGAGAGCATGAGGATTACCATTATGAAAGTCAACTATGTGATTAGCCACCGGTGTGTTATTTTTCTTTTTAATATCGTTAACATGTTCGCAAATCCTGCGTCTAAGTTCTCTAAAGGTCTTGCCTATATAATCCTTAGGGCAAGTATACATCATTTACATTTTAATGTGTTTAGAGCACTTGATTATATACATTTTAATGGTATCTTCAATAAAGACTTGTTTTTAGGGATCACGCCTGTTTAGAGTAATACAATAATATTAGCTTGATTAGGGGCTTCATCCCAGTATATCCTATTTTGGTTTTGATAATGTTTATTAAAATTATGTTTAAAGTCCATTGGTTACCCTTTTCCTAATGAAACTCTTTTTAAGGGGTTTTCTGAGATTTTTTAACTGATGAGCTGTCCTCTGAATAGGTCATCAGTATCTGATCGGTGGGGATCCGACACCTGGGACCCCCGCCCATCAGCAGTTTGTGAAAGCACCAGCGCTTAGCGTTGTGGCCTCTCTCAGCTCACCAAGCACAGCGCTGTACATTGAATGGCGGCTGTGCTTGGCATCGCAGTTCAGCCCGCCTATTAGATACTGATCACCTGTTAAAAAATCTTGGAAAACCCCTTTAAAGAGTTATTCCCATTTGGACATTTATAACATGTCCACAGTATATGCCATCAATGTCTGACAAGTTCCACCTTTGGGACCCAGACCCGTCTCGAGAACAGGTGAGGTGGCTGCGTATGTATGGCTCTCTACATTCACTTCTATGAGAGTTGCAAAAATAGAGTGCTAAGTGCGCTGAACTATTTTCAGAACTCCTAGAGAACTGAATGAAGAGAGCTACACAAGCACAACCAGTGGCATAACTAGAAATGACTGGGCCCCACAGAAATTTTTTGAACGGGCCCCCCCCCCCAGCAACTTCTTAACAAACCCTCCTCCCGTGCAACCTACACTCCTGTAGCTAGGTAAGATCGCTCTCTCAGACGAAGCCCAGCAGCCACTCCATCCGTTTCCTCTGTAAATAATGTCATTTCATGATACTGTTGAAGGGCCCTGCCAATAAATATCTTCTTTTTTTTTTTAAACTCGTTTTATTAAAAGAGAATGACACAAGTATGGCATACATAAGACAACATGACAACCCACACAGGGGCTATTTAGAAATGCAAGGATATCAGTGATACACAAGGACATTGATATCTATCGGGAGTCCCATATGAGGGGTTACATGATATTGACTTGGGTGATAGACATTATACATGAGGCAAACATAGCTCATACATAAAGGTCTTAACGTCAGTAGCAGCAACAACAACACTGCAAAGTTCCTGCATATGAGGTAGGAGATCAGTGAGGACCGTCAGCTGTCGAGTGCAGATGCGAAGTACGCAAGGTGAGTGGAGATGCACACCAGTCTCCCCAGACTGTATCAAATTTTTGTGGACACCCCCTGTGTTTATAGACAATATTCTCCATGGAGACTGCATGATTTACAAGAGTGAGCCATTGTCCCTTTGAGGGGGGGGGGGGGGGGGGGGGGAATCTCCCATCCATCTTATGGCTATTGCCTTTCTGGCGAGAAATAGTGTTTCCGCTAAGAAGACTCTGTGGTAATGTGACCACGACTCCTCATCAATGACTCCTAAGATACACATCAGTGTCACAGGAACCATAGTTGCGAGGACTTCCAGCACTGAAACCCAGTACTGACGAATGATCTCACAATCCCATATCATATGCCAAAAATTAGCTCCCTCCGCATCACATCTATGGCACCTGGAGTGGTTAATCCTACCCATCTTTTGAAGTCTAGTGGGAGTGAGGTAACTGGCCAATAAAATCTTTTAGTTCTCCTCCCTTCAGAGTTCTGGCCCCAAAGCAGCCGCTTTCCCTATAGCTAGGCCCCTGAGCACAAACACCTCTCCTTGAACAGCACCATGGCATGGGGCCCTGTTTTTAAAACATGTATAGCATATCCTATGTAAGGGCTCATTCACATGGCTGTTGCCTGGTTGTGCCCGTATTGCGGCCCGCAAACAGCGGGTCTGCAATATGCGGGCACCGGCCGTGTGCTCATCAAATGACGGATGCAGACCCATTCACTTGAATAGGTCCGCAATCCGGAAGAAGAGGTGCGGGAAGGAGGTACGGAACCCCATGGAAACTCTACGGAGTGCTTCCCTGGGGTTTCTCTCCGTGCCTATGCACCGCAAGAAAATAGAACATGTTCTATTTTTTGCGGTGCGGACGGATCACAGACCCATTCAAGTTGAATGGGTCAGCATCCGTCTGCGAAAACTGCGCGGATGTTGCCCGTGCAACGGGGGACCGCAAATTGCTGTCCCCAATGCACGGAAGGGCCGAGCAACGGCCGTGTGCATGAGCCCCTACTCGTATGCCATACATGTCCAAATGGACACTGCCCTTTAAGCATTTATATAGTGCCCATTTAAAGCAATGGGAAATGAAGAAGAGGAAAGGTCCTCCACAATGAGAAACCACTCTGGAGATGATGAGGATTCCTGCTCCATGAACTCAGGATTCCTAAAAGGATTGGATTTTTAAGCCAAACTCACACTAACATTTAACATCACCAATACTTAAAAAGAGGTTACTTGGTGTTGCGTGGGTTCAGCAGGCAGGTGGTCACACCCTCTGACGGAGAATCTGCGTCATCGCATTTGCCATTGTCACTATAAGAAACAAGCACAGAGTTCATTAGTAGGAATAAATAATTTTCTGGTAATAATGTTATCCTGTAGAGCTGTGTAATAAATGATGCATTTATTATTATTATTATTATTATTATTATTATTATAACCTGGCCTTGTTATACAGTAAGTGTTGTTCACGTCAAGCAGCTACATAACATCTTAGAATAGTTTTCTGCGTCCACAGGGAAGGCGGATTATCATAGGTAGTAATATTTGTTGTTACAAACCCCACCAACAAAAGCATCTGAGCATAGCAACATTCTGATCATCCACCCTCCTCAGGGCCAAACAGCAACTGGATTATCGGATTATTCCTACAGAAAAACTAAAAGCAAAAACTAAAACTTCAGTTTTAGTTTTTTATTCTTCTTTTATTTCCTCCCCATTCAGAGCTTTTACTTTCGAGTGACCCCTGTGCAGAGACATGAGTGACCTTATGTCTCTTGCTCAGGCTCAGATTGGCCCACAGGTGTGCAGGTGAATCCCCCGATGGGCCCCTAAGCAAGGTGGGCCCCTAGTCCCCCACCCCCTGCACAAGTGGCACATAACACATTACACTTACAGATTGGCAGCTTACAGCACCTCAACTGGCCTAAGGGCTCATGCACACAACGTATTTTTTGTCCATTCCATTTTTTTTGCAGCCTGTATGCGGAGCCATTCATTTCAATGGGACTGCGAAAAAACTGAAATGATTCTGTGCGCATTCCGCAAAAAAATAGAACATGTTCTATTTCTGTACGTTTTGCGGACAAGGACAGGCATTGTTACAATGGATCTGAAAAATAAACGGATGTAGTAGGGACGACACTCAGATGTCATCCATTTTTTTTGCGGATCCATGTTTTGCGTAAGGCAAAATACATACGGTCGTCATGTTGCATGAGTGCTAAGTTTATATAAAAAAAGTAGGTAGATTTTTTAAGAAACTAGTGTACCCATTATATTATTATAGATGCAATCAGGTGGCTGAGGTGACTTCTAGATGCAGAGGCCGGCAGTCAGTATACTCTTTCCTCGCCTTGTCAAAGTCGCTGCAAGGACCCCCATAATCATCTGGTAGCATCTTGCTGCTGTGTGAGCAGGTACCATTTGAAAGTATCCGTACAGTGGGCCCCCAAAATAAATTTTACTGGTGGGTAGGGATGAGCGAACTTGTGTTTTCAAGTTCGGCGTACAAGGTTCGGCCTATCTAAGAATTCCGTTATGGATTCCGCTGCCATAACTTATGGTCCATGGTAGCGGAATCCATAATGGAATTCTTAGATAACCCGAACCTGAACCTTGTACGCCGAACTTAAAAACACAAGTCATCCCTACTGGTGGGCCTTAGGCACCCCAGTCCGACACTGCTCTTGCTCCTAGGTTCTCGGCATGTACTACACTGCATGTCCTAAGAGACTACTCTCACAGCCCTCATCCTGTGCATATATGTGGAGCATAGTGTATCATCATAAGCATCATAGTATGATGGTCCCTCAAGTTACAATATTAATTGGTTCCAGGACGACCATTGTATGTTGAAACCATTGTAACTTGAGTAATTGGTTCCAAAGCTTTAAAATTTCATCCAAGATAAGAGAGAGTGAAGATTTAAGAAAAATAAGACAGATACAACAAATCCTTACATATAACAGTCAGGAACAGCTGCTAACTAGCAACTAACACAGCTATTTTACCAGAGAAGTGGCCTTGACTGGTTGGATTCGAGTCTCAGACATTGTATGTTGAGTGTAGGTTCAACTTACGATGGGTCAGAAAAGACCATTGTATGTTGAAAATATTGTATCCTGAGGCCATTGTATCTTGAGGGATCACTGTACATGGGAACATTGAGAGACACTATCCTGGGCACAGCCTCTGGTTGCGGACTGTGGCTGCATAAATGGGGAGTATGTGTCTCTTATCTTCAAATCTCCATACAAATTAGATTATTTTTCCTTTTTGTTGGGGCCAGCTGACAATCTAATGTGTATGGGGGCCTCCCGACTCACCATAACAAATTATAAGAATGGAGGAGGAGGGTGGGTAAGAAGGATCAGGCAACTTGAATTTAAATACCAACCCTATTGTTCTGGCAGAAGATAAACTGTCACTAGATGTGTTTGGCAGCAGCTTTCTCCTCTCTTGCCATTGAAAACACATGCATGCTCAGCTGAACTGAGCATGTACAGTCGTGGCTAAAAGTTTTGAGAATGACAAAAATATTAGTTTTCACAAAGTTTGCTGCTAAACTGCTTTTAGATCTTTGCTTCAGTTGTTTCTGTGATGTAGTGAAATATAATTACACGCACTTCATACGTTTCAAAGGCTTTTATCGACAATTACATGACATTTATGCAAAGAGTCAGTATTTGCAGTGTTGGCCCTTCTTTTTCAGGACCTCTGCAATTCGACTGGGCATGCTCTCAATCAACTTCTGGGCCAATTCCTGACTGATAGCAACCCATTTTTTCATAATCACTTCTTGGAGTTTGTCAGAATTAGTGGGTTTTTGTTTGTCCACCCGCCTCTTGAGGATTGACCACAAGTTCTCAATGGGATTAAGATCTGGGGAGTTTCCAGGCCATGGACCCAAAATGTCAACGTTTTGGTCCCCGAGCCACTTAGTTATCACTTTTGCCTTATGGCACGGTGCTCCATCGTGCTGGAAAATGCATTGTTCTTCACCAAACTGTTGTTGGATTGTTGGAAGAAGTTGCTGATGGAGGGTGTTTTGGTACCATTCTTTATTCATGGCTGTGTTTGTGGGCAAAATTGTGAGTGAGCCCACTCCCTTGGATGAGAAGCAACCCCACACATAAATGGTCTCAGGATGCTTTACTGTTGGTATGACACAGGACTGATGGTAGTGCTCACCTTTTCTTCTCCGGACAAGCCTTTTTCCAGATGCCCCAAACAATCGGAAAGAGGCTTCATCGGAGAATATGACTTTGCCCCAGTCCTCAGCAGTCCATTCACCATACTTTCTGCAGAAGATCAATCTGTCCCTGATGTTTTTTTGGAGAGAAGTGGCTTCTTTGCTGCCCTTCTTGACACCAGGCCATCTTCCAAAAGTCTTCGCCTCACTGTGCGTGCAGATGCGCTCACACCTGCCTGCTGCCATTCCTGAGCAAGCTCTGCACTGGTGGCACTCCGATCCCGCAGCTGAATCCTCTTTAGGAGACGATCCTGGTGCTTGCTGGACTTTCTTGGACGCCCTGAAGCCTTCTTAACAAGAATTGAACCTCTTTCCTTGAAGTTCTTGATGATCCTATTAATTGTTGATTGAGGTGCAATCTTAGTAGCCACAATACCCTTGCCTGTGAAGCCATTTTTATGCAACGCAATGAGGGCTGCATGCGTTTCTTTGCAGGTCACCATGGTTAACAATGGAAGAACAATGATTTCAAGCATCACCCTCCTTTTAACATGTCAAGTCTGCCATTTTAACCCAATCAGCCTGACATAATGATCTCCAGCCTTGTGCTCGTCAACAATCTCACCTGAGTTAACAAGACGATTACTGAAATGATCTCAGCAGGTCCTTTAATGACAGCAATGAAATGCAGTGGAAAGGTTTATTTGGGATTAAGTTAATTTTCATGGCAAAGAAGGACTATGCAATTCATCTGATCACTCTTCATAACATTGTGGAGTATATGCAAATTGCTATTATAAAAACTTAAGCAGCAACTTTTCCAATTTCCAATATTTATGTAATTCTCAAAACTTTTGGCCACGACTGTACGTGTATGAGGGAGTTGGGAGCAATACAGTATCTTTCAGATGAATGGAAGTAAGATAATTTTCTGCCCGGTGATAAGATGGTTATTTTAGGAGCTGGGTTTTGGAGGGAAAAGGTTTCCCGCTCTTTGTAGGATCACTGGGCAGAAGTTTAATTCTGCCCGGTGATTTGCCCTCAATTGGCCGGGCAGGGGGCCTATGATGTCCCAGGATCTCGGGTAAGGTTACCTGAGCCCTGGTAACAGTAAATGATTGGTGAATGTGGGAGGTTTCGAGCTATAAGTGTCCGAGCTCCGCAGGCTGGGCTTGCCTTTGATCTGCACCTGCCTGTGGAGACAGATTCTTTGTGCCTCTCCCGCTTACCCCCTTTTTTGAGGGTTCTGTTTGGCCATGGCCTGAGGAAGGGTGATGTAAGGATAGTCATCCCGTGATGGGATGGACTCTGATTGATATATTTATGGTTAATGGAGTCTGAGTTTATGACTAGACTCTAAAATGTTTCAGTAAGGTTGTTAATGGTTGGTTTTAATAAATCAGGCCTTGGCCGTTTTACCTCCACTCTTTAGTCTGTGTTTTCATTAATGTTTATACATTTTATTATTGTGTTTTATAAGGTTAGGCATAATATGGCATGTATTACCATGAGCATTTGGCCAACAGCTATTGAAGGGATATAGGCGCCTTTTGGAGTTCAATGTCACACAGCATCCTTGCTGCAGGCCTTATGGAGGAGAAAACTGGTGCACATCACATCTGGCTGGAGTAGATTTCAGCTCTGACACACAGGCTGGCCCACGAGTGCCACAATTATTAAGAGGTTTGCATCACTTAAAGAGGACCTGTCATCAAAAAATGCAATGCAATCTGACAGCACCATGTTATAGAGCAGTGGGAGATAAGCAGATTTATGTATATATTTCTGGGAAATGATTCAGTAAAACTTGTAATTTTTACATTTACATCTGCAGCCCTGTGATGTGCTATCGGTACAGGAGGGAGGGGTTATCAGTGACTGACAGCTCTCTACTGCACACATATACACACAATGCTGTCAATCACTGATAACCCCTCCCTCTTGTACCGATTGTGTTCGCAGAAGACAGAAAAAGCAGAGATATAAATGTATAAATTACAAGTTTTACTGAATCTTTTCCCACAAAAATATATATCAATCTGCTCAGCTCCTCCTGCTCTACAACATGGTGCTGCAGTCTTGTCCGTCCGCCTCTCGGCATGTTTGCCGTGCTGCGGCCTCATCTCTAGCTCGTCCTCATTATAGTGTGTAGTGTCCCACTACGTAAGGGTGGGCACTACTCAAGGGTCAATTGGGTCACGTTGTTCTCCACCTCCTGTGGAACATGGTTATGGTATTTTATATTGCATTGTAATGTATACTTTCATGTTTATTTCCTGTGTACCAGGCCTGCTAGGGGTGTAGTTTCTCCTCCCAAGCTGTAGAGGGAGCTAGGGAACCCCCTAGTATATATAGTCAGGTCCAGTCCAGAAAAAGGAGGAGTGTGGTCAGAAGCCAGTATTGACTTTAGCCAGGTGTTAGCTGAAGTGCAGCTTCTAACATGCAGCTAGATAGCCCAGGCTCCTAGCTTGCCCCCAGGAGAAGAGGTTCCCTCCTGAAGTTATTCTGCATCTTACAAAGTACAGAGCAGTGCTCATTTTAACCAGCAAAGTAGAAAGCTGAAAGGCAGAAGGTTATTTGCAGCAAGTGGATTCATACCAGAGGAAGGTTCCACTCCCAAGGATAAAGCCAGCTATTAGGCATCCGGGCCTTGGAGAAAGTCAGACAGGATTCTGCAGAAAGTACAGCCTGATCTGTGAGTTTATTCCCTCTGAGTTATCTTGCTAGGATTTTACCTGCCATTTATGTCAAGCCTGCCTGATACCATTATCCTGCATATGGAACTTTATCTGAAGCCTGTAAATAGTTGAACTGTTCAGTAAAAAGGAGTTCTGGTTCACTACAACTGTGTGTACCTCAATTATTCCTACAACAAATCGGTGTGCCACCGTTACCGGCACTGGCGTCACGAACTAAAAGGGATCTTGCCACCGGCACACTAAACTTCCAACACCCAGGGCACCTCACCTACCACCCGGCCTGGTCCCTATATACAGAGAGTGCCCCAGAGGATCCATGTGCCAGCCTCTCCATCACTGCTGTACGCCTGCCCAGGGTCTTCTACAAATTGTGAGTACCAAGCGTAACCCTCGGTCTGCTAACTGACCCCCGTGACCTCACATTCGTTCACCCTGCAGGACTGGCGTACTGCAAGTGAATAATGTTTTAAGAGTTTTAATCTGTCTCAGAAATTTGTATCACACCCATTACGACACTAGCGCTCCGCCTGTATTCTACTCATCTCCTCACACCTATGATGTGTATGTGACACAGAAACTAAGGTTAAGGAATATAGCGTAAAGGGGAAAATGACCTACATTATACTTCACATCAGATCATATGATTTTTATATCACTGCTACTTTTCCGCCACCCTGTTGAGGAGATACTGTGATGTCGTAAAAGATATTCCGTGCTGTAAAATTTTATGACGTCTCAGAGGTTATATTGCTGCGCTTGTTGAAAACTAAGGCTTTTATAACGAATACATACAGGAGAGGAGGACAGGAATGTGATATGGTCAAAGGCTTCGATACTGGCAGATACTTTATAGCAAATAGAAAACACTGCATTTGACCTAAATATGTTCTCTAGAGGCAAAAAGTGCGAAAAGCGGTCCCCTGACCACAGAATGCCTAACCTCCATGCTTCTGGTTCAGCTCACTTTTTTTTCTTGTGGTTTTTATGGTGATTGTTGATTCTCCTACCCATCTCTAGCAGAACAAAAGGGGCTTTGTGGTTTACATTTCCTATAGAAACAAAGGGTGAAATGATCCAGTTTGGGCCCCCTACCTTCACTGGCCCCGTCTTGGGCACCTTAGCACTAGGGACAAGAAATTATAGTGATAATCTCTGTATAGTCCAATAGAATATGCTGGCGTTATATAAGCAACAGGAAATAAGCAACTGTTTTACATAGGACTACAAGTTAGGCAGGTTTATGGGACCAACATATTGATGACGTACCCATAGGAAAGGTCAAGTGGAGATCAGTTCAGGACCTGGTACCCCCACCAAGCAACTGTCAGTGGCAACCGCAGGTTCAGGAGGTAAACAATGTACAGAGCCGGAACTCCACAGCTCCATACACTGTGTAGTGGCCGAGCATTGGTGCTGTAGCTGATGTTTCTATTCAAATGAATGCGCGCTGAGCTGCAGTACCTGAGAATGGCCACTACACGGTTTACGGAGCTGTGGTGCTCCGACTCCATACACTGTTTACTTCCTGCAGCTGCCATTAACAGCTAATCCGGCAGGTACTGTAGGTGCCGGGCGTTGAACTCCCACCAATCTCATATTGATGACCTGTCCTATTACTAGTGGGCAGTTGAGTTGACTTGTATAAACGCCAAAGAATTAATGATAAAGCCTAGCTCTAATACATCCTAAGGGTCCATTCACATGACCATATTTCTGGGTCTGCATCTGTTCCACAATTTTGTGGAACGGGTGTGGAACCAATAATTTCAATGAGGCCGCAAAAGATGCAGAAAGCACACCGGGTGCTGTCCACATCCATAGTTCCAGTTCGGCGCCCAAGGAAAGAAAGATAGAGCATGTCCTATTCTTGTCCACTATTGCATTTTTGATCATAAGGCTGGCCGTGTGCGTTCCACAAAATGCAGCACACGCACGGCCAGTACATGTGTTTTGCGGACCACAAAACACTTACGTTGTGTGAATGGACGACCGTATCCTGTAAACTTATCCTGTAAACTTTTTTTTTATTAAAAAAGAGTTCCTTGTTCCACCCCTCTATTTACAGCCGCCCTGATCTCGAACTCCTAGGAATTGGTAGACGGGAAGAGAAAATAATATATATAATATAGTCCATTTACTTCTCGTACTCTAATATATTTCTACGGAGGGCAATGCGTATAGAAGGAGTGAAACAAACTGTGCTGCCTTGTAGAAAAAACACAAAATACATCTCTTGTTTGTGAACAGTGTGTTCTGAATGGTGCGAGCCTGCGGGCATCAGAAGTTATTAGAGGGTTAAAAGAAGTCTCCATAAGAACAGAAATATGCCTAAAATAATACCGTACTAGATATGGCCTAATGATTTCAAAATAAAATTTCTGTTTGCAAAATTGTCCTCAAGCGCTGATCTCTGGGTGAAGGAATGAGATTGCAGCTGTGGAAGGAGGAGGAGGAGGAGAAGGGCTGAATTTTTTATTTTTTTTACTTACATCAGATCTTCATAGCCATGTCTATAATGAGCTACAATAAATTTATGCTCTCTATTAGCTACAGTATACTTCTATTATCACATAAGGTTTACACATAGATAGATAGATGAACAAAGCATTATCTTCAACATTTTCTTCCCTTGGGGGTCATACAATTTAGGCCTCTTTCACACGACGGTATTGCTTTTTCAATGTTCCGTTGTTTCGTTTTTTGTTTCGTTTGTGTTTCCGTTTCTGTTCTGCTTTTTCCGTATGGCATATACAGTATACAGTAATTACATAGAAAAAGTTGGGCTGGGCATAACATTTTCAATAGATGGTTCCGCAAAAACGGAAGACATACAGATGCATTTCCGTATGTGTTCAGTTTTTTTTGCAAACCCATTGACTTGAATGGAGCCAAGGAACGTGATTTGGGGGCAATAATAGGACATGTTCTATCTTTCAACGGAATGGAAAAACAGAAATACAGAAACAGAATGCATACGGAGTACATTTTTTTTTTTGAGGAGCCATTGAAATGATTGGTTCCGTATATGGAACGCAAAAAACGGCCTGTAAACGAAAAAAAACGGTCGTGTGAAAGAGGCCTTAATCAGAGATCCTGCTCTACATAGAATGGGCTGGTAAGACTATTGGGTCTCCCCATGTTACGGTGTTCCACTGCTGAGACCCGTAGTAATTAGCCGTAATCTGCGGGAGAACTACAGCCATCAGCACTTACAAGAGTGCTAAATGACCTGCTCATGGCAAGAGATGGGGGCGAATGCACCATCCTAATACTCCTAGACCTTTCAGCAGCATTTGACACAGTTGACCACAGCATATTAATACACAACTGTATTTTCAGTCCGTTTCTCATGCACATTTTTTGCAGATCGTACATGGACCCGTTAATTTCAACGGGACCTCAACAATGCTTACAGCACACAGTGTGCTTTCTGTATCCATATATCCATTCCACAAACCCACAAAAAAAAAGTTTTTTTTTTCCGCAGACAAGAATAGGCATTGTTACAATGAGGCCCGCGAAAAGTGTGGGATGCACATGGACCGGATCCGCGATTTGCAGACCACAAAACGGATATGGTCATGTGAATAGCCCATTAAGGTTTTTTGTGGAATTGATGGAACAGTTCTTCAGTGGTATAGTTTTCGCTAGTTTCTATTCTGACTGGCAGGACAGTATCTCTTGGCTCATTATGCTCTTCACCAATTTAAAATATGGAGTACCACAGAGCTCATTTCTATCCCCTGTGCTGTTTGCAGTTTACACACCAGCATTAGGGCTCTTTCACACCTGCGTTATTGTCTTCCGGCATAGAGTTCCGTCGTCGGAGCTCTATGCCGGAAGAATCCTGATCAGGATTATCCTAATGCATTCTGAATGGAGACAAATCCGTTCAGGATGCATCAGGATGTCTTCAGTTCCGGAACGGAACGTTTTTTGGCCGGAGAAAATACCGCAGCATGCTGCGCTTTTTGCTCCGGCCAAAAATCCGGAACACTTGCCGCAAGGCCGGATCCGGAATTAATGCCCATTGAAAGGCATTGATCCGGATCCGGCCTTAAGCTAAACATCGTTTCGGCGCATTGCCGCATCCGACATTTAGCTTTTTCAGAGTGGTTACCATGGCTGCCGGGACGCTAAAGTCCTGGCAGCCATGGTAAAGTGTAGTGGGGAGCGGGGAGCAGTGTACTTACCGTCCGTGCGGCTCCCCGGGCGCTCCAGAGTGACGTCAGGGCACCCCAAGCTCATGGATCATGTGATCACATGGATCACGTCATCCATGCGCATGGGGCGCTCTGACGTCATTCTGGAGCGCCCGGGGAGCCGCGCGGACTGTAAGTATACCGCTCCCCCGCTCCCCACTACTACTATGGCAACCAGGACTTTAATAGCGTCCTGGGTGCCATAGTAACACTGAAAGCATTTGGAAGACGGTTCCGTCTTCAAATGCTTTCAGTACACTTGCGTTTTTCCGGATCCGGAGTGTAATTCCGGCAAGTGGAGTACACGCCGGATCCGGACAACGCAAGTGTGAAAGAGGCCTTAGGCTAGTTTCACACTAACGGCAGCCCTCTCCAGCAGGCTGTTCCGGCGGGGAATCCGTGCTGCCGCTAGGGCACCGTGCCGCCAGAAGTCCGCTCCGGCCCCATTGACTATAATGGGGGCGGGACGGAAACACAGTCCGAAAAAGCCTGCTGGAGAAGGTTGCCGCTAGTGTGAAGATAGCCTTAGGCAAAATAATCCAGAGACATGGTCCGGCATACCACTGCTATGCAGACGATAGCCAACTGTACCTTTCCTTTAAGCCCGGAGTCCATGACCCATCCCCAGCCATAAATTCCTGTGAGCTGAACTGCAAGAATGGATGGATGCCAGCTGGCTAAAACTGAACCTAGTGAAAGGAGAAGTTCTTCTGGTTGGAGGGCGGCGCCTGACAGAAAAGTGCTGACTTGCACATCTAACACCTCCATCCCTGGGAAGCACAAACTAGTATGGACTAGGGTATTAGATTAATAACCAATCAGCCCCAGCATGCTCCCATAACTCCCATCCTCTGCTCTCTGCACCGGCTGCCCAGAAAATGGAGAATAACTTTAAATCTGCTTACAACCTTCAAACCCATGCTACCTAAAAAATGACTGCAGCCTTTCACTCCTTGCTGTTCCCTCAGATCAGCAGGCTCGAACAAACTGTCCAGACCCAGGATCCACCACAAAACAGAGCCTTCTGTCCTGCAGCCCCCACTCTCTGGGACGCACTACCTGGATAAATAGAAGGGATAAAGGGGTTGTCCAATGAATACTTTCCTGGCTGCAGCGGGGACATCTATAACACCGGGTCACAACGCAGCCAATCACTGGCCTCAGCAGAGTGCAGCACATAACTGCTGAGACCAATGATGAGACCAGAGACTGTCGAGACCAGTGACATAGTGTGTATGGGCCATCAGCACTGCAGCCAGGAAAACAAACCCTGATGGGAAGGACAGAAGCTTGGTGCATGAAGCCGCCAGGAAGTAAAGGGTGCCTCAGGCAAGAGTCAAGACTATGTGCTTCCCTGCCCCTGACCACAAAGCACTGAGTGAAGGGGGGCCCAAGCTGAACTCTTGCACCAGGGCCCATGAGCCCTTAGCTACGCCCCTGTTTACAGGCACCAACATAAAGTTGAATTACAGGAGTGTGACACTTGCCTTAGACTGGGTTTCCACATAGCAGGTATGATGCCAAAACCCCACCCAAGGCGGCAGCCTTTGAGTAATTTTTGCTAAATTGCAAGTCAAATTAGTAGTAGTAAATGTAATTGGTTACATCAGAGACTACTGCTTAAAGGGGTTGTCCAGGTTCAGAGCTGAACCCGGACATACCCACATTTTCACCCAGGCAGCCTCTCTGATATGAGCATCGGAGAATTTCATGCTCTAATGCTCTCCTTTGCCCTGCGTTGAATTGCGCAAACCAAAGACTTTTTATGGAGATCCGTCTTCCGCCCAGCAGTGAGCCCGGTGATGTCACCAGCAATAATGGGTTGGCTTTAGCGCTGCCCTAGCCTGTAAAAAGGCTAAGGCAGCGCTAAAGCCTGCCATTCAGAGCCAGTGACATCACAGAATACACTGCTGGGTGTAAGCCTCCGCCTAGCAGTGTAAAAACATAAACAAAAAAGCTCTTGCCCTGCGCGATCATATCACAGGGCCTGCCTGGGTAAAAATGTGGGTATGTCTGTGTTCAGAGCTGAACCCCTTTAAATTCAAAAGTTATTCAATAAATTGTACCTGAATAGCGCCACCTGCTGTTTGTTATTTTTCTCATTTCTCCGTCCACCTTGCTGAGGTGGATGCACATGCTCAATTCCTTCCTTCAACCACCTCCTTGCCTCCACCAGTAGTCTACAACTGGAATGGGCGGAGTAACTGAGTGGAGTGGCTTGAGTAACTGTTGTGTGTTTGGAGTGGCTGGAGTAACTGTGGAAAGGTTGGACTGGGCAGAGTAACTTTATGGAGTGGGCAGAGTAACTGTGTGGAGTGTTTGGAGTGAGTAAAGATAGTAAACATTACACTAACCAATTGATTGATCAAATGCAAAAAGTGCACATGGCAAGCTTGATAGAGTAAGGGCTCTTTCACACTTGCGTTGTTCTTTTCCGGCATAGAGTTCCGTCGACGGGGCTCTATGCCGGAAGAATCCTGATCAGGATTATCCCCATGCATTCTGAATGGAGAGAAATCCGTTCAGGATGCATCAGGATGTCTTCAGTTCCGGAACGGAACGTTTTTTGGCCGGAGAAAATACCGCAGCATGCTGCGCTTTTTGCTCCGGTCAAAAATCCTGAACACTTGCCGCAAGGCCGGATCCGGAATTAATGCCCATTGAAAGGCATTAATTTGGATCCGGCCTTAAGCTAAACGTCGTTTCGGCGCATTACCGGATCCGACGTTTAGCTTTTTCTGAATGGTTACCATGGCAAACAGGACTTTAGTGTCCTGGTTGCCATTGTAAAGTGTAGTGGGGAGCAATATACTTACCGTCCGTGCGGCTCCCGGGGCGCTTCAGTGTGACGTCAGGGCGCCCCATGCGCATGGGTGACGTGATCACATGGATCATGTAATCCATGCGCATGGGGCGCTCTGACGTCATTCTGGAGCGCTCTGGGAGCCGTACGGACTGTAAGTATACTGCTCCCCCGCTCCCCACTACTACTACGGCAACCAGGACTTTAATAGCGTCCTGGGTGCCATAGTAACACTGAACGCATTTTGAAGACGGATCCGTCTTCAAATGCTTTCAGTTCACTTGCGTTGTTACGGATCCGGCGGGCACCTCCGGCAAATGGAGTGCACGACGGATCCGGACAACGCAAGTGTGAACGAGCCCTGAGAAATGCATTTCAACTTTTATTTATTTATATAGCACATTTAATTGCAATGTTGTTGCCCAAAGTACGTCACAGTTACATTAAAACATACATTTATAAAAACATTAGCAGCCGATTTGTGTAGGTGGGCTTCAAAATGAGGGAGTGGTGGCAGTTTAGAAATCATGTCCTGATTTTTCCCTTCCTGCATTACCATCCTATAGCATCTTATGCTATGTGCCATCCAAAGATCCCCCCATAACAGTGTCCCTGCAGTGTAAATGACCCCCAATACAGGGGCTGGGGGCAGGCATCTGGATTAGGAATGACAGTGGGGACCGGTGCAGTCCCTGTATTCTATTGCACCGGCCCCATAATAACTCACATAGGCTTAGATATACTGAATAAGTGGCACTATCATGGGTGATATTGTGCCGTTAGAGGCAGGTGATTTATTCAGTGTATCTAAGCCTATAATGCTATGCTGCAAAGGCAGTGTATCTGCTACAGTATCACCCTAGACAAGCTTAGATACACAGGTTTAGTAACACAGCATTACACATTATTCGCTGAGACATTGGATAAAAATTACTGTCTCAAACATCATGGGATCAGATACATTAGCACATTATCACTCATGATAGTTTTGGTGTATCTAAGCCTAGTATGTGTGCATCTGTGCTGCCACTGCTGTGTAACTAATCTGAGCCACTGTATCTAATCTTATATGTGATACTGTTTGTTGAATCGGTGTATCTAATCCTATTATGTGATACGGTGTACTCGGCTGTGTATCTAATCCCATCATGTGTGAAACTGCTGAACTGCTGTATCTAACAATATCATGTGTGATACCGTCTGCTGAGCTGTGTATCTAATCCTATCATTTGTGATACTGTCTGCTGTGTATCTAATCCGATTATCATGTGTGATACTCTTTGCCAAGCTGTGTATCTAATCCTATCATGTGTTACACTGTCTGCTGATCTGCGTAACTAATCCAAACTTATGACATAGGATTAGATACTCATAAAAATTATGGATTTTTGTGCGACTGTCGTGTCACAGTATGTCGCAGTGCGACACCATAGACTATAATTACTGTTAAAGGGGCAGGCTGCTGTAAAGGTCAAAGTTAAATGGGTGAGCTGCTGTGGAGGTCCCATTTTAAGGAGACAGGGCACTGTGGGGAGGGGGGGGTCAGTGTTAAGGGGTGAGGGGCTGTAGAGGTCACTGTTATAGTGGATACTGTCGATATATTTTAGCGACACGCGCAAACATTAAATTAAATACACTTGTTCGAAGCCAGGTCCTTCAGCTAATATATATATATAACAAGAAGAGGGATGGCGGCACCGTCAAAACAATAAGCAGATGGGTGCAGAAAGCCCTGATGGGGATAAGCAAACACCGTATATAAAGTCCAAAAAAACAGGCAGCACTCCAAAAAAAAAAATATGAAAAGAAGTTTATTCACCCATATGGAAATGTGACGTTTCGACTCAGTACTAGAGCCTTCCTCAGAGCCTTCATTTATTTTTTTGGAGTGCTGCCCGTTTTTTTGGACTTATATATATATATATATATATATATATATATACACACACACACATACATACACACATATACAGTATATATATACACTCACCTAAAGAATTATTAAAGTACTAATACGGTGTTGGACCCCCTTTTGCCTTCAGAACTGCCTTAATTCTACGTGGCAGTGATTCAACAAGGTGCTGAAAGCATTCTTTAGAAATGTTGGCCCATATTGATAGGATAGCATCTTGCAGTTTTTGGAGATTTGAGGGATGCACATCAAGGGCACGAAGCTCCTGTTCCACCACATCCCAAAGATGCTCTATTGGGTTGAGATCTGGTGACTGTGGGGGCCATTTTAGTACAGTGAACTCATTGTCATGTTCAAGAAACCAATTTGAAATGATTCGAGCTTTGTGACATGGTGCATTATCCTGCTGGAAGTAGCTATCAGAGGATGGATACATGTTCTCATTCTGTTTACGCCAAATTCGGACTCAACAGAAATGTCTCAACAGAAATGTCTCAACAGAAATCGAGACTCATCAGACCAGGCAACATTTTTCCAGTCTTCAACAGTCCAATTTTGGTGAGCTCGTGCAAATTGTAGCCTCTTTTTCCTATTTGTAGTGGAGATGAGTGGTACCCGGTGGGGTCTTCTGCTGTTGTAGCCCATCCGCCTCAAGGTTGTGCGTGTTGTGGCTTCACAAATGCTTTGCTGCATACCTCGGTTGTAACGAGTGGTTTTTTCAGTCAACGTTGCTCTTCTATCAGCTTGAATCAGTCGGCCCATTCTCCTCTGACCTCTAGCATCCACAAGGCATTTTTTGCCCACAGGACTGACGCATACTGGATGTTTTTCCCTTTTCACACCATTCTTTGTAAACCCTAGAAATGGTTGTGCATGAAAATCCCAGTAACTGAGCAGATTGTGAAATACTCAGACCGGCCCGTCTGGCACCAACAACCATGCCACGCTCAAAATTGCTTAAATCACCTTTCTTTCCCATTCTGACATTCAGTTTGGAGTTCAGGAGATTGTCTTGACCAGGACCACCCCCCTAAATGCATTGAAGCAACTGCCATGTGATTGGTTGACTAGATAATTGCATTAATGATAAATATTTATGGACCTGACTGTATATGTGTATATATATATATATATATATATATATATATATATATATACACACAGTACAGACCAAAAGTTTGGACACACCTTCTCATTCAAAGAGTTTTCTTTATTTTCATGACTATGAAGGCATCAAAACTATGAATTAACACATGTGGAATTATATACATAACAAACAAGTGTGAAACAACTGAAAATATGTCATATTCTAGGTTCTTCAAAGTAGCCACCTTTTGCTTTGATTACTGCTCTGCACACTCTTGGCATTCTCTTGATGAGCTTCAAGAGGTAGTCCCCTGAAATGGTCTTCCAACAGTCTTGAAGGAGTTCCCAGAGATGCTTAGCACTTGTTGGCCCTTTTGCCTTCACTCTGCGGTCCAGACCACCCCAAACCATCTCGATTGGGTTCAGGTCCGGTGACTGTGGAGGCCAGGTCATCTGGCGCAGCACCCCATCACTCTCCTTCATGGTCAAATAGCCCTTACTTTCAAAGTTTTCCCAATTTTTCGGCTGACTGACTGACCTTCATTTCTTAAAGTAATGATGGCCACTCGTTTTTCTTTACTTAGCTGCTTTTTTCTTGCCATAATACAAATTCTAACAGTCTATTCAGTAGGACTATCAGCTGTGTATCCACCTGACTTATCCTCAACGCAACTGATGGTTCCAACCCCATTTATAAGGCAAGAAATCCCACTTATTAAACCTGACAGGGCACACCTGTGAAGTGAAAACCATTTCAGGGGACTACCTCTTGAAGCTCATCAAGAGAATGCCAAGAGTGTGCAAAGCAGTAATCAAAGCAAAAGGTGGCTACTTTGAAGAACCTAGAATATTACATATTTTGAGTTGTTTCACACTTGTTTGTTATGTATATAATTCCACATGTGTTAATTCATAGTTTTGATGCCTTCATAGTCATGAAAATAAAGAAAACTCTTTGAATGAGAAGGTGTGTCCAAACTTTTGGTCTGTACTGTGTATATATATATATATATATATATATATATATACACACATATACAGTCAGGTCCATAAATATTGGGACATCGACACAATTCTAACATTTTTGGCTCTATACACCACCACAATGGATTTGAAATAAAACTAACAAGATGTGTTTTAACTACAGACTGTCAGCTTTAATTTGAGGGTACTTACATCCAAATCAGGTGAACAGTGTAGGAATTACAACAGTTTGCATTGTCCCAATATTTATGGACCTGACTGTATATACATTGCTGCCCATAATTATTCATACCTCTGGCAAATTTTGACTTAAAGTTACTTTTATTCAACCAGCAAGTTTTTTGATGGGAAATTACATAGGTGTCTCCCAAAAAATAATAAGACGATGTACAAGAGGCATTATTGTGGGAAAAAAAACATTTCTCAGCTTTTATTTACATTTGAGCAAAAAGTGTCCAGTCCAAAATTATTCATACCCTTCTCAATAATCAATAGAAAAGCCTTTATTGGCTATTACAGCAATCAAACGCTATAATTGCAGACCAGCTTTTTGCATGTCTCCACAGGTATTTTTGCCCATTCATCTTTAGCAATGAGCTCAAAGTCTTTCAGGTTGGAGGGTCTTCTTGCCATCACCCTGATCTTTAGCTCCCCCCACAGATTCTCAATTGGATTTAGGTCTGGACTCTGGCTGGGCCTCTCCAAAACATTAATGTTGTTGTCTGCTAACCATTTCTTCACCACTTTTGCTGTGTGTTTTGGGTCATTGTCATGCTGAAATGTCCACTGGTGCCCAAGGCCAAGTTTCTTTGCAGACTGCCTGATGTTGTCGTTGAGAATCCTCATGTATTGCGCTTTTTTCATGGTTCCGTTTACTGTCATTAGGTTACCTGGTCCATTGGCTGAAAAACACCCCCAAAGCATTAGGTTCCCACAACCATGTTTGACAGTGGGGATGGTGTTCTTTGGGTTGAAGGCTTCTCCTTTTTTACGTAAAATGAAGGAAACATCATTGGGATGAAACTATTCAATTTTGTTTCATCTGACTATAACACAGAAGACCAGAAGTCTTCTTCTTTGTCCAGATGAGCTTTTGTGAAGGCCAAGCAAGCTTTTGTGTGCCTTATCTGGAGAAGTGGCGTCCTCCTTGGTCTGCATCCATGGAACCCAGCAGTGTGCAGTGTCCAGTGGATTGTCTGCCTTGAGACATTGCCACCAGCAGAGCCCAGATTCACCAGGGTGGCCTTGGTGGTGATCCTTGGATTCTTTTTCACTTCTCTAACTATCCTTCTGGCCAGCACAGGTGTCACTTTTGGCTTCCGACCACATCCTCTGAGATTTTCCACAGTGCGGAACATCTTGTATTTTTTGCAAAAATTGAAATAAAAGCTGAGAAATGTTTTTTTCCCCACAATAATTGTTCTGTCCCCACATGAAGGCGAATGAAGGTGTAACTGATAATGACTTTGTGACTGTCCTACCTTCGTATACAAGCAGTGGAGCAGACCGGACCGGCAGATGCTCAGGTTAGATGGATCCAGACGTAGACATGAGGATGCAATCAAACGTGGGTTTATTTGATCCAGAGCAGTGACATACAGTGATGCAATACAGGAATGCAGTAGATGCTGTGATGTGGATGTCTTTTCTGAGGCTAACTGCTGAGGCAACTGCTGGTCAAAAACTGATGCCTTCACAAGCCAAGGTGTGTGTCTCCAGTCACAAAGAAATGCAGCACTGAAAAAGGCTACAGGAAGTGACCAGGCCCAAGGCTGCTAAAACCACGCCCAGAGATAACTTTATAGACAACGAACGAGGCGTGCAGCATACAAATTCCGGCCAGCAGATGGCAGCAGAGAACAATAGACTTAAACAACATAGGTAAAACAAGAAATAATACAGTGCAGAAATTCAATATGAAAGGAACAGCACACTCCCCGTCTGAAATTCACTTAGGGGATTTCACTATGACGAATGTCCATAAAATATAAACAACCTGTAAAAATAACATGTTAGAATGCAAACATGGATTAGTCCTGTTTTCCAACTTGGAATGGAGAAGATCTGCGAAGCTAAATACAGTCCTGTTCACCCATCAGGGACGTTCTCGATGGGTCTCATCCAACTGGAGAAACGTTCAAAGCGCTGACAACTGAAGCTGGCGGTTTGCTTTGTTCCAGTGACTAATGCACTAACTTCAGCGCGGATTTCTGGATCATTATCCGGATCCTGGATGCTGAAAACTTCCTGTACACATTCGTCCGCCTCTTCAGGCAGAAACTCTGGACCTGTAAGCCAAGTAGAGTTAATAAAGGAACCTATAGACATAGGCCTAGTGGCGTGATCTGCTGGATTAAGTTCGGATGGTACAAAGTGCCATTGTTCAGGTTTGGAGGACCTCCTGATTCCCTCTATGCGGTTACTAACGTACACATAAAATCGCTTGGTCCGATTGTGGATGTAACCTAAAACGACCTTACTGTCGGTGTAATACTGGACTTCAGCTATGTCGACACCCAGTTCTTGTTGTACGAAATCCGCAATCTCCACTGCCAACACAGTCCCACAGAGTTCCAGTCTGGGAATAGTATGATCGGGCTTGGGGGCTAACTTAGCCTTACCAAAGACGAATCCAACGTGATTTTGGTTGTTGGGTTCTGTCACCTTCAAATAGGCAACCGCTGCGATGGCCTCCGTGGAGGCGTCCGAGAACACGTGGAGTTCTTTCTTTATGCTAGAGGAAAGTGAAGTTTTAATATAGCATCTCGGGATGTGGATCTCATCCAAGGCACACAAGGATCGCTTCCAGGCTTCCCATTTTTGCTCTTTCTCGGAGGGAAGTGGGGTATCCCAATCCTTGACTGTTTCAGAAAACTGTCTCAGTAGAGATTTACCTTGTATGGTAATGGGCGCTACAAATCCCAGCGGATCAAATAGGCTGTTTACCACTGATAGGACGCCTCGTTTTGTGAATGGTTTGTCTGCACAACTTATCTGAAAACCGAAGGAGTCAGCCGAGAGATCCCATCTGAGGCCCAGGCTCCTCTGCACAGTTGGACTGTCCAGTCCCAAGTTAATGTCCTTAAATCCTGGTGCATGATCGCCTGATTCGAAGGCCCTCATAACGGCCAGGCTGTTTGAAGCAATTTTGTGTAGTCTAAGTTTAGCTTGGTACAACATACTTTGAGTCCTTTTGAGCAGATCGATAGCCGCTTCTTCAGTCGGTAGTGATTTGAGTCCATCATCTACGTAGAAGTCCTTTTCTACAAAGTCTCTGGCGTCTTTACCGTACTCGGATTCTCCCTCTAATGCAGTTCGCCGAAGGCCGTAAGTTGCCACGGCAGGTGAAGGGCTGTTTCCAAATACGTGTACCCTCATTCGATATTCTGCCATCTCTGCGTTGGTGTCGTTATTCTTGTACCACAGAAACCTGAGGAAATTCCGGTGGTCCTCTCTGACTACGAAACAGTGGAACATCTGTTCAATGTCGGCGGTGATGGCAACGAGCTCTTTTCTGAACCTCATCAGCACTCCAACTAGGTTATTCGTCAGATTAGGACCTGTGAGAAGGACATTATTAAGCGATACACCTTGATGTTTGGCACTTGAGTCGAAAACAACCCTAATTTGATTAGGTTTCCGTGGGTGATACACTCCAAATGAAGGCAAGTACCAGCACTCATCGTTTTTCCCTAAGGATGGAGCTGGTTCTGCATGGTTGTTGCGAAATATTTTGTCGATAAAGGCAACGATGTGTTCTCTCATCTCAGGCTTACTGTTCATGGTACGCTGAAGAGAGTTAAATCTAGACAGAGCTTGTTCCCTATTGTTCGGGAGTCTCACCCTGGCAGCTCGGAAGGGTAATGGAGAAACCCAGTGATTGGTTTCGTCTTTAAGGAACTCATTGTCCATTATCTTGATAAATTCTCTGTCCTCTACTGACAAAGCTACTTTATCATCGTCCTTGCTGGTATGAAAGACTAATCTTCCCAAGTTGTCGGCAAAGGGAGGAATGTCGTCAGGTGGTTGTATGAGGTCTGGAGGCTTCTCTTTCACCTCATAGTGATGAGGGCAAGGCTTAATGCAAGTTGTGCGTCCATCTCCACGCACGTACGTTTTGAATGAGCGGATTTTTGGTTGATCCAAGCATACATTTCCTATGACTACCCATCCCAGGTCCAGTCTCTGGGCGTATGGTGCATAGTCGGGACCATTACACTGTTGACGCACCTTGTGTACCCTTAGATTATCTCTGCCAAGCAGGAGTAGAATCTCGGCGTTGTTGTCCATAGGTGGGATAACGTTGGCTAGGTGCCTTAGGTGTGGATGGTGAAATGCAGCTTCCGGGGTAGGAATTTCATCCCTATGGTTGGGTATTTGATCGCATTCGATCAGCGTCAGTAGAGGTATTTCCGCATTTCCACTGACGGAACAAGCGACGAATCCTTGAGCCCTCCTGCCGCTAGTCTCTATGCGACCCGAGCAGGTGTTTAAGATGTAGGGTTCTGATGGTCCCTTTATTCCAAAGGCTTCAAAGAATTTAGGTCCTGCTAGAGAACGGTTGCTTTGGTCGTCAATGATGGCATACATTTTTACTGCCTTTTCTGGTAGCCCCTCCGGGTAGACCTTGATTAGGCATATGCGGGCACAACATTTCTCACTCTGGCCCTCCCCACATACGTCCAAGCATGAGCAGGAAACAGCAGTGGCTGTGTTACCGTGGTTCTGGGGCTCCCCGCCATGACTTTGAGCAGGACTGGTGGTGACAGCAGCAGATGAATCCCTCTTGAGTGGAGTTGGGTGCATAGCTGAGGCATGTCTTTCACTATGACACTCCTCACACTTGATAATGGATTTACAGTCCTTAGCCATGTGCTCCAATGAAGCGCAGCACCTGAAGCATACCCCAAGCTCGGTCAGGACTTTCTTGCGTTCCTGTATTGTTTTGGATCTAAATCCTCTGCATTTGTTCAGGGAGTGTGTTTTTTTATGAATGGGAAATTCACGATTGAAGGCCTTGTCTCCTGATGAGGTAGTGTACTGTCTACCAGTGGGTACTGCAGATGATGGTAGGTTAGTCTTTCTAACATTCACGCTGCTCTTAAAGTCTCTGTGTTTATGCACAATACTTTCATACCTTGATGATAGTGTCACTGAAGCTGTAGTATTGAACTCCAGGAAGTCGAGGCTGGGGTCATTCCTCATCTGGGACTGTTCATCGATGAATCTACAGAAATGAATAAATGGGGGAAAGGTGACGTCATGCACTCTTTTGTACCTTGAGACTGATGCCGCCCACTTCTCTTGCAGGCTGTATGGTAACTTCACGACAATTGGGTTCACCCCATGGGCTGTATCTAGGTAGCACAGCCCGGACAGACGAGGGTCTCTTTTGGTGAGCTCCAGTTCCATGAGCAAATCACTTAAATCCTGAAGCTTGTGGACATCCTTGAGACTGATCTTGGGGACGTTCTGCAGTCTCTTGAATAGTGCCTTCTCTATTGCTTCTGCACTGCCAAAGGTGCGTTCGAGTCTCTGCCAGGCTGCAGCGAGACCTGCTTCTGCTTGTCCCACATAGACAGTTCTAAGGCTCTTGATGCGATTTGTGGAGCCTGGGCCCAGCCATTTGATCAAGAGGTCGAGCTCCTGCTCTGCGGTTAGGTTGAGGTTGGCGATGGCGGCTTTGAAGGTTGCCTTCCAGGCTCTGTAGCTCTCCGCACGGTCATCAAATTTTGAGAGACTGGTGTTAATTAGCTCTCTGCTCACCATAAACCTGGCAAACTCAGACATATCTGATTTCTCACTGCTTGTTGCCATGACAACTTCTGATGCCCCTGGGGCGTATAGGCTGCGTGGCGTGAAAGGGTGAGATGCTTCCGGGTAGAATGATGTTGCTGCAGGGTTGAGCTGTGGTCTAGCCTCTGTAGATTCTGATGACAGCTGCTTGAGCTGTGGAGGTAGGCCAGGAAACACCTGGTAGCCATCTTGCTGTAATAACTGCCCATGAGAGAGCGCGTCTGGGCGACTGTTATTGGATTGCTCGGGTGCTGTGGGTGTCACTGGCCCTGCAGGTAGAGCTGACTTGGAGGTTTCAGTGTTGTTGGCTTGGACGGTGCTGCACACTGGGGGTGGTGCAGATAACTGTTTCAGTACGTAGTCACTGGTGCGATCAGCTGGATCGTCTATCTCGTCTGGTGGTAAGCAGACTGAATCAAGGCCTTGGCTCAATGCTTGCTCAAGTAGTCTTACTCTTGCTAATGCGATTTCCTCTTCCCTCTCTGATTCGAGGATCTTTATTCGAGCCTCTGCTTCTGCCTCTGCCCTCTTGGCTTTTGCCTCCGCTTCTGCCCTCTTGGCTTCTGCCTCCGCCTCTGCCCTCTTGGCTTCTGCCTCCGCTTCTGCCCTTTTGGCCGCCGCCGTCTGTGCTTCTGTTCTCGCAAGGACTTCTTTTTCGGTGAAGGAACGCCTCACTTTGGATAGCTCTGCGTTTATGCGGGCCTCTAGTAATCTGTCGCTCAGGTTGGAACTTCTAGAGCATGATGATCTGTAGGACCGCGAGGAATGTTTGGATGAATGCGATCTGTGTGATCTGGTTTCTTGCAAATGAGAGATGCGGAGTTCCACTTTATCTTTAGCGTCCAGCACCATGGCGTCTCTTTGTCTGTCTATTGATTCTGCCTTGCACAATTCTGACAGGGCTTCTTCAATATTAGAGTCTTTTAGAAAGGTTATATACCTTGTGGACAGTCTCTTGTATCTTTCATGGGCTGCGTTCAGCCGCCCGACGGCAACTTGTAAGCTGGTGGCATCGCCTGAGGAGGACTTAAGTCCTGATATGAGGGAGGAAACTCGTTCCCATAGCTCTTCCAGGTTGTCACATAGCTCATCTTTCCTGGTGTGATAATTTTCTGTGATCTTTATAGTTGGTTTGAGAGAGCGCCTTGGTCGCGTGACTTGGTCTGCTGGAAGTGTGGGTTCTACCTCCAGCTCTTCATAATGATCAGTATCAGGTTGCATTTGCTTTATTTCATCACTGGGGAACTGTACAAGGTCCTTTTCGGCCATTTTGATTTAAGGTGCGCTGTCTCTTTAAGAAAATGAACTTTTGAATTGGGGGCTGAAAATTGCAGTGCGGCTCAGATGAGGCACCCCGATGAGTTTCCCAAGGTGTTTTGAGTGAATTGCGGGGTTTTGGTTTGAGGGAGGGCCCGCGTGCGTGAACAGTTCTTATATCATGCGAGCAAGGGTTAATATAGGATGTAGAAAGTGGCTTGGCGAGTGGTGGAGGACTTCCAGGCGAGAGTATATCTACTGCGGACACGCCGTGCTTCCCCTTAGGCTTATGGGACGTGCACTGTTGCCGGGCAGATTTGCTGGGAGTGGGCCTGTTGCAGGGGAGGTTCCTGAGTGTGGCCCTGGGCTCAGAGGGGAACCTGTAGCCTTTTTCAGTGCTGCATTCCTTTGTGACTGGAGACACACACCTCGGCTTGTGAAGGCATCAGTTTTTGACTGTTCTGTCCCCACATGAAGGCGAATGAAGGTGTAACTGATAATGACTTTGTGACTGTCCTACCTTCGTATCCAAGCAGTGGAGCAGACCGGACCGGCAGATGCTCAGGTTAGATGGATCCAGACGTAGACATGAGGATGCAATCAAACGTGGGTTTATTTGATCCAGAGCAGTGACATACGGTGATACAATACAGGAATGCAGTAGATGCTGTGATGTGGATGTCTTTTCTGAGGCTAACTGCTGAGGCAACTGCTGGTCAAAAACTGATGCCTTCACAAGCCAAGGTGTGTGTCTCCAGTCACAAAGGAATGCAGCACTGAAAAAGGCTACAGGAAGTGACCAGGCCCAAGGCTGCTAAAACCACGCCCAGAGATAACTTTATAGACAACGAACGAGGCGTGCAGCATACAAATTCCGGCCAGCAGATGGCAGCAGAGAACAATAGACTTAAACAACATAGGTAAAACAAGAAATAATACAGTGCAGAAATTCAATATGAAAGGAACAGCACAATAATGCCTCTTGTACATCGTCTTATTATCTTTTGGGAGACACCTATGTCATTTCCCATTAAAAAATTACTTGCTGGTGGAATAAAAGTAACTTTAAGTCAAAATTTGCCTGGGGTATGAATAATTATGGGCAGCACTGTATATATATACACACAATGTATATTATATACGGCATATATAGTATACACACAGTTGTACATTAACACATCAATACAAAAGATTTACATTATACACACAGGCACTCATAAACATTCAGATAGATGTGAAGTAGATATATAATCCTCTTTTCTGCACACTTACACTTGGGTGCAGGGACTAATGACTGGAATGTGATGGAGGGAGCAGTTATCTTCAGACATGAGGTGGAGGAGGATCCTCATGCAGATGCACAGGGTGTCGGCATCTGTAGTCACTCTGCACAGTCAGGATCTCTCCTCTCCCAGAGAGGGGATGTCTGAAGCTCGGCCCTGTACACTGCTGGATCTTGCTAAGTACCTGAGGGAAGTTTTAGGGAAAGAAAGTGAAAGTAAGAATACTTTCACACTCGCGTTTTGGCTTTCCGTTTGTGAGATCTGTTCAGGGCTCTCACAAGCGGTCCAAAACTGATTTGCCCTAATGCATTTTGAATGGAAAAAGATCCTCTCAGAATGCATCAGTTTGCCTCTGATCAGTCTCCATTCCGCTCTGGAGGAGGACACCAAAACGGTGCCTGCAGCATTTTGCTGTCCGCTTGACGAAACTGAGCACAATAGAAAACCGATCCGTTTCCCATTGACTTTCAATGGAGTTCATGACGCATCCGTCTTGGCTATCTTACAGATAATACAAACGGATCCGTTCATGACGGATGCATGCGGTTGCATTATTGTAACGGATCAGTTTTTGCAGATCCATGACGGATCCGCCCAAAACGCAAGTGTGAAAGTAGCCTAACTGGTGCTGTTACTTTCACACTGCACTGTACAATGAAGCTCAGAGCAGGATCGCTGGGTGGATGAATTAGTCTGACAGCCGCTCTGTATCTCAGTCATCCAGTGATCCTGCTCTAAACTTCAGTGTGGGGAGGGGATGACGCCACAGCCATTGCATGCCGGGAGCTTCCTGTGAAGCTGTATGGAGGAGACTCTTCCAGAGGAGTCGGTAATTTACACGAAGAGCAGGTGCCATACACAGTTCAATTAGTATGGGAAACTTTCTTCTTTTTTTTTATAATTGTATTTAGACATTTTATTATTTCATAAAAACATATCTTTTTCAAATGAAGTCAAATAAAAAATTTGAAGAACCAGAAGTGACAGAGTGTGCGCTGTCTCTTCAAGAGCCAGGGATCGTAAGCTCCCTAGAGACAAGCTGGGAGACCTTCACAGAGAATTTCAGACTGCAGCCTGCATAAGGCATGTGGGACTCCAGAAGCTGAACCCATTGCTGGGGTGGAGGAAGAGAGGGAAAGTGGGTTCCTGCCACTGGCGGGAGAAGAATGGAGAGTCCCATGGCACCTGTACCCACCCAAGGGACAGGGGCAGCAGAATGCACGGGTCACCACTGAGGTCATGTTTCTGCTTCAACTGCAAAGGGGAAATTTTTTTACTTGCTGCAGTTTATAGGTCAGTTTGTGGAAGATCGGGGGCGTTGCTTGGTTAAAACATTCGGGGCCTGGGCCCCTGATGTTTTGTCCCAGGCCCTGAATGTCCTGCCTTCCAGCTAGATACAACTGTATTGCCCTCCTCAGGAGGGCAATACAATAGAATTTAGTGCACTGGAAGAGCTGAAGGACCTGTAATGACATCACAGGTCATGTGACCAGTAAAACAGGCAGTAGTTGAGAAGGACCTGCGATGATGTCACCATCATGTGACCAGTGCAGGAGAGGATGTCGGTGAAGAGGAGAAGTCCTGGGGGAAGAAGCTGTGGTGAGGTCTGTACATTAGGAGAGGTAAGTGAAGGGAGAGGCAGAGCAATACTGGGAGTTATTTAACTGGCACTGTATGTTAGGGCTGAAGGGAGGGATGTTATTTACATGGAACTGTGTGTTGGAGGTGGCTGGGGAGGGGTGATGTTATTTACATGGGACTGTATGTTGGAGGGGGATGGGGCAGGGTGATGTTATTTACATGGGACTGTATGTTGATGGCGGCTGTGGGAGGGGATGATGTTATTTACATAGGACTGTATATTGGAGGCAGCTGTAGGAGGGAGTGATGTTATTTACATGGTACTGTATGTCGGAGGGGCTGGGGGCGGCAGTGATGTTATTTGCATGGGACTGAATGTTGAGGGGGGATGTTTACATGGGATTGCATGTTGGAGGCAGCTGGGGAGGGGGTGATATTATTTACATGGGACTGTAGGTTTAAGGCGGCTGGGGAGGAGGTGATGTTATTTACATGGGACTTTATTTTGGAGGGGGCTATAGATAGAGAGGGATGTTATTTACATGGTACTGTATATTGGAGGGGGCTGGAGAGATGGTGTGATGTTATTTACATGATGTTATTTACATGGGACTCTATGGCTGAGGGAGGGAAATAGTGTTATTTACATGGGACTGTATGTTGAAGGCAGCTGGGGGAGGGAGTGATGTTATTTACTTGAGACTGAATGTTGAGGGGGCGATGTTTACATGGGATTGCATGTTTGAGGCGGCTGGGGTGATATTATTTACATGGGACTGTAGGTTTAAGGCGGCTGGGGAGGAGGTGGTTATTTACATGGGACTGTATTATGGAGGGGGCAGGAGAGATGGTGTGATGTTATTTACATGGAACTGTATGGTAGAGGGAGGAATATAACTACAGGGGGCACTACAGGGTACATTAAAAATACTGGGGGCACTTCAGGGGGAGCATTATAACAATAGGGGGCAGTATAAATATTGGGGGCACTGTAGGGGTATTATAAATCCGGGGGACATTATAGGCATTCTTATTACTATTTGGGCCTCTATAGGAGGGATTTATAGATCCACCTTATCCTTATTTCTACTAAGAGCACTATGGGGGCCTTATTACTACTGAGGGGTCTGTAGAGAGATTTATTACCACTGGTGGAACAATAGGGGGGCCTTATTTTTACTGGGCGGTCCGTGAGGGCATTATTAATAAAGGAGGGCTCTTCTACTAACGGAGGCACTCTTGGGGAGCATTATCTCTGTTGGGGGCAGTAGTACTAATGGGGGCATTCTTGGGGAGCATTATCATGGTTGGGGGCACTGTAGGGGACAGTATTACTAATAAGGGCATTCTAGAAGGGAATTACTATTGGTGGGACTATGAGGAGCACTATTACAATGGGGGGCACTCATTTTTCTTCAGGATAGTATTTGGGGGTATTGGGAAGCACAGCGAGCAGCACGATAACACTCCAGGTTGGGGGATGATGATAGAAATGTGAGGAAGCTAACATAGAAACATAGAAACATAGAAACATAGAATGTGTCGGCAGATAAGAACCATTTGGCCCATCTAGTCTACCCAATATATCTGAATCCTATGAATAGTCCCTGGCCCTATCTTATATGAAGGATAGCCTTATGCCTATCCCATGCATGCTTAAACCCCTTCACTGTATTTGCAGCTACCACTTCTGCAGGAAGGCTATTCCATGCATCCACTACTCTCTCAGTAAAGTAATACTTCCTTATATTACTTTTAAACCTTTGCCCCTCTAATTTAAAACTGTGTCCTCTTGTGGTAGTTTTTCTTCTTTTAAATATGCTCTCCTCCTTTACCGAGTTGATTCCCTTTATGTATTTAAAAGTTTCTATCATATCCCCTCTGTCTCTTCTTTCTTCCAAGCTATACATATTAAGGTCCTTTAACCTTTCCTGGTAAGTTTTATCTGCAATCCATGTACTAGTTTAGTAGCTCTTCTCTGAACTCTCTCTAGAGTATCTATATCCTTCTGGAGATATGGCCTCCAGTACTGCGCACAATACTCCAAGTGAGGTCTCACCAGTGTTCTGTACAGCGGCATAAGCACTTCACTCTTTCTACTGCTTATACCTCTCCCTATACATCCAAGCATTCTGCTGGCATTTCGTGCTGCTCTATTACATTGTCTTCCCACCTTTAAGTCTTCTGAAATAATTACTCCTAAATCCCTTTCCTCAGATACTGAGGTCAGGACTAAGATGTCTGTGTGTCACACTCTGCAGAGACGAGACGCGGCTGAAAAAAGTTGTCCGGACCGAATGGAAAAGATGATGACAGAGAAGATCTACATCAAAGGAGCCGTCACCTGGGAGGCACTGGATGTGAGTGGTATGTGCTGCAGTATAGCAAGTGCAGGAAAGTGCAGGGGAAGGGTCGATTTAGAGAACGGCCATATTCATTGGGGCTTGGGCCCCAGATCTTTTGAGACCCTAGCAACGCCCCTGTGGAAGATGCTACAATAGGTAATGCTCCATTGGATCTGGTAATTTCTAACAATGAAGAGTTTGTTGGACATTTCCACTGTTTGTGAAAACCTGGATTATGGAGAGGAAAAACATTTTGATTTTAATAATGCCAAATCTTCCCAGGTTGAGTGCTGCATTGTAGGGCATAGACTGGGAGCAGCTATTGTCACATAATAATACAGAGGATAAATGGGAGAGCTTTAAATTTACTTTACAAACAACAAACTTGACCTAACAAATACGGTCACATGCCAAATAACAATACTGACAAAAACAACATGTAAACCCTTAGGGGGTAAAACAAAACAGTATAAGCCACTAAATAAATATTATATCTCTTTATTGAAAAACTCCATTAAAAACATCATTCATCAAATAGAATCCACACAACAATGGAATCAAAGCAAGTAGGAGAGACACCCGGTGAGAAAATGTACAGCACCATATACAAGTAGACAGCATGCAGGTATATATACCATGTATCTTACAATATGCAATGATTAATGCCAATAAAGTAAACAGTAAAATAAGGCTCCAAAGGGCTGTATATCTTATAGACAGAAGCCAAGGAAAAACACCTATAAACTCATTAAAGGGAATGTGGAATCAGAAAATGATCTTTTGTTTAACCCCTCTTCTACCCTTAGGATGGGTCTCACAGGCAGGCTGTCAGCATAAAAGCTTACAGCCAATGCATTACAATACAGGTTGTATTGTAATGCATTGCAGAGGGGATCAGACCCCAGAAGTTGAAGTCCCAGAGTGGGAAAAAAAAAGAGCCCTTTTCCCAAAACAGACATATTGGGTATTGCCGCGTCTGTAACGATAAAATAAAATAAAATAAAATAAAAACTGTGCTAAAACAACCATTTTTTGACACCAAGCGATCAAAAAGGCGTATGCCCCCCAAAATAATACCAATCAAACCATCACCTCATCCCACAAAAAATGAGCTCCTACATAAAACAATTGGGCAAAAAATAAAAATAAACTATGGCGACACTAAAACATGATTTTTTTTTTGTTTAAAAAATGCTTTTATTGTGTTAAAAGTGAAAAAAAAGAAAAGTTGACATATTAGGTATTGCCGTGTCCGCAACCAGGTCTATTAAAATATGACATGACCTAACCCCTCACCTGAACACCATAATTTTTTTTTAATAAAAACTGTGTAAAAAAAAGCCATTTTTTTGTCACCTTTCATCACAAAAAGTGTAATACCAAGCAATCAAAAAGTCATATGCACCCTAAAATAGTACCCATTAAACCGTCATCTCCTCCCGCAAAAAATTAGACCGTACCTAAGACAATCGCCCAAAAAATAAAAAAAAACTATGGAGACACTAAAACATGATTTTTTTTGTTTCAAATATGCTTTTATTGTGTAAAACAAAATTTTTAAAAATATACATATTAGGTATCGCCACGTCCATAATGACCTGCTGTATAAAAGTATCACATGATATAACCCCTCAGGTGGACACCGTAAAAATAAAAAAATAAAAAACGGTGTAAAAAAAAAGCAATTTTTTGTTACCTTACATCACAAAAAGTGGAATACCAAGCGATCGAAAAGTCATATGCACCCTAAAATAGTACCAATTAAACTGTCATCTCATCCTGAAAAAAATGAGTCCCTACATAAGATAGTCGCCCAAAAAATAAAAAAACTATGTCTTTCAGAATATGGAGACACTAAAAAATCCTTTTTTTTTCAAAAATGCTTTATTATGTAAAACTGAAACAAGTAACCAAACCATATTTGGTATTGCTGAGTCTGTAAAAAACTTCTCTATAAAAATAGCACATGATCTAACCTGTCAGATGAACATTGTAAAACACAAAAAATAACAGTGCCAAAACAGCAATTTCTTGTTACCTTGCCTCACAAAAAGTGTAATATAGAGCAACCAAAAATCATCTGTACACTAAAATAGTATCAACAAAACTGCCACCTTATTTCTACTCTAGGGGTGCATCAGGGGGTCTTCAAATGTGACATGGCAACTTAAAATTATCCCAGTGAAATCTGCCCACATGGCGCTCCTTTCCTTCTGTGTGCCCGTACAGCAGTTTATGATCACAAATGGTTTTTTTCTGTATACTACACAATCAGGGTAATAAATATTGAGTTTTGTTTGGCTGTTAACCCTTGCTTTGTTAGCAGAAAATAATGGATTAAAATGGAAAATCTGCCAAAAAAGTGAAATTCGGAAATTTCATCTACATTTTCTTTAATTTTTGTGGAACACCTAAAGGGTTAAGAAGGTTTGTAAAATCAGTTTTGAATACCTTGAGGGTGTAGTTTCTAAAATGGGGCCATTCATTGGTGTTTTTTATTATGTAGGCCCAACAAAGTGACTTCAGACCTGAACTGGTCCTTAAAATTTTTTGGAAAGTTTTGGAAATTTTCTTAAAAATTTTAAGATTTGCTTCTAAACTTCTAAGCCTTCTATCATCCCCCAAAAAAATAAAATGTAATTTACAAAATGATCCAAACATGAAGTAGATATATAGGAAATGTAAAGTAATAACTATTTTAGGAGTTATCACTATCTGTTTTAAAAGCAGAGAAATTGGAATTTGAAAATTGTAAATTTGGAATTTTTTATAAATAAAAATGAAATATTTTGACTTAAATTTACCACTGTCATGAAGTACAATATGTGACGAGAAAACAATATCAGAATGGCTTGAATAATCACATTTTTATGTTTTACTTTTCTTTAAAGAATTTTTCCTGAGTTATTTTTTTAATTTGCCTTGTCAATATCTATAATTAAACAAAATCCTGCAGTTTTCACACTGGCCACTAAACCGAATAATAGGCACCACTTCTTGGTCTGTACAGATCACTTTACTGCAGTTATCGGCTTATCTGTTATTCTAATCCTGCCTGTAATGATATCACCTCTGTGTATAGATAAGACAGGATCCTCCATTCACAATAGGTGACTGTCAAATCTTATCTATTCTTCTCTTGTACAATGACCTCTGCACAGGTCACAGAGCGTGCCTAGAAAACCCTGCCATAGAAGTCAATGAGGTCCCCTCCTGACCTTTGTGTCTATGTTCCATGGGGCTGCAGTAAAGCAATTTTCTTAATGCTTTCTAGATGCTGTTAAAAACAGCTCAGACAAGATGGCCCCCATAATAATGCTCAGGAATTAGGTTAAAAAATCTGTGATCAGAAAATTAAAACAGATTAGAAAAAAAAGAAGATGTGTCGCTCTCTGGTTTTAACTGGCAGATAAAATATTTGATGACAAATTTATTTTAAGTGAGTAAATATTCGCATGCAAATGAATATGTACAGGATATAATCTTTGCCTGAAAGTGCTTGTCTATTGTCAGCTTTAAATCGTTAAAAGCAATTATGTCGTTATTCGCCTAAATGATTATTCATTAATCTATATCCACCATTAGTTCTGAGGAGAGATTGAAATTATTACACTTATTTAGTCTTGAGATGAGGAGTCTAGAGGGGTGCGTGATTAACCTATGTAAATATATACTGTAAATGGCCAATACAAAATATACGGTAAAAATCTGTTCCATATAAAATCCCTTGAAAAGACAATGTGGCTCTGCTTCCGTCACGAGAAAAAGAAGTACAGTCTCCAGAAGAGATAAGGCTTCTTCTTCTAGAACCTTGAATCTGTGGAATAGTCTACCTGATGACATGGTCACAGCAGAAGCCCTTGATGACTTCAAAAAAGGCTTAGGCTACTTTCACACTATCGTTAATATTTTCCGGTATTAATATCCGTCATAGGGTCTCAATACCAGAAAAAAACGCTTCCGTTTTTTCCCCATTCATTATCAATGGGGACAAAACGTAACTGAATAGACCGGAATGCTCCAAAATGCATTCAGATCCATTCTCATACCGGAGGGCAAACCGCAGCGTCCTGGGACACAATCTGACACAATAGAAAATGGATCCGCCTTGGCTATGTTAAAGATAATACAACCGGATCCTTTCATAACGGATGCAAATGATTGTATTATCAGTAACTGAAGCGTTTTTGATAAACCTTGGCGGATCCGGCAAAAACGCTAGTGTGAATGTAGCCTTAGATGAATTCTTAGCAATAAAGAACGTTAATGCTTATGTAAATGGTTAGAATATTTCTTCTGAATGTTGATTCGGACTGGTCACCACCCCTTCTTTTCATCCACATCTCCTCCAATCCCTTGGTTGAAGGTGATGGACGTATGCCTTTTTTCAAGCTTGCCATTTGCCTATTTAACTATATACATATATGATATATATGATATATATATATACAGTATATCCTCAGGATAGGCTACTGATGTTTGTACAGTTGGGATGCCACTTTCAGAACCCGTTGCTAATCAGCATATCTGGTAGATATGTGTCCCCTTCATTGTTTAGATTGGCACACCTACTTGCCCATAGTGGTGCCTCTCGGTCCATTCACTTGAGTGCTACATAACTATTATAGACCCAGGTATCACAACAGAATTTTAACCATGACCCTAGAGGTTCTTAGAAGATGAATAAGGATACATACCATACTGTAATGTTTGAATCCATCGGTTTGGAAAGCTGAAGGGAAAATTTAGCAATAGGGGACGCTGCACCGTCCACATCGTCCTGCGTGGAGGAGCCGTCAGAAGAAGACATTTTGTCAGCATGTAGAGAGGGCACTAAATATACTTGTCCAGAATCACCCGACTTATTGTAATGAGGAATCCATAGCCAGCCCTGTTCATCGGATGAGCTCTCTAGATTGCATGTAATAAAACTGGTTAAAAGCACACACAGGAGGAGTGAATAATCTGGGGGATGGATCAGCCTCGTACCCACCTAACCTGTTATGTGGCTAATGTGGTTGTGTTTACCGGCACACCCTGAAATATAAGAGGATCTCTTTCTATCTGTCTTCTGATTGTTTCTGGACAGCTCAGAGGATACTGTATGATGATGCATACATCAGCTGTTTCCACCGCAATACTTTAGAATGTAAAAAAACATGGAAGAAAAGATGGTAAAATCATTGCAAGGCTTCCAGATATAGAAAGATAAGTCTACCTTCCCATCTCTTGTAGGAGAAAAGTCCCTACGTGTAATATTAGAGCTTAACACATTTAATTAACTAAAAACTGGTGATCAGCTGAAGTGGGTAATAACAAATGGAGAAATGCGGATTACTCCATATGTAGTACCTCAGACCTAAGGGGGGGGGGGGGCTACAATTGTAAATAGTTGTTTTATATTGTTGTGTGTTGTTTATCTGGCTGTATGTTCCAGTAAGGAACGCTTGGCAAGGAACAGGACTCACCACCCTGTTACTCCCCTCTTGGTAGGAATGGGCTGGTCCTGCTTCCTGCCAGGAAGGCGAGTTCCAGAATGACCACATTGTTGAGAGGAAGCGCACTGCTGAGCTCCTGCTCCTACAAAAGATTCTCCCAAGAGAATAACAGCTAAACATATACTGTACACCCTCAAGTAAATCCCTAAGAAGACAACAGAGAAAACAGTTACAACCAGCATAAAGGATAGAGGTGGCCTTGCGGTTCGCCCTGCGGTCGTTTCGTGGCGAACTTTGCTCGTTCGTGATTCGCCGAACATGCAAACATATGGCAATGCTCGCACGCGCCATATTTTTTTGCATAGTGATGAACTTTGGCCATGACACATCCATCAGGTGGGACAGGACAGCCAATTGAGACGTTTCAGCATGTGGACACACCCCCACCCTATAACAGAACCCGATCTGGCCGCCATTTTACATTATGTGTTTTGCCAGTGTAGGGAGAGGTTGCATTTTGGAGCAGGGACAGTTAGGGACACCAAATGCTAGCTAATAGGGCCACAAAAGTCCTTTTAAGGACTGGTATAGGTGTGCTATCTATAGGTGTGATATAATGAGAGGTGTGATATACTTATAATATACTTTCTAACATAGAAATTATATTATAGTGTATTTGTATTGTGCAGCAATTGGAGTAACGCTATTGGAGTAACTAATTGCAACGGGTGTGATATACCTGTTGACCCCAAAAAAACTGCTTGAGGGCTGCGATATACCTTCCTCCACAAAATCCTGATTGAGGGGTGCTATATACCAGTTTCTGCCAAATACTGATTGAGGGGTGCTATATACCAGTTTCCGCCAAATACTGATTGAGTGGTGCTATATACCTGTTTCTGCCAAATACTGATTGAGGGGTGCTATATACCAGTTTCTGCCAAATACTGATTGAGGGGTGCTATATACCTTCTTCCAAATACTGATTGAGGGCTGCGATACACATGCTTCCACAAAATACAGATTGAATAGTGCGATATACCTGTTTCCGCCTAATACTGATTGAAGGGGTGCTAATCTATATACCTGTTTCCGTCAAATACTGATTAAGGGGTGCTATATACCTGTTTCCGTCAAATACTGATTAAGGGGTGCTATATACCTGTTTCCGTCAAATACTGATTAAGGGGTGCTATATACCTGTTTCCGACAAATACTGATTGAGGGGTACTATTGCTATATACCTTCTTCCACCAAATACTGATTGAGGGTGGCGATACACTTGCTTCCACAAAATACTGATTGAGGGGTGCCATATAGCTGTTTCCGCCAAATAGGGATTGAGGGGTGCTATATACCTGTTTCTGACAAATATAGATTGAGGGGTGCCATATACCTTCTTCCACTAAATACTGATTGAGGGGTGCTATTACTATATACCTTTTTCCACCAAACACTGATTGAGGGCTGCGATACACCTGCTTCCACAAATACTGCTCTTATCTATGGACTTAGGCAGAGGGTCAATAAGAAAATTACAGGCAGAGGAAGAGGCAGACCGTTCCGCAGGAATGGTAGGGGTCGGACAGGTGTTAAAGATGTGTGAATTTTATTCTATATTTTGTATATCTAGGACTGTAATGAGTTAAACTTTTTCTTCTCCAAGTGCCTCCCACCCCTCTCTTTGTTTCAAGACTGTAGAAGAGAGGGGGTGGCAAAGTGCTGCGGGCAGTGTCTGATTTCTCATCTTTTTGCAGGTGTCCCATAGAGTGTGGTGGGGATGCGTAAGCCAATCATATGGCTTGATGATATATATTATTCACTGCCTGTAGAGAAGCACCTCTTTGAAGTGTCACATCTGACGTATGCAGTATTATTGTTAGGATAAACGCCATTACAAAATGGCGATGGTAACGATATGTTTACATTAGTTCACATTCCAAAGTGGTATTCACTGCGCAGATGCCAGGGTGTATCTCCTCTCTCTTATCTCTTCTTCCTTTTTGACCAATGAAACAATGGTTAAGCCTCAGTGAGGACTGCCCTCTTCTGAAGATGTATATACGGCTTACCTGATTTAAATAAAGTTAGAGATTGCTTTGACCAACTTCTGTGTCAGTGTTCAGTCTCTCAGCCACGCGCGGATATTAACCCCTGGGGGGGTACATTGATCTGGAACACCAGAGTGTATCTAAAATGCCCTAATTTAGGGCTGCTTTAACAAATGGCCCCCAACGTGGGGCCCCAAGGCAAATGTAGCATCAAACAGCTGACAAGACGGGCCCCTGAGCTTGACGAACGGCAGAGGGGAGAGGATTGCAACCTCAAAGAAAGGTGAGAAAACTTTTTATCTCATCTGCCTTTCTGCTATTTACTTTGTCATGCTCAGATAGCTCAGTCCGCTGTGGGGTGGTACCCATTTAAGTATAGTAGTCGGCTGTAATGCTGAAAGCCTGGGGTCCATAGAACCATAGTCTGAAATCATAGATCACTCTGGTGTGTATATGTTTTATGTGTGTCTGTGATATGTGAGGAGTGAGTTGAGCACAGACGGTAAAACCACAGACAAAGGGAGGGGACAGTAACCTCCTGGTTTGGAAGGGGGCGCTGTAGCGACGAGGTGTGGGACAAAGAAACTCCGGCTGACCTGACCAGGAAGACGCGTAGAGCCGTATGACCTTTTTGATCTAATGGAAGACTGCAGAGACTACCTGACCTGACCCTAGGAAGATGGTAGAACCTCTCATGACCTTTTGATCTGGGGAAGACTGCGGTGATATTCTCTACCTGACCTGACCCCAGGAAAACGCGACGGAGCCCCGCCTGACCCCTGCTTTTGGGGAAGACGTGCGGGGAGTCCCGGCTGACTAGTCAGACGTGATAGTCAGATTTGAGCAAACCAGTGGGGAGGGTGAATCCTTTGTCTGCGGAGGAAAGGGTTAAAAGGTGCTGATCACTCCTCTGTTTTGTGTGTGTGTCAGTTTGTAATACTGTTGTTAAGATGGGTCAGTCCCAGTATTATAAAGAGGGAGATTATAGGATGTGATATGGAGAATTGAAAGTTAAAATGTGACAAAGAATGTTAGAGAAAGTGTGGCCCCGGACAGAAGGTCGCCCGGCTGGCAACAGGGATGAAAATCTGTAAGAAACTGAAGTTAGAGCTTACAGACTGAGGGCATCAGAACTCCGGTGATGTTGAAGGGGGAGTTTTAACGAGTGAGAAAACAGAGCAGTGTCAGGGAAAGCAATGGCAACTGGAGGGACAAAAAGATGGTCAGGAACTGTGAAATAGAGAGATTCACTTCCCCCCGCCTTCACACAGAAACATTCCTGAGATAAGAAGAGCAGGGAAAAATGGGGGCAGAGAATCGTGCAGAGTAAGTGATGTTATATGTGTAAGATTATTATTATAGAAGACAAAGAATTGTTCAATAATCTTCTTTCTTCTTTCCCAAGCAGTGCACTGTGGGAATCCAGCTTTTAACAAAATGACTATGTGATTATAACATGTATATTGTCTTACAGCGACAGACCATCAGCTATTCTGGGTGTGGTGTGGCTATCTGTTTCCAGGAAAGCTGTGTTTGTCTGTGCTGCAAGTTTTGGGATGAAACAATGTGGGTTGGAAGACATAAATGATTCAGTGGAATGTGAATGGGTGTGGCTTTGAGTTGTAATTGAGGCGAATATGTGTGAAGACTGATTATGAGCTGTTAATGAAAGTGTATATGAACGCGTATGGAGTACGGTATTTGTTTTTTTAAATAATATGCGCATTGAGGATTTTATTTTATTTTTTCTTGGAAGTTTTGGGGTTTTTATTGGTGCCAACAGCATTGATCAAGCTGTACATTTTTTTATATCGAAGTCAATGAAAAGTTTCTTATGGGCCCTTTGTGTGTTCATGTCTGTATTGTCAGATCTGTTTGTTCCAATGTTTGAAGTTACGTGTTACATGTTAAGTGTTGTGCTAAACATCAGAGCTCTGTTCTTATGGATAGCTGCCACATTACTGACGGACAAAGGGAGGACCACAGCGTCCGACTGAAAGGGGTGGACTTAGATGACTCAGAGCGGAGGGAGGAGGATAGGGGTGGACGTTACAGACAACGACAGCCCTTGTGACCATCCCCTAGTTATAAGACACTCCCATGGAAGATGAGAAGTCCTGTTTTGTTTTCCAGTCTATTAATTCCGCGATAGGGAAAGTTGGATACTTCTGTAAGCCAAAATGCAAAGTAACATCAAGCGGCATTGGGTGGTTCAGTGGTGCCAACCAGAGGTAGTGTTCCTTTGGCATTGCTTCAGCCCTGATGCCAAACGCCTCATTGAAGTGAGGAAAAAGTAAGTCTGCCACCCTGTGATGGGCCTGCAGAGTCTGTGGGACCCAGATCCCAGGAGACAGAGTGTTGTGCTGTGTGTGGTACTCCTCGTCCACACCACACGAGAGGATTGTATTCTATGTTGACCATGCCCGGATCACTGTCCCGTCCCCACAGACACCCATTGTTTGTTGTCATAAGGAGAACACAAAGACAGGGAGGGGGGGGGAGTTAGATCAAGATTAGGAAACAGGAAATCCAGTATCGGCTCTACTTTTAAACATTTTAAGCAGATTCAGTCTGGCCCAATGATATCCCTTACTCTGGGTGATAAAGAAGTAGTCCCGTTTTTGATAGATACTGGAGCAGCCAAGACAGTTGTGCACAGCAAACATGGCCTCCCCTGATTTACTCTCCAAGCACACCAGTCTTTGGGTAGAAGTGGATGGGAAAGTAGTACGTTCCCTTTTCACAAAGAACCATCTATATTAGATTTTGCCCCGTAACCAAGATGCGCTTGCCCGTTTGCCTGGTCAGTGGTAACGCCCCTTGTTGCCTCCTAGGTGCAGATTTGCTTGCAAAAGAACATGCTGGTATCTCACATCAGGAGGACGGCACTGTGAAGCTTACAGGTGCCCTCAATGACCAGGAACTTTGTTTGTTAACGACCAGGAACTTTGTTTGTTGGCCATTGGTGATAAAATTCCCTGGTCCATGTTTGTATCAGTACTCCCAGAAGCTGAAAAAAGTAAAACCACTCACCATTGGATGGTACATGACCTACATGCCGTTAATGAAGTCACAGTTTCTAACACCCACATCGTGCCCAATACACACACCTTGTTGGCTCAGGTTCCCATTACCCCTACCGCTTCACAGATGAGGTGGTAGATGCTTTTTATGCCTAGAACTGGCAATTTTGTGTTCCCCCACAATGTACTATCAGATTATTACATTTAGATTGTATTGTTATGAAGTGAGTGGCCATGACTCAGCTGTCCTCACCCAACTGCATGGCCAGCAATAACGCCCCGTAGCATATTATACAGCCAGACTTGATCCCGTGGCCAGAGGTGCCCCTTTCTGCATCAGAGCTGTAGTAGTTGTATTAGCTGTGCTTGATGAAAGCTCTGAGATAGTTCTGAACCACAAAGTGATGGTGATATTACATCTATCCTCATGAACGTACAATCCAAATGATTGTTTTGTTGCTCGTTATTTGAGAATGCAGTGTTCCATTTTGTTGCCTGACAATGTTGCTCTCCAAAGGTGTAATACTTTGGACCCAGCCACCCTGTTGCCTCTGGACCAAGGGGGGAGGGAAGAGTTAGGGCACCGCACTTTAAACTTTTCTTCCAGATTCAAAGGAAGAGGCTCCTGACTGTTTGCAGATGATGTCACAAGAGGTAGTGGGATTTGGTAAATCAGCCATTAGGTAATCTAGATCATGTGCTCTTTGTGGATGGATCGAGGTATGGCCAGGATGGCAGGTACTACACAGGTTGGGCAGTGGTGATTAAACGTGAACTACCACACATGTCTGCTCAAGAAGTGGAGCTAAAAGACTCTGAAGATGGCTTGCAGATATGCAGATGGAAAAACAGCCAACATTTACACTGATTCCAGGTGTGCTTTTGGGATAGCCCATGACTATGGGCCCATATGGAAAGCCAGAGACTCCTTGATCGCTTCAGGTAAACCCATCGAAAATGGGGAAGCAGTGAGGTCTCTGATGGAAGCCCTCTTGTCACTAACATGAGAGGTGATGATAGCAACGAAAGGCCACTGTAAACAGATGCAGAGGAGCCAAAGGGGAAAGCCACAGCAGATCAGGCGGCAAAAATGGCTGCCAAATTACCTAAGCAGACCCCTGTCTTAAGTGGCCACAGTTCAGGTCCCTGAAATAACTCCTCCTGTCTCCCGAAAGTTCTTAAGACCTTACAGAACCAGATGGGGAAGGAGGAAAGGGACTGGTGGATGGAAAAGGGGGGACTACAAATAAGAAGGGAAACTTTAACTTCCCAGGTCCCTCTAATCCACGATGGCACAGGCAACCCATGGAGTGACGCACCAGACAAAAACTGCTATGTGTGATTTAGTACGTAGCATATGGTACGCCCCAGGGTTCAGCACTGTAACAGTCAGACATACTCAAGGATAAACGGTTGTGCCCACAACAACGTGGGCAAGGTGGTTAAGGTACCCAAGAAACACGTCTTGCTTTTTGTATCTGTTTCAACGTTTACAGACTACCTTCAACTACACAAGGTGGGCATGTATGAGTATGTATTAATATGTGACTTGTTTTCAGGATGGCCAAAACCGTACCCAAAGAAGTAAAAAAGATGATGGCCGAAGTTGTGTGCAGGTATGGGGTACCTTAGATCATTGAAAGTGACACAGGTGTTCACTTCACAGGTGAAGTGATGCAGGAGATGATGAAGGCTTTGGGTGTAGGACAGGCCTTACATGCTTCGTACCATCCACAAAGCAGCAGTAGAGTAGGGAAAAGGAACTGAACGGGACACTAAGTGTCACGGTCATGGCTATGACCGTGACTCCTGAACCGCATGCGGTTGTCAGCGGTTTAGTTTGGTTGTCAATGACAGGTGAGGGCTGTGGTATTTGCCTCACCTGTGGTTGCCGCTGGCAACAGTATGTATGTGGCAGCATAGCAGTCTGAGCTGTGCCATTGCAGCTTGCTATGTTGTGCATGCAGTTTCGTGTGATGTGTGTATGTGTGCACTTGGTTTTATGTTATTGTGTGCACGTCCCCTTTAAGTGGTGTTTTCCCTTCCCTGGTGTTGGAAGGGTTAACCTCCTTCCTAGTGTGTGTGTGCTCTGGGTGTGTCTGACTGTGGGTGTGGCTACTTGGCCCTATAAAGCCTCAGTGGAAGGCAGTAGTCAGAGGGTGCTTCAGCCATGCTGCTGGATACATCCTCCTGCTGGTTACCATCCTTCCAGTAAGGGCCACCCTTCCGGTCATAAAACCCTTATCCCTGATGTTTAGTTTATGTCCTATGCTTTTGGTTGTTATTGCAGCTATGAATGTCCTGGTTCCTCTGTGTGCTTATGTGTGTGCTGTTTGTCTATGTTTGTGTGGACAGCGTTCCTGAGCACAGGTTCCAGTCAGCAAGGCTGTGGCAGGTTAGTGTGGAACAGTTAGGTTCACCTGTCATATTCGTAGGCTGTTCTAGTTCCCCTTCTCCCTGCTGCTTGGCCAGTGAGACCCCTGTTCCTCCGTGCCTAGGAGGAATAGGTAGTCTTACCCTCCTCCTAGTTCAGGGCCGTCCTGAGGGCTTCCAGGGACTATTAGGTTCCAGAGTATGAGTCCTCCCACCATCAGGGTCGGCTCATGCGGACAGGAGACCGGGTCAGTGCTAGGGACGCAATAGGAGGTGACCTGCTCGCTAATGCTGTTGCCCTGGCCGAGTAGCGACCGGACATTTCTGAGCATCGCACGGCTGAGGGTTTTCCCCATCCTCAGCCTTGACACTAAGTTAAAGATTCAAAAGCCTTAGAGTGCCTGCTGGTAGCCCTCTTTTAGTAAGGTATACGCCTAACCGTGAGACAGGCCTTTGTCCCTATAAGGTCCTTTTAGGGTCAGCCCCTAGGATGGGATTTATTTCCCACAGCAGCTTCAGATGCAACATGGTTGTCTGACAGATTATGTGATCAGTTTTGTACAAGCATTTGACTAAAGTACATTTTCGAGTTTTTGCTTCACTTCCAGGTTTTGATAAAGTACCAGGAAACCACCCACTTGTGTCTGGAGATTGGGTGGTAGAAAAAGACACGTTAGAAAAGTCCTAAAACCCTGGTTTGATGGTCCATTCCGAATGTTGTTGACCACAAGCACAGTGAAGCTCAAAGAAAGGAAAATTGGATTGATTTCAAGGAAGTGTTGAGACTGGTTTTCCCTTGTGTGACTGTTGATCATGACTCAAAAGAATATGAAAAATTGTATGAAAACATCGATCCAGAAAATCAGAAGCACTGATAACCTCCAGTCCCCCCCATATAATGTCAACGCCGGTTAGGGAAAGATCATCTGACTTACCCGTGCTCAAATCCAGTGTCACGGGAGGCTGTTCGCTAGGGATGGCTTGTCGTGGAAGCTGGTGAAAATGAGGCGGAGCATTGGGACAGATGGTTAGGTTTAGGGAGAGAATGAAATTCAAGGGGGGACTGTTAAAGATGTGTGAATTTTATTCTATATTTTGTATATCTAGGACTGTAATGAGTTAAACTTTTTCTTCTCCAAGTGCCTCCCACCCCTCTCTTTGTTTCAAGACTGTAGAAGAGAGGGGGGGGGCAAAGTGCTGCGTGCAGTGTCTGATTTCTCATCTTTTTGCAGGTGTCCCATAGAGTGTGGTGGGGATGCGTAAGCCAATCATATGGCTTGATGATATATATTATTCACTGCCTATAGAGAAGCACCTCTTTGAAGTGTCACATATGACGTATGCAGTATTATTGTTAGGATAAACGCCATTACAAAATGGCGATGGTAACGAGATTGTCACGGGGTTCCGAAGGTGCACTCGGTCCCCCATTCCCTGCAGAACTGTTGCTTAGCTTTTGGAATGAGGTTCTGTGTTTGACCTCATTCCCAGGGCGGCTTTACTAGCTGGGTGGCTTCCTGCTCCTAGTCTGCCTTGAGCGCCGAGCTGATCACTCGGTGCTCGACTGGTTGGTCTGTCGGTCATGTGACGCTGGCCACGTCACATGACCCTCACTCCCCACTATAAATACAGGCAGCCTGCTGGCTACAGGTTGCCTGTTAATTTCTAGGTTCCTGGCTATTTGTTGGACTGCTGAATACTTACCTGATCCTGTTCCCTGACCATCTTTTTGCCTGCTCCTCCTGTACTGCGCTTCCCTCCTGGTATTGTGACCTCGGCTCCCACCTGACTACTCTCTTAGGACTCCTCTTGTACTTCTCTGCTCTCCTGGTATTTATGACCCCGGCTTCTCCTGACAATTCTCTGCTTGCTCCATTTGTACTTTGCAGCTTTCCTGGTATTGACTCGGTCCGTTCACGTCCTGTTGTTTGTCTGTCTGTCATCCCTGCACTTACTCCAAGTTAGGGATTGCCGTCCAGTTGTCCCCTGTCATTAGGACTCGCGAGGCAAGTAGGCAGGGCCAGGGGTAAGGGTGGAGCGCAGTGGTCACTTCCCTCCCCCCTGTGTGTGTGTGTGTACGCGACCGTTACAGATTAACAGGCCCAATAACCACTGTATTATGAATCCTCTGGTGACCCTGACTGACCATGTCTCTAATCTGACGCAGAGGGTGCAGGAGTTAGGGGAAAAACTCAGTTCTTTTGAGTTAGGGCAAGGTTCTTCCACTCCTCAGGCCTCCAGTCCGCATTTTGAGCCCCAGATTAAGCTCCCAGAACCCTTTTCTGGAGACCGGAGGAAGTTTCTCTCTTTTAAGGAGAGTTGCAAACTTTACTTCCGTTTGCGCCCCGTGTCCTCTGGCCCCGAGAGTCAACGCGTGGGCATTATCATTTCCCGATTACAGGGTGATCCCCAGGACTGGGCGTTCTCTTTACCTGCTGGCACCAGTTGTTTATATTCTGTGGAGGGGTTCTTTCAGGCCTTGGGTACCCTCTATGATGAACCAGACAGGGCTCTAGTAGCCGAGACGGCTCTAAAGGCACTGGTTCAGGGCAATTTACCAGCGGAGGATTATTGCACCCAATTCAGAAGGTGGTGTGTCCCCTCAGGATGGAACGAACCAGCCCTGAAGAGTCAGTTCAGGTCAGGTCTGTCTGATAAATTAAAGGATCTTCTGGTCAGTTATCAACTTCCAGAGACCTTAGAGGAGATGATGACCCTTGTTGTCTGACTTGACCGACGGGTTAGAGAGAGACGACAGGAACAACAGTTCTCTTCCCAGATGGTGGTCCAGACAGAGGCCTATCCCAGAGACAATGCTGAGGTCTCCACCGAGGAACCCATGCAGGTTGGCATGACCCGAGGGAATCTTCGCCGCAGACGTGGAGAATGCTTTTACTGTGGAGATCCTGACCATTGGATCAACCAGTGTCCTAAGAAGGTCCTCTCTGTCAAGTCTCCTAAGACAAGGCAACCTAAAGACCAGGTACACCCTGAATTTTCTAAATGTAAGCTTTCGGTACCCATTACGATTTCTCTGGGAGTAGATAAATGGCCGGGTAAGGCCTTTATTGATTCTGGCTCAGCAGCTAGCTTTATTGACTCTGAGTATGCTGTAAGATTGGGTATTCCTATGTTTGCCTTACCAACTCCTATCCATGTCATGGCTATTGATGCTACTCCTCTTATTGGTGGTACGGTGAGCTTATGTACCTCAGAGATTTCTCTAACCGTGGGTGTGTGCCACTCAGAGAGATGTTCGCTTCTAGTCCTGGAGAACCTACCTGCTGAGGTGGTACTAGGGTTGCCTTGGCTCCGACTACATAACCCCACTATAGATTGGTCCAATGGGGAGTTGGTGAGATGGGGGCCTAAGTGTGACTCGTGCTTGTCCATGGTACAGGCTGGGGTCTCAGTAAAGTCTGATACTTTACCCTCTGTTGTTAGAGAATATTCTGATGTATTCTCATCACCAACCCCAGAGGTTCTACCCCCCCATAGACCTTATGATTGTACCATAGAGCTAGTAGAGGGGGCCAAGTTTCCTAAAGGACGAATTTATAATCTTTCTATGCCCGAACGCAAGGCCATGGAAGATTATATTAAGGAGAGCCTTGGTAAAGGGCATATTAGACCTTCTGTCTCTCCTATGGGGGCGGGGTTTTTCTTCGTTAAGAAAAAAGATGGTGGTCTTAGGCCATGTATCGATTACCGGAGATTAAATAAAATCACTGTCCAGAATAGATACTCCCTCCCATTGATTCCGGATTTATTTAACCAGGTTCTGGGGGCAACCTGGTTTTCCAAAATTGACCTGAAAGGGGCATACAATCTAATCCGAATCAAGGAGGGAGACGAATGGAAGACGGCGTTCAATACTCCGGTAGGACACTTTGAATATCAAGTGATGCCTTTTGGACTCAGCAATGCCCCAGCTGTGTTCCAAAACTTCATGAATGACATTCTTAGGGAGTACTTAGGTAAATTTGTTATTGTCTATCTTGACGACATTTTGATATTCTCTCCTGACTTCGAATCCCATGTGTCTCATGTTAAACAAGTATTAGAGGTGTTGAGGGAGAATCAGCTATCCGCTAAACAAGAGAAACGTGTCTTTGGTGTACAGGAGATTCTGTTTCTAGGGCATGTTCTGACTCCTCACGCCTTCAAGATGGATCCTGGTAAGGTACTAGCAATTAAGGAATGGGTAAGACCTTCATCCTTAAAGGCCTTACAACGGTTCTTAGGTTTCGCCAATTACTATCGTAAATTTATTATAAATTTTTCCGTAATTGCTAAACCGTTGACCGACCTTACTAAGAAAGGGGTGGATTTGGAGAATTGGTCTACTGAGGCCATTTCTTCATTTGAAAAATTAAAAAAGGCATTCAGTAGCGCTCCCATTCTGATCCAGCCTGATCAGGAGAAACCTTTTATTGTGGAGGTGGATGCGTCCGAGGACGGCGTAGGAGCAGTCCTTTCACAAGGTCCTGCTAGCCTCACTAATCTGAGACCATGTGCCTTCTTCTCTAGGAAATTCTCTCCCACGGAGAGAAACTACGACATAGGGAATAGGGAGCTGCTGGCCATTAAATGGGCATTTGAGGAGTGGAGGCATTTCCTGGAGGGGGCAAGACATTGTGTAACTGTTGTCACTGACCATAAAAACCTTATGTTTCTCGAGTCTGCTAAGAGGTTGAATCCCCGTCAAGCCAGATGGGCTCTGTTTTTTACTCGTTTTGATTTTTCCATCACGTTCAGGCCGGGAAGTAAAAATGTGAAGGCGGACGCATTATCTCGGAGCTTCCAGGCTTTTCAACCTACTGAGGTACCACCTGAATCCATCCTACCAGCAAAAATCTTCTTAGCAGTTCTTACCCAGGATATCTCGGCTCGCATTAGGTCTGAACAACATCTGGCACCGGTATCCACCCCAACAGATAAGTTGTTTGTTCCCGTACAATTTCGTCTCCGGCTGTTGGGTGAGTGTCACGATTCTGCCTTTTGTGGACATCCGGGTGTTGAGGGCACTAAGGATCTGGTTTCTAGATCTTATTGGTGGCCCACTCTAACTAGGGATGTCAAGTCCTACGTGTCAGCCTGTGAGGTTTGTGCCAGGTCCAAGACACCTAGGACTCGCACTGCTGGTAACCTACGACCCCTACCCATTCCCAGTAGACCCTGGTCCCATATCTCGATGGACTTTATAACTGACCTACCGCTGGCGGAGGGTAAGACTGTGGTTTGGGTAGTGGTCGATAGGTTTAGCAAGATGGTTCATTTCATTCCCCTGTCTAAACTTCCGAATGCTAAAACCCTGGCGTCTATTTTTGTGAGAGAGATTGTTCGTTTACATGGCATCCCGGAAAATATTGTTTCTGACAGGGGTGTGCAGTTTGTGTCCAAATTCTGGAGGGCCTTCTGTCAAAGATGTAAAATTTCATTGTCTTTTTCTTCCGCCTACCATCCTGAGAGTAATGGGCAGACTGAACGCCTTAAACAGTCTGTGGAACAATTCTTGAGGTTGTATGTTGCTGATGGCCAGAAATTATGGGTCAAATTCCTTCCGTTGGCTGAATTTGCTTTGAATAACCGTGTCAATTCTTCTGCTGGGGTCTCCCCTTTCTTTTGTAACCATGGTTTTCATCCCTGTTTTCATTCTGGGTCGTCCGTCTCCTCCTCTAACCCTGAAGCGGATAAACTCTCCTCTGAACTGTGCACAGTTTGGGCCCGGGTTCAATCGAACCTAGAAAAGGCTCAATGTTCTCAAAAACTCAAGGCCGATAGGAGACGTTCAAGGGGGGTAAACTTTCAGGTTGGGGATAAAGTATGGTTGTCCTCCAAGAATCTATCTCTCAAGGTAACTTCTAAAAAATTTGCTCCTCGTTTATTGGACCATATAAGATCACGGAAGTGATTAACCCGGTATCTTTTAGGTTGGAGCTGCCTGAGTCATTCCACATTCATAATGTGTTCCATAAATCTCTGCTTAAAAAATATTTTGAACCGGTAGTACCATCAAAAGCCTCGCCTCCGCCGGTTCTTGTTAATGATGCTGTCGAGTATGTGGTGTCTAAAATAGTGGATGTCAGGAAGGTGCGTAATTCCTTGCAGTACCTGATTCACTGGAAGGGGTATGGACCTGAAGAGAGATCTTGGGTACCTGCCAGGGAGGTTCATGCTCCTAGACTTGTTCGTAAATTTCATTTAGAACACCCTGAAAAGCCATCGCCTGAAGTCTTGGGTCCGGTGGCCCCTCGTAAAAGGGGGGGGTACTGTCACGGGGTTCCGAAGGTGCACTCGGTCCCCCATTGCCCGCAGAACTGTTGCTTAGCTTTTGGAATGAGGTTCTGTGTTTGACCTCATTCCCAGGGCGGCTTTACTAGCTGGGTGGCTCCCTGCTCCTAGTCTGCCTTGAGCGCCGAGCTGATCACTCGGTGCTCGACTGGTTGGTCTGTCGGTCATGTGACGCTGGCCACGTCACATGACCCTCACTCCCCACTATAAATACAGGCAGCCTGCTGGCTACAGGTTGCCTGTTAATTTCTAGGTTCCTGGCTATTTGTTGGACTGCTGAATACTTACCTGATCCTGTTCCCTGACCAGCCTTTTGCCTGCTCCTCCTGTACTGCGCTTCCCTCCTGGTATTGTGACCTCGGCTCCCACCTGACTACTCTCTTAGGACTCCTCTTGTACTTCTCTGCTCTCCTGGTATTTATGACCCCGGCTTCTCCTGACAATTCTCTGCTTGCTCCATTTGTACTTTGCAGCTTTCCTGGTATTGACTCGGTCCGTTCACGTCCTGTTGTTTGTCTGTCTGTCATCCCTGCACTTACTCCAAGTTAGGGATTGCCGTCCAGTTGTCCCCTGTCATTAGGACTCGCGAGGCAAGAAGGCAGGGCCAGGGGTAAGGGTGGAGCGCAGTGGTCACTTCCCTCCCCCCTGTGTGTGTGTGTGTACGCGACCGTTACAGAGATGTTTACATTAGTTCACATTCCAAAGTGGTATTCACTGCGCAGATGCCAGGGTGTATCTCCTTTCTCTTATCTCTTCTTCCGTTTTGACCAATGAAACAATGTTTAAGCCTCAGTGAGGACTGCCCTCTTCTGAAGATGTATATACGGCTTAACTGATTTAAATAAAGTTAGAGATTGCTTTGACCAACTTCTGTGTCAGTGTTCAGTCTCTCAGCCACGCGTGGATATTAACCCCTGGGGGGGTACATTGATCTGGAACACCAGAGTGTATCTAAAATGCCCTAATTTAGGGCTGCTTTAACACAGGTGCACCAGGCCGGAGCCTAAGTGGGAAGTTGGAGAAGGTGCGTGCGATAGCTTCAAAGGGCACACCAGAGTTGGTTGAGTGGCTCAATCAGCCTTCCGCTTCTGCACCCTCCTCATCCTCTTTATCTGCACCCTCCTCACTCTGTGCTCAAGTCAGAGGAATTATTTTCCCATCCATTCCCAGACCTTACCGATGTGCAGCCATTCTTGGCATCGGATGAGGAAGAGGAGGTAGCAACGGCTTCCATCCAGCGCTCTGACGACAGTACCCAGATCAGCCCAAGGTGTGTGGTCCCTGCTGTCGCTGCCTACTCCGAGATCTCTAATGTTAGTGGTGGTGAAGGTGACGATGATAACGTGTCGATGGACGTCACGTGGGTGCCCACAAGAGAGGAAGAGGAGGGGAGTTCAGAGGTAGAGACTGAGCAGCAGATATGGAGGAGAAGGAGCAGAAGCATGCAGAACTCGCAGTGCACAGGAGGCAAAAAGCAGACTGCAAATGTATCTGGAGTGAGCCATCCACCATGCACGGTCACATCTTGCGCTCCCCGGACACTGGCACATGGCTCCGCAGTGTGGGCTTTTTTTAACGTGTCAGCTGCTGATAATAGTGTTACCATCTGCAGTCTGTGCTGTCAATGCATAAGTCGCCTTCATGCTCCAGTGTTTGAAGAGGGACCCCCGTATAAAAAGCATAAAGGTCAAGGACCTGTACTGGGTGGCAACGTACTTAGACCCCCGGTACAAACACAAAATGGCGGACATGTTACCAGCATCACAGAGGGCTGGCAGAATGCAGCATTTCCAGGCCTTGCTGCGAGAGATGCTGCATTCTGCTGTTGCGGGCACTGGCAGAGGAATTTCCACCTACAGCAAAACAGGTCAGGTACCTATCCTACCACGCCTGCAAAAAGAAGGTGGTTTGAAGATGTGTTGGTCACTTCGGATATGAGATCATTCTTGCAGCCAACCCATCGACAGTCGCCCTCCAGATCCAGCCTCAGGAAACGCCTAGACCGACAGGTGTCCAACTACATTGGGTTAACGGCTGATGTAGACGCTCTGAGAAGCGAGTAACGCCTTGACTACTGGGTGTGCAGGCTTGACCTGTGCCAGAGCTGCCACAATTTGCCATGAAACACTTGGCTTGCCCCTCGTCCAGTGTCCTGTTTGAAAGGACATTCAGCGCAGCAGGGGGGATCGTGACCGATAAGCGCACTCGCCTAGCTCACGAAAGTGTGGACTACCTCACATTTATAAAAATGAATGAAGCATGGATCTTGGAGGAATTCAACACCTGTGATGACCACGTGTAATTGAATTTCCTCATGCCAGCCCAGACATATCCGCCACCACTCAGAGCAAAGAATGGTCCTTGCCTTATGTATATACAGCGGAATAAAAGGCCTTTTATGTCAGGTGAATGCCTAATTTTTGGGGCCTGTACTGCCCGACAGTTACATATTTATCCTGTGACCGCCTCCAGCCACAGAATCCAAAGTTCTTTGCTGTCAGGTGAATGCCTATTGCCTAATTTTTGGGGCCTGCACTGGCCGACAGTTAATTTTTTTATCTCTAGCCACATAATCACACCCCTGTCTCACTCCTCTGCCTCTCATTATGGTGGCGTATGAACCGCATTCACCATAAGGACCTTCTAATGTCACAGGGTCATGTGACTGTGCCCCCCACCCTGTACTTTGCCTCTCTCCTCATACTGTGCTCCCTTATACCCTGCATTGTGCCCTCTTACCAAACCCTGTGCAGTGCCCCTAGTCATTCCCTGTACTGTGCCCTCTTATACCCTTTTATCCGGTCACTGTACAGAGGTATTATCCGGTCAATATATTGCGGTGGTATCCAATAACTGGATGGCCATAACTGTATCCCTTTCCCTGCCCATCCTTTTGTAGACCTGGCATGAGCGGGAAAAATATGCAGATTGCGGTCCTAAGGACCTTTGCGCCAAAATCTGTGTCAGAAATACACAGATGTATTTCTTTATAATAAATGACCACCTAATTGTATTATTATTCGGGGGTAGGGCTAAGATCTGTATATTATATAGATTCTAGTGTATTATACTGTGCCCTGTATTTCCCAGTAGAAAATGATCCTTGGGAAACACAGTCTTCATCCCTGACCACCAGGACCAGGTAGCGCTCTGTCAGTACATGGCGGCCTCCCCTCTCCGCCACGCTGCTCCGCTGTGTACTGGTGCTTATTCTGACACTAGGGCTCGGTTCAAATCCTATTTTTGGCATTAATTTAATGCATACCAAAAATGTATGCGTTAACAGATGCCTCAGACTGATGCCGTACAGTGGCGTCCGTTCACCATACAGTTCCATGGTAGAAAAAAAAATTAAATGGACTCTGCAGGATACAAAAACGAGTACTGCACATTTGTATACATCAAACCGATAGGAAATAAAAAAAATTCTAGGCTCCAGCAGGGCACATTGAGAGTTTCCCTTTAAGTTTCCCTAACATATTTTTTGTGGGAATTTTTGCCAATGACCCCCCTCTGGTATGTCACTGTCCATGTTGTGGGACTATTTGTGCACTCATAGTTTGTTTTTGGTGGCTGCAAATATGACCGGAAGGTTTTTCAGGTTCGCCTGCTAGTAAAGTCAAAGGGAGCAATGCGAACGCGCGGTTCGCGAACATTTGATTGTGAACGCTCGTTTGCGAATCGTCCTGGCCGATGTTCGTCCATCACTAATAAAGGACACTAATGTGAGGTAAGGGACTATGGTTAAGACACCCATCACCCAGGATACTATCAGGCCAGTACTATACTAGTGCTAAACTGCAACCATCCAACCTGCCTCCATATTCCTTACCAGTGCCAGGGAAAATTGCACTTGAGATCAACTGCTATTGAATGTATTTGAAGTTCTATGTTGCACTTAGTAAAATATACTTTTATATGTTTAATTCTGGCCTTCCTGTTCATTACTACATTTCCACTGCACTGATCCACAGGGAGCAACGGCCTAAGGGAGTACACGGTGACACAACACTTCATCAGGTCCACTAACACTCCCATCCTCTGCACCGGCTCCTCTGGGGCTTGCTGTACATATTACAACTACAGTGCAACTCTCCTTGTCAGATGATGATTTCTGGGAGACAAACTGCAGCCAGAGGCGTCCGGCAGCAGCTTTCTGCTCTCTCCCCATTAAAAACACATACCCACTCCAGAATGCATGTGAGAGTTGTGAGAGGCAGCTCTTAGCTGACAGCTGTTGAAGGTCTATGGGAACCAGGTTGTCTTTCTTTGGTCACTTCTAGGAGTTACTTAAAGGGGTATCTGATATCTAAAATATCCCCCCTCCCCCCATTACCCGGGCCCCTTGTATGGATTATACTTACCTGCTCCCCAGCACCTGCATCGCTCTGGATACCTGCACGGCCGCCGCATCTCCCCGTCGCTTGGATCAAAACCTCCGGCGATGGGGGAGCAACGGTGACTCAAGGGGGCTCTTCCCTGTTGTGGCCTGCTATTAGCGATTTTTGAGCGATTGTCTTATGTAGGGTCAATTTTTTTTTTCCGGGATAAGATGACAGTTTGATTGGTATCGTTTTGGGGTACATACGACTTTTTGATCGCTTGGTATTACACTTTTCTTTGAGGCAAGGTGACCAGAAAATGTCTGTTTTGGCACTATTTTTATATATTTTTTATGGCGTTAACCTGGCGGGGTGGATCATGTGATATTTTTATAGAGCCAGTCGATAAGGATGCGGCGATACCTAATATGTCTACTTCCCCCCCCCCCCCCCCCTATTTTTTACATTTTTATATAACTTAAGTATTGGGCCCTATTCTCTTCAATATATTTATTAATGATCTTGTAGAAGGCTTGCATAGTAAAATATCAATTTTCGCAGATGACACTAAACTGTGTAAAGTAATTAACAATGAAGAGGACAGTATACTACTACAGAGAGATCTGGATAGATTGGAGGCTTGGGCAGATAAGTGGCAGATGAGGTTTAACACTGACAAATGTAAGGTTATGCACATGGGAAGGAATAATGCAAGTCACCCGTACATACTAAATGGTAAAACACTCGATAACACTGACATGGAAAAGGATCTAGGAATTTTAATAAACAGCAAACTAAGGCTACTTTCACACTAGCGTTGTTTAAATCCGGCGTTCAATTCCGACACTGGAACTGCCCGCCGGATCTGGAAAAACGTGTGAAAACGGATTACATTTGAATCCTGATCAGGATTTTGATCACAATGAAAAATTGCATTGGAAAAATGGATACGCCATTTATGGACTTTAACTTTTTTTTCACATTTTTCGGGTTTAACATGCAAAACCGGATCCGGCGTTAATGCAAGTCAATGGGAAAAAGACCGGATCCGGCGTTCAGTCAAAGTGTTCAGGATTTTTGGCCGGAGGTAAAAATACAACATACGGTTTTCTGAAAAGCCTGATCAGTCAAAAAGACTGAACTGAAGACATCCTGATGCATCCTGAACGGATTACTCTCCATTCAGAATGCATTAGGATAAAACTGATCAGTTCTTTTCCGGATTTGAGCCCCTAGGACGGAACTCAGCGCCGGAAAAGAAAAACGCTAGTGTGAAAGTACCCTAAGCTGCAAAAACCAGTGTCAGGCAGCTGCTGCCAAGGTCAATAAGATAATGGGTTGGATCAGAAGGGGCATAGATGCCCGTGATAAGAACATAGTCCTACCACTTTACAAATCGCTAGTCAGAACACACATGAAGTACTGTGTACAGTTCTGGGCTCCTGTAAACAAGGCAGACATAGCAGAGCTGGAGAGGGTCCAGTGGAGGGCAACTAAAGTAATAACTGGAATGGGGCAACTACAGTACCCTGAAAGATTATCAAAATTAGTGTTATTCACTTTAGAAAAAAGACGACTGAGGGGAGATCTAATTACTATGTACAGGGAGTGCAGAATTATTAGGCAAATTAGTATTTTGACCACATCATCCTCTTTATGCATGTTGTCTTACTCCAAGCTGTATAGGCTCGAAAGCCTACTACCAATTAAGCATATTAGGTGATGTGCATCTCTGTAATGAGAAGGGGTGGGGTCTAATGACATCAACACTCTATATTAGGTGTTCATAATTATTAGGCAACTTCCTTTCCTTTGGCAAAATGGGTCAAAAGAAGGACTTGACAGGCTCAGAAAAGTCAAAAATAGTGAGATATCTTGCAGAGGGATGCAGCACTCTTAAAATTGCAAAGCTTCTGAAGCGTGATCATCGAACAATCAAGCGTTTCATTCAAAATAGTCAACAGGGTCGCAAGAAGCGTGTGGAAAAACCAAGGCGCAAAATAACTGCCCATGAACTGAGAAAAGTCAAGCGTGCAGCTGCCAAGATGCCACTTGCCACCAGTTTGGCCATATTTCAGAGCTGCAACATCACTGGAGTGCCCAAAAGCACAAGGTGTGCAATACTCAGAGACATGGCCAAGGTAAGAAAGGCTGAAAGACGACCACCACTGAACAAGACACACAAGCTGAAACGTCAAGACTGGGCCAAGAAATATCTCAAGACTGATTTTTCTAAGGTTTTATGGACTGATGAAATGAGAGTGAGTCTTGATGGGCCAGATGGATGGGCCCGTGGCTGGATTGGTAAAGGGCAGAGAGCTCCAGTCCGACTCAGACGCCAGCAAGGTGGAGGTGGAGTACTGGTTTGGGCTGGTATCATCAAAGATGAGCTTGTGGGGCCTTTTCGGGTTGAGGATGGAGTCAAGCTCAACTCCCAGTCCTACTGCCAGTTTCTGGAAGACACCTTCTTCAAGCAGTGGTACAGGAAGAAGTCTGCATCTGTCACGGCCACGGTTCTGGCCGTGACTCCTTGGGAGCCGCATTCAGTTGCCCGCGGTTTGGGTTGTTGTTTCAACCGCAGCTTGGGGCTTGATGTTGTTTGCCTCAAGTGCGGTTGCCGCGGACAACAGGTATGTGTGCGGTTTCCTAGGAGTTGTGTGCGAGTTTGTATGCACTTTGGTATGTCTGTGTACACTCTGTGTTATGTCTGGTGTGCACGTACATCTTCCCCTCATTGTGGTTGCCCGTGGCAACGTTTGGGTGTTGTTGTACATGTGGTGGCAGTGTCCCAGCCTTCGGGCTGACTCCCTGGACATGAGTGCCACCCATGTCGTTGCCTGCGGCAACAGCCACAGTGTATGTGTTGTTTGGACACTTTTCCTTTTTATGTGTGTTTCCCTTCTTTGGTGCTGGAAGGGTTAACTCCCTTCCCAGTGTGGGTGTGTGTGTCTCACTGGGTGTGTCCGACTGTGGGGTGTGGCTTCTTGGCCTATAAAGCCTCACTGCTTTTGCAGGTCTGCAGGTTGCTTCAGCCATGCTTAGCTGAAAGCAGCCTCCTGTCTTTACTACCTGCCAGTAAGAGCCACCCCTGTGGTCATAACCATAATGTCTCATTAATTTTATTTCTAGTTATGTGTGATGTCCGTTTGATGTTTTACATGTGATTTTGTGCAGCTATGGATCTGGGTCCCTGTGTGGGGATGCGTTTGTGATCTGCACCCTGCTTACACAGGGATCCAGTCAGCAAGGCTGTGGCAGGTAGGTGGAACTCTTTGTTCACCTGCCATATCCATAGAGCTGTTTATGTCTCCCCTTTTCCAGCAGCTTGGCCATTGAGACTCCTGCTCCTCCGTGTCTTGGAGGAGTGGGTTGTCTTACTCAGCTCTTAGTTTAGGGCCATCTTGAGGGCTAGCAGGGACTTCTAGGTTTCGGAGCATGAGCCCTCCTACCATCAAGGTTGGCTCATGTAGCTAGGAGTCAGGGTCAGGTTAGGGATGCCTTTAGGAGGTGACCTGCTCCCTAATCCTGTATTCATGGCCAAGCAGCCATAACATCACCGGGCTCCACACGGCTGAGGATTTCCCCCATCCTCAGCCGTGACAGCATCCTTCAAGAAAAACATGATTTTCATGCAGGACAATGCTCCATCACACGCGTCCAAGTACTCCACAGCGTGGCTGGCAAGAAAGGGTATAAAAGAAGAAAATCTAATGACATGGCCTCCTTGTTCACCTGATCTGAACCCCATTGAGAACCTGTGGTCCATCATCAAATGTGAGATTTACAAGGAGGGAAAACAGCACACCTCTCTGAACAGTGTCTGGGAGGCTGTGGTTGCTGCTGCACGCAATGTTGATGGTGAACAGATCAAAACACTGACAGAATCCATGGATGGCAGGCTTTTGAGTGTCCTTGCAAAGAAAGGTGGCTATATTGGTCACTGATTTGTTTTTGTTTTGTTTTTGAATGTCAGAAATGTATATTTGTGAATGTTGAGATGTTATATTGGTTTCACTGGTAAAAATAAATAATTGAAATGGGTATATATTTGTTTTTTGTTAAGTTGCCTAATAATTATGCACAGTAATAGTCACCTGCACACACAGATATCCCCCTAAAATAGCTAAAACTAAAAACAAACTAAAAACTACTTCCAAAAATATTCAGCTTTGATATTAATGAGTTTTTTGGGTTCATTGAGAACATGGTTGTTGTTCAATAATAAAATTAATCCTCAAAAATACAACTTGCCTAATAATTCTGCACTCCCTGTATAAATATATCAGGGGACAGTACAGAGATCTATCCCATCATCTATTTATCCCCAGGACTGTGACTGTGACGAGGGGACATCCTCTGCATCTGAAGGAAAGAAGGTTTGTACACAAACATAGAAAAGGATTCTTTACGGTAAGAGCAGTGAGACTATGGAACTCTCTGCCTGAGGAGGTGGTGATGGTGAGTACAATAAAAGAATTCAAGAGGGGCCTGGATGTATTTCTGGAGTGTAATAATATTAGAGGCTATAGCTACTAGAGAGGGGTCGTTGATCCAGGGAGTTATTCTGATTGCCTGATTTGAGTCGGGAAGGAATTTTTTATTCCCCTAGTGGGGAAAATTGGCTTCTACCTCACAGTTTTTTTTTGCCTTCCTCTGGATCAACTTGCAGGATAACAGGCCGAACTGGATGGACAAATGTCTTTTTTTCGGCCCTATGTACTATGTTACTTATGGGAAAAGGGCGCTTTTTTTTTAAACTTTTTTTTGTCCCACTGTAGGACTTCAACTTTTGGGGGTCTGATACCCTCCATAATGCATTACAATACATGTGTTTTGTAATGCATTGGCTGTCAGTGTTTTACCATTGTAATTCACTGACAGCCTGCTTGTCTGTGAGACCCAGCCCTATTATCGGGCTGCTTTCCCAGCCATCGGGCCTCTGTCTCTGCAGCAAGGGGACAGAGAGGGAGCCCCCTCCCTCCGGTAACCCCGTACATGCTGCGGTCAGCGCTGACCGTGGCATAGCATGGGTTCATGCACCAGCATCAGTGTTTTCACCAATTCTGGCGCATACAGCAAGGTTTCCGCTGTCAGTGACAGCGGGACCCCTGCTGCTGATCGGGCAGGCGCAGCTCCTGCACCCGCCCGAGCAGCGCAAGGCTTAAGTCATGTCCCAGTTGGGAAGGGGTTAAATAAAACAGCTACTGTGGTTGATTCAATCCAACCTGTGTGCTGGCCGAACCAGAGCTGCGTACAGTAAATTGCTGTCCGCAATGCACGGGCACCGACTGTGGGGCCGCCGCATGCGGATCGTGGACCCATTCGCTTGAATGGGGCCCGCGATCCGCAGCCTACAGACCAAACCACAAAAAAGTAGTGCATGCACTACTTTTTTTGCAGTGCGAAGGCACGTACAGTAGTGCTTCCGATCCGGGCCTCCGTTCCGCATCTCCCGGATTGCAGACCCATTGAATTGAATGTAAGTAAAAGAGGAGATCCAGCTTCCAAACGACCATATAAATGCTTTCATGAAAAAACATGCTAAAATCCGGACATGTACATCAGGTCTACGCGTTTCAGATCAACAAATTCAGATCCTTACTCATGACAACATGATGGTGTGAGACACTGACCTTAAATAAGGGGCAGGTCAAACATATCAGGTGGACACAATCAACACATGGCTCCACCTCTAACACATAAAAGACATATGCTAAAAACAAATAGTAAAAGAGAGGAAAATCTTCAAGGGAAACAAAAAAGTGTACCACGGTCAGTAATGTAATATGAGATCATGCCTACGATTAAGACCTGTTGGTACACAAGTACCCATAGTAAAGATCCAGTATGATTCTCTATTTAAAAGAACTCTCCTATGATCACCTCTACGTTTAGGAAATTTAACCCGTTCCACTCCTTGTACCACAAGGCTACTGGTATCACCTGCATGACAAGCCGCATAGTGTGAACTGACCGCAGAAACATTTCGGGTCAGTGCATGTGGAATGTCAAAAATATGTCGACGAATTCTAGTTTTGAGGCTGTTAGAGGTACAGCCTATGTACTGTAGGCGGCATGTCATGCAGGTGATACAGTAAACCACAAAGCTGGTATTGCAGTTGATGTATTGTTTCAAAGTGAAGGTTTTCTGATTAGATACAGAAACAACAGTTTGGTCAGTGGAGAGGAGCTTGCAGCAGGTGCAGATACGATGTCCGCACTTGTAATTGCCTTTGAAGCGTAACCAGCTCTGCTGTGTCTGCAAGTCATCCATGAACAAACTGGGGCTGATACGTTGGCCCAGAGTTGGAGCTCGGCGAGCAATACATTTAATGTTTGAGCTGAGGACATCAGACCATTGCTCGTCCATACGCAGCAGGGACAGATTTATTCAGATTATTTGACGGATCTTATTAAATTCTGTGCTATAGCTCGTAGAAAAAACTGGGGCTCTAGTTTTTGAAACCTGACTGTTGAGAAAGGGACAGCTATTAGCCCTATTCTGTGGAAAAACTAAGTCTATTCGTGGTTTGGACTTAACTTGTGCCGCGGCCTGTGTCAGACTGCTGTTGCTGTAACCACGGGCAACAAGGCGCTCAGCAGCTAGGTTGAGGTCCTCCCTAAAGCCCGTATCACTGGAGCAATTCCTTTTATGGCATATGAATTAGCCTCTAGGGATATTGCGTACAACATGAGCAGGATGACAGAAGGACGCGAACAGAGTGCTGTTGCCCGCCGTCTCCTTGCGGTAAGTGCGGATGACTATATCGGAGTCGATAACATTGCCCTCCAGGGTCAAATCCAAAAACGCAATAGATGTACAGTTGAAGTTGAGAGTGATTGTCAGATTCAAAATGTTATTATTTAGGTACTCCTCAAACAGTGGTATGGCAGTGTGGTCACCTGACCAGATGAACTACAAGTCATCAATATAACGGCCATACCACCGTATTGAGGGGGCCCAAATGTTGTGATCTGAAAAAAGATAACAGGATTCCCACCACGCCGTGTAGATGTTGGCCATGGAGGGCGAGAATTTAGCCCCCATGGAAACACCAGTGCGTTGGAGGAAAAAGCAGTGGTTAAACATGAATACGTTATGTTTAAGTAGAAGAAAGACGACATCGCATATGTAGTCTTGAAATTCTAAGCTGAAATCAGCATAGGTATTCAGGAACCAACGTAGAGAAACTATGGCTGCATGGTGAGGAATGACAGTGTACAGGGATGTGACATCCGCAGTTATCCAGACATACTCCGGCTTCCAGGGAAATTGATGAAAGGACTGAAGTACAGTTCTAGTATCTAGAAGGAAGCCCGGAATAGTCTGGACAAGTGGCTGCAACAAACTGTCAACCCACGCAGATAACCGCTCCGTGAATGAGCCTATCCCGGCCACGATAGGCCGCATGGGTGGAGGAAAACCCGGTTTATGAATCTTGGGTAAAGAGTGGAAAATGGGAATAATAGGATGTAAAACATATATAACATCAGCTTGTTTTTGATCCATAAAACCACTCTTAACACCCAAGGACAACAAAGAAACAAGATAATTTTGGAACTGGGGGGTGGGGTCATGTGACATCTCCAGATATGTGTCCGAGTCCCCTAACATGAGGAGATTTTGGGACGCATATATGGAGCGGTCCATGACCACAACCGACCCCCCTTTGTCCGCCTGTTTGAAAACAACCTCTGTCATATTTTCAAGCTCCTTTAGAGCTGTTTTTTCAGCAGCAGACAGGTTATAATTAAGGTTAACTTGAGATCTAGACCAACATGTATCCCTCAGTGCAACCAGATCTCGCTCCACTGATTCCTGAAAATGATCAAGAGCCAGAGATCGAGACTGTATGGGATAAAAATCACGATTGTGGGTTGCAAAATGAGAGAAATCAGATGCAGGCAAAGAACTAGAAACGTCCCGACACTGCTGGAGATGAGAAATGTGGACAAGTTCCTGAAAGGACATATTCGTCTGGCTTAAAGGAGTTGTACCAGAAGAAATAGGGGCCGGAACAGAAATGACAGGGGAAAATTCTTCTGTCTCACTATGAGCAAAGTGTTTCCTCAAGGTAAGGTCCCGGGCAAAAAACGCCGAGCAGGGCGCAGACACAAGAAAAGGTGGGCGTTATCCCTCACGCCAGAGAAAAACCTAGTTTATTCTCAAGTGATCAACATTTCTTCCATGATACTCTCTCAACCACAGATTCAAGTTCTATCTAAAGGACTTTCGTTTTCACCAACGTGCCACTTTGATATCTACAATACCCTATTGGATGTGAACAGATTAGCCCAGGACCTTACCTTGAGGAAACACTTTGCTCATAGTGAGACAGAAGAATTTTCCCCTGTCATTTCTCTTCCGGCCCCTATTTCTTCTGTTACAACTCCTTTAAGCCAGGCGAATATGTCCTTTCAGGAACTTGTCCACATTTCTCATCTCCAGCAGTGTCGGGACGTTTCTAGTTCTTTGCCTGGATCTGATTTCTCTCATAATTTTGCAACCCACAATCGTGATTTTTATCCCATACAGTCTCGATCTCTGGCTCTTGATCATTTTCAGGAATCAGTGGAGCGAGATCTGGTTGCACTGAGGGATACATGTTGGTCTAGATCTCAATTTAACCTTAATTGTAACCTGTCTGCTGCTGAAAAAACGACTCTAAAGGAGCTTGAAAATATGACAGAGGTTGTTTTCAAACAGGCGGACAAAGGGGGGTCGGTTTTGGTCATGGACCGCTCCATATATGCGTCCCAAAATCTCCTCATGTTAGGGGACTCGGACACATATCTGGAGATGTCACATGACCCCACCCCCCAGTTCCAAAATGATCTTGTTTCTTTGTTGTCCTTGGGGGTTAAGAGTGGTTTTATAGATCAAAAACAAGCTGATTTTATATATGTTTTACATCCTATTATTCCCATTTTTCACACTTTACCCAAGATTCATAAACCGAGTTTTCCTCCACCCATGCGGCCTATCGTGGCTGGGATAGGCTCATTCACGGAGCGGTTATCTGCGTGGGTTGACAGCCACTTGTCCAGACTATTCCGGGCTTCCTTCTAGATACTAGAACTGTACTTCAGTCCTTTCATCAATTTCCCTGGAAGCCGGAGTATGTCTGGATAACTGCGGATGTCACATCCCTGTACACTGTCATTCCTCACCATGCAGCCATAGTTTCTCTACGTTGGTTCCTGAATACCTATGCTGATTTCAGCTTAGAATTTCAAGACTACATATGCGATGTCGTCTTTCTTCTACTTAAACATAACGTATTCCTGTTTAACCACTGCTTTTTCCTCCAACGCACTGGTGTTTCCATGGGGGCTAAATTCTCGCCCTCCATGGCCAACATCTACATGGCGTGGTGGGAATCCTGTTATCTTTTTTCAGATCACAACATTTGGGCCCCCTCAATACGGTGGTATGGCCGTTATATTGATGACTTGTTGTTCATCTGGTCAGGTGACCACACTGCCATACCGCTGTTTGAGGAGTACCTAAATAATAACATTTTGAATCTGACATTCACTCTCAACTTCAACTGTACATCTATTGCGTTTTTGGATTTGACCCTGGAGGACAATGTTATCGACTCCAATATAGTCACCCGCACTTACCGCAAGGAGACGGCGGGCAACAGCACTCTGTTCGCGTCCTCCTGTCATCCTGCTCATGTTGTACGCAATATCCCTAGAGGCGAATTCATACGCCATAAAAGGAATTGCTCCAGTGATACGGGCTTTAGGGAGGACCTCAATCTAGCTGCTGAGCGCCTTGTTGCCCATTGTTACAGCAACAGCAGGTTTCAAAAACTAGAGCCCCAGTTTTTTCTACGAGCTATAGCGCAGAATTTAATAAGATCCGTCAAATAATCAGAAAAAATCTGTCCCTGCTGCGTATGGACGAGCAATGGTCTGATGTCCTCAGCTCAAACATTAAATGTATTGCTCGCCGAGCTCCAACTCTGGGCCAACGTATCAGCCCCAGTTTGTTCATGGATGACTTGCAGACACAGCAGAGCTGGTTACGCTTCAAAGGCAATTACAAGTACGGACATCGTATCTGCACCTGCTGCAAGCTCCTCTCCACTGGCCAAACTGTTGTTTCTGTATCTAATCAGAAAACCTTCACTTTGAAACAATACATCAACTGCAATACCAGTTTTGTGGTTTACTGTATCACCTGCATGACATGCCGCCTACAATATATAGGCTGTACCTCTAACAGCCTCAAAACTAGAATTCGTCGACATATTTCTGACATTCCACATGCACTGACCCGAAATGTTTCTGCGGTCAGTTCACACTGCGGCTTGTCATGCAGGTGATACCAGTAGCCTTGTGGTACAAGGAGTGGAACGGGTTAAATTTCCTAAACGTGGAGGTGATCATAGGAGAGTTCTTTTAAATAAAGAATCATACTGGATCTTTACTATGGGTACTTGTGTACCAACAGGTCTTAATCGTAGGCATGATCTCATATTACATTATTGACCGTGGTACACTTTTTTGTTTCCCTTGAAGATTTTCCTCTCTTTTTTTTATTTGTTTTTAGCATATGTCTTTTATGTGTTAAAGTTAGAGCCATATGTTGATTGTGTCCACCTGATATGTTTGAACTGCCCCTTATTTAAGGTCAGTGTCTCACACCATCATGAGTAAGGATCTGAATTTGTTGATCTGAAACGCGTAGACCTGATGTACATGTCTGGATTTTAGCAAGTTTTTTCATTAAAGCATTTATATGGTCGTTTGGAAGCTGGATCTCCTCTTTTACTTACATTCCTATCATCGCTGAGTTCCTGGCGGTTTTCCGTGCCTCCATCTCAGACCTGGACCAGGTGAGCCTCGACCACTGCCCTTCTCATTGAATTGAATGGGTCCGCGATCCGTGATGCGGGATGCACACGGCCGGTGCCCGGGTATTGAGGACCCGCCGTATGCGGGCCACAATACGGCCACGGCTGGGCAACCGCCGTGTGCATGATCCCTTATTTTGGGAGGAATACGTATTTAGGTAGATGAGGTCGAGCTGGATAAATAATACCATCCTCAAGACAAGTGATGCCAAAATGTCATTATCATTACTGCTATGTAAGTATGTATGTAGGCACAAGAAGATGAAACCTGGTGTAACGGATCTCCTGGCACCCCAACTGGGTACCTCCGTTGATGGATGCTCCTAGTGCTTCCTGAGGACTCCAAGCACTTCACTTAACACTGTAAGTACTGCCGACTCCACGAACTGCCATAGCTTGGTTGGGATCTCGCCATCCTCTACCCACCCTGGACCTACGACAAGGCTTCCAGGTTCCAGTGGGTGCACCTCTCTTCCTTCAGAGAGCGATGCAGGAACAGGAACAGCTCTTACAAGAGCTAGGGATTATACTCTGGAGAGTATAATGATTATAGCAATCCCCAGAGTGTAGTTCTCCAATCCCCCAAACATGAGCCCAGACTTCATGAAGAGTAGAACAGGACACTTTAATGGGGCAACATGTCAGCCTTTTATGCAGGTCTTCCAAGCAAGGTGCACTCCCATGGGGGACTTTGTAAAAGACTGAGACAGTTTGTTACATAAACCAATCACATGCAGTTACAGGCAGAAAACACCCACCTGTGATACAATTAACCAACACAAGGGGATAACGTAGTCACTCACAGGCAGAATCTACACACTTCCCTTTGTAGAATAATGAGCTGGTTGTCGGTAGATTCCTCTACCAAACTAATAAAACATAACATGGCCTATAATACTCCACACATAAATCAGGGTTAATAGTTCCTTGTAACCCCAAGAGACTGAGGGGGGGGGGGGGGGGGGGGGGGGGGGATTTCCATAGTTCTGGGTCCATAGTCTGTAGGAAGGAGGCTAGCCCTCAGGCCTCTCCAGCAGCCCCAGTCCGTCACACCTGGCATGCAGAAGTAATCTGGTCAATGAAACAGTTACTAGCAAAGATGTGGCTAGAGGTATGTGGCTGTGTCTAGGCAGCCAGATGACAATAGAGATTAATACGTGTAGATGATATGGTGCAACAGTTATGAACACTTTATAATACACTTATCATGCGCAAAGAAATGCCAGTACGGCTAGACAAGCCCAGGCAGATGTCTTCTAGTTCTCACATGACAGACACTGTATGTAGAAGTTACTAGTGATCCCTTTACTGACTTTCTTCATCATAAGATCGGCTTGTCTGTAAATATACTGTATTACCCAACTACTCGAAAGTGTAAATGTAATAGGATTACAGTAGACAATAATGAACACAAATAAAAATCTATTTCAGGGTAATACTATAATAATACCTGAAAAAAACATAAAAAAAATGTTAAAAAAAACCAGACACTTTTTTTTGCTATTTTTTAAAACTATAAGCCTAAAAATTCTAAATAAATAAACAAATAAATTATGTGTATAAAAATGATAAGGACTGAAACGCTTTATTAGCTCAACAAATGAAAAGTTATAACTGCTAACCCGATGCGGGCAAAAAACATCTACTCTGTGTCTGGTCCTGAGAACCAAAATTATCCTGGTCCTGAACTGGTTAATGTAGAATGTATAGCCCCTCATTACCACAAGTGGGGGCCCAACATTAAACGAGGGGAAAATGATGGAACCAATTATATATTACACTTTCATTTAGCATTGTTAAAAGGGTTGGCCAATTCTTTTTTTTTAAAGTGCCCCCCAGCCAGCAGTACCTGTTGGAAAAAATCATAAGTCACAGCACAAAATGTGTAACACAGAAAAGCCAACTAGGCTTGTGGAATAGCAGAGTCAGTCTTACAGCACTGGATATCACAAGACTAGCACACAGAATAGCAGATCTTACTTGCAACTCAAGGAAGAGCTGGACTGGCAGCACAAGATCCAAATTCTGCAAATTAAGTAGCAGTAGTGCTGCAGATGAAACCAGAACCAAGGAAGAGTTTGACCAGTTCATTGCTACCAGGCAGGTGCTGTGCCCCACACAGTAGTTATGCCCCCTTACGGCCCCCACACAGTAGTTATGCCTCCTTAGTGCCTTCACACAGTAGTATTGCCCACTTTGTGCTCTCAGAAGGTAGTTTTGCCTCCTGACTTAAAGGGTTTCTACCACCACATTTTGACCTAATTAGCTGTCAGACACTAGCATCAAAAATCCACCAACCCCACTCACATCATACGATCATACGACCTGAACCTAACCGATTCCCATCTCCCCAATCTCATAATCTGCTCATCGCTCAACCCCAGCCTAGCTGCCTCAGTAGCCGCCCCAATCCTAAATGAATGACCAGAATACCTTGCCGACTCCAAACCCAAAGCTGACAGACACTTTTTCAACACTGCCACAAATTGGTACCTCGACAAAAACGAGCCATCCTCGTGCCTGAGCAACGGTCCCTCCACAAAGTCCGCATACCTTCTAAAATCCCCCAGGGTGTAGACCGGACACAACCCGCACCCAGGAACCGGAAATAAAGTAATCCTACAACCCCTGCCTTCCAAATCCGTCTTGGACCCCCGCAACCTGATCCAGACCCTGTCACCACCCAACTCTACGTCCTCCGCAGACAAACCCCCCGAACACCTCACACTCCTGCCTACCAATTCGCCCACCCTAAACGCACCAAAAAATGCGAACGAGAAGGCCAACTTAAACAAACGCCGTTCCCATGCCGAAGAACACACAACCTCCACCTGCCTCCCAATGCCCAGCAATAACTCAAACGATATTGGCTTCCTACCGTCCTGGTACCGCCTACCCCGCCTCCAACCCCTCAAAACCCGCTTAACCAAAAAAGTCTTAGTCACATCCGCTAAACCTCGGAACTGGAACCCAAAAGCCAAACCAGCCATACACCTGTTAACCTGAGCAACCGACCACCCTTCCTCCTTCATCTGCCCCAAAAATAACAACAAAGGAACTTCACCCCCGTCGACTCCCAACCCCAAGCCTGCACACCAACGCTCCCAACCAGCCCAAGCCCTCCCATAAACCGCCCATGTTCCATCACTGAGAGATGCCCTAAACAGTCCCGCTACAGTACCTCCAAGATCTTCCACATTGACGCCGGACAAACCAAACCTTCCCGATCTGCCTCCGGTGCCAACTGCCGGAACCGCTCCCACTGCAAACGAGAAAGAGCATCGGCAATGGAATTAGACACCCCCGGGACATGACACGCAACCACCCAAACATTCCTAGACAAACATTGTAACACCATGTGCTGCAACAAACGCACTACAGGAGGGGATGAGGCGGTCAAGGAATTGATCGCCTGCACCACCCCCAAATTGTCACAATGAAAACGAATTTTCTTATCCCGAAAAACCTCGCCCCACAACACCACTGCTAACACTATCGGGAAAAGCTCCAATAACGCCAAGTTCCGCACCCAGCCCTTGCTTACCCATGACTCAGGCCACCTACCCGCACACCAACTCCCCTGACAATACACCCCGAAACCCACCCCCCCAGCGGCATACGAAAAAAGCTCAAAATCAAACGTATCAATCACCTCCTGCATGACTAACGTCCTCCCATTAAAATGCTGCAAAAACCCATCCCACACCTCTAAATCCGTCTTCAGCTCTCTCCCTAACCTAATAAAATGATGCGGAGCCGTCACCCCCGCCGTCACCGCTGCCAACCGTCTACAAAATATTCTGCCCATCGGCATAATGCGACAGGCAAAATTCAACTTCCCCAACAGCGATTGAAGGTCCTTCAACCTTATCTTCTTAGCCCTCCCCGCCCTAGCCACCGTCTCCCGCAAATCCTGAACTTTTTCCACAGGGAGTCTACACTCCATCCTAACCGTATCGATGATGATCCCCAAAAAACTCAGTTCGGTCGTCGGACCAACCGTCTTTTCCTCCGCTAACGGAACCCCAAACGATGCAAAAACTGCCTGCAACGAACCTAACAACAACGCACACACCCGTGAGTTCGCCGGACCCAAACATAAAAAATCATCCAAATAGTGTATGATGGACGAACAACCCGCCACGTCCATCACTACCCATTCCAAAAACGAGCTAAACCTCTCAAAAAACGCGCAAGAAACCGAACACCCCATAGGTAAACACCGATCCACGAAAAACTTCCCTTCCCAACAGCATCCCAACAAATGCAAGCTATCTGGATTAACCGGCATCAGGCGAAACGCAGCCTCAATGTCCGTTTTTGCCAATAGCGTCCCGGGCCCCAACTTCCTCACCCAACCCACAGCCGCATCAAATGATGTATATACCACCGAACAAATATCAGGGTCAATACCATCATTGACCGACGCCCCTTTCGGAAAGGAAAGATGGTGTATCAACCGAAATTTATTCGGCTCTTTTTTAGGCACCACCCCCAAGGGCGAAATTCTCAACTTCGCCAACGGGGGTGTATCAAACGGCCCATCCATCCTCCCCAACCGAACCTCACCTGCCAATTTCTCCGCCACCACGCGACCATGCTCAAATGCCGATCGCAAATTCTTACCCCCCCAAACCGCCGGCAGAGGATCTGACGGAATCACAAACCCAACAGTAAAACCCTCTTTCAACCATTCCGCCACCTCCCTATTAGGATATCTATCTAGGAACGGGCACATCTTTTCCACCTGCACCGGCGTCCGACCCTTTTCCAGCCCCATCTGCACCCCCCCTGTGCTTTGACCCCTTAAAACATCTGTTCGCCCCGTGATTCCCCCCGCAACTGGCACATTCATGTTTGAATCTGCACTTCGGGCCAAACTTACATCCCCCCTCATTAAACAAAAAACACTGTCCCTTTGCGGATGCGGACGCCAAGGTAAACTGCCCAGCCCCCCCTGCCTCACTCCGAAAGGGCTGCCCCTGTCTCCCTGGCGCCGTCACCCTCATCCATAAACCTATATCCTTATGGTCCCACCGCATATTAGGGCGGACCGCTTTTCTCTGCCTAAACTGTTCATCATACCTTAACCAACCAACACCCCCGTACACACGGTAAGCCTCCCCTATCGCATCCATATAACAGAATAACGGCGAGCAACACTCCGGATTCTTCTCCCCTATAACACTTGCCAAGATTGCAAACGCCTGCAACCAATTCCCGAACGTACGCGGTATCAATCTGTACCGCCGTTTCTCATCCTCATCTTTGCTCTTCTCATCCTTCCTCTCCCTATCCAGATTAAAACGCTCCAGCGGGAGAAGCGAAAAAATCTCCACGTATTCCCCTTTCCAAATCCTATCCCGCACCTCCTGCCTCAAATGCGCCCCCAACGGCCCTTCAAAACAAACGTATACCTCCCCTTGAGCCGCATCACCCACCTTATCCCCTACCGCTTCCCCCCCGCCTGCGTCTGCACAGAAACCGACCCGCCATCCTGCGTCACCGCCTCACCATTCCCCCCGACGTTCCCCGCCCGGACTCCCCCAGCCTGCACCGGAACCCTGCCCGCACTCCCCAACCCCGCTACCAATCCCGCCAGACTACTCAACAACTGACCTAAACCCCCGGCTAACTCCCCCTGACCACCCCCCAGCCCGCTCCCCCCTTGGGCACTCAACATAGAATTAATGGATCCCCACGGGTTCTCACCTTGCTGCCAGGGGGCTGTGAACCCTGCAGCGGAAAATCCTGCATCCTGACGAACATCTTCCCTCTGGACCACCACGCTCCTTCTTGGGACTTCATTGCTGCAACCCTGCACCCCAGCAGAATCTATGCTGGGTGCGTTCCTCTCAGAGGCCACCAGAGGGCGCTGAAGCGACACCGATCTTCCCGACACATCTTCTTCCTGAGGCCTGCGCTCCCCACCATCTTGCAGCTGCGCAGCCTCGTGTGCCCCATTGCTCCTGTCATTCCCACGCTGAGCAGGCCTCCCAACCAGCGTACCAGTAAGGGATAACGCCGCACCTGTTCCCGCTCCACCGCCGCTTGCAGGAGAGGGCAGAGGGAGGGACCTCCTGCCCTGCGCTGGGTTCCGCCTTGTTCTCGGATTCCTCCCACGCCGGGAGGACACAGAAGCAGGCTGCCCTGATGACTCCCGGGGTGAAGGGTCCCTGGAGGGGCTCCTAACGCGGCGCCGAACCCGGGGGGTCTCTGTGGGACTCAGGCGCGCCGGCTGCCGTACCCGCCGCGTCCGTCTGCCTTCCGGCGGTGAGCTGACAGTACTCACCGCCTCCCCCCTCAACATGCCAGCCATCTGCTCGCTCAGCCATTCGTGTCCCCGCTCTGCCGCCGCCTCCCGCAGCCTGGACAGCATGTCTTCCACGGTAAGTGTCTGTGACATCTTCAGTTTTCTTTTTCCACAAAATGGCACCCCTCACCTCAGTACACCCCCATAAATAGCCCCCCAAACTCCTCCCACTATAGCAACGCCCCCCACCCCACCATTCAATTAAAATCCCTTAACCCCTTAACCCCTTAACCCCCCTGACCCTACAACCAAACCTAATCATGCTGGCCTACCCTTAGCTGCGCCCTAGTCCGGCCAAACTGGACTCAAAGACAGGAGAAGGTGACGCATACCACAGCCATCCCAGGACTGCCAGACCCGCTGAAATCTGGGACTGTCCCACTGGATCCAGGAGGTATGAGCAGGGGCAGATTCCATGTGCCCCGGGCTGTATTGTAAGTCTGGGCCCCACTATACATACTATTGCCCTAATTTATCATGCTTTCACTCCAGAATTATGGCTTCAAAAAGTTGCAAAGTAGGGCTTTTGCGACTTTTTACTCACTTGCGCAAACATATTGTGACTTTTTGCAGTTTTACACCACTCACTCCAGTTTTGGAGTATAGGTGGGAAAGCAGTCATGTTAATGAGTTTTACTCCAGATTTATCATTGAGATTTTTTTTCAAAAGTTGCAAAGAAAGTCGCAGTCCCACTCCAGTAGGAGGGTGGAGAAGGAAAACTGGAGCAGCTTTCCTAGATAAAAGTGTTAGGTTTAAAGGGATTGTCTCACTTCAGCAAATAGCATTTATTATGTAGAGGAAGTTAATACAAGGCACTTACTAATGTATTGTGTTTGTCCATCTTGCTTCCTTTGCTGGCTGGATTCATTTTTCCATCACATTATACACTGCTCGTTTCCATGGTTACGACCACCATGCAATCTATCGCTGGTGGTCGTGCTTGCACATTATAAGAAAAAGACCCGGCTTATGCACACTCCCATGGACCCCAGGCTGTAGCCCATGTTGCCCTATTATAATCCACCCCTGGGTATGAACAACATATTGTATGAGAAAAGCTGTGGGCTTTCTAGCATCAGGCAAAAGGCCACAGAAGCAGTTGTCTAACTGGAACCCAACGTTTCATTCAGTTTGATATACAAAATACCTCAGCCACCACCATCCAGTAGCAAAAATATTGTCACTGGCACAATGCCTTCACTACATGTTCTAATGAAAAGAAATGGTGTTCTGCTGCCACCTAGTGGTGCTCCAAAGATCAGGTTACCGGTTTCCAAGTGCATTATAACAGCTCCATTACAGGGGTTTTCCAGGAGTACAATATTGATGACCTATCCTAAGGATTGAATAGTGTCCCCATCACTGTCACCAATCAGCTGCTTTAAAAGGCCGCAGCATAGCACGCACAGCGGTGTATATTGCATAGTTGCTAACTGTTCACTTGAATGGGACTGAGTTGCCCATAGGCCAGGTGACCAATAAACGTGACGCCACTGACCTAGGAGGAGGCCGCAGCACACCTCTTCAAATAGCTGATTGGCAAAGATGCCAGGAGTCGGACCCCCACTGATCAGATATTGATGACCAATCCTGAGGATCGCCGGGGTGTTCCTGAAGGATGGGAGTGGTAGTTCTGACTCTGAGGGTGGTGGTAGTACTCACAGATCACGATGGCAGTCTCCTCTGGCAAACCACTAGAGGGGTGCCTGTGTTCCCTGTAAAGTGATTTCAAATCCCCTTCCAGCAGGTTCCTGTACAGTGACTGGGTGGAAGTGGAGTTATCATTGCCTGTAATTGTGACCAGAGACCATTATGATTACACAGATACCAATAAAAGCACATTAAACAATGAAAAATATTGCTGTTTTTCTCCCCTTAAAGGGAATCTGTCACTGGCATATTAGCAATTTTTTTTTTTTATGAATCCATGTGTAATAAAGTACCTTATTTCCATATGTCTTGTTCTTTTTATTCTGTGTCTTGTCATTTCTTCAAAAAAATGCTTTTTATGATATTCAAATGAAGCTGTAAGGAGCCCAGAGGGGCGTTATTCTTTGTCCACGGTGCCCAGGAACGCCCCTCTGAAGTGCCGTGCCCGCCTAAATTTGAAAACTAATAACTCCTCCAAGATCGCCTAAATCGCCTCCCAGAGGCGAGGCTAAGTGCAAACCCCCCCCCCCCCAGCGCCGCGCTCTGCAGCAAACACCCCCGATCCTCCTCTCGCCTGCACCCGAAATCCCGCGCAGGCGCAGTGCCAGCGACTGAGGAGCGTCACTGGGCATGCGCCGATCCCAGTGACGTGTTCGCTGTTTCCTCAGCCAGCTGGGATCGGAGCATTCCCAGTGATGCTGTTGAAGCTGTTGCCCTCAGTCGTCTTATCATCGCGCAGGCGATCGCCGTCACTGCGCCTGCGCGGGATTTCGGATGCTGGCGAGAGGAGGATCGGGGGTGTTTGCCGCAGAGCGCGGCGTTTGGGGGGGGGGGGTTTTGCACTTAGCCTCGCCTCTGGGAGGCGATTTAGGCGATCTTGGAGGAGTTATTAGTTTTCAAATTTAGGCGGGCACGGCACTTCAGAGGGGCGTTCCTGGGCACCGTGGACAAAGAATAACACCCCTCTGGGCTCCTTACAGCTTCATTTGAATATCATAAAAAGCATTTTTTTGAAGAAATGACAAGACACAGAATAAAAAGAACAAGACATATGGAAATAAGGTACTTTATTACACATGGATTCATAAAAAAATTTTTTTTTGCTAATATGCTAGTGACAGATTCCCTTTAAGGACCCTGCCATTTTTCACCATTTTTTGCAAATCTGACATGTCACTTTATGTGGTGATAACTTTAAAACGCTTTTACTTATCCAAGCCATTTTGAGATTGTTTTCTCGTCACATATTATACTTCATGACAGTGGTAAATAAGATTATATGAGTGCGGGACAATAGTCCCGCTGGCGGCCCGATGCGCATAGTAACCTATGATGCTGCACGCTCCCATGCTCACGATCAATGCCGCTCCGGGATATATGGCCCGCTCACGGACCATATGTCTCGGAGGGCATACGTCGTGTGCAAGGGCCCTAACAGTGTGAAAGTGGCCTAAGGGTATGGCCACACAGTCAGGTTTCCTGATGCCATTTTTTCAACGCCAAAACAAGAAGGGAGTTCAAAAAAGAGGAGAAGCCGTATCTGTCCTTCATACTTTCTCCCCTGAGCGTGTGTCCATACCCTAAGGCTGGGTTCACACCGGAGCGTTCTGAAAGGAGCGCTCTGTATGCGCGATTGTACGGGCGTTTACAAGCGCGCATACAGAGACAAGTGAACACACATTGTCGCGCGTTCCCGAAAGTCTATGTACGGGAACGCGCGACAAACGCCCAAAAAAACGCTCATGTACTTGTTTGAGCGTCGGGCGTTTTACAGCGCGATCGCTAATGCACCGTTTGTCATCCGCGTCCGTGATCCGTGGTTCCAGTCCGTCAAAAAAATATAACCTGTCCTATTATTTTCGCGGAAAACGGTTTGCGGACCCATTCAAGTCAATGGGACCGCTAAAAAAACACGGAGGCTCACAAGATTTTCATCCGCGTCCGTTTTTTTCCTAACATTTGCATGGCAAACCTGTCTTAGATTTTTTTTTACTTTCCTTCATGTCTGGTGATCCTCCAAAAATAAAGGAAGACACACGGAAACAAAAACGGAAACGGATCACGGAACAATGGAACCCCATTTTGCGGAACGGAACACAACAACGGTCGTGTGCATGAGGCCTAAGAATGAGTACATCAGAGGTCAGCAGTAGCGTGCCCGGGGGGGGGAAGGTCCACCCCTGGTGCTGGCTCTCACGGGGTGCCAGCAGGCCCGGAAGCAATGAGCGCTTCCATCAATACAGATGGAAGCGCTCATTGCTGGAGCGCTGACACCCACATACTGCGCCAGGGCAGGGAGTGGAGCGCATAGTTCCCTGCCCTGCCGCCGATTACTGCCATGGGCTTCAGGCCTAGTAGGCCTGAAGCCTATGCGATAGTGAAATCCCGGCGCAGGCGCGCGTGATGACATCATCGCGTGCGCCTGTGCCAGTACTCAGCAGCACAGTGCCGGGCAAGCGCAGATAAGTATTTACTTTGGGGGACATGAGGGGGCCGGGGTGTACACAGGAGGATGTGTGGGGGAAATATATGGTGGGATACTGTGTGGGGGCAAATTTTTTATTTTTATTTTATGTGCCAGCTTTGGGGGAGATGAGGGGGGTGCACACAGGAGGACGTTGGGGGGGAATATGGTGGGATACTGTGTGGGTGCAAATTATTATGGGAGGGATTACTATGTGGGGGGTGAAATTTCTATATGGGCAGCGTGGGGGACACTATTGTGTGGGGGCAGTGTGGGGGACACTACTGTGTGGGGGGCAGTGTGGGGGACACTACTGTGTGGGGGCAGCGTAGGGGACACTACTGTATGGGGCAGCGTGGGGGACACTACTGTGTGGGGGCAGCGTGGGGGACACTACTGTGTGGGGGCAGTGTGGGGGACACTACTGTGTGGGGGCAGCGTAGGGGACACTACTGTGTGGGGGACACTACTGTATGGGGCAGTGTGGGGGACACTACTGTGTGGGGGCAGCGTGGGGGACACTACTGTGTGGGGGCAGCGTGGGGGACACTACTGTGTGGGGGCAGCATGGGGGGCAGTGTGGGGGACACTACTGTATGGGGGCAGTGTGGGGAACACTACTGTGTGGGGGACACTACTGTATGGGGCAGCTTGGGGGACACTACTGTGTGGGGGCAGCGTGGGGGACACTACTGTGTGGGGGGCAGTGTGGGGAACACTACTGTATGGGGGCAGTGTGGTGAACACTACTGTATGGGGCAATGTGGGGGACACTACTGTGTGGGGGACACCACTGTGTGGGGGGCAGTGTGGGGGACACTACTGTGTGGGGGGCAGTGTGGGGGACACTACTGTGTGGGGGACACCACAGTGTGGGGGACACTACTGTGTGGGGGGCAGTGTGGGGGACACGACTGTGTGGGGGACACTACTGTGTGGGGGGCAGTGTGGGGGAAATTACTGTGTGGGGGCAGCATGAGGGCCTTTCTATTGGGGAGGCACTGTAGGGGCCATTCTATTATTTCTGGGGACACTATACAGGGATTATTACCTGAAGCACAATATAGGGTGTTATTATTACAGGGGACACTCTAGGGGACATTATAGCTGCTGTAGACACTATAGGGACATTTGGGGTAATTTATCAAACTGGTGTAAAGTAGAACTGGCTTAGTTGCCCATAGCAGCCAATCAGATTCCACCTTTCATATTTTCGGAAATCCAGTTCTACTTTACACCAGTTTGATAAATGACCCCAATTATGTCTGTTAGGGTCACTATTTTTTCAGCAGTATAGTACCTGGGGCATTGGGGGACACAACGGGCACAGTATTGGGAGTGGCAGCAGGATGATATTGTTAGGACACCAGGATGGGGAGGTTGATGGAAAAATTGAGAAATCTAATGTGTCTGTGTTACAAACTCTGTAGAGACGAGATGCAGCTGAAAGAATTAGTCATGACGGTCTAACGGAGGAGAAAAGGAAAGAGAAGGTCTACATGACAGGAGATGTCCCTGGATGTAAGAGGTATGTGGTCAAGTATTGGGGGGCTGCCAGAGAAATGACCCGCCCCGGGTGCCAAACACCCTGGGCACGCCACTGGAGGTCGGTTTACATGTTCAGGTTCAGCAGCTCTTTTGTCATCAACAAGTAGAAGCATATGATCTGACTGCTGACCTGAGACAAGTTCACACTGTGGTTGTGTGTGGTGAAGGACTCTTAGTCAGCAGATTAGGCACTGGGCACAGAGCGTGCTGATCTACAGGACTTTCTCACTAAAGTCTAAGACCAATCTCTTCTGTTAGGTCGGTGACGGCTCTTCTCGGGGTGATCTCCTGTATAGTGATCAGGTGAAGCTTACTGAGATGCAGAATGCAATGAGCAGACATGCAGCAGCAGACACAGGACTTGTTTGTCTAGCAGATGAGCTGCTTGCTAGCTTGCTGTGTGCTGTGTGCCTGGGCTGTGTAGGAAGTGGAACAAGACTTGCTTTCTTCTGCTTTTCAGTTTTTTTTTGTGAGAAAATCAGCTGCAGGAACACAAGGCCCAAGATGTTTTGCTTGACCTCAAATGTCCTGCAGCAAAGTTCAATGGGAGTAAAGTTTTTCAGTTGTGTATAAAGCTCCTTGAGGTCTGTTGTTGGGGCTGCGTTCCAGGATCCCTCCTCTCGGATTAGGTTGGTGTCTCTGTCTTGTTGTTGTGCAGTTTGGAGTTAGATATTGTTGAATATTCATTTGTGAAGAAAGTTTTTGTTCAGAGAAAAATCTAAGCAGTCTGATCGCTCCTTGGAAAGTCCAGTACAAAAGGGCAAGAAAGTAACTTCAAGATAAAGCTGGGAACTAATGTTTACTGAAACTGAGTAGATATAGTCCAGCAGGAGGAACGGTGCGTGCATTTTACCTGCTGCTACAGGTAGGTGTGTGGACAGCCCTGCCTGCCCTACGTCAACTGCCCATAAAATGATTGACTTTATTATTATTATTATTATTATTATTATTATTATTATGTTGTTATAAATACAGTGGTGTTATAGAATTTATTATGGTTATCAATGTATTATTATCATGTTAGTATTGTTATAGTAGTAGTTAGTAGTGTTGAGCGAACTTGTGGTTTCAAGTTCGGCGTACGAGGTTCAGGATCGGGTTATCTAAGAATTCCGTTATGGTCCGTGGTAGTGGAATCCATAACGGAATTCTTAGATAACCCGAATGCGAACCTTGTATGCCGAATTTGAAACCACAAGTTCGCTCAACACTAGTAGTTAGTATCGTTTTAACATTTAGTTAAATGGATTGCTTACGTTGTACAATTATGTCTTAAGCCGAATGCACACGGCCATGTTTCACGGCCGTGAGCGGTCCGTAGTAACCCGGCCTGGATTCCTGCTGAGAGCAGGAGCGCACGGCGTCATCGGTTGCTATGACACTGTGAAACATGGCCGTGTGCATACGACTTTAGGCTCTGTTCACATTAGCGTCCCGTTGTCTGTTGCTATTGAAGCCATGACAGATATTATGAATGTGGTTCATTTACGAAGACCGGCTTTTTTTTGTCAGTCTTTGTATCCCCATGCACTGTCGTAGCTTGCGTCTAATTCATGACGAGGCGTGAGGCTATTCCATCCCCTGAGTAGAGTAGTTTTACCCCAACATTTATGTCTGAAATGTTAGTAAATTAACTGGGGCTGATGTTCTGGTCCCTGTCACTCCCTCACCACTCCCAAATGTCGACGGGAGTTTTAAAAAAGTCACAAAAAGGGGGTATACAACTTTTTTTTATGCCTAAAACAGACACAGTGTGCTATGTAAATGACCCCCAATATGTTTTTTAAAGCCTTATTTTATGTGGATTTTCACACAGATTTTGCTGTGTTCCCATGAATCTGTGGCAAAATCCACGTGTTAGGCCATATTCACAAGTCTGTGGTGACATCTTTGACAGGACAGTCAGCGTAAGGCCTCATGCACACAGCGGGTCCACAATATGTGGGCATCGGCCGTGTGCTCCCTGCGGTCTGGAACTAAGGCACAGAACCCCCATAAAAAGCACTACAGAATGCTTCCGTGGTGTTTGTCTGTGCCTCCGCACCGCAAAAAATAATAACTTGTTCTATTTTATTTTTTTATTTTTTTTACGGTGCGGACGGATCACAGACCCATTCAAGTTGAAGAGGTCTAAGGCTGCTTTCACATCTGCGTTTTCCTTTCTGTCATGAGGTCTCAATAGCGGAGGAAAACGCTTCAATTTTTGTCCCCATTTATTGTCAATGGGGACAAAACTGAACAAAACGGAACGGAGTGCACCAGAATGTATCCCTTTACATTTGGTTGCGTTCCCATGCCGGACACAAAACCTCTGCAAGCTGCATTTTTGTGTGCATCATGGGATACTAATGAAGACGGATTCGGCATGAAACACAATGTTAGTCAATGGTGCCGGATCCGTATTTTTTTATGTCCGAAAAAACTGATCAGGCACCCATTGTGCCGGCTTGTTCATTTTAGAGAAAATCCATGCGGATCCGTTCAAAACTAAGCGTTTTTCCTGATCCCCTGCTGCATCCAGGAAAAACGCAGATGTCAAAGTAGCCTAAGGCCTTAGGCCTCATGCACACGACAGTATTTTTTCACGGTCCGCGAAACGGGGTTCCGTTGTTCCGTGATACGTTTGCGTTTTTGTTTCCGTGTGTCTTCCTTTATTTTTGGAGGATCACCAGACATGAAGGAAAGTGAAAAAAAATCTAAGTCAAGTTTGCCATGCAAATGATAGGAAAAAAACGGACGCGGACGCAGATGACAATCTTGTGTGCCTCAGTGTTTTTTCACGGACCCATTGACTTGAATGGGTCCGCGAACCGTTGTCCGTGAAAAAAATAGGACAGGTCATATTTTTTTGACGGACTGGAAACACTGATCACGGACGCGGATGACAAACGGTGCATTATCCGAGTTTTCAACGGACCCATTGAAAGTCAATGGGTCCACAGAAAATCACGGAAAATGGATCAACGGACACGGAACACAACAACGGTCGTGTGCATGAGGCCTTATTCAGACATCAGTGAATCACGGATGTGTATAGCCGTGTTCTCTACTTAGTGACTACGGATCCATTGCGCTCATTATAGTCAATAGGTCCATGAAAAACACAGACACGTATGATCATATGAGTGCAGGACAATAGCCCCGCGGGCAGCCCGATGCGCACAGTATCATAGTGACCTATGATGCTGTGCGCTCCCGTTCGCACGATGTATGCCGCTCCGGGACATATGGCCCGCTCACAGACCGTATGTCTCGGACGACATACGGTCGTATGCATGAGCCCTTAACACGGTTAATTAATTTTCAACGTAGCATTGTCCTTGGAATACGAACTAGGCTGAGTTCACACTTCCGTTATTTGGTCAGTTATTTCCATCAGTTATTGTGAGCCAAAACCAGTAGTAAATCCTTCACTTTTTTTTACGGACTGTATGTAAAACCATTCACTTCAATGGATCTGCAAAAAATGGAAGTTACTCCGTGTGCATTCTGTTTCCATATGTCCATATTTCCGTTCCGCAAAAAATAGAACCTGTCCTATTATTGTCCGCATTACGGACAAGGATAGTACTGTGAAGAGCCAGCTGTTCCGTTCCACAAAATACGGATTGCACACGGATGTCATCTGTATTTTTTGCGGATCCGTTTTTTGGGGACCGCAAAATACATACGGACGTGTGCATGAGCCCTTAGACACGGAGGGCAAAAAACAGACGCACGGACCAAACACGAATTCTTCACGGGCAAGTCTACTTTCACACTTGCGTTTTGGCTTTCTGTTTGTGAGATCCATTCAGGGCTCTCACAAGCGGTCCAAAACGGATCAGTTTGCATTCTAATGCATTGTGAATGGAAAAGGATCCGCTCAGAATGCATCAGTTTGCATCAGCTCAGTCTCCATTCCGCTTTGGAGATGGACACCAAAACGCTGCTTGCAGCTTTTTGGTGTCCGTCTGATGAAACTGAGTCAAACGGATCCGTCCCCATTGACTTACATTGTGTGTCAGGACGGATCTGTTTGGCACAGTTTCATCAGACGGACACCAAAACGCTGCAATCTTTGACACAATCTGGCACAATAGAAACCGGATCCGTCCTCCATTGACTTACATTGTGTGTCAGGACGGATCTGTTTGGCTATGTCAAAGGTAATACAAACGGATCCGTTCTGAACGGATGCAGAGGGTTGTACTATCTGAACGGATCCGTCCATGACGGATCCGCACAAAACGCGAGTGTGAAAGTAGCCTAAACCAGTGACCATCTTGTTACAGATGTCATCATGGACGTTTGAATAAGCCCTAACACCCGTGCAGTGAATTTGCTCTAAAATTCACATTATTAATCTACGGCAGCGTTTTTTGTCCGGCCAAATCACAGCATATTTGGCGGGTAGTGGCCGGATACCATTATCGTCAATGGGGCCAGCGGGCAATGCGGTATCATTCGGATATGCCAGACCCAGAGAGCTCCGGCAGGATGTTCTCTGCCAGAGACCTGTAACGCTAGTGGGAAACTAACCTAATTCTTACCATAAAACCAGAAATCTGATGAAATAGAGATGAGTGGTTATGACTAGGGATGAGCAAATTGACTTCGGATGGTACATCCGAAGTCGATTTGCAAAAAACTTCACTGTGGTACCTTGGAACCGAACCCGAGTTCAGTACCAAGGTTTTTTACAGTAATAATTAATTCCTGAAATTATTACACGAAGTCTTGCGTGACTCGCAAAGTAATAACTTCAGCTCATCGGAGCCAATACATTCTAATACTGTACGGAGCGGGAACTCCGTACAGTATTACAACTAATCTACAACTATCTCAGTAATCTGAATAAAGCCTCCCGCACACGACTCTGTCTGTTTTTGCGGTCTGCAAAACACGGATCCCGGCCGAGTGCATGCCACCAATTATGTTTGGACTTCTGAAGAAATGTCCTATCCTTGTCCACAAAACAGACAAGAATAGGACATTATTGGGGGTAATTTGTCAAACTAGTGTAAAGTAGAACTGGCTTAGTTGCCCATAGCAACCAATCAGATTCCACCTTTCATTTTCCAAAGGAGCTGTCAAAAATGAAAGGTGGAATCTGATTGGTTGCTATGGGAAACTAAGCCAGTTCTACTTTACACCAGTTTGAAAAATGACCCCATTTTGTGAGGCCGCGGAACGGACATATGGATGGGGACAGCACGCCGCCCCATTGAAATGAATGGTTGCGGATAAAACCGTGTGCATGAGCCCTAAGGCTTCTTTTTACACAGCAGTATTTTGGTCAGCATCTTGCATAGTACTTGTTAGCCAAAATCAGGAGTGGAACATGAACTAAAATGGAAATTTTTGCACCTCTTCCATGTTTTGGACACACTGCACAGTGAGGGGGGGAGTTGCCCTTGGTGCCAAACTGTAAGGGGGCGCCCAGTTGTCTGAGCACTGTTAGTCAATGCTATTGCAGGCAGCGCACTGACCACATCCCGCCATTTCCATTCAGTGAATGATTCACCGAACGTCGATGTCAGGACGCGCGCAGTGTGCTGTTTGCGACAGAGTGAATGGCACTGACTCAGTCACAGGCTGGCTCAGGCCTGCGGCGGCCTACAAGGGTGTCGGGTGCACGCACCTTGCTCTCTCATAGGCCACGCCCCCTCAAGGCCTAAACCAGGTGGAGTACTGCTCCAATGGGGAGGCTGCAGAAGGGGAACCATGGGAATAATTGTCAGTGGGGCTGGCTGGGGGCCAAATGGGGCCTAAATACAGATTAGCCCGTGGAGGATTATTATTGTGGGGGCTTAAAGGGGTTTAATGCTTTTCCCATATAAATGACCTCTCCTCAGGGAGTCGGGCCCCCGCCGTTCCGCTGTTTGAAGAGACTGCAGCTCTTATCTGAGCGCTGTGTGCTCTTCACTGTTTACCTGCTCAGTATCCAGGTGTACTTACAGCTCCTCTGTCCCATTCACTTTAAATGGGACGGAGCCATTGTAGTTACATCTCGCCCCATTCAAGTGAGGAACTGTAATTACACTGTTTACCGCTGCAATGCGGACAGTGAGCAGGAAAACCGCGATGAGCGCTGCCTTCTCTTCATACAACTGATTGGTGGCGGTAACGGGAGAAGGACCCCTGCCCATCTGATATTGATGACCTATCTGTTGTGCAAACTCCATATAGGCCCCCATAGTAATAATACTCCTTATTAACTCCTTAACAACCAAGCGCCTTACATGTATCAGGAGCAGCTCGGGTCAGAGACAGCTGGGGAACCTGAGAAAAAGACAGAAGCCGCCTATTACCGCTTCTCCTTTGCTCAGTGTATAGCACTCAATGAGCGCCATGCGCCCTGGCAAATTTACTAAGATGTAAATGTAGGCGAAAAACGACACCAGCCATTTTTTTCACCACGCATAAGAACTGCCATAGATGCACGTAATTTATGTCATAAATTAGATGAATATAGGCAGGGCAAGGGGGGGAACTAAGACCACCGTAAAAAGCCACCTTAGTAAATGTACCCCAATGTGAACTGCGCCAAATGGATAAACGATTTCACACACACACACACCAGGTACTTCTCAATTTTCGCTAAATTAGGACCGTATTTTTGTATGTTTTATTTTAGTCTCCTCGATGTTATAGGCTACAGAACAAAAGATGGTCTCTCCGATATGTAGTGAATTGGAGATGCAGAATGATTTGGTCTCTGAGATTTACTGACATCTGTCTCTTTTTCTATGTTCTCAGCTGTCAGCATGGCGGCAAGCAGAAATCACCCTGCTATACGCAGAGTGGCAGTATTTGGGGGCACCCATGGAAATGAGTTATCCGGAGTCTTCCTAGTTAAACACTGGTTAAAACATGGAGGGGAAATTGCCAGACCGGGCATGGAGGTGAGACCATTTATTACCAACCCAAAAGCTGTGGAGAAATGTGTTAGATATATTGACACTGACCTGAACCGAGTTTTTGACAGTCAAAGTCTTAGGTAAGAAAGCATCATGTTTTCTATGATATAATTTAGAACATATTATAGATTTTAATTTGTGTTGGGATGTGGGTGGTAGCAGAGACTATTAGGGTCATTTATCAAACTGGTGTAAAGTAGAACTGGCTTAGTTGCCCATAGCAACCAATCAGATTCCACCTTTCATGTTTCAAAGGAGCTGTGAAAAATAAAAGGTGGAATCTGATTGGTTGCTGTGGGCAACTAAGCCAGTTCTACTTTAAACCAGTTTGATAAATGACCCCATATGCTTTTCTGTAAAACCTGGGCGATTCTGTGATCAAATAATAAAAGCAAAGTTAGAACGGAGAGCTCAGCACAGCTTAAGGGTCCATTCACACGTCTGCATCCGTTCCCGCAATTTTGCGGAATCGATGCGTACCCATTCATTTTCAATGGGGCCGGAATGTGCTGTCCGCATGTGCACTTCTGTTCCACAAAAAAAAATAGAACATGTCCTTTTCTTGTCCACAATTGCGGACAAGAAAAGGCTTTTTCTAAGAGAGTGCCGGCGATGTGCAGTCCGCAAAATGCGGAACGCACATTGCCGGTGTCCGTGTGAACATAACAGTTGCTTAACAAAACAGGAATGCACATGGAATACCGTATTTTCCGGGGTATAAGACGACTTTTTAACACTAGAAATTATTTGCAAAAGTCGGGGGTCGTCTTATACGCCGGGTATAAGGCAGCGCAGGGGAGAAGGAAGCAGTCCCTCCCTCCCCCCTGTGCTGCCCGCTGCCACGAATGATGAGAGAGGGGCGGAGGAGGGGCCTGTGGTTTATTTATTGCAAAAAAACGATTTTATAAATATACAAATTACCAGTAACGGTACGTTTGTGCCCAAGGGGCTATCGCCGTTTTGTGCCCAGCCGCGCCCCGAATTCTGGATCCCAGCGCTGCCCCTCTCTTAATTTATTCACTGCACTTCCGTTTTTTATCTTCTGAAGCCGCTCGTAATCTCGTGCATGCACAGTTAGTTGGAGCACTCGATCGTTCTTGCTGTGAGGGTGGAGGGAATAGAGGAGACAGCGCCAACTAACTGCGCATGCGCTAGATTACGAGCGGCTTCAGAAGATTAAAAAAACGGAAGTGCAGTGAATAAATTGAGAGGGGCAGCGCTGGGATCCAGGATTCGGGGCGTGGCTGGGCACAAAACTGCGGAGCGACAGCCCCTTGGGCACAAAGGTATCGGTAATTTGCATATCTATAAAATCACTGTTATACGGTAGTCTTATACGGCGAGTATAGCCCAAACCCTATATTTTAAATGGAAAAGTTGGGGGTCGTCTTATGCGCCCAGTCGTCTTATACGCCGGTAAATGCATAAGATGACATTAGGTTAGACCAATAAAGACAGTAGCAGGGTGCAGAAGTGGTCACACCACTCTGGGATGTTACACCTCCCCACCCCTCAGTGCCTTCTGTTGTTTCTCTGTGATTCCTTTTGTAACTGTATCCATATATTGACAATGGTTGTTACCATTCCACTTGTCGATGGTGGATGTCCCTATACACGGTCCAATCTATGCTGACAATATCATCCTGTATGGGAAAACATTATTTTAACAAGGGAATAGGGCCATCCAATTGCGGAATGTATGAGGTTTGAGACCAGGAATCCCTAAAGATGGTTGGGCAGAGTGCAAAAGTGAAAAAAAAAAAGTCTCACCTGTCACAGGTTCTGAGTCCAGCTCCATTCTCCCTTCTCCTCCACTTCCAGTTTCTGCTGGACTGGAAATGTAATGTGCTGTCTACATGAACTATTGAATGATGCCTCAGTGGTAGCAGTGGTGATGGGCCGTGCCTAAACAGGTTACCCCTGCTGTCCAGTAAATGGCCTCAGCAGTGATGCACCAGCACCAGAGGAGAAGGGAGCTTGGCACTGGACCACAAGCACCTGAGACAGGTCAGAATTAACTTTTGTACCCTGGCGGCCATCTCAACAGGGGTCTCTGATAACCCCTTTAAGAAGTGTCATAGAGCTGAACCTGGACATACCCATATTTTCACTCCAGTCATATGAGCATCGGAGCATGTATTCGGCGACGTCACCGGCTCTGATGGGCCGGCTTTAGCACTGCCCTAGTTGTTTTACAGGCTAGGGCAGCGCTAAAGCCTGTCCATCAGTGCCGGTGATGTCACCGGGCCCACTGCTTGGCGGAAGCCTCCGCCTAGCAGTCCCTATGGAGAGCATAGCATCTCCATAAAATGCCTTTGCCCTGCAGGGTTCAGCGCAGGGCAAAGGAGAGCATCGGAGCATGAAATGCTCCGATGCTCATATTAGTGGGGCTGCCTGGGTGAAAATATGGGTATGTCTGGGTTCAGATCGGAACCCGGACTACCCCTTTAAGGGTCCTTTTACAAATATAGATGATCTGACAGATTACTGGGAATGAAGCAGACACCGCCCAAATCTCATAGAGAATTATTATTCCTGCATAATCCTTGTTTTGACAGTACAATCTGCTGCATTTTCCATGCCGGCAGAATGACAGGATCACCTGATGAACAAGCCAACGCTCGTTCACTGGGTGATCGTCGACACCTTTTACGCAGGCAGAAAATCGGGAACGAGCTTTTATACAAACGCTCATCTCAGATAATTTGCCCGATAATCTGACATACCCCTGTTTTCACCCAGGCAGCCTCCCTAATATGAGCATCGGAGCATTTCATGCTCTGATGCTCTCCTTTGCCCTGTGCTGAATCGCGCAAGGCAAAGACTTTTTGAGGAGATCCGGTGACGTACCAGTCTCTCCATAGGGACTGCTAAGCGGAGGCTTCCGTATGACAGTGAACCCGGGGATGTCACCGGCAATAATAGGCGGGCTTTAGCGCTGCCCTAGCCTGTAAAACGACTAGGGCAGTGCTAAAGCTTGCCCATCAGAGCCGGTGACGTCACTGGCAGTACACCGCTAGGCGGAAGCCTCCACCAAGCAGTGTAAAAACATAAACAAAAAAGCCCTTTCCCTGCGCGATACAGGGCAAGGGGGAGCATGAACTGCTCCGATACTCATATCAGGCGGGCCGGAGGGGCGAAAATGGGGGTATGTCCGGGTTCAGCTCTGAACCCGGAAAACCCCTTTAAATAGTTGCAATCTGTTTTGCAAGATATGAAGGAAACTTTTTCTAGAATTGCTTTCTTTTATTATCAATTACAAACATAAGAGAACAACACAAATTGCAGTATACATACCGCATACAAAGATACATTGCGACATGCAATCATGAACATCAGTACGAATTGCTTTCTTTTATATATTTCTGAATTTTAGTTTTATTGAATAGCTCTGCCCCTATAAATGTAGTGAAGGGTAAAATGTGCTGAGAGCAGCATTAGCAACCGACCTTCCAAGACCAGGGAACATACTGTACTTTTTACTTTCGTATGAATGAATACAAAAGTATTATAGGAGTGATACCGTTATTAGCTAACCAGAAAAGTCATATTGCAAGTTTCCACAGCTCAGAGGGTCCTTCTTCAAGCTGAATTAAAAATGGAAGACTGAGAAACTAGCACAGCCTTTACAGGCTGTTACATGAAACCATGTGTATGGGGGACGCATAGTTCTAATAAGACAGCGCAATAAAAACTGTGGTTTTGTTACAAATGGACAAGGGCACCAGAGGTGATGTGTGTGGATTAGGGATTTGGAGCCCCACTGGGGGAAATGTGAGATGTGTCCATGTAGTGGCTCATAAGACCTGGTGTTAGATTTAGTCCTTGGGTCAGTGGCTGGAACATGGTTATCAGCTTGAATTCCCAACTTTTTCTATCCCTATAATCCTTAAAATTTCCTTTAAGAATTAAAAATTGTAAGTCTTCCACAGAGTGTCCAGGTCCAGTGTAGTACTTTTTGCCCGAATGTTGTTCTTCAACATAATCTGATGTTTGCACCACCTTTGTCCGCTGGCTTGATGACGATCTCCTTGTTCCGTGCTGAGATTCTGCTTTACTCTGTGTTTTGTCCAAAATATGAGATTTTTCTTAAGCAGTCTATGTACTCAGATTTTGGATTTGTCCAGATTGTGGGGTCCAAGCTGTCCTTTTCTTCTTTGCTGACGCTTTTTGTTCCTCCTTCACTTGTGATGTCAAATTTGTCAAGAAAGAATTCTTTCACTGGTAATCTGAAGACCATTCTTCTGCAAAAATGAGTTCTGTCAAGTTGTTTTGTGGGGCAAAATTATTTCCAGAGTTACCTCTTCGGGCATACAAACAACCACCAAACCTTAGGAATCTCCTTGTCTCAACATCAGAGACTGGAACGTTTCCATACAACATTAAAAAAGCAGGACCTGCACATGTCCTATCTACAGACAGTCCATATACCCAACAGACCTACAACATCACTGACACTGCCTCATGTGAATCCTCCAATGTGGTGGACATGATACTTTGTACAAGGTGTCCTAAGGGGGGCATTTATATTGGGGAGACTGTACAGCATAAAGCACAAGGCCGATACAAGTGTGGGAAACCATTTCTCTGCACCAGGACACTCTAGAGCCTGTATTAACACAGCCCGATGTGGCAGACAATTGTCGGGAAGGAAGCATTCTCTCCCGGTGCTAGCTAGCGGAGGAGACCGCTGCTATTACATACAACGATCTCCTCCACAGCATGGGGGGAGGAGCGATTGTTATATCATCACTCGTCCCCGTGCTGTCTGGTGATTTGCCGGCGGCAGATCGTGCTGTCTAATAGCGTGCTTAAAAATCTGAATTGCCCGATGAACAAGCGTTTGCTCATTCATAGGGCAATCGGTGGCAGTATTAAAAAAAAAAAAAAATTGGCCAGTGTAGTACGGGCTGTGCTACACTGGCCAATTTTTTTTTTAATTCTTAAATTTTAAGGGTGATAAGGCTTGCTTTGACAATTACCTATTGTGAATGGTGGTAATGAGATCACCTCTGTATATAGATAAGTAGGTGACTGCAGTAGTGTGATCTCTACAGACCATAAAGTGGCGCCTATTGTAAGGTTTAGTGGCCAGTATGAAAACTGCAGGATTTTATGGTTTTTGTTTAAATATAGATATTGACATGGAAAATTTAAAATAACATCAAAAATTATTTTAAAATATGTTTAACATAAAAACATAATTTAAACAATAGGTCATTTTCTGATGACACTTTCCCTTTAAGAAGGAGCCCTGTGCTCTGGAAGCTTGCAATATGACTTTTTCTGGTTAGCCAATAAAGGTATCATTTCTATAATTTTGTATTCATTAACAGAAAAGTAAAAAGCCTGATTTATCATACCTCCACTCCAGCATTCTGGTGCCAAAAAGTCTAAAAATTTAAACCATTGTACAAAGTTTTGCTACTTTTTTTGCACTCATTTGCGCTAGATTTTGCGACTTTTAGCATTTTTACACCACTCCCTTCAGTTTTGTAATGTGGGTGTGGTTAGCTATGTTAATGAGTTTTACTCCAGATTTATCACTGAGACTTTTTCTTTTTAAAAGTGGCAATCTCACTCCAGGAGGGTGGAGTAGGAAAACTGGAGGAGCTTCTGTAGAACAAAGTGTTAGGTCTAAGGATAAGGGCTCGTTCACACGAACGTTTTTTTGCGTTACGTATACGGGCCTTTTTTAGTTCCTTAAACGGAACTATTCATTTCAATGGTTCCACAAAAAAAAAAACAGAATGTACTCCGTATGCATTCCGTTTCCGTATTTCCGTTTTTCCTTTCCGTTCAAAGATGGCTGCATTCCAGTCATTGGGTCCACAAAAAAAACGGAACACATACGGAATATACTCCGTATGTCTTCCGTATCCGTTCCGTTTTTGCGGAACCATCTATTGAAAATGTTATGCCCAGCCCAATTTTTTTCTATGTAATTGCTGCATACTTTATATGTCATACGGAAAAATGGACCGCAAAACACTGAAAGAGCCATACGGTCGTGTGAACAAGCCCTAAGACCAATTTATCAAGTAATATGAGACATTTGATAAATGTGGCATAAAGTCCTCCAACGTAGACTCAAGCAAAACGGACTTCACATTTCCCCTCATGATACAGTAAATTCCCCCCAAAGTATTTTCTCTGGCTCACACAGTACTGTGCATTTTTGCACTGCTGGACCAGGGAACATTTCTCTTCCATGTCAGTGACATTTCTGCTTGTGCTCATTCGTCCCATCATTTGTTCCTGGGGTTTGTTCTTGGCATGAGTTGAATGGATCCACTTTGTTTCATTATCACAAGTGATGCTGCCCGGGATTGCACAACCCAGCACTTCTGTATACTCAATGGGAATACGCTAATCCTAATAAATCTCTTCATGATATCTTAACTAGTATTTCAGTAGACACAATGATATGTTAACACCAGCTTGTATTTGCCCTATAGCATGGAAAATGCAAACCTCTAGCATAAAACAGCCTTATTTTGTTGATGCAGCATTTTGAAAGCTGCTTGAGATATATAGAAATTTCTCCAAAGATTCCTGCTAGAAAGGGTGAAAAAGTCAGATTTAAAGGGCATCTGTCAGCAGATTTGTACCTATGACACTGGCTGACCTGTTACATGGGCACTTGGCAGGTGAAGGCATCTGTGTTGGTCCCATGTTCATATGTGCCCGCATTGCTGAGAGAAATGAAGTCTTAATATATGCAAATGAGCCTCTAGGAGCAACGGGGGCATTACCGTTACACCTACAGGTTCTGCGCTCTCTGTAACTGCTGCATCCTCTCCACTTTGATTGACAGGACCAGGTATGATGATGTTACCATTGCCTGGTCCTGTCTTTTTTTAAAGAGTGTCAGCAGGATAAACTCTGTTAAACTAGATATAGGGCTGATCCTGCAGATTAAAATGATACCCATCTCATGAAAATCAGTTGCTGTGTTCCCAAGAAAACAATTCTTTATTCTATATGTTAATGATGACTTCAGTGCACTGAGGGGCAGGGCCAGCATTGGAAAGCTGTGGTCCCTCGGTGCACTGAAGTACTCATTTGCATAACGAATACGTTTTTTTTTTCCTTCGGTAATGCAGCAACTGATTTTCACACGAGAGGTACAGTATCATTATACTCAGCAGGTTTAATAGAGTAGACCCTGTTGATAGGTGCTATTCAAGGCTGTATTTCTATCACTGCTTACAAATTTGAGTTCTAATGAAAGCTGTAAAAATCTCTGTACAGTTAGCTCCCCCTAGTGGCAGCTATAGGAAGACAGAATTTTATTATGTTGCACTATGAATGTGTGAAGGATATCTGAGAATTTAAAAAAATCAGAGCGCTGTGGACAAGTGAAGGGCACCGTGCCCCATATCTGATGGGAATGCGCTTTGTTACAATCTTTCTGGTGTAAAGTGATACATCTTATCTGTAAAATTACCGAGACAGAGCTTGATAATAATCGCACCCCCTTGTTGTTATGCATGCTTCCCGCTGCTCTAGGCAATCGCACTAGAGACCTCATCAGATTCCTAGTTTTAGCAGCTAAAACTGTGATTCCTCTCTTATGGAAAAATAGTCGCCAAATAACGCATTGTATAGCGGCTGTGCTTGGTATCACAGCTCAGCCCCATCAACTTCAATGAGGCTGAGTTGCGCCTAGGCCATGTGACCGATGAACGTGCAGTCACTCAGCCTAGGGAAAGCTGCAAGAAGGCTGCCACGCTATTGCGAGCGTCGGTGCCTTCTCAAACAGATGATTGGTGGAGGTCCTGAGTGTCGGACCCCCACAGATTAGATACTGATGAGCTATCCAGAGGATAGGTCCTCAGTATTTAAGTCTCGGAAAATCCTTTTAAATTGTACCCTAGACAGCATTTTATTTAGCAAGTGCTGTAACCAAGCAGATTCATGTTCCTTTCTAGGTAAGAGATGTCTTGTCTTCTTATTTTGCAGCAATGATCATGCAGGAAAAGTACCATATGAAATAGAACAAGCACAAAATATCAACTACATATTTGGTCCAAAAGGGAGTAGAGATGCTTACGATGTAATACTCGACCTGCACAACACCACTGCACACATGGGGGCGACACTGATCCTCGAGAATTCTAGAGATGTTTTCACTATACATATGTGCAAATACATTCAGGTAAGATAATGAACGCATCTGAGGACACAAGGGTCATCCATGCTCAACTAGTACTGTACTTTTTGTAGTTTCAGACTTTGATGTTTTTCTTCATGACTATATGTAGGGGTCCTTTGGCACTGTCACAGCAGATAATGGAGACCGGGATGCCCTTGTGCAGCTATTAGCCACTGGGATCTACAGAGTTCAATATTGTCAGAGGATTCTGCTTCATGTCACAGGTTCTTGCACTGCCATCTCTGGTGGGCTACCTCTTTCCTCCGTAATGCTCTCTCGGGTGGTAATTTACTGGCCCCTGGCACTGGATCTCCTCATTACGCCCTCAGTTGATGCTTTCACTACACTGGTGTGGGCCTCCTTGCAAACCGCAAACAAGAATTTGCATACCATTCTTGTTAATTCCTTCTATCCCAATAGTGTGCCCTGGAAGGGGAAAGAAAGTGGAAGGCAGTATGTAACTCATCAACACAATTCTACAAAAAAAAAAGGCATATCGCACATAACAAGTTAACAAATCTGAACCTATTGTCCAGAATAACATTTTACGTAGGGTGGGTACTATTAACCTGCCCACACACTCGTGTACACATGGTAATACATACCATAAACACATGCTGAGGGTGTACACGGGGTCAGCCCCCAGAGATGGTTATGTCACCTTTCTGTTTTCCAAAAGGTGGAGAGTGGAATTGAATAACCTTGAGAGTTAGAGGGGAATGTCACCATTTTATTTTCTGATATGGGCCCTTTCTCTCCTGTGTAAGCCCATATGGGCCTCATATCTGAAAATGTCCTCGGGGCTTCACTGGCATGGAAGGTTTTTTTTTCAAGTTGCTCTCTTACATCCCTGTAATTTAATCATAAGAATTACATGTTGTTTCAACAAACTTTGCGTAAGTCAATAGTACAGGTGAATATAAGGGGAAAAAATGCCCTTTTCCACCTCTAGCAGCTCATTCTTCTTCCCTTCTCCATAGACTTTCATGGGCAGCATGTGTGTTTCTGTCTCCTTAAATAAGCTCTTTTATGTCTCTTCTCTATAAATGCGGCTCATAGTCTTCTATGGGCAGCATGATCCTTCAGTGAGCTCACAGAGGTCAAACAGACTTGTCAGGGAATGTTAACCTGGGACGGGTTCAGGAGGGAGAAAGAAGCATTTTTTCTAATAAGCTATGATACAAAGTTTCTTATAGTCACCTGCACTATTGATTTATGCAAACTTTTTTTGAAGGCAGTGACCATTTAAGTTCTTCTTTTTACGTATACCACAGAAGTCCATGGCTCCTGAACCTTGTGCTGTGTTGTTAATTGAACACCCTGATGTAAAATATGCAACAACTCGCTCTATAGCAAAGCATTCAATTGGTAAGTGACCCTGGACTCTTCCACTATATTTTAATACAGAAATGTTAATTGACGAGGCAATAAAAGAGGCGCAGAGAAACTCTGTACTAAGCAAAAGATACTTATTATATTAAAGGTTCATATTATAAGTACTCATAGCTGCCCAAAGGGACTCTCTGCTCCATTATCGAATTAAAAGTGGCCATATACATAATAATGCAAACGGTCAATTGCTATTGATTACCTGTATCTTGCTAATACATGGGGTTCTGATCAATGGTAATTAGCTTCCAAAATAGATTGGTAAACTAAACAATAAATATTTTATGTTCATTAATGGAGTATCCCATGAATGAAAAAAAAAAATTATTGAAAGTAGCGCACACCAGTTATTTTAACTATGTCAATGCAAAAAAAAAAAGTGTTCTTGTATGTAATTGTCATGTGTCCTTAGGCTACTTTCACATTAGCATTTCTATTTTCCAGAATTGAGATCCGTCATAGGGTCTCAATACCGGGAAAAAACGCTTCCGTTTTGTCCCCATTCATTATCAATGGGGACAAAATGTAACTGAACAGAACGGAATGCTCCAAAATTCATTCTGTTCCGCTTGGTTGTGTTCCCATATCCGTCATGGGATGCGGAGCAAGACGGATCCGTCATGGCCCACAATGCAAGTCAATGGGGATGCATCCGTTTAACTCTGACACAATAGAAAACGGATCCGTCCCCCATTGACGCACTTTCTTTTATTTTTTATATATATTTTTTTTATTAGAGCTGATCGTGGGGGTGCCGGGTGTTGGACCCCCCGCCGATCTGATATTGATGACCTATCCTGGGGATAGGTCATCAATACTAAAAGCCCGGAGAACCACTTTTTTCTTTTTCTTTTTTTTATAATTAAATTTTTATTGAAATTTTTTAACTTCATATAACAATATTATAACATCTTTAAAATACAGTCACATATCAGTATTATAACAATCTTTAAATACATAACTTTATATTCCCCTCCCCATTGTCTGCAAAATAAATACCGTAAGTCAGATGTTACTGTTTGCATCCACCACAGTAGTGCACCTATTATTGTAATTATTTATTATATATATCACTCCACATACACACATTTTACCATCTGGTGTAGGATGTCTCTGTGGCACTTGTGGTCTGTTGTGGGCACCCTCCACTGTATGCATTTTTTTCTGGGGATCGCCCTTAGCAACAGACCACAAGCGCAGTATCTGCTCCTCCGAGTATAAATGCAAAACTGCATTTGGGGTTGAGCATTTCCTGCCATTTGAGACCATGTATTTTTGTCATTAAAATTTTTCAGAATTAGTGCCATATATTTAAAGCACCCATTTCACTTTTTCCGACTTAAAAGTCGGATAAAGTGGTTGAGGCCAAAGGCAACTTTTTTTAATTCCAATTTGTATTAAATTAAAATTTCTTCCACTTGATTAAAAAACAAACAAACAAAAATTTGTCATCTGAAATGTTGCACACATTCTGCATTGCCTGAGGGTGATTAACGCACATACACTGGGAAACTAGGTGCAGGGAGCCCATACTAAGTCTTGCTATGGGGTCCTATGAGATCTGTGTACACCCCTGCCTTTAAAGGGCTTCTGTCACCCCACTAAACTCATATTATTTTTTTTTGTGTACTTATAATCCCTATACTGCGATATTGCTATACATTGTTATTAATAATTTTCGTTCAGTAGATTTAGCAAAAAACTTACTTTTATGATATGCTAATTACCTTTCTACCAGCAAGTAGGGCGTCTCCTTGCTGGTAGCAGCCGCAGAAAACCGCCCCCTCCTTCTGTTGATTGACAGGGCCAGCAGCGATCTCCTCCTCCGGCCGGCCCTGTCAGCATTTCAAAAATAGCGCGCCTGTGTTGATTCGGCGCAGGCGCTCTGAGATAAGGAGGCTCGCCTCCTCAGCACTCCCTCAGTGCGCCTGCGCCAATGACGTCTTCTCTTTCGGTGACATCATCGGCGCAGGCGCACTGAGGGAGTGCTGAGGAGGCGAGCCTCCTTATCTCAGAGCGCCTGCGCCGAATCAACACAGGCGCGCTATTTTTGAAATGCTGACAGGGCCGGCCGGAGGAGGAGATCGCTGCTGGCCCTGTCAATCAACAGAAGGAGGGGGCGGTTTTCTGCGGCTGCTACCAGCAAGTAGATGCCCTACTTGCTGGTAGAAAGGTAATTAGCATATCATAAAAGTAAGTTTTTTGCTAAATCTACTGAACGAAAATTATTAATAACATAATGTATGGCAATATGGCAGGATAAGGATTATAAGTACACAAAAAAAAAGAGTTTAGTGGGGTGACAGAAGCCCTTTAAGTTCTCCTTTTCACATACTGTATATCACATAATTCCTGTCATTGGTTAGTGTATTTGAATGCCGTATGGTTGTATAATGCTGAAACATGTAATCTGGCTTTAGGATTAACTGAAGGTATTATTATTATTATTATTATTATTATTATCATTATCATTATGATTATTCATTTAATGTTGATTTTTTTTCCACAGGTGTGGAGGTTGGACCTCAACCACATGGTGTGATTCGAGCAGATATTCTACATAAAATGAGGAACGTAGTAAAGTATGCAGTCGACTTCATGCAGTATTTTAATGAAGGTACAGATACTGGTTGAGAATTACATTCTGCTACGTGCAAAGAATGATTTCATACAGAACCACAAAATCTACCAGTGGAGTTGTTCTTACAACATGCGCCCCTGCATTTTGGGATGATCATCTAAGATACATCAGAGAAGTTGTCCCAGACAAAGGCACATTTGCCCTGGGTGTTGGGGTACAGTTTTTTTTGTATACTGTGGCCTTTAGAGGCCACACATTCTTAGGCAGGGGCGGATTGGCCATAGACCCTACAGGGAATTTTCCCAGTGGGCTGATGCCCTTAGGGCCACCCTAGCCCTCCTCACTGCTGCTGGCCGGGTACATAATACTAGGGGAACAATAGAGGTCATCAGATGAAGTCCAGGCAGCATGCTGAAGATAGGGCTTGCCTGGTGTTGTGGTCCACATCTCACCTCCTAAGCCCCCTGCTCCATATCTGTATTAGAGACAACTGGAGGAGGAGGACAGAACATGGCAGCTATTGAGGGCCAACGCCGAGAGACAGCTTCTGGAGAGGTATTTTGTGCCGCACTTAGGTATTTGGTTCTGTGGGATAGTATTCCGTGTATCACCTTCTGTTGATTTGGACCTACCTACAACGTTGGGGCCACGTTTCGTTTTTTCCAGGGCCACTTTAAGTTCCCAATCTGCCCCTTTTTCTTAGGTCCACATACTGGATCTTTAGCCGGGGCAATGGAATGATGTGGGGAAAGGGGGACACCAAAGCGCCACTCTGTTTTTTCTAAAGTATTTCAAGACACCCTAACCCCCTCATAAATTGGTAGATCCAGGGCTTTTTTTCTGGCGGAACGCACCGGAACGGCGTTCCGCCACCTTTTGACATCGCAAGCTGCGATGTATCAGCGGGGAGGGACTGGGAGGAGGAGCTGGGGGCCGGTGCGTTCACTGTGCTCCGGCCCCGCAGCTCCAGTAGAGACTTATAAAATGTTTAATGAAATGAATAATGATTCCTGCTGCCCCTCAGTAGTATAACATTCAATGTATTTGTACTCACAGCCGGCTACTGACATCGTAATCCAGGCCGGCCGGGTAGACGAGCGGCAGCGTCACTGACTGACGTCACCTGCCTGGGCCGCCTGCTTCATTCATAAAGTAGGCGGCGCACTCACGTGACGTCAGTCAGTGACGCTGCCGCTCGTCTGCCCGGCCTGCCTGGATTACGATGTCGGTAGCCGGCTGTGAGTACAAATACATTGAATGTTATACTACTGAGGGGCAGCAGGAATCATTATTCATTTCATTACACATTGTATAACTGTACTGGAGCGGCAATGGGGGGTCTGTGGATGACACTGTTATGGGGTGGGGGGGGGGTATATGGATGGCACTGTTATGGGGTGGGGGGGTCTGTGAATGGCACTGTTATGGGGTGGGGGGGTTCTGTGGATGGCACTGTTATGGGGTGGGGGGGGGGTCTATGGATGGCACTGTTATGGGGTGGGGGGGTCTGTGGATGGCACTGTTATGGGGTGGGGGTGTCTGTGGATGGCACTGTTATGGGGTGGGGGTGTCTGTGGATGGCACTGTTATGGGGTGGGGGTGTCTGTGGATGGCACTGTTATGGGGTGGGGGGGTCTCTGGATGGCACTGTTATGGGGTGGGGGGGTCTGTGGATGGCACTGTTATGGGGTGGGGGGGTCTGTGGATGGCACTGTTATGGGGTGGGGGTGTCTGTGGATGGCACTGTTATGGGGTGGGGGGGTTTGTGGATGGCACTGTTATGGGGTGGGGGGGTCTCTGGATGGCACTGTTATGGGGTGGGGGGGTCTCTGGATGGCACTGTTATGGGGTGGGGGGGTCTCTGGATGGCACTGTTATGGGGTGGGGGGGTCTCTGGATGGCACTGTTATGGGGTGGGGGGGTTTGTGGATGGCACTGTTATGGGGTGTGGGGGGGGGGTGTGGATGGCACTGTTATGGGGTGTGGGGGGGTGTGTGGATGGCACTGTTATGGGGTGGGGGGGGTCTGTGGATGGCACTGTTATGGGGTGGGGGGTCTGTGGATGGCACTGTTATGGGGTGGGGGGGTCTGTGGATGGCACTGTTATAGGATGGGGGGGGGTCTGTGGATGGCACTGTTATAGGATAGGGGATCTGTGGATGCCATCCCCAGATCCTCCACCCCATAACAGTGCCATCCTCAGATCCCCCCATTAACAGTGCCATCCCGAGATCCAGTGCCATCCCCATCTGGGGGGTTTCTTTGCTGGGCTGGACTTTTATGGCCCCCCCTCCCCCCCCAAATTTTACTTGCGGTCCTAGGGTTGGGTAGAGGGGGCGGTCCTAGGGTTGGGTAGAGGGGGCGGTCCTAGGGGTGGGTAGGGGGCGGGTAGGGGGGGCGGTCCTAGGGTTGGGTAGGGGCGTGGCCAGGGGAGGGGGGGTGAGTTCCACCACCTTTTCTCTGAGAAAAAAAGCCCTGGGTAGATCACAAAGAAATCTCTTAATCAGTGGAGCACAGATAAATAATGTTGTGAGGTTGCGGAGAAGGATGCGTATTTCATAAAAAAATAAATGCAAAAAAGCAGATTTACTAAAGCAGTGGGACGTTAGATGAGGTAGACTTTATGTAGCTTCTAATGTACTGATATATTAACTACTATAAAAGTAATAACTAATATAAAAGTCATTCAATAATCCTGGTTTATGTAGCCTGATGATTTTATTTTTGTACATACATTGCAGGGACAGAGTTTCCACCCTGCAGTATAGAAGTGTACAAAGTACTGGAAAAGATAGACTATCCAAGGATGGCACTGTTATGGGGTGGGGGGGTCTGTGGATGGCACTGTTATGGGGTGGGGGTGTCTGTGGATGGCACTGTTATGGGGTGGGGGGGTTTGTGGATGGCACTGTTATGGGGTGGGGGGGTCTCTGGATGGCACTGTTATGGGGTGGGGGTGTCTGTGGATGGCACTGTTATGGGGTGGGGGGGTCTCTGGATGGCACTGTTATGGGGTGGGGGGGTTTGTGGATGGCACTGTTATGGGGTGGGGGGTCTGTGGATGGCACTGTTATGGGGTGGGGGGGGGTGTGTGGATGGCACTGTTATGGGGTGGGGGGGTCTGTGGATGGCACTGTTATGGGGTGGGGGGTCTGTGGATGGCACTGTTATGGGGTGGGGGGGTCTGTGGATGGCACTGTTATAGGATGGGGGGGGTCTGTGGATGGCACTGTTATAGGATGGGGGATCTGTGGATGCCATCCCCAGATCCTCCACCCCATAACAGTGCCATCCTCAGATCCCCCCATTAACAGTGCCATCCCCAGATCCAGTGCCATCCCCATCTGGGGGGTTTCTTTGCTGGGCTGGACTTTTATAGCCCCCCCTCCCCCCCCAAATTTTACTTGCGGTCCTAGGGTTGGGTAGAGGGGGCGGTCCTAGGGGTGGGTAGGGGGCGGTCTTAGGGGCGGGTAGGGGGGGGTCGGTCCTAGGGTTGGGTAGGGGCGTGGCCAGGGGAGGGGGGGTGAGTTCCACCACCTTTTCTCTGAGAAAAAAAGCCCTGGGTAGATCACAAAGAAATCTCTTAATCAGTGGAGCACAGATAAATAATGTTGTGAGGTTGCGGAGAAGGATGCGTATTTCATAAAAAAATAAATGCAAAAAAGCAGATTTACTAAAGCAGTGGGACGTTAGATGAGGTAGACTTTATGTAGCTTCTAATGTACTGATATATTAACTACTATAAAAGTAATAACTAATATAAAAGTCATTCAATAATCCTGGTTTATGTAGCCTGATGATTTTATTTTTGTACATACATTGCAGGGACAGAGTTTCCACCCTGCAGTATAGAAGTGTACAAAGTACTGGAAAAGATAGACTATCCAAGGAATGACAGTGGTGACCTTGCTGGAATTATTCATCCAAACCTCCAGGTATGCTCTGCTAGATTGGCTGCATATTGAAGGTGCTGTCACGGGTTTAATAGGCATTACTCTTCATATATTACCATTTGTTATTTTATTCTTTGTCCATCTGTATGTGCCTTTAAAGTATTGATCATGTGTATGCTGGACTTTCGCTCTATGTCACAAAGGGCAGAGGCGGCACTGACAATCGAGGTCCTATTCACTTATGCCCTGTATAGTGGACTGTATATGGGGCTGTGTAGTTCCCTTTTCAGTGGGTTGTGGGAAAATTGGTGATTAGTAAGTGAGGGCATACTGTAGCAATATGCCATCACTTCCTATAGGGAGAAAACCCCTTTCAATATAATATTATTATTATTATTATTATTATTATTATATATTTTTTTTTATTTTTTTTTACAGGATCAAGACTGGAAACCACTGAATCCTGGTGACCCCATGTTTATTACAATGGATGGAAAAGTTACCTGCTACGAAGGGGAAAATACAGTTTATCCAACATTTGTGAATGAGGCAGCATATTATGAAAAAGGTCAAGCTTTTGCCAAAACTGAGAAAGTGACACTCACTGCACAGTCAATTCATTGTAACTCTATATAAGAACAAGTCATTCAAGTCCTATTATGCTATTATCTTGGTGCTTAAAGAAAACCTGAAGAGTTTTTTATTTTTTTGTTTCTTTTATACAAATTATGAACGTCCTGAATCCTGGGAGCAGAATTTAGATGAAAGATCCTGGAATTTGTAGTGGACTCATCAAATTCCAGTGCGGTGGGCCATGCACTTCTGTCTCTTTTGTTACCGGATTGAGGTTGCACTTTGCAAGACAGCTGATTTTTACTGAAAGGCAAACCTTACTCCATACATTGACCATGGACTATTGGTAGTGTTCTCACCATTTGCTGCTTTTTTATCAGTTGTTCTGTCACTTTTGCAATACAGCAGTAATAAAAATGTTACCTATGTTATAAAAGGGCAGAGACCAAAAAATATTTCCCAGGGTTCAAATTGGAATTGATGTTGCCAATGCCAGAGCCGTGTGTATGATCCTGTATGGGGGCACACGGATTCCCTGTGGCTCTGTATTATGGAACAATAGGCACTCCTCCTTCCCACTGAAGTCAATGACACAGAGGAGCTGTAAGTACACCTGTTCACCACTGTTATGTCGACCGCAAGCTGGTAAATTGGAAAGAAACGGGTGCACTTGCATGAGCGCTGTGTTCTCTTCAAACAGCAGATCAGCGGGAGTCGGACACTGACCTATCCTGAGGATAGGTTATCAGTATAGGTACCAATCAACCCCTCTAATGGCAGGGGCTACATGAGGACTCTTTCCTTAATAAATAATTACAACTCAAGCTTCACCGGACTAGAGATCTGTCCAGTTTACAGCACTAACGTAGTCAACTTGCAGGAGTTATTGGTGGCAACCATGGCATCTTTCTTCTCTAGTAATTCATGCAATAAAAATAAGCTTAAGTACTAATTTCATAAAAAATATATAGTTTTATTATCACTTTTTTCACAATGCCTTACAATGTATTTTAAATAAATATATTTAACAGAGAAATAAGTTGCAGTCATTGACTCCTTGTTAATATGACATTATTATCTTCAAGAAACCATATTGCAGATATTAGAGGTAGGATTCACTTATGAACTAAAACGCAAACTTAAATGACAGTGAAAAGCACAAAATAATAAATATACCAAAAATGTGTACACCTAAAATACAAACTTCTACAAATATTATGATATAAATAGTGTAAAAAAACACATAAAAACAATGTAAAAATCAAACATATTAAGTCTGTTTGCTGTCACGTAGCACTAGATTTGTGCATCCCTGAGATTACAAATTCCTAGCACCAAGCATTTACCAGAGCAGCATCCATAGAAGGGTGTGTTCACATCTGCGTTCTGGCTTTCCGTTATAAAATGGTTATAATGGAATCCATAAGATGGAAAGACGGATCCGTTCTGCTGCCCATAGACTTGTATTATGAAGGAATGCAAAACGGAAGCCTGTCGACAGGACTTTGTTTTCTGTTTTGCATAACGGGAACCAGACGGATCCGTTATGATTCCCATAGACTTCTATCATGGCGGATCAAAATGGAATGCCTCTAAAGGCTTCCGTTATTTTCCATTATAAATAACAGAATCCGGAACGCAGATGTGAGCCCACCCTAACATAGTTAATAATTCTGAAGAAAAAAAATATCATAAAAAACCATCAGTAAAATGCATCAAATGAAATATCACCTACAAACTTTATATAATAGGAGTGCAAAATATAATGAAATACATGGGCTTCATCTACCAAATGGATTACAGATGCAGGCCTTTAGATCAGAGATGTCCACATAGGCTAATAACTTGTAAGTAGTAAGTGATTGGGTCCCAAGTCACTTCCAAAAGGTCTTGTGAATGGATAACATGACTTATGGACTAATCTGTAGTTTTACGGAATGTGCACATTGTATACTAAGGACTCATGAGTAAGCCATTATACATAGAGTAAGCCATTATATAAAGTGCAAACGTTTGGTAAAAGAAATGTAAACAAGTAGAATAATAATAATATTAACCTCATCACAGAACAATTGCTGCATATGCAACATCAATTATATTTTCTCTCCCTTTAACAACATTTTTGGGGATTCGCTTGTTATGTTGAAAACTTTTCACAGTTTGGATGATGGCCAGCACACACCACAGAGCAGAGGTAGGTCGTGTTTTACACCATGCTACTTAAGTTACAAAGTTCAATGTGGCAGAAGAGCGTCCTATTGGAATTGCTGGAACAGCATCCAGGAGGCCAGAGACTTCTGTATATTATTCCCACTCTCTAAACCGTGGTTTCATAGGTTTGTCCTGCTGAATCTTTGAGATCAATTGTAACATGTTGGTCTCTTTCATAACCATCCACTTCATCATCAGTAATCAAGTTAGCGTAGCTTGTCCCTGGAGGAAGAACAACACATCCTGTTACCTGTGCTTGTATTGCTTCTTATGTTTATTACTATATATTATATGCTCAGTTTAAAGTATTAAATGCAAATAATGTTAAAAAGTAAGGCCTGATTCACACATACGTGGACTATGGTCCGTGAAAACCCATCCTGCTGAGTGCACGAGCGCACAGCGTCATTGGTTGCTATGATGCCATGCGCTTCGTACAGCCGCCGCTGTACAGTAATACACTGGTATAGATCATGCGAGTGTATTACTGTACAGCGGCGGCGGCACAAAACACACTGCGTCATGGCAACCAATGACGCCATGCACTCAGCAGGCTTTTCACGGACCGTGGTCTACGTATATGTCAATGAGGCCTTACTTTCTGAAAAGAAAAGGATCTTCACCCAGTAATGTGATGCAACCCCCACATATTCCAAAATCCTATTTCAGATTTCAATGTTAGGTTTTTAGAAAGGTAAAGCCTTTAGATTGTACAAAATCACACAGAGGCTTTAAGAACTATACTCGCCTCGAAACAATAAGGCATCCGATGCAACGTAATGCAAATTCCTTCATGTCAGATTTCATGGAGATGTACAGCATGGCCCTTAGACAATTTAAAGGGGTTGTGCCACTAATATAACAGATATCGCTGCTGTATCACTTTCCCCAAATACCACCATTTGTCAAAACTGCCTTATTCTAAAGTTATCAGCCTACCATTGTACCCTGTGGCAAATCTGTTTTGATATTCAGTTGCTGTAGGTTACATCCTGCAGTGGAGCCTTGTCATGTGGGACATAGGAAGCCTCATTGGTAAGAACATGGGGTGTGTTAGTTTCACATGATCTGCTGATGTCAGGACACATCTCATAGCCCTAAAGCAGAGTTCCTCAACTCCGGTCCTCAGGACCCACCTGCTGGTCACGATTTGAGAATATCCCACAGAATGAATACTTGTGGTAAGTCCTCATGAATGGACACTAATTATATCAGCTGCTCAATACTAAGGAAATCCTGAAAACATGACCGGCAGGTGGACCCTGAGAACTGGAGTTGAGGAACACTGCTCTAAGGCATAACGGGACAGCAGACACATGACAAACGAGGAAGTAGGGTTCAAGCATGGAGGATAAGAGAAAACTGCAAATGAAAGTTACATTTGAAAACAGACTTTAGAGTGAAAAGTAGTTTATGGCACAACCCCTTTAAGGTTCAACGGGGTTACAGAGTCAGTATTATGTTGCACAACCTCTGTCATGTCATAGAGACATGTCAGATGTTGTAATGAGTGGGGGGCCCTATACTGAGATCTCCACCAATTGCGTAAGTGAAATAGAGCTGTGCTGTTTCTGCTCCTTTTCACTTTCGTAGTTTTTAACTCTTGTAGGAGATCCAAAAAAAAGCCATCTGTAGCTGAAAGGGGACAGAGGTCATCTGAGTGGCCAGCTCTTACATTCTCATGATCAGTGGGGGTCTCATCATGTAGGGTGACCAAGTACAACTTCCGAATTTTCTCTATAATATGTCAGATGTTGTAAATAAAACATTCCCAGGGTTTTTTGGGAATACGGTTGGTTTTAATAAATATGCTCATGTTGTTGTTTATCATGTATATGTTCCCCCTTTTTTTTTTCAGTTTGGACTTCCCTGACCCATTTTTACTGTGTAAACAAATCACTTTGGGTTGTTTACCTCCTTGTTTACTTAGCACTTCCTGTTGCTGTATCCAACCAAACCCATGATGCACTTCTCCTTTCCCTGTCACAGCTCCTGCTCCGCCCCTAACAATGCTCTACTAGTTTATATACATTACAAAGTTACAGCTACCTTCATAAATTATTGTTTTAAAGGATGTTGATTTAAACTAGAACATCCATTTGAAGAGTCAAAAATGGATCTTATGACTCTGTAGCTCTTTATATTGAAAATTGCTAGTCTTACCATATGAGGAATCTACAGTATGTAACAAATCCCAATCTTCTGAGGAACTCTAGGGTTAACAAAGTCTGTATCAGGGCTTTGCCCCTCCATGTGCCATTTTTACTACTGGTGTCTTCTAATGGGGCTGAGGGCTCCCTCGAGCACTCGTACCGGGTGGCAGTTTCTATCTCTGCACCTCCTATAGCTACCTCCTGGACATTTTCTTATTTTGAGCTAGACTTTAACATATTTCATGTAATTAAAATCTCATGTACGTACCAGGATGCATATCAAACCCAGGTTCTTCATTTATGCAGGTAACATGATTGTGCCATTCTGTCCATTTCACCTCATTTATCCTGTTCATGAAACAACAGGGCATTAATAATATGACAGTGTGCTCATCATTATATGACAGCAAGGACTTAGTACAAGATGTATAATTAGTCAGCGGAAAGTACTTTAAATATAGTAGTATCTAACACCAGTATCATCTCTGGCCTTCATTTACAGTTTGTAAAAATCAATAATGGCATTTTCCATATGGTTCTAAAAATCTGATTATCAGATACATTACAGGCTCCAGAAAAAATCATCCTGTTCACATTAATTGAATAAGTGACTCATTAAAACTTACCTTAAACACATTCTGTTGTCATTTTTGGAAACAGTGCAAGATTCTCCGAGCTGAAATTTACCCTTTAACCACATAGGTAAATTCTTCTCAAACTCCAGTATAGTCCTAGCTCTCTGCAAGTAAAAAAAAAAATTGGTTATTATTATTATTATTAATAAACTTAAATTCATAATTTTTTTTATTTAGTAAAGTTTATATTAGCCATGATTCTTTTTATGAAACTAAACCGAATTATATTTTTGCCTTTAAATCACCATTCACATCACTGTCTACCAATATACACATATAACTCCCACTTCTAGCTAGGATATGATCCAAGGGCATGTAGAAGCTACAATAGAGATAGACCATGCAGTTGTTATGGGGTCCCTGGTTGACTGGATCCCCTTTTTAATAGGGGTTTCTTCTTCACAGGTCCTAAAAACTCAATAAACATAGAAAGAAGATGGTGGCAAAAAAAATTTCCACGTTTTCCTATAGGATGTGGTCGTATTAGACAGCATCAGAAGGGGAGACTTATTTTAATCTTGACTTTGGGGAGTTTGTCGCTAATGATGTGATATAAATTATGATTAGAATTCATATAATGTTCTTAAGTAAGGCTAAACAAGTCCAAAGGAGTGCTTTCACCGGGCACAGGAATGGAAATGCTACAGCCTACACCAAGTGAGATATATTTTAAAGTTAACTTGGGTTTGTAAGTGTAAGAGTTTTATTCCATATAGAGCAGATCACTATACTCACTTGTATTCTCCATATGTGCTCACTTTCTTTTGAAATCTTTTCCACGGTTTCTCCCATCAATGCAATTAACATGTTTAGAAGAAGCACGAATGTGAGTATAACATAAGCGATCAGAAGAAGAAGGAACAAGACAGGGTATTTAGAGTCATGCTGCATTTCCAGATCTCCAAGCCCAATCGTCAGTTTGAAAAGTTCTACAATGGCCGTGCTGAAACTCTTGTAGGCGCTGCATTCGTCACCATCAGCGCAGTTCTCTATCAGAGAAGCAAGAGCTGTTCCAAGATAGAAGAACATATGTTAGTATATACTCATGTATCACTTGTTAGTACCTTGTCAAATCTTTCCTCAAATTTCAATAAAGAAAAATGCAGTTGCTCGTTATTGGTCCACCAGGCTCAGGTTTTCTATCACAGATGACTTAAAAAGGGAAGGGATATATTTCAGGGACCCATACTGAATGTCTATGGGGGACAAGGTAAGAAAGCATAGAGGATATAAGAGGGTTATTTATGTTAAATCTATTGAGTCCTTTTTTTTTTAGACTAAATTCTAAAGCAACATATAACATTGCAAACAGGAGTAATCTGATGGATCTCTGTGTGAGCAGAACATAGGTACTGTAGATGAGGTCATTTAAAGAGGACATTTCACCACTCCTGACCTGCCTATTTTAATAGCTACATGCATTCCCCCGTACTAACAATTCTGGAGCCGCTATTCTTATGGCTCTATGTTGTGCCTTTCCTTTATTATTTGCACTAGAAGTTATGAATGAATTGTTATTAGCCTTCAGTAAGGGTACAGAGGGGAGGTGGCCAGTTGGGGGGGGGGGGGTGGGGTGGGGTGTCCCTGCACAAGCTAAAAAAGGCGGCACTGATTGGATAGAGTGAGTCTGTGCAGGTACACCCCCCCAACTGGTTACCTCCCCTCTGTACCCTTACTGCAGACTGCTAGCAATTTATTTATAACTTCTAGTAGAAATAATAAAAGGAATGGCACAACATACAGACATAAGAACAGTGGCTCCAGAATAGTTATTACATGGGGAATGCATGAAGCTAATAAAACAGGAATGTAAAGAGTGGTGAAAGGTCCTCTTTAATGTGACAACCACAGTTGCTATCAGTGGAGGAGAAAGTAATCTGCTGCTTTGACAAATCCAGTTACGGATCCATTTCTGAGTCTGCATGGGGTGTAAAGGAAACTGTGGTGCCCCTACACCTGCTGGACACTGAAGCTCACCCATCCCTAAATTATAGTTATAAAGATGTATAAGGTGTGGTGGACATACTGTATTCAAACGGAGAGGAAAAGTTTGAGACATTATCATCAATACCCAATAACAAAATAAAGTATACGTACCCACTCCAAATCCAAACAGAAACAAAATGTACACGAATAAGAACTTCAGAACATCATTCAAGATGACCTAAAAGAAAGGGAAAAGTAACATAATGTTACTATTAAGGTCTAACTTCCTAGTCATTATATCCATGTAACAAATTGCTATGTCCTATACCTTGGCATAGTAACAATATGGGTATAGGACTATAGCTTAAGGACAGTCATAAACTGGGAATTCTCTCATATTGCCACATATAAGGGCTGTTGACCATAGCAACAAATCAGATACTACGTAGCACTACAGTATTTTCACTCTTGCTACTTTTCTGAACCATCTCATCATTTTGCAAATCCATAGGATACTTTTGCCCAAGGGTCAAACATATGATCTTCTAAGACAAGTCGGTACCAGTTTCTTATAGTTTATTGTTAAGAGAAGGTGTATATTGGTGGCATTTGCAAGTATAAGCAGAAGCTCCATCGCTTACCTTTTGGATCATAACACTGTAGATTCCCAGAGACTGAAATCCTCTTGTGTAATACAACATATTTGCCCATCCCAGTGCCATGGCTAATACAAGAAATGCCAGATATTCTTTGACACCAAAAAGGTAACAGAAAACTGATGCTATAACCAGGATCGCTTGGATGAAACTAGAAGGGGAAAAAGTATCCTCACTTAGATATCATGGATCAACTTTATTAAGAGTCATATTATAGTCATTGGTATTTTATGCAAACATTTGTCTGCATATGGATATTATGGTATGACATTTCTACAAGGATAGGTGGCGTTCACACGACTGTATCCTTTTTGCATCCCACAAATTGCACATCCGTAAAACACAGATACTGGCCATGTACGCTCCACATTTTGTGGATCAGCACGTCCTACTCTTTGTTAGAAATGTCTATTCTTGTCTGCAAAAGGGACAAGAATAGGACGTGTTCTATTTTTTTTGCGTGGCTGGGGAACGGACAGTGTGCTGTCCACATCTTTTGCAGCCCCATTGAAATTAATGGGTCCACACCCAATCCACAAAAAATGCAGATTGGATGCGGACTGAAACTCTAGTCGTGTGAATGCCCCCTTAGCTCTATACTAAAAGCACTGAATGTAGTATGAAGCAGACCATGCATGGAGCAATATGTTAAATCTGTTACACTATTTATAGATAATTCACATGAATATCTACACTCCTGTATATGCTCAAAGGTGTAACCTGAAGCTTCTGAGCTCCAGTGCAAAACCTGTAACAAGGCCCCCCATCTACCATGGGCCATTTATACTACTGGTGTCTTGTTCTATGGCTGTGCAGTCTGGCTTCCCTCAGGCACCCCTCTAGCTACTCCCCTGTATACACAGATTTGGTCAATTGGAACAGCTGTCTCATTTCAAACCTGATACAGAATTGGAGGAATGTTTTAAACGGCATCATACTTACAAGAGAACATGGAACCAGGCGTCTGACAGCACTGAACGAAGATCCGAAGGCCTCACTAAGAAAATAACCACACCCTAGGGGAAAACAAAGCAGTTATTTAGTATCAATTTATTCAACTAAACTGTATATATTTGTTACCCTATATCGTAAACTACATCGTAAATAAGAATCTTGAAATCAGACCATTTAGGAATAAATATGAATACCCTTCATAAAGTTCATAAAAATTTTGAACTATGCCTAAAGCAGATCTTTGATCAGACTGGGACAGGTCGTCCCCTATTCAGAGGATACACCAGACACATACTCTATCAGTCCAGTGTATGCAGGAGGAGAACACTTCCCCTGCTCTCATTCCAGTGATTGATGGCTCGCTGCTGCGTATACAAATACTAGTAGTCAGATATGGCACATTGTTTAATGTGCTGTTTTGGTTATTGGAGAGCTGAACTGTCCCTCTTACTGTGCTACCCTTAAATGGAGCAGCATAATCCAATGACAGATCCGCTTTAAAGGCTATGTACACTTTCGAGGTCAATTTTATTTTTCTGACTACATTTTACTTATTTTAGGCAAAAAAAAATGTTTCAGTTGTTCTTTATTCAAAACATTCAACTGTTCTGTCACAAAGGGTTAACTTTTTGTCTAGCTGTGTGAATTGTACTCTCACTTTCACGTTGTGCTGGTCATCTAATAAACCTTATCTCTAAATTACTAGTACTGTAGTTCAAGAACACTTATTTAAGCCAAATTCTATCAGTGAGATAAGAATTGAGCTAAAATTTGTGTTTATTAGGTCAGAGATCAGAGATAAGGCGCCATCAGCTCAGCTGCCTGATGGAATCTCAAACTGTACAGAGAAAGGGCCTCAAAGACCAATTGAAAAAAGTATTTTTAGCTCAAAATGAGTACTATGCAGCAAAAAAAAATATACCCCCAAAGATATACATAGCCTTTAACTAATTTCACAGATTATATTTTAAAGTAGATATGTTGACTGAATATGATGCCCTAATTAGGGTTACAGGTCCTCTAGTGCTTGTAAATCAATGTCCAGTGAAGTTAGTAAAAAAGGAAAAAACAGTATTACAGATTTAAAGTCCACAATATTAAAGGGGTTTTCCAGGATTTTCATATTAATGGACTATCCTCAAAATAGCTCACAATATGAGATTGGTGGGGTCAAACTCCCGACACACCTACCAGCTGTACAAAGAGGCTACTGCGCTGCGTGAGGGCATAGGCCTCTTCCTAGGCCAGCGACGTCAAGTTCATCAGTCACATAGCCGAGGCACAGCTCTGTCCCAAAGTTAAATCAAGTGGACAGCACTCTGCTTGATAAGTTCCAAGGAGGCCGCGGCGCTCACTGGAGCTATGCTGAGTACCACGGCTTCTACAAACAGCTGATAACCAGACCCCTACCAATCTCATACTGATGACCTCTCCCAAAGGGTAGGCCAGAAATAGGAAAATCCTGGAAAACCCCTGTCTTACCTATCTACAGTACCCGCCTGAGTTAAGGAGTCAAGCTGCTTATAACTACTAGGAATATGTATATATGATACTCAACAAAATGGTATAAATAAGTTGCTGACACATTGCTTAGCCCATGATTTTAAGGGCAGTATAGAGCTTTATTGTGGCTAGTTGTAATACCAGACACAGCCCATGGACCAATGTGGTGCTCTTCCTGGGGAAAAATATGCATGCCTTTTTTCTAACCTCAGAAAAGCCCTTTATGAACAACCATTTTTCCATTTAGTAGTGAGTTGGGTCATGGAGAGCAAGCAACTGTTCAACAAACTAAGATCTTGAGAGGAAATTCATGAAGGAGATATTTATTACCTACAATAATTTTCTACAGCAGAAATTTCTTATAAGTTGACAATGTGAAGCGGGTTTCCCGTTGGTTTCTATACCTACATCTACACCATATCTGATTGCTCAGTATATGCTATAGGAGGATACGTTTATGTCACATCATAGCTGAGAAGCTTGATACAATCACAACACATGGAAGTGATTCATCTACATAATAACACATTGTAATTCATAACTCTTGTATTACTCACCTCTTTGATCATCAGGTATGTGGCACAAACAATGATAAACATTTGCCCGACTAGCTGGAGCCACCCTCTCTCATATGTTAGACTTAAGGGATATAGAGCCTGTGGTCGTAGAAGAGACATGTTAGTGTTCATGCTATGGACACACTGTAAATCTTCAATCATGTTATTGTGTAAGCAATCAATGCACAACATTATACAATATAGATATAATTCAAAAACTAAAAACTCAGGGGTGACTATACCTTACTCCCGTATTCCCTCTCAACCAATATTGTCAAAATGGTCCAGAAAGCTGAGATATACAGAGTGGTTTGGTGGCATCCGAAAATTGTAGGGCTGTTGTGCCAATATGGGACATGGGGACTACGGTCACTAATGATACTACTTTAAAGAAAACCAGTCACATTGAAAATTCCATCCAAACTGGAGGCAGCATGTTATAGAGCAGGGGTTGCTGAGCGGAAATTCCGTTTTCTGGCACAAATGAAGTCAGAAATCTGTGGCAGTTCTGAGCTGTCATAGATTTCTGGTTAGGTGCACAGACTGCAGGAGAATTTATAATGAGGCATGCACCTCAACATAAATTAGTTGCATCCTCCAGTGGTGCAGGGGATATCAAGACTGGCGCAATTGTTCTTTCCATTTCACAGGACAGCAGCTCTACATTGTGAGGATCCCATCAAACTAACTCATATCTCAGCTTCTTGGACACAAGGGTGGGACAAGTCTTCTTGGCACCCAAGGTGGTTGGCTTCAGACTCTGTACCTAAAGTTCAGAATGACATTTCACCAATCCCTAATGTTCCTACTTATACAGGAAAACACTAATAGGTAAAAATAGTAAAGGCAGAGAAATCCTTGCTAACAAAAAAACAAAAACAAAAGGCTGCCTACTCCATCTACCACTTGTCACATCCCTGCTTGAACCCATGGGAATATGACTTGGATCAAGTAGAATATGGGCATTATATCACAACTTGTATAGGACTTTAATATTTTTATGAAATTTATGGTCATGCTGAGCCCTCAGTACCAGGAGACTCTCTTGTCAGGGGCTCTCCGCTCAGGCAGAGTAATCTTCTAGTATGAGACTCTGTGATGTTCTTACTCAATGCTATGGCATAAGGTTAAGGTTTTCCTGATGGGAGAAGGCTCTTAGGCTGCATATATGATTATATCTTTAAATGAGTGAGACATACCTGTTCTCCACGTGGTCGGTAGTAGGAGACTAATGTAAGGACGACATTGTAGGTGAATGACAGAAGAAAAGACAAAAAGAACATATATCTTGCAAACTTTTTCCATTTCAACTGAAGAAGTGTATGAAGAGGCTCCAAAGCCAACAGTTCATGACGATTCTAAAAGATAAGAACACAAAAAGAAAATACACTTAAATTGTTGTCCACTCTTTTGCTTTTGATGGCCTATCATCAGTATAAGCCATCAATATCTAATTTTATGGGGTCTTACACCCCCATACCTCTGCCGATCAGCTGTTTGGGAGTAACTCAGGCACCAGAACTACACAGCTCTGTCCACTGTCTCCTTCAAGTGAATAGAAGCAGCATTGCGATTACCAGCTCTGTCCTATTTCTGGTGCTAGAGCTACTCCCAAACAGCTGATTGGCAGGGGTGCGGGGTGTTGAACCCCTACCAATCATATATTAATGTCCTATCTTGAGGCTATGCCATCAATATAAGAGAAGTAGGCACCTCATTTAAACTTAGTTTTGCAACATTACTCTTTCAGTTCTATTACTATTTTTTCCTATTGATTGGTTGTAATATTCCTGGTACTTACATCAATCCTGGTGTTGTAAACCACTATTTCAAGTATTGAGTTCCTGGAACAAGTATCTACATCCTTCAGGTCGTACAGTGAAGATGAAACAGGTCCATAAGCCCAGTCTGTGAACTTCCTGGAAAGCACTCTGTTCTCCTTTTCTTTTATTTCTCGGCTCAAAATGTAATGAAGAATCTGGATCAATACATCAAATATAGAAATTTAGGTAACAAAAAATAATAATGAATGAATGAAAAGGTTCATGTCTGAGCTGGTCTTTTGCAATAGATCAGGATTTATGTCTTACCTCAGTCTTTCCTGTTTTGGCTGCCAGTTGCATTGGAGTGAGGCCTTCATTATTCTCAATACTTTCCAAAGACTTGTTCTTACAGGTTCGTAGTATTGTATCATACATACGTATGATGAAGACATTTTGTGCTTCTGAATTCTCTGCAACGGTCACCAAGGCATGAAGGACAGTGTTGCCCAAAGAGTCCTGGATGGTGACATCTGTCTGGATGTTTTCCATGAGAAGCTGCACCACATCAGGTTGGTTGGTACATGCGGCAAGAGCTAATGGTGTTTCACCTTAAAAAAGACAAGAAAGACATTAAAAACTGGTCCTATATATAGCTATATAAAATATAGGTGTTGATAACCACTTTGGGAAGCCTCTGTTTGCACATGCTTCAGGTTCTGTTCCATCAGGGGTTTTTTTGTGTGATTTTTATGGTAAAATCACCCAGTATACAGTGCTTTTCCTGCTGTGAAATCCACAAGAAACTAGAAGAATACTTGAGTTATAGAAGTCAATGGGATCCATGAGGATTTGTTGGTATATACTGGAGACATACTTGTCATGGCTGCATTAAGAACGAAAGTCATGATGGTAGTGTGATCAGAACCTTCATGAGCAACTCCCATGGAACTAAACTAGGAAACTTTTCCTGCTGACTCCCTTTCTAGGCAGAAAGTAATAGTGATACCAGAATTTTAACAAATTTAACATGTCAAGAATGTGAGACCTCTGGTTTTGTAGAAGCATTATAGAATATATTAATTGTTCAAGAGCTCTATAATTCTCACCAATAAAATAGGACAACTTACCAAAATAGAATCCTTCATGTTTATGCTTTGGATTAAAGAATCGGCCTTGTGCCCGAACATTGATATTGGCTCCCTTTTTGATTAAGCACTTCACCAGGTCACTTTGTCGTCTCTCAATTGCTATATTCAGTGCAGTCTGACCTGGAGGAAATAATGTCAGGTATGCACTTATCATCACATGTATCAACAACAAGGTAACAAAAACATCCACCAATTTTAAAGAAATTGTCCAAGTCTCATCCACTTCCCTTGTACCTCCAATGTTCAATGCTTTCTGCTTATATCACATGACTGAGTGACCTAGCTCATAATTTATCACATAGTTGTTTCTCTGGTAACATTCAACCAGCATCACATTATATAAATTTATATTTTTAAAGACATTTACTTTAAAAGGGTTACCAAATTGATAGCCTGTCCTTAGGATAAGCCATCAATATCAGATCAGTGGGCATGTGGGGTATTGGAGCCCCACCTGTCTGATATTGATGGCCTATCCTGATGATCAGCAGAGGTAGCTTTGATACCCTATGTTGGCGGTGGAAGTACACAACTCCCATTGAATGGTAGCACTACTGCAGTTACCAGCTCTGTCCACTACACAATGGATGTGGTTGTGTAGATGGTTTGGGTTGTCAGACTTGTCCTGGGGCCATTGATGTTAAAATCTAGAACAACCCCTTTAAGCTCTTTTTTATTAAATATTGGTTGCTGAATATATCTATCTTTCTATCTATTTCATTGAACAATGTAAATTCTTTCCTTACATGTTGATTTTAGCTTATCCCTACATTCTTTCCCCAGTGTTTCTACTAAGTAATACAATGAGTATATCTCCAGTATGATAGGTCAGCTATTTTGTTGTAGACCAAGATTTAATTCCAACAAAGTCACTGCTACCACATGTGACATATTATAAAAAATGGATTATTACAAACAAATCAGATTTTCATAGCCACTACTTTTTACCTTAGTGGTAGCTGGTGGCTGGGGTTGATAACACAAAGAGTGTGTACTGTATGTTGGACCTTAGGGGTCATTGTTGGGGAGAAAGACCAGTAGGAAGGAGATATTAAACATACAGTATACGTATGTATAATAGTCCTTGGGTCTGAGTTACTGACTCTTATTAATGAGAGTAAGTTCTTATTTTGCATTGTAATCATTTCCCAGTCTAACGGTATAATCGATTATGGAAGCTCCTTGTTACCTTTATAATTTTCTTCTGTGTACTCAGCGTTAATTAACCTGGCCAGAAATCCATTCTCCTCAGCAAATGACAGCAGAATGCAGACTATCTCTGGGGTGTTGTCATTAATGTTCAGCAATGCCTTCATCAAACATGTTTTCCCGGTGTCTTTTGATGTTAATTTATACATGAAGAAATCTGCAATTTAACCCAGATGTAACATAAAGAGATATATAAGTTTAATGATATTTCTGCAGTTTTATAAAGTCTTAAAGGGGTTCTGCAGGTTTTTTAAACTGATGATCTATCCTCTGGATAGATCATCAGCATCTCATCGGCGGCGGTCTGACACCCGGGTCCCCCGCCAATCAGCTGTTTGAGAAGGCAGCGGCGCTCCAGCAACGCTGTGGCCTTCTCGCTGTTTACCGCAGGCCCAGTGACGTCACGACTAGTATTAATGGTTTGGGCGGGGCTAAGCTCTGTTCACTTGAATGGAGCTTAGCTCCGCCCAGGCGATTGGATACTAGTAGTGACGTCACTGGGCCTGCGGTAAACAGCGAGAAGGCCGCGGCACTACTGCCAGCGCCGCTGCCTTCTCAAACAGCTGATCGGCAGGGGTCCCGGGTGTCGGACCCCCGCCGATAAGATGCTGATGATCTAGCCAGAGGATAGAACATCAGTTTAAAAAAACTGCAGAACCCCTTTAAATATTATAAAACAAAAAGGCCAATGAAAATGAATTGTTCACTTAGAGAGAATAAACAGATGGCTCACTATGAGTAATCACGCTAGGTGCTCTGGACAAAAAGAGCCACCCCTTGCTCTTGTTGGGATAAATTGGTGAGTGAAATTGGACCGGCACTCAAAACACCCAGAGAACTGTGGATCCAAACTTATTTATTTAAGTACAGTAAAATATATCGAGTGTGTGTATTGGCATCAAAGATACAATTTTATCGATAGAATATCGATTATAAAAAATCGACTACAATGAATCGATCCAATAAAATCGAATAGGTTAAAATACATACATAAAAATACAGATAAAATACAATATCCTTAATCGATAAAATACTCGATTTTTCTGGAGACCTGAGTATTTTTTTCAGTTGAAGTCCCAGTACAATAAACCCATGTATATGGGTGAGTCCCAGTGGAATTAATCAAAGCTGTGTCCTAGTGGAAGTAATCAAAGCTGTACCTGTACCTGTGCGTGAACTCGACTGCTATTTCTACATGGCCATGTACTGAAACCAACTATACAAGGAAAAGTTTCTGTTTGACTCACGGAACCTACAGACGGACCAAGTCCTGTGATACTTTGTGACGAGATCCTGAGAGCTGCTGCAGAGGGAAACCAACATTGCTGGACTGGGATGTGAATGGTGGGACGCCACCTGAAATAATTCCCATTTAAAGAACCTCTCGATCAGCGCCAAAGGTTGTGAGTAATAAATATACGCTTAATCGTGAAAGCTGGTGCATTTTATTAATCATGCAGGCCTGAAAAGGCAAAATCATGTTCCTTATATAAAGCTCTGAGGACACAGCTTTGATTACCTCCACTGGGACACAGCTTTGATTAATTCCACTGGGACTCACCCATATACATGGGTTTATTGTACTGGGACTTCAACTGAAAAAAATACTCAGGTCTCCAGAAAAATCGAGTATTTTATCAATTAAGGATATTGCATTTTATCTGTATTTTTATGTATGTATTTTAACCTATTCGATTTTATTGGATCGATTCATTGTAGTCGATTTTTTATAATCGATATTCTATCGATAAAATTGTATCTTTGATGCCAATACACACACTCGATATATTTTACTGTACTTAAAGGGAACCTGTCACTGGGATTTTGGGTATAGAACTGAGGACATGGGTTGCTAGATGGCCACTAGCACATCCGCAATATCCAGTCCCCATAGCTCTGTGTGCTTTTATTGTGTAAAAAAAACTATTTGATACATATGCAAATTAACATAAAAGAGTCATATCTTACTTGTGTGACTAGAGAAGAGTCATATTTTCAAGCTCTGACTCATCTCAGGTTAATTTGCATATGTATCAAATCGGCTTTTATACACAATAAAAGCACACAGAGCTATGGGGACTGGGTATTGCGGATGTGCTAGCGGCCATCTAGCAACCCATGTCCTCTGCTCTATACCCAAAATCCTGGTGACAGGTTCCCTTTAAATAAATAAGTTTGGATCCACATTTCTCTGGGTGTTTTGAGTGCCGGTCTAATTTTACTCACCAAAATAAATTGTTGATACCTGAAAACAGCAAATCAGAACTCAGTATATAAAAATGTTACTTGATTGAGATTATTGGGACCTTGTGCCGCTTTCTTTGTGAATGTGGAAGACGAATCTTTAGCTTCTTGGAGAAGTCTCTTCAACGAGTCCACGTCTCCTTCAGATACAGCTTTAAACAATAAATTTTTCGGGGGCCGTTTTGCAGTTTTCTTTGGATTTAATGAGTCAGGGCTTTAGAAAAAAATCATTTGAAAACATGGTGTTATTATAAACCAGAGTTACATATGTAAAGATCATGTGAAACTAAAACAGGATGTTTTAAATGAGGTCATTTATAAGATGCCTCAATGTAGCTGACAGATAGCATATGCATTTGATCTATCTCCTGTTGCCCACCCTCAGTGAAACATTATGGTTATTAAAAAATCCTAAGTGATATGATCATGGAAGAGATGTAAAGTCACTCTACCCAAGAGCTAGGGATTTTTGTAACTGTTCCTGGATCAACTAGGACATAAAAGTATATTATGAAGCTGAAGTAGCTGGATGCTTTATTTGATCTGTATATACAAATAGCTCCCAACAGTCCTGTTTTTCAAGAAACTGCCCTACAAACAGTAATCTAAGAGGCTGGGCTTAAGCAGATTTGCATGAAAATGGACATCACTATGCCATTTTAGGGTGTATACAGGCATAGTAGGTGTGAAACTTAAATAGTCACTAACCTTAGGACAATGTACATAATGCAAGTGAATATAAGAAACTTAGCAGAAAAAATGCCTCTTTCTCCATTTATCTGGCTCCCTATCACCTACCCCTCCTAAACTACGATAATATTCTCTATCTTCAGAGACCGAGATGGACTGTCAGAGCACTAAAGGATCAGATTACATGCTGCTAATAGATGTCTACGGAGAGCAGAGAATTGAGCTGACAGTTTATCTTGGCCTCTCAAGACAGAGAATGTTAGTTTAGGGGGAAAGGAAATATGCCTGATAAGTGGAGAGAGACGCATTTCCTAAAGGTCCTTTTACATGTGACAATATAGCAGGCAATTGTTGGGAAGGAAGTATTCCTTCCCTGCCAGCGCTTGCCTGTCAGTGAAGGAGACCGTCGCATTTACATGCAGTGATCTCCCTCTTATTCACAGTGCGGGGAGGAGCGATCAGTAATGCAATCACTTATCCCCATACATTATCATTGTTTGCCAACAGCAGAGCGTATTTAATCGGCACAATCTGCTGCCAGAAAATGATGATTTAAGCGTTCGCATAAACGAGCATATTACAGAATGAACGAGCATTTCGCTCATTCATTCTTTACATCGCCAAATAATCACTAATGAGTGTTCCTATAAACGCTTGTTAGCGAATATCTGGCTGATTCTTGGCCTGAGTAAAGCAGCCTTTAAAGTAAGATAAGATAAGATATATTATAAAGTTTCTTATAGTCATGTGGATGGTATGTTTAGATGCTTCTAGATAAACCATTCTGAGCTCTTTGACATTACAACTCAAGAATATACACACAATATTAATCACCAATTAAAAAAAAGAAAACAAAAGTCATAAGAAATGTTTATACATAAGGCATACACATACATTATGATGATCATTGTGATCGTGGCGATCACAGGTTTTCCAATAACATACAGTATACTGTATAAGAGGAAACACTGATCATTATACTATCCTGTTTCATATAGAAAAGGTTCTTACCCATTATTATATCGCTTTAACAAATAGTCTGTCACTTCTGGAGGGGTTTGTGGAGAATCGATATCCTCACTTTTTCTGCTGTCACTATTTAATGTGGAAAAAATTTAAAGGGTTCAAAAATGTCACAAAATTATATCTATAAATTTATCAATGTATTGTGGAAATGAAATATGTAAATCAGCAACACATTACTAATCAGTCATTGTCTGAATATATTGACTTGTCATTAGAAAAAAACAACTTTAACGGGAATGTCTGCCCTCGAACAACATTTTTTATTTTTAAAGGGGCTGTCCAACACTTTACAAGTGATGACCTATACTCCGTATAGGCCATCAATATCTGATCAGTGGTGGTCCGACACCCTGCACCCCTGCCGGTCAGCTGTTCTGCAGTAGCTCCGGAACTACACAACTGTCCGTTTTGTAGTAGATGAAGCTGGTTACTGGAGCACTGCTCCCACTGAAGTGAATGGAAGAAGTGCTGCGGTAGCTACTACAGAACAGCTGATTACTGTTTAGCGGGAGGGGTTGCTCTAAAAAGTCACAAAACTGGTGGAAGCTGGAAAATAAAGCCATAAATATCATGTACCAATATGAATTCCCTGCTTTGTACTGAGAGAACTACCGCTCCTTTTTACTACAGTATCTGCAGTAATGGTGGCCAGAATGTTTGTTCTGCCAACTGCTATCTCCCTAGAGTTGCCCAACACACGTTAGATTGTTGGTGGGTCCTAAAAAAAATGGTGTCCCCTCATGGCAGATTTCTGCTGACAATTGGACTACCCTTCTACACATTATTTTGGCAGGATTGCTCCATATTTGTCTAACGTGTATGGCCAGTTCACTGTAGATTCCTCCATGGCTTTGTCAGAAGAAACCCTGCCCTTATTTACATAATGAGATAATTGTCTTCTACTCATCTCCAGAAATGCTTTGCACTCCTATAAATACATCATTGGCTCTCTAGTCTCAGTATATTTTGACCCGCCTTTTATCTATAGCATCAGTGTTGGGCCTTCATACCACTAAAATAAATGGGTCTTAAGTTAAGAGATGATCAAGATAAAGGGTCTACACCATGGGCTGGACCCCTTCATTAAAGTATCATTGGAGAGCCGAGTTGCTAAGCCACCACCATTGTAATTTTTTTATGTTCCCCAGCATGGTATAGAGGTAACATATTGCAGTTATGATGAACAAATACTTCATAGTTTATTTCACCTTATAACACCACTATCATCCATTACAGTTTCTAGGCTGAGTGATCCCATGACTTCTAAGGAGACCTAAAGGACATTTCCTACTGTAGTAGTAGACATATCAGAAGAACACTGAAACTCCCATTGACCTCCACGAAGAGATGGCTGTACACGCTTGACCATTTCTGCATGGAAATTAATGCCAGGACTAATTTGTTCAGGAAATTGATGAGGTATCAGTCGTTAAATATCTACCAACTGACCTTCTAACACATCTTATGGACCAGTGACCCGTGCCCTGACCAACGCAGTTATTGGGAAGGTCCACTTAACGACTGACACATGAACAAGTGCTTTTGGCCAGGGACGCTACATTTCCCTGACGGCACACTGGGTGAACGTTGTGGAGGCCAGGAGCGAGTCGTACCCCGGGATGGCACAGGTGCTACCGACGCCAAGGATTGCGGGCCCTGCTTCCATCAGGATATCCACCACCACCTACTTTAGTGGCTGAAACCCTGCCTTCTCCTCCTCCACCTCCTCCTCCACTTTCACCTCTGAATTCATATCTTGCAGCACCAGTCAGCCACCAGTCAGTAGCTGCAAGCAGTGTAGCACTGCAGTGGGGAACCGGCAACAGGCCGTGCTGAAACTGATTTGCTTAGGTGACAAACAGCACACCGCCGCAGAGCTGTGGCAGGGTAAAAGGGACCAGTCTTAGCTGTGGCTCTTGCCACTCAACCTACAACCAGGCATGGTTAGGTCTGATAATGGCCGTAACTTGGTGGCAGCTTTGGAGCTCGGCAAACTCACACACATACCATGCCTAGCCCATGTGTTTAACTTAGTGGTTTAGCGGTTTCTCAAAACCTACCCCAATTTGCCTGAGCTACTGGTGAAGGTGCGCCGCATGTGTGCCCATTTCCGAAAGTCATCTACAGCTGGAAGATGGTGAAGGAGTACGTAGCAGACTGTGTCAGCGTCCTCAGTGATCCCTCTGTGCCTTACAACTATTGGGTGTCCAAGCTGGACACGTGGCACGAACTGGCGCTCTACGACTTGGAGGTGCCGGCCTGCCCTGCCGCCAGCGTTTTGTTAGAGCGTGTATTTAGTGCTGCTGGGAGCATAATAACTGATAAGCGCATCCGCCTGTCAACTGAAAATGCTGACCGGTTGACTCTTATCAAAATTAACAAGGCCTGGATTTCCCCTGACTTCTCTACTCCACCAGAGGAAAGCGACTGAATATAAAGGCACTTTAAATGTAGCTTTTATGGTGTATTGAATACACTGTTTTCCCATGCACTACCTCCACCACAAAATAGGGTATATTGTTCAATCTTCCTTTTATCGTCGTCCTCCTCCTCCTCCATCATATCAACATGCTTATTAGGCTGCCTCCGCTCCTAATGTTTTAGAGGGTCAGCTCAGCAGCAGACCCTCACCCCTAATGTTTTAGAGGGTCACCAGCATACCCTCATCCCTAATTTTTTAGAGGGTCAGGTCAGCAGCAGACCCTCACCCCTAATGTTTTAGATGGTCAGATCAGCAGCAGACCCTCACCCCTAATGTTTTAGATGGTCAGATCAGCAGCAGGCCCTCGTCCCTAATGTTTTAGAGGGTCACCAGCAGGCCCTTGCTCCTAATGTTTTTGAGGGTCACCAGCAGGCCATTAATCCTAACTTTTCAAGGGTGTATGATGCCCTCCTTTATGTGTAATAAAGGGTGTATTGGAGTGCCGGTTCCTTGTGATTTTTGGCAGCCTTTTCACTTAGTGCATAGACTTTATGAGTGTAGGAGTCCCACTACCTAAATAATTGTACCACAATGTGAATGAGGCCCTCCTTTATGTGATATACAGGTTGTATCGGAGTGCCTCTTCCTTGTAATTTTTAGCAGCCCTTTCCCTTAGTGCATTGGCTTTATGAGTGTAGGAGTCCCACTACCTGAACAATTGTACCACAATGTGAATGAGGCCCTACTTTATGTGATATACAGGTTGTATCGAAGTGCCTCTTCCTTGTAATTTTTGGCAGCACTTGCACTTTATATACAAGTAAATATACAGGAAAGAATGTTTTCTAACAATTTTTCCTCTAAAATCGATTTTATCTTCAGTTTGGTGCGTATTATTGTCATTCTGTAAAAGTGGCGTACTACTCGGACAACATCGTTCCCAGCAGCGACGTGGGAGTCCAAGATGCATCCAGACATCCTCCCCATGCTGTTCCCAAACCATTTCAGTGGTGTTTCCATCAATTTCTGACCTTTTCCTGTGAACCAGACACCCTCCCCTCTTCAGAGCAGGGGGTGCCTGGTTTAATACTCAGGTTCTCCCATTGACGTCCATTGTGCTCGGGTGCTCGGTAGAGCACCCGAGCATCCCAAAGTGTTCTACTCGAGCACCCGAGCACTTTGGCACTCGATCAACACTAGAAGAAGATAAAGGTGAGGAACCAGGATTTTTTTTACATTTATTTTCAACCCTCTGAGCCCTTTTTACATACCGGTATATTTTTTGTCTCTTTGGAGGGGTTGCCCAGGATTTTGCAAGTGATGGCCTATGCACAGAATAGGCCATCACCAGCTGATTGGCCGGTGTCTGACACCGCACACCCCATGATCAGCTGTTCCGCACTAGAAGCTGGAACCAGAACTAAATATCTCTGTCCGTTGTGTAGTGGATGGAACTGGTAACTGCAGGGCTGCAGGGCTGCCGTAACCAGCCCTGCCACTTCATTGGGAGCAGGGCTCCGTAACCAGTTCCATCAAACACTCAGTGGACAGAGCTGTGTATTTCCAGTATGGAGCTACTGCAGAAAGGCTGATTAGAAAGGGGGGAAAGGGGGGCACAGGGTATCAAATGAGTATAAGCCATCACTTGTAGAAACCTGCACAACCCCTTTAAGACAATACATAATGCATTAACTAATGTAATTATCGTATCCTCCAAAAATACAGTTAAAAATTTCCAAACACTCTCTTATCTTGCCCAGATTTCCAAGTTTCAATATATATTATACATACTAGTCATCTTTTTGAGGAGACCAGCCCTCTTTTTAATGTCATTTTTGGTGGTCACTGCAAAACCCCCCCACAAAAAACGTTAACTGTTATGGCTAGAATGTGTCATATACAGTAGATATCTTTCAGAAAATGTGATTTTTCGAACAAATGGTAAATTCCCTGATATTTCACCATTATTATCTTTATCTTCATTATATCTGCAGTTATATCTACATCTCAGTAATGAGTACTGTAATACTTGTCAGCCTCCAATTCACAATTACACAAAATCAGCACAAAGAAATACAACTTTATACAACAAATCTTGTCTGAAAATTTAAAATTTAAAATATTGGTACTCACCAAGGCTTTATGTTTGAGTCCATAGGCCTTGAAAACACTGGGAACGAAGAGGTTTTTGAACCAAGAGAGAAATCAGTGGTGTCACTGCCGAGAGAATTTCCTGTTAGTACCGGTTCTAGATTCAAGAGGGCCATTGAGGTAGAATAGTAGACATAAAATATGTAGAAAAAGAAAGATGATATTTTAAGAACTTCGGCTATACGACTGAACAGTAATAAGACTGACTTGTAATAAGGAAGCACACTGGATTTGAGTGGCATAATTTAGGGCAGAGCCAATCTTACTACCCTAACCAGTTGTGTTACTTATGATACACATTGATGTACCTAAGAATAGATGTAATAATTATGTAGTAGTTTGTGGCTTTAGGTCCTGATCATAGCTTTCAGCCAAATGTGTGTTACTCTAAACATTATCTATATTACGTTTATAAAATTATGCTTCTTGCTTAAAGGGATTGTCCATCCTATGTAAATAAATCTTAAGGGTTTACAAGGATTAAGGTCTGCTTTATTACTAGAAATAGCACCATCATGAATTTATGACTATGAGGACTTCCTGGCGCGCTCTCTGGATTGAGTGGACTCCAGCACTCGGCTTGAACCTATGCTGCTCAGTACAGATATTAGCCACAAGGTCAGTTCAAGAAAGCAACCCAGTGTTTAGATGACTGTTTCTGTCTTATGCAGCCCTTGAAGAGTTGTCTGCCGGAACAGCCTGCCAGAGCTCTCTGGATCCAGCATTGTCAGAAGTTAACGGAATGCCTGCTGGTTCCATTGACTATAATGGGTCTGGCGGAGATCAGGCTGCTACCTGGCAAATATGCTGGAATTCGGCTGGACAAATACCGCTTCTGATACTGAGGGAAAGAAGGATTTCAACATGCCTAACTCTCATGTGACTTAAATTATGCATCACGGCCCATGGGGTGTGTATGGAATTACAGGTTATATCGATTCAAGTCAACAGGGTTGGGCTGCAATACCAGGCATATCGCATGAACAAAATATGGCAGTGTTTCTGTTTCTGAACAACATGAATTACACGAATGGGTAACTCATGGTCTAAAGTAACCTCTTCTTAAAGGAAATCTGTCACCAGTTTTGAACTGTTGTTAGACACCCATAGCCAAGTTAAGTTCCAGCAGGAGCCAGGTGCTTGAGCAGTTTAATACAGAGAGCATGCCAGGAAGTCCTCATATTCATGAGCACCCACCCCACAATGCCCCCACGCTGCTGTTTGCTATAGGAAGAGAGCTGCCGATTAGTAAAAGGAGTCAGGGAGGTGCAGGAGCTCATGAATTTGAGGACTCCCTGAGGCGCTCTTTGCACTCGGCTTGCACTGGAGCTGCTCAGTACAGATTTTAGCAAAATGACTGACTTAGTTCCAGAAAGGGACCTAGTGTTTTGATCACCGTTTCTATCTTCAGTCTATGCTGCCCTCAGACAGGACAGTATATGGTGACAGGTTTTCTTTAAGCTGGTCAAACCAATTAGTTAATCATCATTGGGTCTATCCATAATGTCATGTGGATGGGGCAGTCTAAAGGTCCCTCATCTTCTGATATTGAGAGAAAGGAGGATTTTGACATGCCTAATCCTCATGACTTACATTGTGCATACATGTCGTAGTTGTGTGACATCCATTGTCTACTATCAGGCGTAACTACTTTAGCCCTAGCGATATTTACTTTCTGTTGCCAAAATACAATCAAGATTGAGGATGCCCAATCCTTTAAGAATTTCTAAAATTCAAAGTGACCAGAACAATTTCTTCCCATGTATATTTGTTGAGAACCAGTCTTGGATCAGGTATTGTAGCTCAAACCCATTCAAATGAATTGGGCTGGAATGCAATATCAGACACAGCCCATGAATACAAGTGGCGCCATCTTTTGAAAAAATAAAATAAAAATTTTAATCTCATACATCCCCCCAGTAAAGGGCATCTATCAGCAGATTTGTACCTATGACACTGGCTGACCTGTTACATGTGCGCTTGGCAGCTGAAGACGTCTGTGTTGGTCCCATGTTCATATGTGCCCGCATTACTGAGAAAAATAACGTTTTAATATATGCATGTGAGCTTCTAGGAGCAACGGGGGCGTTACCATTACTCCTAGAGGCTCAGTTCTCTGTGCAACTGCAGCACCCTCTGCACTTTGATTGACAGGGCCAGGCGTGATCACGTTTACACTGCCTGGCCCTGTCAATCAAAGTGCAGAGGATGTGGCAGTTGAACAGAGAGCAGAGCCTCTAAGAATAATGGTAACGCCCCCGTTGTTCCTAGAGGTTCATTTGCATACATTAAAACATCCTTTTTCTCAGCGATGCGGGCACATATGAACATGGGACCAACACAGATGCCTTCAGCTGCCAAGCACACATGTAACAGGTCAGCCAGTGTCATAGATACAAATCTGCTGACAGATGCCCTTTAATGCTGTAGTCTTAGATAAGAATGACATGACTGATTATTCAGTGTCCATCCATCTGTATGGTAAAAATTTATTGGAAGTTGGCCCTGGGAAAAAATAAAAAATAAAAGTAGCCCCATGTTGTAGGCAGGTCCAAATTGACAGAAGGCAGGGCCAGCAATACTGTGGTGCAGCAAAAAATACTGCCCCAGCAGAACCAAATACACAGTGCAGCACAAAATACTGGCACCCCCACCACAGCATTCAACTCTATCACCATCCACGGCAAAACAGTTGACTGCAGGAAGGTACTTTCTTCTGCCAGCCTGGTACATAAGTACCTGATGCTCCTTGCATTAATTAATGCTGAGAGCATCAGATCATTATGTACCCGACTGGCAGCCATGAGGAGGACTTGGGCTCTGTCACTTAATCCCAGAGACAAAAGAACAGAACAAAATTGTAGTATTATCTACCATATATTGCTATAAATGTAAACATATATAAATATACCTCTTCTTCAACCCATTGTCTAGAAGTTTATGTGTCCTGGGGGGAGTCCCTGGTGGAATCCTGTCCTTGGCGAGAAGGGGCACGCCTTCGGTCTTACTCATCTTTCTGTAATAAATGGGAAAAACACATTAGTTTAATGACACAAAACATCTAAATAGCATTTGACAAAATAGGAAAGAAGTACTGTGAACGTGTAAAAAAATATTCTACCGTAAGTGGCGATATATCTGAAATAGTATAATAATGTTATAAAATGTGGAGAGGATGGTAAACAGAATTTATGTGTTACATGTAAATGTTAAACTAAATGTTTTTGCGTGTTATTATATGTAGATTATATCTTGTAAAGTTGATTTTCTAAATAAAAATAACTGCCTATTTTAAATAAGAGGGGAAATTAGGTTGGATTCGGTATTTCCTCACCAATGGGATTGTAGTGGAGGTTTGTCAGTTTAATTTAGAAAAACTTTACTTCAGTCTGTTAGCTCTCATTAGCTGCTTTTTGTTAGCTTTGATACTATAACGTCCCACATTTCACTACCAGGTGACTCATATACAAAATATACATGTAAAGTCTTGGATTTTTTCAATATAGTCTAATAGTTCAGTTTCAGTTCATAGTTATACTGGATGTATGGCCGGTATGTAACAGCCGAGGCAGAATTCCACTACAGTGAACAGGTAGAATCAGACGTGCGAGTGCACGCTGTCCACAATTGGTATTGATGTTGTGACAGCTTTGAAAAAAAAAAAACACAATGACTAAGTCATTCTAGAAATAACTGAGGGTGATGTAAACTCTGGCACTGCATGAACTACACCAAGAACCAGGTACAAAGCCTATTACGTAACACATGATACTGTCCATATAGTGATGTCTCCTACAATTGCGTTATCTTAGAATTGACATTAAATTCTATGAACAATGATAGATAGATAGATAGATAGATAGATAGATAGATAGATAGATAGAAAGACTCCACAACATTGAAATTTCAGCACCATGAAGGAAAAACCCGGGAATTATGGAAATCACAGGATCAATAAACATGTTAATGATATTGATTGATAGATTAATTCAATATCGAGTATGAGCGCCTATGCTGAAATATACTCACATGCCTTGGCATGCTATCAGTGAGGTTATTAATGTTTGTCTGAGGAATGTTCTGCCATGCTGAATGCACTTGGGCACGCAAATCATCAAGATCTGATGTTGACAGCTCCCTTTGCAATTGCCGAACATTGACGTCCCAGATGTCCTCGACCATGGTAGCATGTTTAGGCCATACAGGGTGCTGACAGTAGCACAAGCAATATGCTTGAAAAACGGCTGCTGGGACACTTTGGAGAAACGGCTGCACCACTGGTTCCATGACCAAACCAATGTAATGCTGAGCTGTTACTGTGCCTGAAATGAAGACTAGAGGGGTTTGGCTACAAATATTATGTCACCCCAGGACTGGTGTGATGGTCCCTTGCAAAGGCCTTATGGCATTGCCCATGTGGTCTCCAGGCCAATCTTCGGCTACCACAGTGTCCAAGACAAAAGCGGGACTCATGACGGAAGAGAACACACCCCCATTCTAGCCTCCATTGTCATGATGCTGTCCACCATGAAAGCTTTTGAGAGTAGTGGTGTGAGATTAATGGAACACCTATAGTGAACATCTGGCTTCTAGCCCAATGTAATGCAAATAAATCTGATAAATTGTGTAGACACTGTTTTCAACCCTAGGCTTGGGATGTGATGTCCAATTTCCATTGCAGTACAGAATGGATCACTATGCGCCATTCTTCTAATTAGACGATCCGTCCATGCAGAGGTTCACCTCTGTGCATATATTGCTGTCATTCCAGTTTGTTGTTGTTCTCCCAAACACCAAGACACGTAGCGTTAAACAGTGCTGAAATCTTAGCTTAGGTGCATAGCAAACTGCCAGAGTGATAAACCAAGGTCTCTCCGTTCAAGGATCCTGTCCTTCTCAGTTTGCAAGTGGAGATAACTGGCACGTCAACTAACAGGAGACATCAATCATCCCGCACAACGTGATTCGATTTTTGAGGTTTCATGTGGCTAAAAAACATTGCTTTTAATCTGGCATTTATGGCCCTCACACATGCCACAGATTGGAGATAGGTGCTTCAAAATTTGATCATCTTCAGATCTTAGCGTCACCCACTACTTTCTCAATTTACATAACTTTTCGGCTTGTCGTTCTTGGTGTTGCAATTTCAATGTTCAGGATGGTAGATAGATAAATAAAGGGTACACCACCTTGGGGCACACTATCCCATATTCTACATTTACAGAAGGGGGCACATTATGCCATGTTCTACACTTCCAGTAGGAGGTACATTATCCCATATTCTACACTTCCACTAGGGAACACATTATCCCATATTCTACACTTCCAGTAGGGGACGCTTTATCCCGTATTCTAAACTTATAGTAGGGGGCACAGTATCTCATATTCTACATTTTCACTAGGGAACACATTATCTCATATTCTACACGTCCAGTAAGGGGCACTTTATCCCACATGCTAAACTTATAGCAGGGGGCACATTATTCTATATTCTACATTTACAGTAGGGGGTACATTATCCCATATTCTACATTTACAGTAGGGGGCACATTATCCCATATTCTACACTAGTAGATGCGCTGCAGCTTTTTAAGTTTGTTGCATCAAGGAACATGCAGACTGATTGCATGCCATGCTGCCCCCTATGTGTTTTCCTGTAATGCTGAGCACCACAGAACATAAAGGAAAGGTTAGTGTATGGCACTAGATTTGAGTTAGAGCACTGGTATTGCAGGCAATCAGAGATATTCACCTCCACCGATTCCTTGACAGCCACTGTTGTTCCATTCCGCTGCTCTTTGCTTCCAGATCCTGCCTCGACATGCAGGAAATGCCTCAAAATGCCTGCTTAACCAATCACTGGAAAAGGTGGGTCACCATTCTGGGCAGTGATTTTTTTAGAGGTTATTTAAGGTATTCCCTTTGTGTCAGGGTGGGAGTCGGAAGTAGAGAGCAGTAGGACCTGGGCAATCTTCTTTGATGTCTTTAAGCCCCACAGACCCTGCTGCCAACTATTTTTGATTACCTGGAACACCCCTTTGAAATGCATAAAAAATTGGACCAAGTTCATAATGAGGAATTTAACCAAAACATAACCTACAGGCTGGGATGTTCTCGAATGTGATTAATACCATCACAAAGTTGACAGCTTTAGAGCTGCAGGTTTTCATAAGTTAAGCCATTTTACTCATCAAACATGTACGACATTTATTGTTTCTCGAGTATCATTATGTCACTGCTACATCCCCATCACCGTCAAATTGTGAGTAAGAACCAAACGAGGCAGTAAACACCTTGTAGTCAGGTGAGGATGGCCAACAAAGGTCATGTTGAAAAGAATCCTGCACAAAAGAATACTCTTCTCTAAAACTCTAAAACCTATGGGAGCTATGTAGGATCCTTCACATTTTACAGTGATGAAGAACCCCGTTTATCACCGGATGTGGGGCAGGTTGTCCATGTTGTTTTTGGGTCCAACATTCGGTGGCATATCATTTTATAGTTTCCCACACAAACATTGAGTTAAAGTGACCCTTCAGTCAGAAGCTCAAATATAATATGTACTGTACGTTAGTACCTGCAGGAGAGGATTACCTATTTATTTTCCTCAGATCTTACTCCTTGTCTGCCTTTTAGCTCAGATCCATTAGGGGAAAGCTGTGATCTGCCGTAGCCTGAACCAACAATGAGACAAATGGGGTGTCTCAGACTACCTCCGAGCTTTGTGTAGGCACCTGAGCTAAACTGTAGTGACAGATCACAACACTGTCCTTTTAGACCTGAGCTAAAAAGTTAGCAAGGAGCACTATCTGAGGATAATAAATAGCAGGTAATCGTCTGCATCGTTATCATCCATGGACCCACAAAACACGAATACCGGCTGTGTGCGTCCAACATTTTCCCATCCCACACTATTGTAAAATGTGGGACAAGAATAGGACATCTTCTATCTTTTTTTGGGGGAGACCATGCAAACAAACGGATGGACAGCACATGGATGACATCTGTGTGCTCTCCACATTTTTTACACCCTCTTGGAAATTAATGGGACTGCGGTCGATCCCCAAAAAATGCAGATCGGACACGGACCAAAAATATGGTCATGTGCATGAAGCCTTAGTCTGTTTTAGCATTTTACAACCACAGTTTAGTAGTAAGCGAAAAACCTGAACTACGAGAATTTTTATTTTCAGGGTATAGAGTGAAAACTAATGAAGGACTTATGCCAGCCAGGCCAACAGAGGCAACAGTCTGGTGCACAGACTGTACTCCAGCGGTATAGTAAATTCTAGAAAGTCACCCAGCACTCATAAATAAAACCATTATTTCTTTATTACATGTCTGGTAAAATCATGACATGGGTAAAATCTACTGAACGAAATGCATTGACAGTCTGTAAGATGCTACTGGAGTGATTTTAATCGATATGGAATAAAGAAAGTATGGTTTTATTTCCAAGTGCTGGATGACTTTGTTAGAAAGGGAAAACTCTCTTAAAGGGAACCTGTCATCAACATTATGCTGACCTCGATGAGGGCAGCATAAAATAGTGACAGAAATGCTGATTTCAGCGGTGTGTCACTCAGGAGCTAAAAGTAAGTGGTTGCTGAGAACCAGCATCTTCATCATTGCAGCCCAGGCCTTGAGTAGAGTCAAATCTACCTGAGTCATGGTTATTCCTAATCTCCTGCTCTCTCACCCATCTGCTGATGATTGGCAGTTCTCTTCTAGAGTCAAAGGGAGAAAACTAGGTAGAAGACTGTCAGTAATCAGCAGGTGGGCAGGAGAGCAGTACTTCATGAATAACCAGGACTCTTCTCAGGTGTCCGGGACTCTTTTCCATGCCCAGTCTGAAATGATTGTGATGTTGGTTCTCGGCAACCGCTTTCTTTTAACTTATAAATGACAGACCGCTGAAATCAACTCACCTGTCTCTACATTATTCTGCCGTCAGTATGGGCAGAATAAAGTTGATGACAGGTTCCCTTTAAAGGGCAATTCAATTTATTTATTTCCTATTATGAAAACTGAAGGGGTTACTCAGGATTTTACAAGTGATGGCCTATCCTCAGGACAAACCATTGCTATCTGATTGGGGGGTACTGGAAGTCAGGATTGGAGCTACACAGCACCTTCCATTCTGTGGTGGATATAATTGGTTACTGCAGCACTCCCATTCACTTCAACGGGGGCAGCGCTTCAAAAACCAGCTCCATCTACTACACAATGTAGTCCTGTTGACGTCATCCAGTGCCAGAGCAGAATAGCTGATTGGTGTGGTTGCAGGGTGTTGGACCACCACCAATGAGATAGTGATGGCCTATCCTGAGAATAGGCCATCACTTGTAAAATTTTGATCAACCCTTTTAATTAAATGACTGGTGATCATTACAATCTTGTTACCCTCATGGTTGTCCTATTCCAAGTGGGTCCCAATTCTCTCTGAAAAGCTATAACCAACGTTATGCCAGGGTACTTAGGGGCTCATTTGCTAGCACTGTTACCTTGCAGCACAAAGGGTCCGGGGGGTTATTTCTGGCCAAGGGCAACATCTGCTCTAAATTAGTTTAACTGTGTCAGTCAGCTAGGTACAGGAGTTATTATATGGATGTCCAAAAACAGTGCCAGCCTCTGGCCACCATGGTCAAAGCCACTGCTTATGCGCACTCTGTCCCTATACATGACCACACTCTGATAAAATGCACATATACATAATTGCTTTAACAGGCAAATTTCTCTCAGGTTACAATATTTTTGCTCATAACTGCAATACTCTCCTCTGTGGCCTTCCATCTAGCACTCTCGCACCCCTCCAATCTATCCTCAACTCTTCTGCCCGACTAATCCACCTCTCCCCCCGTTACTCCTCTGCCTGTCCCCTCTGCCAATCCCTTCACTGGCTCCCCATTGCCCATTAACTTCAAAGTACTAACAAATACATACAAGGCCGTCCATAACCTGTCCCCTCCCTACATCTCTGAGCTACTTTCCCGATACATCCCCAAACGCACTCTCCGATCCTCACAAGACCTCCTTCTCTCCTCTCCTTTTATCTCCTCTTCCCACAATCGCCTCCAGGATTTCTCCCGTGCATCCCCCATACTCTGGAACTCGCTACCCCAACATATCGAACTCTCACCTTCAGTGGAATCCTTCAAAAGAAACTTGAAAACGCACCTCTTCAGACAAGCCTACAACCAGTGACCCTGCTGCCTCCATACCGCCATGACCAACTTCACCCACACCTACTGTGTCCTTCTCCCATACCATGTAGATTGTAAGCCCTCACGGGCAGGGCCCTCTCTCCTTCTGTACCAGTTTGTAACTCGTCTTGTTTATGATTAGTGCAATGGTCTGTATTATGTATGTGTACCCCTTTTCAGCGCTATGGAATGAATGGCGCTTTAATAATAAATAATAATAATAATCTACAGAAGCCACAATTTTCCTTTTATGGTTACTCGTGCCATACACAGGACTATTTATAGGACTAATTATACGTATGACAATGTCTGTGGCGCTCGTGTGCCAGCCATATCTAGCTTGCAGTCATTTTGTCACAGACCTGCCCATGTGCTAAGGATCAGCGTGCAATTACAACGTTTACCTTTATGCTTTGTCCCTTACATTAAGCGTTACTTTGTGCACGGACTGGAGGAGCGATAGAGCTGATTGGGCACATTTACACATAGGATAACACATTTATTTTATGTGGCTTAATCTGATGAATAAAATACTGATATTTTTATAGCTTTTTATAACTTATAGGCAGAAACATAACTTGAAACGTCTGGGCCCCAATGTAAAACCAGCAACAAGTCACCCCCCCCCAAGTGTCAATTATATTTGGCTCCGCTCATATATGCGTTGTACCAGATACTGCATAAAAGAGAACCCAGTGGCACCTGATGACTCCCTTACTTATAACGGGGTCTGTCAGGGTGCTATGTGGCACAGAGATTTTGGGCCCCCACTGGAACCAGGGTCCATCTGCAACTTTTACCCATGTACTCTTTATAGCTATACCTTTGATGGTAAGTATAAGAAAATACATGGTGTTTCTAGTTAGGAATGTAATTTTGATAAAGCCAGGCCTCATCTACACAAATTAAGGGGTCACACTGGATGCGCTTTATAGTAATGGGTATTTTCATCCCCAGGATACGCCATAAAAGTCCATGATAGCAAGACTTCTTTAAATGACCTGTCACTCCATCCATACAACCAGGGGCGGATTGGCCATAGACCCTAAAGTGAAGTTTCCTGGTGGGCCGATGACCCAGGGGGCCACCCAAGTCCTACTCTCTGCCACTGACTGGGTACATAATGAGCTCTCAACAGTAATAAATGCTGTAAAAATCGGGTCAGCGACCACACATGCCCTCCTGAATTCAACTGCTATGGCCCACACCTCACCTCCTAAGGCCCCTACTCCATAGACAACTGGAGGAGGAGGACAAAAGATGGTAGCTATTGATGACCATCACAGAGGGACAGCTTTTGGGGCCTTATATTGTGCTACACTGAATTATTTGTTTTTGCTGGAATGGTATTTTGTGCTATGGGATTGTTGACCTCGCTTACTTGTGTTTCCCAGCAACAAAATGGGGCCACTTTTTTTTTTTTTTCCAGGGCCACTTTAAGTTCCCAGTCTGCCCTTGCATACAACTAGAGCTTCATATTTCCAAGAAGAAGAATTCACCTATCCACTTATTAATTGATCATGACAGAAGAGCAGTTTTCTTCTGTTCTATATATTCATACAATCCATCTAATGTTTTTACTACACACAATTCCTCTTATTTGTGGGTTATTGCTTTAGGCTGTAATCTGGACATCATCAATATGTAGGTGTCCATGGAGAACAGCACAAGGAGTCAACTGCAGCCAAGCTATCTTAAAATTGTATAAAACCAATTAGATCCATTCAAGCGTAAAAAAAAAAGAACCAAAAATAAGATACAACACTATACCGAATACATTAAAAATTGTATAAAACCAATGGTGTCCTTTTGAATACTAAAAAAGAACCAAGAATAAGATACAAGACTATATCTACTATCTAAAAAATGTATAAAACCAATGGGGTCCTTTGACTACTAAAAAAGATCCAAAAATAAGACACAACACTATACCTACCATCTAAAAAATTTATAAAACCAATGGGGTCCTTTGAATACTAAAAAAAAACCAAGAATAAGATACAACACTATATCTACTATGCGTAAAATTGTATAAAACCAGTGAGATACTTTGAATACTAAAAAAGAAGCAAGAGTAAGACACATCACTATATCTACTATCTGAAAACTGTATATAAAAAAAATGATATCCTTGGAATACTTAAATATGTATAAAAAACAGGATCTATTTCTGTACATCCATCATTGTAGATATCTTTACCTCTACTATATCCAACTTAATACAGATAGGATACTTAAAAGTCTTCACCAAGAGCCAACATTTCATAAAAGACAGTAGAAATAACCAACTCATGCTTGATACACATAAAGAGGTAAAGATCCTAAAGCTCACCTTATGTGGTTGTGTTTCCATACAAGTTGAAGAAATTGTATTCCCTCCAAGTATCCCAATGAGAAGTGCCTGCTTCCAGTGATCCTGAGGATATTCCTTGGTAATGAAGACAGGTGACTTTCAGGCCAGCTTAAATATCATATACTGTAATTAATAGCTTGCATAGTGTAGTAGTAAGGAGTACGCTCCTCCCATCCATCCTTTTCATTTCTGGTCATGCAGGTTGAGCTCACTGAGATTTTAATGCAATGTGTCATTTTTCCATGCTCTAAGGAACTTTTTAATGAACGGTCAGTACAGAAGATCTGGAGAAGCTTTGTCCCATTTTGTACTGTTTTGGTATGTGTGTGTTTTGGTATGTGTGTGTGTGTGTCACACTTTAATGATGGTTGGATAGCATCCCACCTTCTCATGGCATTTTCTTTACTCTTGTACATGTTTTATACATTTACATATTTTTTTCTTTGATAGCCCTATTGGTTGGAAAGTACGGATTAAAGTGGCATCCTACAGCCATAGGGCTACCCTGTACAAAAAAGTATTCATTTAATTTAATGCATTATTTATTGTATTTTTTTCCTGTATGCTGTGCAGTCTATTTGTTATCGCACAGGGAAAAACGGCAGGGAAATTTTTAATTTATTTTTTTACTGAATAACTAATCAGCTGAATAGATGATTTTATTGTGATTATTTTATTTTATTTCAGGACAGTGGGAAAATGTATTAAAGGGGTTGTCTCAGGACAGACAATGACATATTGGTGGGATTGCTAGAACCAAGGGGCAGTGGCAGTTAAGGAGCACTGCCCCACTTTGCCTGCTGTCATCTCCATATGACCGCTGCATGGTTGGCCTGTTGTAGGCAATGGTTGTGGCTTTTTAGCAATTGGATATCATGGATGACCAACCAATATGATATAAATTTCTGTGCTACAAACAACCCCTTTAACTTAATTTCCCTACATGGAAAGACATTTATTAAAGGGTTTGTCCACCTATGAAGTAAGGGCCTATCCTCTGGATAGACCATCATGATCTGATCTGTGGGGGTCCGACACCCCCTCTGATCAGCTGTTCAGCTATAGCTCCATCAGCTAGCAAAGTTCTATCCTGAGGGATAGGCCAACACTCAATAATACGTGGACAACCCCTTTAAGTTCTGTTCACATTACATTTATTGCCTACATTTAAAGTATATTCTGAGATGTATACAATACCCTCAGGGTTCTATTATAAAATAAGGTTTATATTTAATGTATTTATGAGTATGTTAGGGATTTCAAAATCTACAGTATACTCCATTATGTTGAGAATTTGTTTAAAGGAGTTTTCTGGGAGTACAATATTCATGACCTATCCTTAGGATAGAGGTAGATAGGAGATGGCCAGCACTCCGGAGGACGGTGCTCAGTGGTAAGGCAAATCCACCAATAGCAGAGAGGAAGAAACCACCGCACTCATAAAAGAAGATGTATATTTTAGTGAAGAAGTATATTTTAGTGTTCCATTGTAACATAGACAAGAGCAGTCATGTACGGGAGCAAGACACGCTGCCGTACACGACTGCTCCTGACACACTATGGCCGCGGACAAGGTCCACTAGTGTTGGCCGTTTACCTATCCTCAGGATAGATAATCAATAACTGATCGGTCAGCTTATCAAGCACAGCGCCATACATTCTATGGTGGCTGTTCTTGGTATAGCAACCCCTTAACTTGAATAGAACTGAGCTGCTCTTAGGCCATGTGACCAATGAACATGACTTCACTGGCCTGGGAAAAGACCGCAGTGCTCACCAGAGGACAGCTCCCTCTTCAAACAGCTTATCAGCAGGGTTCTTGGAGACAGACCTCCACTGATAAAATGCTGAGGACTTATCCTGAGGATAGGCCATCAATAATATCCCGGAAAACCCCTTTAACATTTTGATGTGACCTTCTCCAATTAGGCCCTTTTTTTTTCCGTTTACGCTCCTTTTTTTGCGTTCCGTATACAGACCGTATATGGAACCATTCATTTCAATGGATCCGCAAAAAAAACGGAAGGTACTCCGTATGCCTTCCGTTTCCGTATTTCCGTATTTTCGTTCCGTTCAAAGATAGAACATGTCCTATTATTGTCCGCATAACGGACAAGGATAGTACTGTTCTATCAGGGGCCAGCTGTTCCGTAAAAAACAAAATGCACACGGACGTCACCCGTATTTTTTGCGGATCCGTTTTTTTAAGGACCGCAAAATACTGAAAAAGCCATACGGTTATGTGCAAGAGGCCTTATATTGTGATAGATTAAATCTGCAACACATTTGCAGTAAAATTGGCCTTTACACCGCATTACCAGCACATCATGTTGCAGCCGCTCAGAATAGTAGACAAGCATCGGGCATGGAGAAAGTACAAACTCCTTCAGAAAGTACAAACTCCTTCAGAAAGTACAAACTCCTTCAGTCCTATCAGTGAGTCTTATACCATTACCAGCAATTTTCTACTGTCACACCACCAGTCCGATTGGACCGAAAAGGCCTAACAGTTTCAAAGCAAAGTGTTTTGTTAATAGGAATAGGAAGATAAGAAGATATAATATTGCAAATGTTCCAAATTGGTTCACCATCATTATATGTGCTTTCTACTATATATACAAGGGAAATCAACAGAAAAAAATCCCTGATTTACTTTAACTCATACCATGTTATCTGCCCTCCAAGGTGTAACTTGATGCTCCCATTGATTATCATTCGTCATTCCCTTCCCTTGTAGATTGTAAGCTCTCGCGGAGAGGGTCCTCTCCCCCCTCTGTACCAGTTTGTTATGGCCAAATGCACTTCATCCCGCCGCTGCTGTAAAGTGATACACTCGTATAAATCATACCAGTGTATTACTGTAGTGCAGCGGCGGAATGAAGCGCACGGCGTCATAGCAACCAATGACGCCGTGCGCTCCTGCTGTCAGCAGGAATCCCGGCCGGGTTACCACGGACCGCTCACGGCCGTGTGCATTCGGCCTAATAGTTCCTTGTTTATTGTATTTGTATTTTTTATATTACGTATGTGTAACCCCCTCTTGATGTACAATGCTATAGAATTAATGGTTCTTTTTTTAATAATGATAATAATTAATAATAATAATAATAATAATAATTTATAGTACTGTTCTCCTTCAATAGGACAGAGGAACCTTTCGGGCTCCAGGGCCTAGTAGCACCCCCTAGTTGCATCCCCCTTGTCGGTCCTTTCAGGACATAGAACTGTGTTTTATTTGGTGAGCTTTGCATCAGTTTATCTAGTGGTAATAATACCCCCAATGCAAACATGATACATATGGGAATATTTGTAGGACTATTGGATTATTGTTTAAATAAACGGGACTATTCTTTATACTTTACGCACAGCACTATTGGGAGCCATGCTTTCCACATCTGTACAGTACACAATGTGGCTTACGGGTACAGACATACTGTACCGCTGAACATCACATGTGTCTCTTGACACACATAAAGAATTAATGAAGAGTCTTCACATTCTTAAACACATTCCTGAAGTAGGAATCACCCCTCTTGTCCTAACTGCAGACTCATGGATCTATTTGTGAACAGACAGTGTGCCTACAGGAGGCACGCTCTCAGATGATGAGGCACTGATACTGGTTATTCCAGATCTTGGTCTCGTTTTAGGCAGGACAAATTACAATAACTTGGCTTCGTTACCGCACATTGTTGTTATTTTGATACTAGAGAATGTGGAATAGTTTGTTATAGTCTAAGAAGTGGTAATAGAACTACAGAAGCCAGGCTGGATGAGGGCCCCATGGTTAGTACTGTTGCCTTATAGCTGTAGGGTTCTGAGCGAATGTTCTAAAATTCAATGTGGGCCCAAATCTAACACATCGCTTGGCAGATACAATTGCCCTGAAAAGTCACATATGACACTCAGGGGTCTCCTAGGACTGTATCAGCCGCTTTTAAGCTCTTTAACACCAAGACAGCAATAGAAATGTCAAAGTGACAGTAATATATATAGTTGGCGGTGGTAACAAGCAGCCTGTATAGGTACTAATTGTACTGTCAGATTTTTCAAAAAATATTAAAATATTGTCCAAAAATGATGCTTTTTGGTGGCAGATGTCTCCTTCTCTGTCTTCTGACCTATAAAATGGTGGCCACCATTGTGAGAGATTCTTCTAAATCAAATCAAAAGCTTTGAATTTGACTTTTTGGGGGAAATTTGAGACAAATGTAATTTGTTTAGAATCTCTTATGTTAAAAAAAAAAAAAAAAAAAAAAGGAATCTCTAGTTCTCAGTTCAAATCTGACCAACAGCAACATCTGCATGGATCACCTATACAAGAAAAAATACCCCTATAATACCAAAAGACTCATCACATACAGTATATGTACACCACTTTTAATGTATATCTTTGTTGAATTATTATCACTCAAATGAACCACAACTCATGTAATATACATCTTATATTACTTATTCATGGCACATAATATCCTTAAAAAACAATATACTGGGCACTCACACTATGAGTAGAACCATGAAATAGAAACAGTATTTTCAAATCAATAAATTTATTGATATACCCATACGTTAATAATGAAAATAAAATATAATAGGCTATCTAAAAGTTGATAGAATACATTGATACTAATAAATAGAATAAAATAGACAATATGTTAAGACTACCTAAAAGTGGATAGAATATAAATGACTGAATTAATAGACAATATGACCACAAGAAATTAATACATTAATAAGCGGCTACGGTAATAGATGCAACTGGTACCATAAATTACATGAATTGTCATGTATTAATGTCTAGTTCCGAAAAAATGAAAGATGGAACAAAGTCTCAGAGTGTTCCAAAAGTCCAATGTAACAATGGATAGCAGTCCTCTGTTACAATGAGTATTTAATGTGGCGTCCCGCTTATACTCACTGTTCGGTGATTGCTTATGTGGATTTCACTACTGCAATTCCGGTTCACTGTATCACCCAAAAGCTCGTTCTCAGGTTGTATCCGCCACCGGTCAGTATGGCTCTGGGCACCGCTCCGTATAGTTGAAGAGCCGAAGTCCTCCAAGCCTGTGGTTTGCCTGCTTCCACGCTGAGTTAGCTCTGCGGTCACGATGTTAGAAATACTTGTGTTCAGGTTTTGAGAAATCAAAGTTCTTGATGAGTCAGCGTGCCAGGACCTCTTGACTTACTGGATATTCCGGTTTTTTAGCGTCAGCCTGGAGTAGTTTCAGCAATATGTTCAACCTTTTTAACTTAACTTATATGGTCCCCCTAAGTAAGATGTCAAGGCTAGAAACGCAAAGAATTTATGAACTGAATAGATTAATGCCGGGTGGATTGAATGCAGAATTCGAATTGTTCGGGTTTCTGTAATTTTGGGTGGATGTCCCCCGCGGATGGCAAAACCCTTCCCAGTGTATATATTCTGGGGGGTTCGGCCCTTCGCGTGGCACATCCACCTATACACCACATCTTCAGATCCAAAGATCAACTAGTCCCCCATCATCACTGTTGGCAAGAAGTTATATGCAAAAATCGAATAAATTAATTTAATTTTTTTTTGGGAGTTTTTTTGTAAAAGGTTTTTTTTTTTTTTTTTTTAATTTTAAGAACAAGAAAATCTTTTGAGCTATTTAACCAAGGATTTTGCATATCTGCTCTGTTCTCTATATTTGCTCTGTTTTTTATATACAATTTTTATATACAATATTAATTATTATTACGGATAACAAGGATACTAATGAAAAATATTTTTTCTGATTTTTTCGTGTTTTTCCTATTTTCTAATAAGGTGTAATATTTTTCAACATCATTAGGAATAATTGGTTACCAGCTATATGGCTATTATAAAAACCCAATCTAGAGATACTCACATAATACTGGGCGAAATATAGAAACACTAAAATTGCCTAGATAATATAGAAACAGGGGATGCATCTATTTATTTATTTATATACATACTATATGTACATATTTATGGAGACAGTTATTATTATTCACTGTGTATTTATATTCAGATATGTTCTTTATTTATTAATATACTTTGTCACACAAATAAGACTCAAGGTGGCATGTATACAGAATCTGAATGTAAATTAAGGAATGTGATTAAGTTAAAAAGGTATATTCTGGTAGAGCAACAAAGACTTTTAAATCCACAACGCACTGATTGGTATCACAATGTGAAAAATAGAAGGAGTAACATCTAATTGGATAATTGGATTCAGCATGGCATTTCACATAAAAAGATCTTTTGTAAGGGGGATTGTTCATCACTGAGGAAGGGGCAATGTGAAGCCCCGAAACGCGTTTGATCCAAGACCCCCAGTTCACCTATATATGAATCTTTGTTGAACATATTGCTGAAACTACTCCAGGCTGACGCTAAAAAACCGGAATATCCAGTAAGTCAAGAGGTCCTGGCACGCTGACTCATCAAGAACTTTGATTTCTCAAAATCTGAACACAAGTATTTCTAACATCGTGACCGCAGAGCTAACTCAGAGTGGAAGCAGGCAAACCACAGGCTTGGAGGACATCGGCTCTTCAACTATACGGAGCGGTGCCCAGAGCCATACTGACCGGTGGCGGATACAACCTGAGAACGAGCTTTTGGGTGATACAGTGAACCGGAATTGCAGTAGTGAAATCCACATAAGCAATCACCGAACAGTGAGTATAAGCGGGACGCCGCATTAAATACTCATTGTAACAGAGGACTGCTATCCATTGTTACATTGGACTTTTGGAACACTCGGAGACTTTGTCCCATCTTTCATTTTTTCGGAACTAGACATTAATACATGACAATTCATGTAATTTATGGTACCAGTTGCATCTATTACCGTAGCCGCTTATTAATGTATTAATTTCTTGTGGTCATATTGTCTATTAATTCAGTCATTTATATTCTATCCACTTTTAGGTAGTCTTAACATATTGTCTATTTTATTCTATTTATTAGTATCAATGTATTCTATCAACTTTTAGATAGCCTATTATATTTTATTTTCATTATTAACGTATGGGTATATCAATAAATTTATCGATTTGAAAATACTGTTTCTATCTCATGGTTCTACTTATAGTGTGAGTGCCCAGTATATTGTATTTTACTGTTAATTTTGTAAAGGAGGGGCGAATCCTTTTTTACTGTGAGCACCTCCTTCTGTGGTCTCATCCACTTCTGTGCGTCTCATAACTGTTACTACATAATATCCTTAGCCAATAAAACATGAAAAATTATGCTGAGGACAGGGTCTGATACCATATATCACAGGGTTAATTAAAATATAACTTGTAAATCCATGCTACTTTATATGTAAAATAGCACAAATACAGGGAGTGCAGAATTATTAGGCAAGTTGTATTTTTGAGGATTAATTTTATTATTGAACAACAACCATGTTCTCAATGAACCCAAAAAACTCATTAATATCAAAGCTGAATATTTTTGGAAGTAGTTTTTAGTTTGTTTTTAGTTTTAGCTATTTTAGGGGGATATCTGTGTGTGCAGGTGACTATTACTGTGCATAATTATTAGGCAACTTAACAAAAAACAAATATATACCCATTTCAATTATTTATTTTTACCAGTGAAACCAATATAACATCTCAACATTCACAAATATACATTTCTGACATTCAAAAACAAAACAAAAACAAATCAGTGACCAATATAGCCACCTTGCTTTGCAAGGACACTCAAAAGCCTGCCATCCATGGATTCTGTCAGTGTTTTGATCTGTTCACCATCAACATTGCATGCAGCAGCAACCACAGCCTCCCAGACACTGTTCAGAGAGGTGTACTGTTTTCCCTCCTTGTAAATCTGACATTTGATGATGGACCACAGGTTCTCAATGGGGTTCAGATCAGGTGAACAAGGAGGCCATGTCATTAGATTTTCTTCTTTTATACCCTTTCTTGCCAGCCACGCTGTGGAGTACTTGGACGCGTGTGATGGAGCATTGTCCTGCATGAAAATCATGTTTTTCTTGAAGGATGCAGACTTCTTCCTGTACCACTGCTTGAAGAAGGTGTCTTACAGAAACTGGCAGTAGGACTGGGAGTTGAGCTTGACTCCATCCTCAACTCGAAAAGGCCCCACAAGCTCATCTTTGATGATACCAGCCCAAACCAGTACTCCACCTCCACCTTGCTGGCGTCTGAGTCGGACTGGAGCTCTCTGCCCTTTACCAATCCAGCCACGGGCCCATCCATCTGGCCCATCAAGACTCACTCTCATTTCATCAGTCCATAAAACCTTAGAAAAATCAGTCTTGAGATATTTCTTGGCCCAGTCTTGACGTTTCAGCTTGTGTGTCTTGTTCAGTGGTGCTCGTCTTTCAGCCTTTCTTACCTTGGCCATGTCTCTGAGTATTGCACACCTTGTGCTTTTGGGCACTCCAGTGATGTTGCAGCTCTGAAATATGGCCAAACTGGTGGCAAGTGGCATCTTGGCAGCTGCACGCTTGACTTTTCTCAGTTCATGGGCAGTTATTTTGCGCCTTGGTTTTTCCACACGCTTCTTGCGACCCTGTTGACTATTTTGAATGAAACGCTTGATTGTTCGATGATCACGCTTCAGAAGCTTTGCAATTTTAAGAGTGCTGCATCCCTCTGCAAGATATCGCACTATTTTTGACTTTTCTGAGCCTGTCAAGTCCTTCTTTTGACCCATTTTGCCAAAGGAATAATAATTATGCACACCTGATATAGGGTGTTGATGTCATTAGACCACACCCCTTCTCATTACAGAGATGCACATCACCTAATATGCTTAATTGGTAGTAGGCTTTCGAGCCTATACAGCTTGGAGTGAGACAACATGCATAAAGAGGATGATGTGGTCAAAATACTCATTTGCCTAATAATTCTGCACTCCCTGTATAATACATAGGTGGAGGTGTAGCCCCTGAGGAGCCGGAGCAGAAGATTGGAGTGGTAGTGGCTCTGATGAGATGTGGTGTAACGGTGTACTCCAGGGGTGGCCAACATGCGGCTCCTTGCACCTTCATTTGCGCCTCGCAGGGGAGCGGTGTGGCCAGCTCTTACTCTCCTCTCTGCAGCTAGCAAATTAATAATCTGCAGCAGTAGCGCTTCACTTACGCGCTGCCTGCTGCAGACAGTAACAGCCAGCCCAAGTCCCGCCCCCGTCAGCGCCGCGGTGGAAGGCTGGAACGAGTCGAAAGACTGGAGAGGACTCAGAGCGCCGAGAGCGGGCACGTGACTCAGTCACTCCCTGCAGCCAGATTCATCAGACCGCGGGCTGGGTCTGTGGGGGCGGCAAGAAGTGGCGCAGCAAGCAAGGAGGACCGGCTTCCACCTCCAGCAGCAGTCAGAGTGAGCAGCAGCCAAATCTCCATCCATAGTAAATTTTTAGGAATGTTAATGATGGGCAGCAGGGGAGGGCAGTGGGCACTCAATCAGAGCAGCAGTGGCAGAGAGACTCACTGAGGCCAGCAGCAGCCATTTTAGTCCGATTAGAGCCAGTCTGCAGCATTGGCTCTAATCTGACTGAAATGGCTGCTGCTGGCCTCAGTCTCTCTGCCACTGCTGCTCTGCCTTTTTTTCACAGGTGCCACTGCCCAGCACACTAAGTGTGTTTGAGCATATGGGCAGTCGTCTAAGCATGGGCGGTTATCTGAGCATGGGGTGTCATTTGAGCATAAGGCGGTCATCTGAGCATGGGGAGGTCACCTGAGCCTGGGGCGATCACTTGAGCATGGGGCGTCATCTGAGCATGGGGCGGTCATCTGAGCATGGGGCGTCATCTGAGCATGGGGTGGTCATCTGAGCATGGGGCGGTCATCTGAGCATGGGGCGGTCATCTGAGCATGGGGCGGTCATCTGAGCATGGGGCGGTCATCTGAGCATGGGGCGGTCATCTGAGCATGGGGTGGTCATCTGAGCATGGGGTGGTCATCTGAGCATGGGGAGGTCACCTGAGCATGGGGCGGTCATCTGAGAAATTTTAAAACACATTGTGAAAAACAAAGATTGCCAGAAGTCTCACTAAAGCTGTCTACATTACAGGTAGGAAAGGTGGTTTAAATGCACTTTTAAATGTGTGAAAACTCAATTGCAGTAATACTGTCGTGTGCACGCATATTTGTGTAAATGTATAGCCTGTGGCTCCTGGCAGTCATACGTTTTATTTTCTGGCTCTTTGTGTCTGTAAGGCTCCATTCACACGTCCGCAAAATGGGTCCGCATCCTTTCCGCAATTTTGCGGAAAGTGTGCGGACCCATTCATTCTCTATGGGGACGGAATGGATGCGGACAGCACACAGTGTGCTGTCTGCAGCCGCAATTGCGGAGCGCGCCCCCGATTTTGGGTACGCATCTCCGCAAAAAGATAGAGCATGTCCTATTCTTGTCCGCAGCTTGCGGACAAGAATAGGCATTTCAATGGGGGTGACGGGCTGGTGTGTTGCGGACCCGCAATTTGCGGGTCCTCAACACATCACGGACGTGTGAATAGAGCCTTAGGTTGGCCACCCCTGGTGTATTCCCTCAGGCCATTGCTCCCCAGGGATCAGTGCAGTGGAAAGGTGATTTGAAGAATCAGGCCAGAAGTAGAAGTATAACAGTCTCTCTTTACTTAACATGTTATTTCTTTAACCACCTCCCGTCCGCACGTTGACTTTAAACGTCCGGGAGGTGGTTCTCCATCTCTGAATGGACGTTCTGGACCGGGAGAGTGCAGGAGCTGTGAGGTCTTTCACAGACCTCGATCAGCCCTGCACTGAGGCTGTACAGCACAGTATAGTATTATACTCTGGGGGTGTATTTCCACTGTAACTGGGGCTACTATGTCAGCCCCAGTTACAGGAGAAATCAATAGTGAAAAGTTAAATGTCCCCCGGAGGTCTTGTATGACCTTATGGGGGACGAAAAGTGTAAAAAAAAAATTAAAAAAAAGTGTTAAAATAAAAAAATTAAAAAAAGGTTTCACATGTAAAAAATAAAAAATTCCCCAAGTAAGGAATAAAAAAAATAGAAAAAAATAGAAAAAATTAAATAAAATAGACTTATTTGGTATTGCTGCATCCGTGACGGTCGGCTCTATAAATATATCACATGATCCACCCAGTCCGATAAACACCATAAAAAAATAAAAACTGTGTCAAAAAAAGCAATTTTTGTCACCTTACATCACAAAAAGTGCAACACCAAGTGATCAAAAAGGCGTATGTCCCACAAAATGGTACCAATAAAACCGTCACCTCATTCCGCGAAAAATTAGCCCCTACATAAGAAAATTGCTCAAAAAATAAAAAAACTATAGCTCTCAGAACATGGAGACACTAAAACATAATTTTTTGGGTTTACAAAATGCTATTATTGTGTTAAAGTGAAATAAATAAAAAAAAAGTAGACATATTAGGTATCTCCTCGTCTGTAACAACCAGCTCTATAAAAATATCACATGACCTAACCCCTCGGGTGAACACCGTAAAAAATATAAAAACTGTGTCAAAAAAAGCCATTTTTGTCACCTTACATCACAAAAATGACAACACCAAGTGATCAAAAAGGCGTATGTCCCACATAATGGTACCAATAAAACAGTCACCTCATTCCGCAAAAAATGAGCCCCTACATAAGAAAATCGCTCAAAAAACAAACAAAACTATAGCTCTCAGAACATGGAGACACAAAAACATAATTTTTTTGTTTCAAAAATGTTATTATTGTGTTAAAGTGAAATAAATAAAAAAAAGTATACATATTAGGTATCGCCCTGTCCGTAACAACCAGCTCTATAAAAATTTCACATGACCTAACCCCTCGGGTGAACACCGTGAAAAAATAAAAATAAAAACTGTCAAAAAAAGCCATTTTTGTAACCTTACATCACAAAAAGTGTAACACCAAGTGATCAAAAAGGCGCATGTCCCACAAAATAGTACCAATAAAACCATCACCTCTGTAGCGGAGCTTCACGGTATACCCTCAATATCTTCACTTAAATCCCCTTGTAGCTGAAGAAGCAGGTCAATATCCATAGACAATTTCCCCAGTGACTGGACGACACACAGTTTGGGAGTCGACTGACTTTACTAGGCATGCGCATCTGGTTTCAATCCTCCAACAGCCTCATTTACATACAATACATAGATTACTATGGTACAAGGAAAGGTGGGGTCAGACAATGGGACAGGAAAAGGGAGGAGGGGAAGAGGTACAGACAAGAAAGACATTCTATAAGTGGCGATGTTTGCCACAACCTCATCCCGCAAAAAATGAGCCCCTACATAATAAAATCATTTAAAAAATAAATAAACGATAGCTCTCAGAACATGGACACATTAAAACATTTTTTTTTTTGTTTCAAAAGTGCTATTGTGTAAAGCTTAAATAAATAAGAAAAAGTATACATATTAGGTATCACCACCTCCGTAGCGATCTGCTCTATAAAAATGTCACTTGACCGAACCCCTCAAATGAACGCTGTAAAAATAAATAAATAAATAAAAACTGTGCTAAAACAACAAATTTTTAGGTCACCTTGCCCCATAAAGTGTTTCAATGAATGATCAAAAAATCATATGTACCCAAAAATAGTACCAATAAAACTGGCACCTTATCCCCTTGTTTCCAAAATAGGGTCACTTTTTGGGAGTTTCTACTGTAAGGGTGCATCAGGGGGGCTTCAAATGGGACATGGCATCTAAAAACCATGTGGTGCTCATTTTCTTCTGCGCCCTGCTGTGTGCCCATACAGCAGTTTATGACCACATGTGGGGTGTTTCTGTAAACCGCATAATCTGGGTAATAAATATTGAGTTTTGTTTGGCTGTTAACCCTCGATGTGTTAACGAAAAAATTAGATTAAAATAGAAAATCTGCCAAAAAAATGAAATTTAAAAATTTGATATCCATTTTCCTTTAATTCTTGTGGAACGCCTAAAGGGTTAACAAAGCTTGTAAAATTAGTTTATAGTAACTTGAGGGGTGTAGTTTCTACAATGGGGTCATTTATGGGGTATCCACTATGTAGGCCCCACAAAGTGACTTCAGACCTGAACTGGTCCTTAAAAAGTGGGTTTTGGCAATTTTCTTAAAAATATTAAGCATTGCTTCTAAACTTCTAAGCTTTCTAACGTCATAAAAAAATAAATGACATTTCCAAAATGATGCCAACATAAAGTAGACATATGGGGAATGTAAAGTAATAAATATTTTATGAGGTATCACTTTCTGTTTTAAAAGCAGAGAAATTAAAATTTTGAAAATTCCAAATTTTTCGAAATTTTTGGTAAATTTGGGATTTTTTCATAAATAAAGGTGAAATATATTGACTCAAATTTATGACTAGCATGAAGCACAATGTGTCACGAGAAAACAATCTCTGAATGGCTTGGATAAGTAAAAGCGTTCCAAATTTATTACCACATAAAGTGAGATATGTCAGATTTGCTAAATTAGGCCTGGTCAGGAAGGGGGCAAATGGCCCAGATGTGAAGTAGTTAAACAGCAGAAAAATTACAGAACTGCTGTCTTTCCCCCCATTACAAAAAAATAAATAATAAAAGTAAATCAATAAATTATATACACCAAAAAATACAGCTCAGCCACGTGAATATGTCAATAGAAAGTTGTGAAAGCTTTCGAAATGTAGTAATGAACAAGAGACACTGAATCTTGAAGGCCCAAAAAAGGTTTTGTCGTTGATTGGCCAGTATTTTTTTTATGCTTTCAAAAAGTCATACCTCACTGACCCCAAATGGTAACCTGTTTCAGCCAGTGACTGAGCTCTCATATTTCCATGTCGAGAGGGACCAGGTATACAGAGACTGAGCTTGGGATTTGAGGGTTTTATTAGGGTGCATTCACACAACTGTAAGGCCCCTTTCACACGGACGAGTATTCCGCGCGGGTGCAATGCGTGATGTGAACGCATTGCACCCGCACTGAATCCAGACCCATTCATTTCTATAGGGGGGTGCACATGAGCTGTGATTTTCACGCATCACTTGTGCGTTGCGTGAAAATCGCAGCATGCTCTATATTCAGCGTTTTTCACGCAACGCAGGCCCCATAGAAGTGAATGGGGCCGCGTGAAAATCGCAAGCATCCACAAGCAAGTGCGGATGCGGTGCGATTTTCACGCATGGTTGCTAGGTGACGATTGGGCTGGGGACCCGATCTGTATTATTTTCCCTTATAACATGGTTATAAGGGAAAATAATAGCATTCTGAATACAGAATGCAAAGTAAAGTAGTGATGGAGGGGTTAAAAATAAAAAAATATTAACTCACCAAGTCCACTTGATTGCGTAGTTGCGGATCTCTGTCTTCTTCTGTAATATTGAGCTGCCGGCTAAGGACCTGTGGTGACGTCACATCACATGGTCCAATCACATGGTCCCTCACCATGGTGATGAAACATGTGATTGGACCATGTGATGAGCACAGTGACGTCATCGAAGGTCCTATTCCTGTGCACAGCAAAGAAGAAGACAGAAGAGATGTCGGCTGCGCGATCAAGTGGATTAAGGTGAGTTAAATTTTTATTTTATTTTTTAACCCCTCCAGCGCTATTGTACTATGCATTCTGTATTAAGAATGCTATTATTTTCCCTTATAACCATGTTATAAGGGAAAATAATACAGTCTACAGAACACCTAACCCAAACCTGAACTTCTGTGAAGAAGTTCGGGTTTGGGTACCAAACATGCCGATTTTTCTCACGCGCGTGCAAAACGCATTACAATGTTTTGCATCCGCGCTGAAAAATTGCGCATTTTCCCGCAACGCACCCGCATCTTATCCGGGCAAAAAACATGATGCCCGTGTGAAAGTGGCCTAAGTGTTTTGCGGTCCGCAAATTGCGGATCCGCAAAACACGGATACCGGCGTGTGCGTTCCGCATTTTGCCAGCGCTATATAGAGAATGCCCATTCTTGTCCGCAAGCACGGACAAGAATAGGACATGCTCCATATTTTTTGCGGGGCCGCGGAACAGAACAACAGATGCAGACAGCACACGATGTGCTATCCACATCTTTTGCGGCCCCATTGAAATGAATGGGTCCACACCCGTTCTGCAAAATTGCGGAACAAATGCGGATCCATTTATACGGTCGTGTGAATGCACCTAGTTGTAGCTATTAATGGCACCATTTTTGGGTACACATATCTTACTGATTAACTCTTTCTGGGTGTGATGGGAAAAAACAGCAATATGGCCACTGAGTTTTTAGATTATGAATTTTTACTTTACTCACTGGGTCAGTACAATTACAGCAGTATCAAATAGATATAGTTGTTGTTTTTTTTTTTTTTTTTAACTCCTTTTGCACAATAAAACCCCCCCAAAAAAAAACCTCAAAACTTTTATACTTTTTTCCAAGGATTTTTGTGGGATGACTTGTAGTATTCATTGGTATCATTTTAGGGTACTGGTACATAACACTTTTTGATTGCTTTTAATTTAGGGTTTTTGGTGGCTAATAAGCAAAAAACAACAATTCTGGCATTTTGTTACAGTGTTCAATGTAATAATAATAATAATAATAATAATAATAATATTGTATGGGATAAATTACATGATAATTGTGAAGTACGGGTTGTAATGGATGCGGTGATACCAAATATGTGAAGGGGATTTTATTTTTGCATTTTTTCCCGCTTTTTATTAACCTGGAATTTTTATTTGTTTAATAAAACTTTTTATTTAACCATTAACTAGTCCCACAAGGGGGGTTTTTAACAGGCGATCTTTTGAGTTTGTATGTGGCCATACTGAAGGGCAGCATAAACCTGGTGACAGATACCCTTAGGCTGGGTTCACACGGGCGTTGCGGGAAAATGTGTGGGTTCGTTGCGGGAACACCCGCGATTTTTCCGCGCGAGTGCAAAACATTGTAATGTGTTTTGCACTCGCGTGAGAAAAATTGCGCATGTTTGGTACCCAAACCCGAACTTGTTCACAGAAGTTCGGGCTTGGGATCGGTGTTCTGTAGATTGTATTATTTCCCCTTATAACATAGTTATAAGGGAAAATAATAGCATTCTGAATACAGAATGCATAGTAAAATAGTGCTGGAGGGGTTAAAAAAATAATAATAATAATTTAACTCACCTTAGTCCACTTGATCGCGGCCCGGCATCTCCTTCTGTCTCCTTTGCTGAATAGGACCTGTGGTGAGCATGAAGTACAGGTAAAGGACCTTTGGTGACGTCACTCCGGTCATCACATGATCCATCACCATGGTAAAAGATCATGTGATGGATCATGTGATGACCGGAGTGACGCTACCAAAGGTCCTTTACCTGTAATTAATGCTCACCACAGATCCTGTTCAGCAAAGGAGACAGAAGGAGATGCCGGGCCGCGATCAAGTGGACTAAGGTGAGTTTAATTATTTTTAATTTTTTTTTAACCCTTCCAGCGCTGTTTTACTATGCATTCTGTATTTAGAATGCTATTATTTTCCCTTATAACCATGTTATAAGGGAAAATAATAATGATCGGGTCTCCATCCCGATCGTCCCCTAGCAACCGTGCGTGAAAATCGCACCGCATCCGCACTTGCTTGCGGATGCTTGCAATTTTCACGCAGCCCCATTCACTTCTATGGGGCCTGCGTTGCGTGAAAAACGCAGAATATAGAGCATGCTGCGAATTTCACGCAACGCACAAGTGATGCGTGAAAATCACCGCTCATGTGAACAGCCCCATAGAAATGAATGGGTCGGTATTCAGTGCGGGTGCAATGCGTTCACCTCACGCATCGCATCCGCGCGGAATACTCGCCCGTGTGAAAGGGGCCTTAGCAAAATGCTGGGTCACTATAATCTACAATGAACATCTCCAGACTGCTTGAATTGTTCAATACAGAGAGTCCTCATATTCTTAAAAGGGGTTGTCTCACTTCAGCAAATGGCAGTTATCATGTAGACAAAGTTAATACAAGGCACTTCCTAATGTATTGTGATTGTCCATTTTGCCTCCTTTGATGGTTTGAATCATTTTTCTATCACGTTATACACTGCTTATTTCCATAGTTATGACCACCTTGTAATCTAGCAGCGGTGGCCGCACATGCACACTACAAGAAAAAGCGCCGACCACTGGAGTGCGCATGTAACATCCTGGAGTATGTCACTAAACTCTTTCTCCCTGCTACAACATGTCAGGTGCATATGTATTGTCATCTTGTGTAGTCTAACATTGCATTTTCCATTATATGTATTTTCTATGCCGGTTTCATATATTATGCTGTAATTTCCCTGTACACCAGCAGGTGGCAGCAATGTATTTAGCAGGACCATAGCCAGTTTAGTATACCTAGACTGGAATAGTACATTCCAGTCTAGTCCCCCCTCCTCTTTGAGCAGAAGTGGGCTGCCCCACGCCCTGCAGCAAGGGAGGGAAGAAACCAGTTAGATCCAGTGTGTACCAGCCCCCCTCTTGGGGAAGGCTGTGTTGGTAGGAGCTCCCAGAAACAGGGATCCCAACCTAGGATCCAAGCCTCGGCTGAGGCCCAGGATCACCCTTTCCAGCCTGAGTCATCTTCCTCAGCTGGTTGACAAGCAAGCAGCCATCTCCAGAACTACAGATCTCCAGGAAGAAGCTATCATACCCTGCGAGCAGTCCTGTGAGTACTTATCCAAAGACCAGGAGAAGCCAAATTCACAGTACCTGTGCAAGCTGCAATTGGCGTCACAAACTAAAAACTATTAATATTGCGCCAGTGTGCATCTGTCTGGCTTACTGCACGCATAGTCCAGCACTTTTTTCAATAGAGTGCAAGCACGGCCACTGCTGCTGGATTGCCGGGTGGTCATAACCATGGAAAAGAGCAGTGTATAATGTGATGGAAAAATGAATCCAGCCGGCAAAGGAGGCAATATGGACAATCACAATACATTAGTAAGTGCCTTGTATTAACTTTCTCTACATAATGAATGCCATTTGCTGAAGTGAGACAACCCCTTTAAGCTCAAAGCTCTCCTCGCCCCTCATTGACAGGTTTTTTTTACCTATTGCAACCAGCAGGAGGAGCAGGGAGAGCTGGAGACGTGTTCTCTGTATTGAGCAGACTCCACTGCTTGGCTCACACTGGAAGTGTTTCACACAGATTTTTGCAGAATGACCGGGTCAATTCAAGTATGTGACCCAGCGTTTTGCTAAGGCGGTCAGTCAGCAGTTTGTGCTGCCTTCAAATAGTTGTACACTTTGTAAATATGAGCCAGGCTTCTTAAATCTACCCCAATGTTTCCGAGGTCTTGTGTTTAGGGGACACATAACCAGTGTCGGACTGGGGTACTTAGGGCCCACCAGTGTAACTGATTCTGGGGGCCCACCTTAGGGCTCCTGCACACTAACTTATTTTTTTTTCTATGTCTGTACCATTGACTTTACTTCAAATGGGGCCGCAAAAAAAAAAAAGACTCTGCGTGCATTCCGTGTCTGTATGTCCGCATGGCCGGTCTGTAAAATTATAGAACATGTCACATTATTATCGGCATTACAGACAAGGATAGGACTGTTCTATTAGAGGCCGGCTGTTCTGTTCCGCATAATGTGGAATGCACACACCTGGCATCCAAAGATGAAGTATGATGGCAGACATTCACAGCAAAATACACAAACATACATGTGGCAGAATTTACACATATATGGATATCCTGCACTTAAGTCAGTCAGAAACAAGACACATGCAGCGCACACCAATCACTCATTGGACACATGTGGCGCAGTGTGGTAAATACACAAACATACATGTGGCAGGATTTACACATATATGGATATCTGTCATGGACGTTCCCGTGCCAGGAGATCAGTGAGACTGGCAACACGTGGTTTGATCTGACTGGTTCCTTATGGATCAATTTGTGTCTGTGTTGTTTCTGGTAATGGCCTCAGGTGTTGCTTATGTGGTCATTTAACCTTCCCTATTTATTGTGGCTTCTCCCACCATGCTGTGAAGTTTATAGCTTCTGTTTGGATCTTTGGATTGCTGGTGTTTGGATCTCGGCTAAGTTCCTGGCGCTTCCATTGCCATTTGAAGTTAAGTGTCCTCTTCCCCTTTTTTTTATTGTTTGAGTTTTCTTGTGGTGCTCTTTTCCCTGTCATTTGTGTTTAGGCCTGAGGGAGACTCCTGTTCATCCTACCTTTTGGAGGAAAAGGTTGTCTCTTGTTCTGACATTAGTACCAGGGTACTACAGGGTGAGCTAGGACTTTAGGTTCCTGTGTATGAACTCGCCTACCTCTGGGGTCAGTTCATACTTGCAGTCAGTCAGGACTTTTGATTAGGGTTTGTCTAGGAAGTGACCCGCTCTTTTCCCTAGTTTCCAGGCCTTTTCTCCTCACCCCTTTCCCTCCCACACCGAAACGTGACAATATCCTGCACTTAAGTCATTAAGTCAGTCAGAAACAAGACACATGCAGCGCACACCAATCACTCATTGGACACATGTGGCACACAAGAAACTTATACATGGCTCACATGCCACTGATGCATATGTCACATACTTCACATATACCACTGATACATAGAACATATATAGCACACACCAATCACACATAGGAAGCACACAATGCCCACACCAAGACATTTATGCCTAACCCTATTAAGTGTAGCACACTTAAAGAGGTTAAAAGGGTTGTTTCACCTCAGCAATTGGCATTTATCATGAAGAGATTAATACAAGGCACTTACTAATGTATTGTGATTGTCCATATTGACTCTTTTCCATCACATTATACACAGCACGTATCCATGGTTTTGACCACTCTGCAATCCAGCAGTGGTGGCCGTGCTTGCACACTATAGGTAAAAGTTTTGGCTTATGCGCACTTCCAGCCTTTGCCTATAGTGTGTAAGCACGGCCACCACTGCTGGATTACACGGTGGTAATAACCACGGATATGTGCTGTGTATAATGTGATGGGAAGGAGGCAATATGGACAATCACAATACATTAATAAGTGCCTTGTATTAACTGCATGATAAATATTGTACATAATCTACATTATAATTAAAAGGGTTGTCCTACCATAATGACCTATTGCCTATCTACAGGATAGGTGATAAATATCAGATTGTTGGGGTCTGACTGCTGGAACACCACACTGATCATGAAAAAAGGGGTCCTGAGACATTCAAATACATTACCGCCAATCTATGTACACAAGGGTCTTAAGACCACTGTCACGGCCTATGGTGTACGCTGTGACACTGTTGCCACACTTGCGGTTGCCCGCAGCAACGTGTTGCTGTGAGAGCATGCGGTGGCAGTGTCTCGGTCTTCTGGGTGATTGCCGTGACATGGTTGCCACGCATGCTGTTGCCGGTGGTAACGTGTGGCTTAGTTAGCTTGTGTGTGCACTTCCCCTTTAAGTTGTAGCCTCCCTCTGTCTGGTGCTGTAAGGGTTAACTCCCTGACTGGGTGTGGTCACTTGTGCTTCTTATACCTGTGGCTTTAGGTCAGGAGTCAGTGGTACTCCAGCCTTGGTGTGTGCTGGAGTTATGCTCTGTCTGGTTGTTCCATCTGTCCAGTGAGGGCCACCCTTGTGGTCATCTATATTATCCCGGTGTCTACTTCCCTTCCTGTCCCTATTTTTATGGAGTGGGTTATGTGAAGGGTGTTTGAATGTCTAGTTTGGTGTTACATGTCTGGTGGTGTTTGGTGTCATGTTTGCTAGACATTCCCCTGTCTCAAGTTATTGCAGCTATGGTGTCCTGGGTTCCTCTGTGGTTCGTGGTGTGTGCTGCGTCCTTTAATGTTGGTGTGGACACCAGCACTTGTGCATGGGTTCCAGTCAGTGTGTCTGTGGCAGGTAAGTGTGTTACTGGTTTCACTTACCTGCCATCTCCTTTAGCTGTATGTGTTTCCCCTCCTTGCAGCCTGGCCTTAGTTAGAGATTCCTGTTCCTCCATGTTGTGGATGAACAGGTAGTCTCTCCCCTGCTCCTAAGTGAGGGATTTCCAGGGTGACTCAGGATATTAGGTATCCAGTGTATGAGCTGTCCCACCATAGGGGTCTGCTCATATGGTAAGGAGTCAGGGAGAGGATTAGGGACGCGGTAGAAGGTGACCTGCTCCCTTATCTCTCCTTTTTGGCCAGGCTGATCCCCTTTAACCTCTGACATCGCACGGTGGGGGGTTTCCCCCACTCCCCGCCCTGACAACCACGTTTCATTGATCATGGGGGTCCCTTCTTGACTGAGAGGCAGGTCGAGCATGCACTGCCTCTCCATCCATTCTCTATGGGGTCGCTGGAGATGGCGGAGTACAACGCTGGCTATTTCCAGTGGTCCCAAAGAGATTAAATGGAGCAGCAGGGCGTGTGTGTGGCCTGCCACACCATCAAAAAGAAGGAACAGGACCCGTTCCTGGGATCAGTGGGGGTTGCAGAATCGGACCCCACTAATTATATAGTAATGCCCTATGGTGTGGGGAGGATAACTTGAAAACCTGGACAACCCCTTCAAATCTTCCACCACCAGTATCTCTTTACATGGTAGCAGTGATGCCTGTAAATACGGAATATCATCACTACCGCCATATAAACCATATGTGTCAATACTGGAGAATGTGACGCACTGTGCAGAATTTTTCAGTCATAAGTCCAACCCCCTTTGCAGGTCATAACCTTTAACAAAGCCCAAGGAAAGGTACTAGAGGAGCAACGTGAGCAGAGGGCACAAATGGAGGGTCATAACTGAAACAGAGGCATTAGGGTCACCTGAGGCAGTGTAATAGCGGGGATCCTGGAGCAGGGGTAACTGGAGAAGAGGGCATATTAGTGGTGCATTTAGAGTGGGGGTCTTTGGAGCTGGGGCATTTATGGCTGTGCACATAAAGCAGAGGCATTAGGATCACCTGAGGCAGGGTAATAGTGGTGATCCTGGAGCAGAGGTATTAGGGGGCAACTGGAGAAAAAACAATATTAGGGGTGCATTTAGAGTGGGGGCATTTGGAGCTGTGGCACTAATGGGGGTGCACCTAAAGCAGACGCATTGGGGAGACCTAAGGCAGAGTCCCCCCAATGCCACTCTGAACTCTGCAGAGAGCATCACACATTCACAGATCTGAGTCTACCATAAACAAATCCCCTATTTCCCCCTTACACTCTCGTACAGCTCACTACTGCCAAACACCTGAGAAATGAGCCCAGCACCACAGAGGTGTCCTTCTCTCCAGCAAGCACCGTTTTTTGACAGCAGGGAGGGCAGGAGGATGGCCACACATGTTCTCTCCTCCTTCAATGCCAGCAGCCTTGGAAGCTTAGAAGATACTGCAGGGCCTCCTGTACAATTTACACCGGTCGGAGGCTGCATCATGGTGCGATACTGCCACCTAGTGACTACAATAATTATCTCTCCTAAAGAAACAAGAGAAAAAATTACTCCTCCGTCTTATCTCCGGGCGCAGGAGACTGGGGGCCTACCGAGAAATCTCAAGCCTCCCCGGTGGGCCACTCCGAGCCTGCACATTACATGTTATATGAGTCACACCATTTTATTGGGACATTACACTACATCATATTACATATTCCCTCTGGCTCTTTCTATTAATATCATCATTAGGATATCCTTTTAGCTGTTAGACGGGCACATTCAGTTAGCTTCCTTCTTGGGCAAAGCAATTATATTGTTCCCATTAGTCAGATGTAGATCATTATGTATCACCAAGAGAAAAGATATATACTGTACATGCAATATTTTTTGGGGAAATAATAAAATATCTCACCGTTATGCTCCATAATTCATATGTCTAGTATTTTATAGCAAATAAGTGACAGGATTGAGGGATGGGATAAGACGTAGACAAAGTAGGCCCTTTCCAAGGGCATTCTCTCCTACCTTATGATGCATCACAGTGACACCCCCATCTTGTCGTACACTAGTACTGCTACACAATTAGTCATATAGAATGAAAATTTGGAGAAAGGAGTGATGCCACATTTGTCACAAGTGGTTCTCACGTGGTTCAGATGCAATTCTTGCAACTCTTCCCTGACACAGTAGTATGTGGCTGTATGTTGGCCATATTGTGCAAAGCATCCAGGCTCGCACTGCTTTCTCCTCCTATTTTATGTGCCATATAATGCCAACAATAGCAAACTAAGCACAAGTAATAACATCTGCCAGCACCCTCGCGGTATCCTCCCAGGATGCAGTATTTTTGTAGAGCCCAGCTTTTCATATAATCATCACATGAGCACGATGTACTTAAAGGGGTTGTCTCACTACAGTAAATCACATTTAATATGTAGAGGAAGTTACCGTAATACAAGACACATAATAATGTATTTTCTTAAGACCACTGTCACGGCCTATGGTGTACGCTGTGACACTGTTGCCACACTTGCGGTTGCCCGCAGCAACGTGTTGCTGTGAGAGCATGCGGTGGCAGTGTCTCGGTCTTCTGGGTGATTGCCGTGACATGGTTGCCACGCATGCTGTTGCCGGTGGTAACGTGTGGCTTAGTTAGCTTGTGTGTGCACTTCCCCTTTAAGTTGTAGCCTCCCTCTGTCTGGTGCTGTAAGGGTTAACTCCCTGACTGGGTGTGGTCACTTGTGCTTCTTATACCTGTGGCTTTAGGTCAGGAGTCAGTGGTACTCCAGCCTTGGTGTGTGCTGGAGTTATGCTCTGTCTGGTTGTTCCATCTGTCCAGTGAGGGCCACCCTTGTGGTCATCTATATTATCCCGGTGTCTACTTCCCTTCCTGTCCCTATTTTTATGGAGTGGGTTATATGAAGGGTGTTTGAATGTCTAGTTTGGTGTTACATGTCTGGTGGTGTTTGGTGTCATGTTTGCTAGACATTCCCCTGTCTCAAGTTATTGCAGCTATGGTGTCCTGGGTTCCTCTGTGGTTCGTGGTGTGTGCTGCGTCCTTTAATGTTGGTGTGGACACCAGCACTTGTGCATGGGTTCCAGTCAGTGTGTCTGTGGCAGGTAAGTGTGTTACTGGTTTCACTTACCTGCCATCTCCTTTAGCTGTATGTGTTTCCCCTCCTTGCAGCCTGGCCTTAGTTAGAGATTCCTGTTCCTCCATGTTGTGGATGAACAGGTAGTCTCTCCCCTGCTCCTAAGTGAGGGATTTCCAGGGTGACTCAGGATATTAGGTATCCAGTGTATGAGCTGTCCCACCATAGGGGTCTGCTCATATGGTGAGGAGTCAGGGAGAGGATTGGGGACGCGGTAGAAGGTGACCTGCTCCCTTATCTCTCCTTTTTGGCCAGGCTGATCCCCTTTAACCTCTGACATCGCACGGTGGGGGGTTTCCCCCACTCCCCGCCCTGACAACCACGTTTCATTGATCATGGGGGTCCCTTCTTGACTGAGAGGCAGGTCGAGCATGCACTGCCTCTCCATCCATTCTCTATGGGGTCGCTGGAGATGGCGGAGTACAACGCTGGCTATTTCCAGTGGTCCCAAAGAGATTAAATGGAGCAGCAGGGCGTGTGTGTGGCCTGCCACACCATCAAAAAGAAGGAACAGGACCCGTTCCTGGGATCAGTGGGGGTTGCAGAATCGGACCCCACTAATTATATAGTAATGCCCTATGGTGTGGGAAGGATAACTTGAAAACCTGGACAACCCCTTCAAATCTTCCACCACCAGTATCTCTTTACATGGTAGCAGTGATGCCTGTAAATACGGAATATCATCACTACCGCCATATAAACCATATGTGTCAATACTGGAGAATGTGACGCACTGTGCAGAATTTTTCAGTCATAAGTCCAACCCCCTTTGCAGGTCATAACCTTTAACAAAGCCCAAGCAAAGGTGCTAGAGGAGCAACGTGAGCAGAGGGCACAAATGGAGGGTCATAACTGAAACAGAGGCATTAGGGTCACCTGAGGCAGTGTAATAGCGGGGATCCTGGAGCAGGGGTAACTGGAGAAGAGGGCATATTAGTGGTGCATTTAGAGTGGGGGTCTTTGGAGCTGGGGCATTTATGGCTGTGCACCTAAAGCAGAGGCATTAGGATCACCTGAGGCAGGGTAATAGTGGTGATCCTGGAGCAGAGGTATTAGGGGGCAACTGGAGAAAAAACAATATTAGGGGTGCATTTAGAGTGGGGGCATTTGGAGCTGTGGCACTAATGGGGGTGCACCTAAAGCAGACGCATTGGGGAGACCTAAGGCAGAGTCCCCCCAATGCCACTCTGAACTCTGCAGAGAGCATCACACATTCACAGATCTGAGTCTACCATAAACAAATCCCCTATTTCCCCCTTACACTCTCATACAGCTCACTACTGCCAAACACCTGAGAAATGAGCCCAGCACCACAGAGGTGTCCTTCTCTCCAGCAAGCACCGTTTTTTGACAGCAGGGAGGGCAGGAGGATGGCCACACATGTTCTCTCCTCCTTCAATGCCAGCAGCCTTGGAAGCTTAGAAGATACTGCAGGGCCTCCTGTACAATTTACACCGGTCGGAGGCTGCATCATGGTGCGATACTGCCACCTAGTGACTACAATAATTATCTCTCCTAAAGAAACAAGAGAAAAAATTACTCCTCCGTCTTATCTCCGGGCGCAGGAGACTGGGGGCCTACCGAGAAATCTCAAGCCTCCCCGGTGGGCCACTCCGAGCCTGCACATTACATGTTATATGAGTCACACCATTTTATTGGGACATTACACTACATCATATTACATATTCCCTCTGGCTCTTTCTATTAATATCATCATTAGGATATCCTTTTAGCTGTTAGACGGGCACATTCAGTTAGCTTCCTTCTTGGGCAAAGCAATTATATTGTTCCCATTAGTCAGATGTAGATCATTATGTATCACCAAGAGAAAAGATATATACTGTACATGCAATATTTTTTGGGGAAATAATAAAATATCTCACCGTTATGCTCCATAATTCATATGTCTAGTATTTTATAGCAAATAAGTGACAGGATTGAGGGATGGGATAAGACGTAGACAAAGTAGGCCCTTTCCAAGGGCATTCTCTCCTACCTTATGATGCATCACAGTGACACCCCCACCTTGTCGTACACTTCTACTGCTACACAATTAGTCATATAGAATGAAAATTTGGAGAAAGGAGTGATGCCACATTTGTCACAAGTGGTTCTCACGTGGTTCAGATGCAATTCTTGCAACTCTTCCCTGACACAGTAGTATGTGGCTGTATGTTGGCCATATTGTGCAAAGCATCCAGGCTCGCACTGCTTTCTCCTCCTATTTTATGTGCCATATAATGCCAACAATAACAAACTAAGCACAAGTAATAACATCTGCCAGCACCCTCGCGGTATCCTCCCAGGATGCAGTATTTTTGTAGAGCCCAGCTTTTCATATAATCATCACATGAGCACGATGTACTTAAAGGGGTTGTCTCACTACAGTAAATCACATTTAATATGTAGAGGAAGTTACCGTAATACAAGACACATAATAATGTATTTTGATTGTCCATATTGCCTCCTTTGTAGGCTGGATTCATTTTTCTATCACATTATACACTTTAATATTCTTGCTGTCTATATCGGCCACTAGGGAGAGCTTAAAGGGAACCTGTCACCTCCCCAAACCATCCCAAGCCGCCAGCAGTACCTGCGTGTATTTCTGATGATGCCTTTCTTCCTGAAGGCAGATGCAGCAAAAGAACTGAAAACTTTCCTTTATCCCCTGCCCGATGCGCTTCTCCACACATGCTTGAAGTCAAGGGGGCAGCGGCCTCCTTGCTTCAAGTCACGGTAACTGCGCCCCCTTCCCTGCCCCAAAGGCATCATCAGAAACACATTGCTGGCTACACGCAGGTACTACTGGCGGCTTGGGATGGTTTTGGGAGGTGACAGGTTCCCTTTATGAGATTACTGCATACACTTTTATTATTTAGTTTAATGCAGTGCTTGAAGTGGGCCGGAACGCGGCGGTACTCAGTACCGCCACTTCCAAAAATTGCCCTGGAGAGTACCAGCACCTCTCCGTGCGCCCAGTACGTGGGTTTCCGGTACCGGAGCGCAGCGGAGAGCTGGCAGTATCTCCTCCCTAATGTCGTTGGCTGGGCAGCTAGTGGAGGGGGGCGGGTCGTTGCAGAGTACGGCTCAGGCTGGCGCAGGCAGGGAGTTGACCTCACGTTAGGTGACGTCAACTCCTTCCCGCGCGCCTGTGACTGAGGAGCGATCAGTGCGGCGACCAGTGACTGGTCCTCCTTGGAGTCAGGAGTCGGACGGTGCAGCAAAGAACATCGACTTTGCTTTGGAATCCAACTTCTGAAGAGTACTGGTGAGTGACAGGCACCCCCCCTCCCCCCACACACATTAGTTCCTCTCTGTACCAGTACCCCCCCCCCCCCCCTGGCAGGGGGGTACTGGTACAGAGAGGAATTAATGTGTGTGATGAGGGGGGGGGGGGGGGTCTGATGTGCAGGGGGGTACTGGTACAGAGAGGAACGAATGTGCGGTGGTGGGGGGGGGGGGGTACTGGTACATAGAGGAACTAATATATATGTGTCTGATGGGTGGGTCTGATGTGTAGGGGGCCCCTGCACATCAGACCCCCCCATCACACACATATATATTAGTTCCTCTATGTACCAGGCCCCCCCCCCCCACCACCGCACATTCGTTCCTCTCTGTACCAGTACCCCCCTGCACATCAGACCCCCCCCCCCCTCATCACACACATTAGTTCCTCTCTTTACCAGTACCCCCCCCCCCCACCACCACCACACATTAGTGCCTCTCTGTACCAGTACCCCTCTGCACATCAGACCCCCCATCACACACATATATATTAGTTCCTCTATGTACCAGTACCCCCCCCCCACCACCGCACATTCGTTCCTCTCTGAACCAGTACCCCCCTGCACATCAGACCCCCCCCTCATCACACACACACACACATTAATTCCTCTCTGTACCAGTACCCCCCTGGCAGGGGGGTACTGGTACAGAGAGGAATTAATGTGTGTGTGTGTGATGAGTGGGGGGGGGGGGTCTGATGTGCAGGGGGGTACTGGTACAGAGAGGAACGAATGTGCGGTGGTGGGGGGGGGGGGTACTGTACTGGTACATAGAGGAACTAATATATATGTGTGTGATGGGGGGGTCTGATGTGCAGGGGGGGGGAGCACCGGCGCCTAATAGAGTACCGGCACCTCTTTTGGCCCACTTAAAGCACTGGTTTAATGTATAAACAGTTTGCAGTAAGTTCCTGTTTTTCTAATTTATCTCAGTGTCTGGTCCAGGGTCTGAATGAATTTTGTCATCTGGTCTTTGGTTTATGCAGGTGACATAGTTGCTGCATGTGAGGATAGGGCAGAGACTTCATACATGTGTGCCACGGTGGTTGGAGATTCTAGAGCTGGCAGGAGCCAGAAGCCGCAAATAGCACTGCATCTTGGTGAGTTGCTGCATGCTGTACAGGCAACAGCTTCAGTGCAATCTTTTTTTAACCACCTGCCATCTGGGCCATTTGCCCCCTTCCTGACCAGGCCAAATTTTGCAAAACTGACATATCTCACTTTATGTGGTAATAACTTTGGAACGCCTTTATTTATCCAAGTCATTCAGAGATTGTTTTCTCGTGACACATTGTACTTCATGATAATCATAAATTTGAGTCAAAATATTTCACCTTTATTTATGAAAAAATCCCAAATTTACCCAAAAATTGGAAAAATTCGCAATTTTCGAAATTTCAATTTCTCTGCTTTTAAAACAGAAAGTGATACCTCATAAAATGTTTATTATTTAACATTCCCCATATGTCTACTTTATGTTGGCATCATTTTGGAAATGTCATTTTATTTTTTTAGGAAGTTAGAAGGCTTAGAAGTTTAGAAGCAATTCTTCAAATTTTTTTAGAAAATTGCCAAAACCCACTTTTTAAGGACCAGTTCAGGTCTGGAGTCACTTTGTGGGGCCTACATAGTGGATACCCCCATAAATGACCCCATTGTAGAAACTACACCCCTCAAGGTATTTAAAACCGATTTTACAAACTTTGTTAACCCTTTAGGCGTTCCACAAGAATTAAAGGAAAATGGAGATCAAATTTTTAAATTTCACTTTTTTGGCAGATTTTCCATTTTAATCAATTTTTTTCTTTAACACATCGATGGTTAACAGCCAAACAAAACTCAATATTTTTTACCCAGATTCTGCGGTTTACAGAAACACCCCACATGTGGTCATAAACTGCTGTATGGGCACACGGCAGGGCGCAGAAGGAAAGGAACTCCACATGGTTTTTAGATGCCATGTCCCATTTGAAGCCCCCTGATGCACACTTACAGTAGAAACTCCCAAGAAGTGACCCCATTTTGGAAACTAGGGGATAAGGTGCCAGTTTTATTAGTACTATTTTTGGGTACATATGATTTTTTGATCATTCATTATAACACTTTATGGGGCAAGGTGACCAAAAAATTGGTTGTTTTAGCACAGTTTCTATTTATTTATTTTTACAGCGTTCACCTAAGGGGTTCAGTCAAGTGACATTTTTATAGAGCAGATTGTTACGGACGTGGCGATACCTAATATGTATACTTTTTCTCATTTATTAAAGTTTTACACAATAATAGCATTTTTGAAACAAAAAAATTATGTTTTAATGTGTCCATGTTCTGAGAGCTATAGTTTTTTTTATTTTTTGAGAGATTTTCTTATGTAGGGGCTCATTTTTTGCGGGATGAGGTGACGGTTTAATTGGTACTATTTTGTGGGACATACGCGTTTTTGATCACTTGGTGTTGAACCTTTTGTGATGCAAGGTGACAAAAATTGCTTGTTTTGACACAGTTTTTTTTTTTTTTTTTTACGGTGTTCACCCGAGGGGTTAGGTCATGTGATATTTTTATAGAGCTGGTTTTTACGGACGCGGCAATACCTAATATGTATACTTTTTTTATTTGTTTCACTTTAACACAATAATAGCATTTTTGAAACCAAAAAAATGATGTTTTAGTGTCTCCATGTTCTAAGAGCTATAGTTTTTTTATTTTTTGAGAGATTTTCTTATGTAGAGGCTCATTTTTTGCGGGATGAGGTGACGGTTTTATTGGTACTATTTTGTGGGACATACGCATTTTTGATCACTTGGTGTTGCACCTTTTTTTACGGTGTTCACCCGAGGGGTTAGGTCATGTGATATTTTTATAGAGCTGGTTTTTACGGACGCGGCAATACCTAATATGTATACTTTTTTTATTTTTTCTATTTTTAACTTTTTTTTTTCGTTTCTTACTTGGGGATTTTTATTTTTTACATGTGAAACTTTTTTTAATTTTTTTATTTTCAACCTTTTATTTTTATTTTTTTTATTTTTTTTATTTTACACTTTTCGGCCCCCATAAGGTCATACAAGACCTCTGGGGGACATTTACTTCACTTTTTTTCACTGTTGATTTCTCCTGTAACTGGGGCTGACATAGTAGCCCCAGTTACAGGACAAATGCACCCCTAGAGAGGCTGTACAGCAGCAATCCAGCGCTGTACAGCCTCAGAGCAGGGCTGATCGAGGTCTCTGAGAGACCTCACACAGCCCCTGCACTCTCCGGTCCCGGCGGTCACATGACTGCCGGGCCAGAACAGGAGGCGCACAGCGCTTCCTTCTCTGCATACACAGCGCTCGGTGAGCGCTGTGTCTGCAGCGATCCGGAAGGCAGGGACACCTGGGCACTGTCCCTGCCTTGTCTTAGGGTTGCCCTGCTGTCACTGACAGCGGGCAACCCGATCAGCAGCTGCACGATTAGCGTGCAGCTGCTATTTCTGAAAGGACGTTCTAAAACGTGCTTTCAGAAATAGACGTCCACCCATAGGACGTTTATATCCTATGGGCGGACGTAAAGCGGTTAATGTTGTTCCCACCCCCACCACCGACCCACACACACGAACCTAATGTATCACCCTTTTCCTGCCACAGAGTCACTGCCCACTTGACTTTGCCACGCCCCTCCACTGTGCCCATGCCAGGGTGGTCATCCCCTGGCTTCCCTACCACCACTGCAACTTTTAGGTGCCCCACCCGTCTCCTCCCTACCATGATCATAATTCAGCAATTTATCCCTCAGAAAGCCTAACAGATAAAGAACAAAATGGCCTCCTGCTATGCACTGGAATACATGCAAGCTGCAGAAGACAAAACACAGGAAAAGTTTTAATAAGAACAAGTTGAATTTTTATTTAATTTACATAATTGATGCAATGCCATTATGTCTGCAGCCTTTAAGGCTCATGCTGTTAAGAGTTGTAATACTTTATCATTTAATAGAAAACATAAACCATATTTGTGGTTAGTGGACTCCCATGTGGTGACTAGTCATTTTTCGCGATATTTCGCTAATTTTTGGCTTTATATCATTTCGCAAATTCTAGAATTATGATCTCCAGTCATTATTTTCTTGATTGCGAAAATCGGCAATGTAATATGTCCGTATTGCGCGCGCAATACAGGTGTGGCTCACTTTTGCTACATTCTTAAAGCTGCTAGAAGTTTCCTGAGACTGGAGAAAATGGTTGGCAGCAACTTTCGTGACTGTGAGGAAGAACTCCTGATCACTGTAAGTAATTTTACATTACAGCACTGTTTTTTATTACATTTCGCATGCATGGCAGAACAATAGCCTTATATGCAGATAAAGTGGTCCAATATATTCGCGATTGCGCAAATCGGCACTAATGATGCGCATATTTTTTGGCGCAATACATGCAACTTCACATTTTATCAGGTCTGAGTAGATATTACTGACTATCTGTATTATATATATATATATATATATATATGAGCTAACTATCTAATGTAATTGAATAAGGATCCAGATGAGTCAGCAAAGCGCAGAGCACAGCAATGTCACTGCTCTCTCTCTCTCAGAACTGCAAAAAACTGCAGGAAATGGCTGCTGGGGAGGTTCTTATATAGTAAGGGGTAGGCAACTTTCCTATTGGTTGCTAGGGATGTTGCTAAGCTCAGACAAAGATATTGCAGCCTTCTCATTGGCCCACAAGCAAGAAGCAGTGAGGGTAGATGAAATCTAGAATACTCGCGATTATGAAGATATAGCACTATATTCTAAATCTTCGCAAATTTTCTAAGTGCCGATATTTGCGATAAAAATTTAAGATTAGAATATCTAGTGGTGACCTAAAAATGAAGAAGAGAGATTTTCTGAAAAAGTAGGCTTCCTCCACACCCAATGAGATTGGCGTGCACTGCATCTGAATCAGAGAGAGAGCCTGCCAAAAACGATACGATACACGGAACATATTTTGTTTTGCGCATTATATCATACAAGGAACTGGGTCAAGGTGTATTTTATGTAGTTATATGTAGGCTTGTATATTATATTGAATTAGCACCTAAAAATTAATTTCCACAATACATACTCTTGGGGTTACTTTTCTTGTTCGCACCTGATTTATCTTAGCAACTACTGTAGTTTTAAAGTTTTCATTCATAAAGTTTGTCTTTTTTTTTTTAAAGAAAATAAATAGCAGCTTAGCCTAATACTAGTATCAAATACAGCTGATAAATTATATACCCCCCTAAAATTAACCAATAAAACTACAACCTATCCCACAAAAAAAAGGTTTTGTTGACAAGAAAATAAAAAAGTTTTGACAAGAATAACTTTCTTTCTATAAAACATGTTTTTATTGTGCAAAAATAACAAAAATGAAAACAAAAAACACATACAGTAGTTACTATGTTATTTTTACTGCATGTTACACAAGGTGAAAGAAAGCCATAGCAGGAGTTCTGTTATTTTGCATATTTACTTGGTCCTCAAGGCCTATACAACGTGCCACCCCCAGGGCCGATTGTGTCCCAGGTTTTTAGGAATGCCGAGTGATGATGCAGCCTTATTAGTTTTGTGTGTGTCACAGTGCTCCTACCTGGATACCGTCGCTCTTCAGGGTTAGGCTCCATAGCAATAAAGGGAAGAGTAATAGTTGGTCGAGTAAGAGTCCAGACTTGGTAAAAGTTCAAAAGGTTTACTTGAATAAACTTGCATCTAGACAATATTTCGTCTTTCTCTGGCTCCAGCAGGTTTTGGGGTAAATTGGCAGGCAAACTTGGATACCTTGCTTTATCTTTCTCTGCTGTGATAGACTCTGGCTTTGGTCTGGTAGCTGGACTCTATGACAGTTCTGGTACCTTTGAGTGGCTTGCCTTTGGCTGTAGGCCGCCTCGTAATACTTTGTCTGCAAACTATAAGGAGTCAAGGGGATCTATGAGCTGCTTCTCTTGGTAGACTCCTGCTGCAGGAGGGGCGTCATTCCCCTCACTGCTTTCAAATGTAGACTCCACTATAGCTTCATGCAACCTCTCCCTTGGTAGGAAGCAGGACTAGCCCGCTTCTGCCCAACAGGGGGGAGAATGGAATGGCAAATTCCATTCTATCTAAACATCTGTCTCTGCCAGATACACTGCCACCTGCTGGATAACCAGGCACGTTTCCTGTAATACAATACATAAGTTACATACAGGTAGCAATGTTATTAAGGCAAAATATCAAAGAACCTGGAATCAAGCACACAGATGACATTATTTGTTAGCCATTAGAGATATTAGCAGGGTGTAGAAATGGGAGTGCCCGCTCTGGTACTACCCCTAAAATAGTCCAGTCATTAATGGTTTAATGAAAATAGGACAGTACTGGCAGCAGATCTGGATTAGCATTTTCTGCTTCTTAGAGTTCCTTTATTTGTCCCCTAATTTGTAGGGTCGATGGTTCGCAGCTCATATTTGCTCATATAGAAGACTTTTTTTTTTTTATTCTGTCTACTGTGATACTCATCAGATAATACATTGTTGATGCACAAAATGAAAAGCAACAAAACAATAGCATGAAAGATGGGGTGCACCATGAAACCTGTATACCGTACAAATATGAAGAGTAGTGGTCCGACTCCGCTGATGCACAGTGAGAGGTCTAGAAGGGCTAGGTGCGGCCATGCAGTTCTGCTACAGAAAACCCACAGCATTTACAGTAGCAGCACAGCAGGTGAGATTTTAATAAATTACAAAAAAAACAAAAACAATCTCATTGACAAGCTTCGAAAATTTTTACAATGGTATCCGCACACAACTTGAGATGTGGTGTGGATTTTAAATCCATAGCGTGTCAATTTATGCTGCAGATGTCACTGCAGATTTCACCCCTTGCACTGCAGAAGGTACAGCAAATTCCACATTTATCTAAACCACAAAGTCATCTCCAAACAGGGTTGTCCTCTGCTGGACCTTTGGACTCCATTGTTGTGTCAGAGCCTGGGCCGACTAGAGGGTCCTCTGGTGAGCCAGTCTGACCATGATTAAATGGCAACAAAACAGTATTAAAGGGCATCTGTCAGCAGATTTGTCCCTATGACACTGGCTGACCTGTTACATGTGCACTTGGCAGCTGAAGACATCTGTGTTGGTCCCATGTTCATATGTGCCCGCAGTGCTGAGAAAAATGATGTTTTATTATAGGCAAATGAGCCTCTAGGAGCAACGGGGGCGTTGCCATTACACCTACAGGTTCTGCTCTCTCTGTAACTGCCACTCTTTCTGCACTTTGATTGACAGGACCAGGCAGTGTAAACGGGTTCACGCCTGGCCCTGACTTCTCTTAAAGTCAAAGTGCAGGGTCCGTGCCAGTTGGCATTCCAATTTAATGTCACTGTTAGGAGGTTAAAGGGGTTGCGCAGAATTAGAAAAACATGGCTGCTGTCTAGTTTAACTGTAGAATTTAGTATTGTCTAGTATAGTCTTATGCAAGAGGCTCAAGTATGCTAACCTCTAATTTAGTTGTATTTTCCTTAAATAATTTTTTGGGGATAATTAGACATTCATGGCCTAACCTCAGGATGGGTCATCAATGTCAGATCAGTGGGTGTCCAATACCTCACACACACACTGATCAGCTATTTTGGGCAGCTGCCGACACCGGAAATTATACAGTGGACGGAGCTGAAAGAAGATAGCTCAGTCTAATATGTAGCAGCTGTCCCATCCAAGTAATTAGTATTATTAAATACTGTATATGTAGAAAGCACCTCTCTGTACCTTGATTGTATAGTGTTGTATATCTGATAAAGGACTTGGTCCAAGTCTTAAACGGGTTGGGAATGTAACCCAAAAAAACCTTTATGTAAACAAGATGCTGTTTTGAGATCCCATTGATGCGGCATGGTGAGACAAGATCTTGTTTTTCCTGTACTCGACAAACCTTAAGATGATCAGTGACATAACAATGGTTGAATTCATGCAGAAATAGATACCGTAAGCAACATCCAACCAATATCAAGCATGAAAACAACATATTGACAGATTGATGTTGAGTGTTGTTGACTACAAGAATGAGCAATAGCAATACAATACAAAAAAAGAGGGAAAGGGCAGATTTATGAAAGTGTCAAAAGGAAAAAAAATGTCTGCTTATAGCAACCAATCAAAACTCCGCTGTTATTTTTTAAGGGCAGTACTATATAGAAATTAAATCGCACTGCACTTTATGAGAAGTTCAACAAATGCCTCTACATGATGCCAATGAATGATTGAAATAAACCATTCTAACAGTTTGACTATACATTTTTTAAATTCAGTTTGGGGTGCTGTATCCCGTGTCTGGCATCAAGCTGAAAAGGACTATGGGAGGAGAATAATGTCCTGGTTTTCAATTGCCTCTTCAAACAGGCCTAATTCCTTTAACAACTGGCAGATAGCCATAGTTTATCAAAGTTTTGGAACCTTCAGACTTGAGAATCCCTTTGGGAATCAATCTTTTACCCTTTCCTTACTCCTCCTCCCCCAAGACCTCTTCTTTCCTCTCTTCCCAATTTTCTTTTATCCTCTATTTCATTTGGTTAACTTACTGTCACGAGGGTGTCAAGAGCCACGCCTGACTCCGTTGTACCCGGGGTCAGGAGGTCGCAGCGGTTGACTGAACGCTCTATGTAAGATAGGGTTGTTTCCTTATTGTAGCTTTCTGGGTTTTCTTTGCAAACCCTTTTGGCTCACTCAGGGATCCCTAGCTCTTTCTCCTCAGCTGTTCCTTGTCCAGCACTCCCAAACCTCCTTATATTCCCCTCTCACACTTCTCTGGTTGCCAGATATAGAGCTTCCTGCCTGGACATCTATTCTGACCCTCTGGAGCTGTGTTACTGCGTTCTCTGGTTGTTGATCCAGAAACGCTACCCTCCGGATCCCTGTTGGACCTTTGTGGACTGCTGTGGTCGCCCACCTGGGTGTATGTGTTTGTCTGTGTTGTCTGTCCTCTCCCTGGTGTTTCCTTCTTAGTTCAGTGGTGCGGACTAGCGATCCCACCGGCCAGTTCACTATCTAGGGCTCATTTCAGGGAAAGCCAGGGTTTAGGCACGTGATCGCCGCACGGGTGAGGAACCCGTCTAGGGACGTCAGGGCAGTCAGGTGCCAGCTGCAAGGTGAGTCAGGGGTCACCACCTTACCCTCTCCCTTGGGCAGGGCTTTCCCTTTTCCCTCCCTGTGCGTGACGCCAGTCATTACATTATATCTGGCCCTTATTTTTGTGTAGGTAAAAAAAAATATATATTTTTTTTTTACCTACTTAGAATCCAGTATGGATCAAATTGCTGCTCTGTCCAAACAATTTCATGGCCTGTCTTGTGAGGTGGCAGGATTGAAGGCGTCGGTCCTCCAGCAACAGCAGCAAATACAACAGACGCAAGCCCAGCGGTTGCTACTGGTAACCAGGTTGTTGCGGAACCCAAGGTCCCTCTCCCTGACAGATTTTCTGGGGGAAGGGACAAGTTTTTGACATTCCGTGAGGCCTGTAAATTATACTTTAAACTGCGCCCTTACTCCTCTGGTAATGAAGAACAGCGGGTGGGGGTTGTTATTTCCCTGCTGCAGGGGGACCCGCAGTCCTGGGCGTTCTCTTTACCTACTGATTCCCAGGCGCTTCGGTCAGTGGATGAGTTTTTCGGGGCCTTGGGTCTCATATATGACGACCCTGACCGAGTCGCACTGGCTGAATCAAGATTACGGAGACTCTTACAAGGAGAGCGGCCGGTAGAGGAGTATTGCTCTGAATTCCGTAGGTGGTCTACGGATACCCAATGGAACGACCCGGCTCTCAGGAGTCAGTTCTGCTCTGGGTTATCCGAAAGGGTTAAGGATGCGCTTGCATTATATGAGACCCCCTTTTCCCTTGATGCGGTTATGTCCCTTTCTATCCGAATAGATAGACGCCTTAGGGACAGGTTGAAAAAACCGGAGCCATTGGTAACCCCTCCCAAGCAGCAGTTAGTCTGTACGGACTTAGACGAGCCTATGCAGCTAGGAGGAACTACTCGTCAGGTTCGTCCTCCTGTGGCTCGCTGTAGGCGTGGGGTTTGTTTTTTTTGTGGGGAGAGGGGTCATTTCATTAATGTCTGTCCTTCTTTCCTCAGAAACAAAAGAACGTCGGAAAACTACTAACCCCAGGCTGTGTGGAGGATGTCAGCCGGGGGGTATACGTTTCCTCCATACGTACATCGCAATTTGTGTTGCCAGCGGTTATTGTTTTTGGTGATAAGACAGATACTATTTCTTTCTTTCTAGACAGTGGAGCAGGGGTAAATTTGATAGATGCCCATTTTGCCCGCACTAAGGGTTTGTCTCTCAGTACGCTACAGAGACCTATTCCCATATTTGCTATTGATTCTGCTCCTCTGTCTCAGAGAAACCTCACCCACATTGTTCATAATTTACACCTTCGGGTAGGGGACCACCATAACGAGATGCTTTCATGTTTTGTTCTGGAGGGGCTTCCCACTCCGGTAGTGCTGGGTCTTCCCTGGTTGGTAACGCACAATCCAGTGGTGGATTGGCAGGCCAGGGAGATATTGGAGTGGAGTGAGCAGTGCAGAGAAAATTGCTTAAATAGCAATTGCTTAGTCGCCTCCATAACTACCCTACCTACATTTATTTCGGATTTTGAGGACGTTTTTTCTGAAAAGGGTTGTCAGAAGTTACCACCTCATCGTCCTTATGATTGCCCGGTTAACCTTATTCCCGGCGCAAAATTACCCAAGACCAGGTTATATAATCTTTCAGGTCCAGAGAGACAAGCCATGAAAGATTATATCTCCGAGAGTTTGGCTAAGGGACACATCAGACCCTCTTCTTCACCCGTGGCTGCAGGGTTTTTCTTCGTTAAAAAGAAAGGTGGGGGCCTGCGTCCTTGCCTAGATTTTCGCGAATTAAATCGGATAACCATCCGAGACCCATACCCTCTTCCTCTCATTCCTGACCTGTTTAACCAGATTGCGGGTGCTAGGTGGTTCTCCAAACTTGATCTTAGGGGGGCCTACAATCTGATTCGTATTAAGGAGGGGGATGAGTGGAAGACAGCTTTTAACACCCCTGAGGGGCATTATGAAAATCTAGTTATGCCTTTCGGTCTGACCAATGCTCCTGCCGTCTTTCAACATTTCGTTAATGACATTTTTAGTCATCTAATCGGCAGGTTTGTGGTAATATACCTAGATGATATTTTAATTTATTCGTCTGATCTGAGAACACATGAGGTGCATGTCAGACAAGTACTGCAGGTCCTACGGACGAATAAATTATATGCTAAAATTGAAAAATGTGTCTTCGCCGTTCAGGAGATACAATTCCTAGGTTATTTTTTATCTGCTTCAGGTTTCCGTATGGATCCTAGGAAGGTCCAGGCAATTTTGGATTGGGATCTTCCTGAGAACCTCAAAGCACTACAACGGTTCTTGGGCTTCGCAAATTTCTATAGGAAATTCATTAAAAATTATTCACTTATTGTAAAACCCCTTACTGACATAACTAGGAAGGGGACTGATTTTTCTAAATGGTCTGACGCCGCTAAAGTTGCTTTTTCCTCTCTAAAAGAGAGGTTTACCTCAGCACCTGTACTAGTCCAACCTGATGTCTCTCAGCCTTTTATTGTGAAGTCGATGCATCAGAGGTGGGAGTGGGGGCTGTGCTGTCTCAGGGTCCGTCTCCTGGCAAATGGCGTCCTTGTGCTTTCTTTTTTAAAAAACTATCTGCAGCAGAAAAGAACTACGATATTGGCAATAAGGAACTGTTAGCTATTAAACTTGCGTTTGAGGAGTGGGGGCAGTCCACCCCGTCACTGTGTTTACGGACCACAAAAATCTTCTGTACCTCGAATCAGCTAAGCGTCTCACCCCTAGACAGGCTAGGTGGTCGCTATTTTTTACCAGGTTTAACTTTGTGATTACCTATCGTCCTGGGGCAAAGAATACTAAGGCTGATGCACTATCTCGTTGTTTCCCTGGAGGGGGTAATGTGAGTGATCCGGTGCCCATTCTTCAAAGAGGAGTGGTTCTTTCTGTGGTACACTCTGTTCTGGAGGGGAAGGTGTTAGAGGCCCAGGGGGACGCCCCGGTCTCTTGCCCCTCAGAGAAATTGTTTGTACCGTTGAACCTATGTTTCGAATTATTAAAGGAACATCATAATTCGGCACTTGCTGGGCACCCGGGTAGTAAAGCAACCTTGGAGCTATTGTCTCGTCGTTTTTGGTGGCCAAGGTTGCGTCAGGATGTATTGGATTTTGTGTCTTCTTGTTCTACCTGTGCACGCGCAAAAGTTTCACATACACGTCCTGCAGGGTCTCTATTACCACTCGTCATTCCCAATAGACCATGGACACATCTGTCAATGGATTTTATCACTGACTTACCTTTGTCTGCGGGTAAAACAGTTATTTTGGTAGTAGTGGACAGGTTTAGCAAAATGGTACACTTCATTGCGTTACCCGCACTACCTAATGCTAAAACTCTTGCTCAGGTATTCGTCAGTGAGATCGTGAAGCTTCACGGGGTCCCCTCCGATGTTGTTTCGGATCGGGGAACCCAGTTTATTTCTAAATTTTGGAAAGCTTTTTGTTCCCGTTTGGGGGTACACTTGTCCTTTTCCTCAGCTTTCCATCCTCAGTCGAATGGACAGACTGAGCGTACCAACCAAAACCTGGAGACATATCTAAGATGTTTTGTGTCTGAAAACCAAGAGTTGTGGTCATCATATTTACCGTTAGCTGAGTTTGCCATAAATAATCGTCGTCAGGAATCCACTGGCAAGTCACCATTTCTTGGTGCATATGGTTTTCATCCCCAATTCTGTACTTTCAAAGAGGGGGGGTCTTCTGGGGTTCCCGAAGAGGAACGGTTTTCGTCATCTCTTTCATCGGTATGGCAGAAGGTGCAAGCTAACTTGAAAAATATGGGAGGTAAATACAAATGCATGGCTGATAAGAGACGGTCGCCAGGTCCGGACCTAGGAGTGAATGACTATGTGTGGTTGTCTACTAGGAATATCAAATTGAAGGTTCCCTCTTGGAAACTGGGTCCTAGGTTTATTGGTCCTTACAAAATTGTAGCCATCATCAACCCCGTGGCTTTTCGCCTGGAGTTACCTCAGACTTTTAAAATCCATAATGTCTTTCATAAGTCGTTACTCAAAAAATATGTTCCACCTCTAGAACCGTCACCGCTGCCACCCCCTCCTGTTGTCGTGGATGGTAATCTAGAATTTCAGATATCCAAAATTATTAATTCTCGTCGGGTCCGCCGCTCTCTTCAATATCTGGTGCATTGGAGAGGTTACGGTCCCGAGGAAAGAATGTGGGTTCCTGCGTCTGAGGTAAACGCAGACAGGCTAGTTCGGGTTTTTCATGCCTCTCATTCTGAGAGACCTGGTCCTGAGTGTCCGGAGGCCCCTCGTAGAGAGGGGGGTACTGTCACGAGGGTGTCAAGAGCCACGCCTGACTCCGTTGTACCCGGGGTCAGGAGGTCGCAGCGGTTGGCTGCACGCTCTATGTAAGATAGGGTTGTTTCCTTATTGTAGCTTTCTGGGTTTGCTTTGCAAACCCTTTTGGCTCACTCAGGGATCCGTAGCTCCTTCTCCTCAGCTGTTCCTTGTCCAGCACTCCCAAACCTCCTTATATTCCCCTCTCACACTTCTCTGGTTGCCAGATATATTGGCTGTGCGTGACGCCGGTCATTACACTTACATTCATGAATATTGCCCTATTGCTGGTATTTTGTCCCCTCCATGATTAGGGTCCAATACACTTGCACCGGCTACTGTTCTGTTTTACTCAGTGTTCTGTTTATGGCTCTTGTGCTATATTGACTGCTGCACTATGGTATTACTGGCTCCGTCTACTTGCGTTGCCCCCACCTTATTTCAATGTAGACCCACCTAGGTTTCTTTCCAGGCCCACTTTAAATTCCCAGTCTGCCCCTGAGTTTAACCAAGGGATGGAAGGGAATGTGGAGTGGAAAACATTTCCATATGTATTCATGTTACTCTGTTATATGGACTCGTCTAATCCTTTTTAGAAAACCATGAATTGTTCCTGCTTTGACCACCTCCTGGGTTAGACTATTCCACAGATTCACAGCCAAAAAAAGGTAACATCTGGTTTTAAGAGGCAAATGGAGAAGTAGCACCTTAAAGAAACAGGAATGGATCCAACATGCAACTTTGCGACAGTGATTTGTTTTGCAAAAATTGCGGAGAGGACTAAAGGGGTTGTCCCGTCTAGGATATAAATAGGATATGCCATACGTGTCTGATGGATGCGAGTTCCACCTCCGAGATTCCGCTCCTATCTCAACAATAGGGCCCCATCATAAATGGAGAGCACTAATGGACTTGACCATTTTTGGAAGTCCATTACCAGTATATGGAGAGCAAACCACTAATTCCAGACACATCTCTATTCACAGCTATGAGAAATAGCTACAGTGCTCAGCTATTTTAGGAGGTTCCATAGCAGTGAATGGAGGGGTGGCTGTGTGAATGCACGGTTTGCTCTCCAGTTATTTCTGGGCCCTGTTCTTGACACAGACTATTATGCTATTACACCATTTCTTATTAATATGCCAAATGTCCCAGGTGAGAAAACCCCCTTAGAAAGTAACCTCCATGCCAGTGACAGACTGGGGTGCCTAGGGCCACCGTATGGATATATTCAAATATTACCCGCTCACACAGAAGCAAGATGTTACCAGATGATTGAATATGGGGGTCCCTGCAGCAACTTTGAGAATGTTGGTCCTGGGGAGAGGAGGACACTGGCAGCTTTCCTCTATACCTAGAAGTCATCTCAGCTCTGATCCCGTCTATAATAAATAATAAACTAGGGAGTTTCTTTAATAATCTATCAAGTTTTTTATATGAACATAGGCTGGTTGAGGTGCTGTACATTGAATATATGTATGTAGTGCAGTAAGTCTACTGTGTTATGTGCCACTTATGCAGGGGGTGGGAAACTAGGGGCCCACCTTGCTCAGAGGCCCCCCGGAGGATTCACCTGTACCCCTGTGGGCCAGACCGAGCCTGCTCCATGCTGTATGTTATTGATTGAAAAAAAGTTTCTTCTTGAAATTCAGCCAATATTTCCACATAATTAACATCATAAACTTGAAAAACCTGAAACTACAGTACATGGACACATATATATTACAGAAAATATATTTAATTTCACAATTCTATCTTTAATTATTATGTGATTGTATTATGAAAATATGCAGATAAAAGAGTGATTCATAGGCACGGACAGGGTGGAAATATAACATTCTTTTCTATGTTTTCATTATGTCATGTCCCATGCTTCCTGAAAGAACTCTACCTTCTGATAAACAGGACACCTGAAGACTCCATGCAGCGTGAATCATTCAGAACGTGCCTGTAAATAGAAAAGAATGTATCCTAGCTTGTCCTCTGTAGTGTTCAAGGACATGCACGGCACAGGCGGGTTGTCACATCCACACTTTCACTGCACTTGTCCATACAAATCCTGCAGTACTTTTGATAAATAATTTTTAACATTTATAACATCTATAACAAATCTTTCCATTGGTTTATGCAATTGCCAACATTCCCCAATTTGCTGAGATAGTCCCTATTTTTTAAAGACAATCCTTATACATTTTTGTCCCAGTCCATATCATGCTAACGCAGGGGTGGATATAGGACCATATCATGCTAACGCAGGGGTGGATATAGGACCATATCATGCTAACGCAGGGGTGGATATAGGACCATATCATGCTAACGCAGGGGTGGATATAGGGAGGTAATACAGGCATTGCTCCTTCCTTACCCAAAATAAACAACCAATTTAGTTTTTTTCATTTAAATTGGCTGTCATCTATTGCATTAATCTAGTAGATAACAGCCAAGATCACACTCCTCTCCTTGCTTCTTGCTTTTCTTCTGCAGCTCTGGCTGCTTTTTGGCTCCAGGAACTATTGCACAAACCATCCTAGAGGTGGGCAGAACCTGTTGTGGGGCAGTCCCCTGAGCTGCTTAACAGAAGGTGAGAGTGGGGAGACTTGAGCAGATACTGGTCTGGGGTTTGAATAAGGGCAGGTGGTGACTGTATTATGGGGTCTGTGTCTGAATTATGGGGATCTGGAATAATGTTAGGATCTAATCTCTAGTAAAGAGGTTGTCTGGGCTATATAAAAAAAATAATTGCAACCATATCTGCAAAAATCATCTGGGATCACTAATGTGGGCAATTCCCCTCCCTTAAAGAGCATCTGTCACCATGATCAAATCTATTAAACTAGGTATAGTGCCTGCTAGGGTTGATTATGGTGACTGAACCTAGGCCCTTCTCTCTGCAATTGGTATTACCATTTTTTTATTTTTAGTTATACACAAATTAGGTGATCAAAGCAACAAGGGCATGGTCTACTTCCTCGGAGCACTGCTTTATCTTCTCCTCTCCCTGTTGCTACTCCTCCCAGTGAGATTGACAGGGCTGTTCAGTATCACTGCTCTGCTGCCTGGCCCTCAAACCTCACACATGCGTTGGCAGCAGTACTATGGGTGCATGGACAGTGAATATCTCAGTGCGGGGACAACCACATGAGATCTTCACTGCGCCATTGCACGCACGAGGTTTCAGTGACAGGCATCCGGGCAGTAAGGATGCCTGACCCAGTCAATCTCCCTGGAAGGAGGAACGTCAACAGGGAGAGGTGAAAATGAAACAGTGCTCCGAGTGGCTAGACCAGCCCTTTGGTGCTCCAAGCACCACATTTACATATTAATAAAATTATTTGCAACAATACAGATTACAGAAAGAAAAGCCTTCTTTTAGTCACCATGATGAATCCTACCAGGCAGTATGTCTGGTTTAATAGGGTTGATCATTGTAACAGATGCTCTGTAAGGGAGGGGAATTGCCCACAGCAGTGATCTCAGATGCTATTTGATATGGTTGCAATTTTTATACAGCCCAGATAACCCCTTTACTGGAGACTAGACCCCAACATTATTTCAGATCCCAAAATTCAGACCCTAGACTAGTTCCCTATAATTCAGTCACTCCCTGCCATCATTCAAACCTCAGACCAGGCTTTATCGGCTCACGTCTCATTTCTTCACATGCTCACCTTCTCTAAAGCAGCTCAGGGGTCGGACCTAGATATAACTACAAATAAGAATTTATCTGCAATGGTAATGCCAACTGCAGAGAAATAGGGCTAATTTTAGTCACCACGAGCAACTCTAATAGACTTTATGCCTGATTTAAAGGGCTTCTGTCACCCCACTAAAGTGTTTTTTTTTTTTTGGGCTAGTTAAATTAGTTATATTGCGATATATGAAAATATAATTGTGTTACTTACTTTGATCCAGCAGTTTCTTCCAAAAACGAAGTTTTATAATATGTAAATTAGGTCTCTACCAGCAAGTAGGGCGGCTACTTGCTGGTAGCTGCTGCAGAAAACCGCCTCCTCGTCGTGTTGATTGACAGGGCCAGCCGGGATCTCCTCCTCCGGCCAGCCCTGTCGGCATTTCAAAAATCGCGCGCCTGTGTTCATTCGGTGCAGGCGCTCTGAGATGAGGAGGCTCACCTCCTCAGAACTCCCTCAGTGCGCCTGCGCCGATGACGTCTTCTATTTCGGTGATGTCATCGGCGCAGGCGCACTGAGGGAGTTCTGAGGAGGCGAGCCTCCTCATCTCAGAGCGCCTGCACCGAATGAACACAGGCGCACGATTTTTGAAATGCCGACAGGGCTGGCCGGAGGAGGAGATCCCGGCTGGCCCTGTCAATCAACACGACGAGGGGGCGGTTTTCTGCAGCAGCTACCAGCAAGTAGCCGCCCTACTTGCTGGTAGAGACCTAATTTACATATTATAAAACTTCGTTTTTGGAAGAAACTGCTGGATCAAAGTAAGTAACACCATTATATTTTCATATATCGCAATATAACTAATTTAACTAGCCCAAAAAAAACAAAACACTTTAGTGGGGTGACAGAAGCCCTTTAAAGGGATTCTGTCACCTCGTTTTAGCTTATAGAGATGCGGACATGCACGACTAGATCGCCGCTAGCATGTCCGCAATATACCTGTCCCATAAATCAGTGTCCTTTTATTGAGCGTAAAAAATTATTTTAGAGATATGTAAATGAGCCTGGTAAGGTGCCCAAGGGGCTGTACTAACCTTCTTCGTGCCCAGTCACGCCCCCCCTGTGAAGGAGCCCAGCACTGCCTGCGTCCTCCGAATCTCCTCCTTTCTTCACAGTTAGATCCCAGAGGCTGATGCCAGCACAGTGAAGGAACACTATACGGGCACTGTGCATGAGCTCGCGCATCACGAGATTATGACAATCTAACTGTGAAGAAAGGAGGAGATTCGGAGGACTCAGGCGGTGCTGGGCTCCTTCACAGGGGGGCGTGGCTGGGTACGAAGAAGGTTAGTACAGCCCCTTGGGCACCTTACCAGGCTCATTTACATATCTCTAAAATAATTTTTTAAGCACAATAAAAGGACACCGCTTTATGGGACAGGTATATTGCGGACATGCTAGCGGCGATCTAGCTGTGCATGTCCGCAGCTCTATAAGCTAAAATGAGGTGACAGAATCCCTTTAATAGGGTTGATCATGTAACAGATGCTTTTTAATACTTTACTCAGCATAATGACCTCCTAGTGAGGACAGTATACAGGGAATATTTGAAAAAAAGGTGTATTCTAATAAACCCTGTCTGTAGAAGGCCATTCCTTAACAAACCACACTATGCCAATGCCTAAGGCCTCCTGCACACGACCGTTGTGTGCACCCGTGGCCGTTGTGCCGTTTTCCGTTTTTTTTCGCGGACCCGTTGACTTTCAATGGGTCCGTGGAAAAATCGGAAAATGCACCGTTTTGCAGCCGCATCCGTGATCTGTGTTTCCTGGCCGTGAAAAAAATATGACCTGTCCTATTTTTTTCACGGCCAACGGTTCACGGACCCATTCAAGTCGATGGGTCCGTGAAAGAACACGGATGCACACAAGATTGGCATCCGTGTCCGTGATCCGTGGCCGTAGGTTAGTTTTTATACAGACGGATCCGAAGATCCGTCTGCATAAAAGCTTTTTCAACCGACAGTATGTCACTTACCAGTAGGAGGAGCTCCCGGCCGGACGTCACTTACCAGTAGGAGGAGCTCCAGGCCGGACGCAGACATCACAGCTCACAGGTAAGTATAATGGTTCTACAAATTGCTAAGTAACCATGGCAACCGGGACTGCAGTAGCGTCCTGGTTGCCATGGTTACCGATCGGAGCCCCAGCGATTAAACTGGGACTCCGATCGGTACACTCCGCTGCCACCAATGATAGGGGGGAGATTTTAATTAGGAGGGGGAGGGAGGGCAGAAGGCCCACTGGCCACCAACGAGTTAACTACAGGGGAGGGAGGAGGGGCCCACTGGCCACCAACGAGTTAACTACAGGGGAGGGAGGGGGGCCGGCCGCACTGGCCACCAATGAGTTAACTGCAGGGGAGGGAGGGGGGCCCACTGGCCACCAATGAGTTAACTACAGGGGAGGGAGTGGGGGGGCCGGCCGCACTGGCCACCAATGTGTTAACTACAGGGGGGGCAGTCATGTACACAGTTCTTTTAGTATATTCTAACCTGAAGCGTCCCCATCACCATGGGAACGCCTCTGTGTTAGTATATACTGTCGGATTTGAGTTTCACGATGTAACTCAAATCTGACGGTATATTCTAACATAGAGGCGTTCCCATGGTGATGGGGACGCTTCAAGTTAAAATATACCATCGGATTGGAGAAAACTCAGATCCTATGGTATATTAACTCCTGACTTTACATTGAAAGTCAATGGGGACGGATACGTTTGAAATTGCACCATATTGTGTCAACGTCAAACGGATCCGTCCCCATTGACTTGCATTGTAATTCAGGACGGATCCGTTTGGCTCCGCACGGCCAGGCGGACACCAGAACGACTTTTTTTTCATGTCCGTGGATCCTCCAAAAATCAAGGAAGACCCACGGACGAAAAAACGGTCACGGATCACAGCAAAACGGAACCCGTTTTTGCGGACCACAAAAAAATACGGTCGTATGCAGGAGGCCTAAGGGTCCCTAAAAAATTTTCAAATGTTTAAACCTTCATTTTTGGGAGACTGTAGATTGTAAGCCCTCTCGGACAGGATCTCCCATTTATTGTACTTCTTTTTGTTTTATATTTTGCATGTAAACCCCTTTTTTCATATGTACAGTGCCTGGGAATTAATGGAGCTTTAAAATTTATAATAATACAGATAAAGTCCAGTAGCAAATGATTATCTGATATGTCATAGATACCGGTAATCTTGGACCACCACTGATTTCAATAAATAAAAGGCTTTTATGGCGCTTTAAGGGGTTGTCCACCCCTTATATACATTTTTATCCTCCCTCCCACAAAGCATGACCTATAGGGAGAAGCATACTTACCTGCTCCCAGACGCTCGGCTCCAGCTCCTAGGTTCCCCTGCTATCTTTTCCGGATTTCCAGTGCCACAAGTAAACATCTAGCAAGGATGGGATCGTGTGTGTTACTGCAGCCAATGACTGGTCGCGACAGTGACATTTCCCTGGAGAGGCAAGTCACTGGCCGGATATTTACCTGTGGCACTAGACGTCAGGAGAAGACATTGGTGTATAGTGATGGCCTTGCGGTTCGCCCGGTGGTCGGTTCGCGGTGAACTTTGAGCGTTCGCGATCCGCCAAACATGCGAACATATGGCGATGTTCGCGCGCACCGTATTCTATTGCATTGCGCCGAACTTTGACCCATGACACATCCATCAGGTGGGACAGGACAGCCAATTGAGACGTTTCAGCACATGGACACACCCCCACCCTATAACATTACCTAATCTGGCTGCCATTTTACATTCTGTATTTTGTCAGTGTAGGGAGAGGTTGCTTTGTGGAGCAGGGACAGCCTGTTAGGGACACCAAATGCTAGCTAATAGGGCCACAAAAGTCCTTTTAAGGACTGGTATAGGTGTGCTACCGATAGGTGTGATATACAGAGGGGTGTGATATACTTATAATATACTTTCTAACATAGAAAGTATATTATAGTGCATTTGTACTGTGCAGCAGTTGTGTGCAGTTCTGCTGCGATACCGCATCTATATAGAGGGACAAACGCTATTGGAACAACTAATTGCAACAGGTGTGATATACTAGTTGCCCCCCAAAAAAACTGATTGAGGCAGGGGTGTAATATACCTATAATATACTTTCTATATAGTGCATTTGAACTGTGCAGCAGTTAGGTGCGATTCCGCTGTGATACCGCAGCTATATAGAGGTTCAAACGGTATCGAAACAACTAATTGCAACCGTGTTATTCCTGCTTCCACAAAAGACTGATTAAGGGGTTGGATATACCTTCTGCCACCAAATATTGATTGAGGCCTGCAATATACCTGCTTCCACAAATACTGCTCTTCTCTAGGGACTTAGGCACACGGTCATTTTGAAAATGACAGGCAGAGGAAGAGGCAGGCTGTTTCGCAGGGGTGGTAGGGGTCGGGCAGGTGCACCAGGCCGGAGCCTAAGTGGGAAATTGGAGAAGCCGCGTGCGATTACTTCAAAGGACACACCAGAGTTGGTTGAGTGGCTCACTCACCTTTCCGCTTCTGCACCCTCCTCATCCTCTGTATCTGCACCCTCCTCACTCTTAGCTGTGTGCACCCCCAAATCGACCACCACCACCACAATAGCCCCTCCACACGAGTCAGAGGAATTATTTTCCCATCCATTCCCAGACCTTACCGATGTGCAGCAATTCTTGGCATCGGATGAGGAAGAGGAGGTAGCAACGGCCGCTACCCAGCGGTCTGACGACAGTACCCAGATCAGCCCAAGGAGGGAGGTCCCCGCTGTTGCTGCCTACTCCGAGATCTCAAATGTCAGTGGTGGTGAAGGTGAGGATGATGATGTGTCGATGGACGTCACGTGGGTGCCCACAAGAGAGTAAGAGGAGGGGAGTTCAGAGGGAGAGACGGAGCAGCAGAGAGGGAGGAGAAGGAAGAGAAGCAGGTACAGCTTGCAGGGCACAAGAGGCAAAAAGCAGACTGCAAATTTATCTGGAGCTAGCCATCCACCATGCACGGTCACTTCTGGCGCTTCCAGGATGCTGGCACATGGCTCCGCAGTGTGGGCTTTTTTTAACGTGTCAGCTGCTGACAATAGTGTTGCCATATGCAGACTGTGCTGTCAACGCATATGTCGCGGTAAGCACAACACTCACCTAGAGACAACCACCTTAAGAAGGCACCTGGCCTCCCATCACAGAGCCCAGTGGGAGCAACGCTGTCAGAACCCACAAAGCCACACTCCTGGCGCTCCACGTCTTGTCTCTTCTCCTCTATCCTCCCATTTGTCCTCCCTTCCACCTTCTACCGTGCCATTGTCGCATTCATCTGGCATAAGGCAGGCTTCCTTGTCCCAAATGTTTGAGCGTAAAAAGATGATTACGCCGGATAACCCTTTTGCCCAACGGCTGACCACTGGCTTATCGGAACTGCTAGCCCGCCAACTACTGCCATATAAACTGGTGGACTCGGAGGCCTTTAGTAAATTTGTGGCCATTGGCACACCGCAATGGAAGGTCCACGGAAGGAAATATTTCTCCCAGAAGGGCATCTGGCTATATGGCCACGTTCAGCGGCAAGTGAATATATCTCTGGCACACAGTGTTGGTGCGAAGATACATCTGATCACGGGCAGGGAAGGTACATAACTTTTACTGCCCACTGGGTGAACCTCAAGCATGTAACCTGTGGATTTGGTGTTACCGCCACGGATTGCATGCAGGCCTGCCTCTTCTTCTCCTCCTCCTACTCCATTCTCCGTCTCCTCAGCAAACTCCTCCTTTTCCACTGCTACCGCCTCTTCCGCTGCGCCCCCCCAAGCTTCCCAGAACCTATTCAATGTCCCAGGTGAGACGTTGCCATGCTGTGCTGCGGATGTTGTGCCTGGAAGCCAAGAACCACACCGGTCCTACACTCCTTTCAGCTCTGCGGTCACAGGCCGATCAGTGGCTAACCCTGCTAAATTTGACAGTTGGTAAAGTGGTGTGCGACAATGGTGCCAACAGCACACGCCCTGAACTTAGTCGTGCAGCGATTCGTTGCCAAATACCCTGGCGTCCAGGACGTCTTGCGGCAGGCCAGGAAAATCTCTGGCCATTTTAGGAACTCCACCTTGTATATGCGTGATAGGCTGGTCCAGCAGCAACGTGCCATCAACAACTACCTGTACGAACTCTGCAGCAGGACAGGTTCTGGGGAGCTTGGTTTCTTTTCACCGCGCCAGTGGCTGCTTATGCACGACGCATGCAGACTTCTGCGGCCGTTTGATTAGATCACCAAACTGGTCAGTTGCAGCCGGGGCACCATCAGTGACATCGTACCTTACGTCTTCTTTCTGGAGCATGCATTGAGTCGTGTTATTGAAATCAAGCCGTCGAGGAGCAGGAGCAGGAAGATGAGGAAGTAGCAATGATGAATGAATTTCCAGGGGGGCTACTCCATCTGAGACAAGTCAGCAGGAGTCTGAAGAGGAGTCAGAGGAAAATGGTGACTAGGGGGAGGAGGAGCAAGAAGAGCAGGCTTATAGGGGGACTTCAAACTTTTCGGAGATACGTGGTGTTGTCCATGGCTGGGGGGAGGAGACAGAGGACCGCATTCTCCTAGGCGATGAGCAGGAGCCAGGGCGCTCCACCACTTCTAATTTAGTGCAAATGGGGGCCTTAATGATCCAGTGTCTGCAGAGGGACCCCCGTATAAAAAGCATAAATGGCAAGGACCAGTACTGGGTGGCAACGTACTTAGACCCCCGGTACAAACACAAAATGGCAGACATGCTACCACCATCACAGAGGGCTGGAAGAATGCAGCATTTCCAGGCCTTGCTGCGAGAGATGCTGCATTCTGCTGTTGCAGGCGCTGGCAGAGGAATTTCCACCCACAGTGAAACAGGTGCGGGTACCAATCCTACTGCGCCTGTAAGAAGAGGGCCGTTTGAAGATGTGTTGGTCACTACGGATATGAGATCATTCTTGCAGACAACCCATCGACAGCCGCCCTCCGGATCCAGCCTCAGGGAACGCCTAGACTGATAGGTGTCCGACTACATCGGGTTAACTGCCGATGTAAACGCTCTGAGAAGCGACGAACCCCTGGACTACTTGGTGTGCAGGCTTGACATGTGGCCAGAGCTGGCACAATTTGCCATGGAACTCTTGGCTTGCCCCTCATCGAGTATTCTGTCCAAAAGGACGTTCAGTGCAGCGCCTAGCTCACAACAGTGTGGACTACCTCACATTTCTAAAAATGAATGAGGCATGGATCTTAGAGGAATTCAACACCTGTGACGACCACGTGTAATTGAATTTCCTCATGCCAGCCCACACATATTCGCCACCACCCAGAACAAAGAATGGTCCTTGTCTTATGTATATACAGCGGCATAAAAGGCCTTTTTTGTCAGGTGAATGCCTAATTTTTGGGGCCTGTACTCCAGTGGCCTACAGTGCAATTTTTATCAAGTGACCGGCTAATGTACCTCCAGCCACAGAATCACAAGTTCTTTTGTGTCAGGTGAATGCCTAATTTTTGGGGCCTCTACTCCAGTGGCTTACAGTAAAATTTTTATCCAGTGACCGCCTAATGTACCTCAAGCCACAGAATCACAAGTTCTTTTGTGTCAGGTGAATGCCTCATTTTTGGGGCCTATACTCCAGTGGCCTACAGTTCTATTTTAATCCAGTGACGGCCTAATGTACCTCCAGCCACAGAATCACAAGTTCTTTTGTGTCAGATGAATGCCTCATTTTTGGGGCCTGTAGTCCAGTGGCCTACAGTTCTATTTTTATCCAGTGACCGCCTAATATACCTCAAGCCATAGGATCACAAGATCTTTTGTGTCAGGTGAATGCCTAATTTTTGGGGCCTGTACTCCAGTGGCCTACAGTTCTATTTTTATCCAGTGACCGCCTAATATACCTCAAGCCACAGGATCACAAGATCTTTTGTGTCAGGTGAATGCCTAATTTTTGGGGCCTGTACTCCAGTGGCCTGCAGTTCTATTTTTATCCAGTGACCGCCTAATGTACCTCCAGCCACAGAATCACAAGTTCTTTTCTGTCAGGTGAATGCCTAATTTTTGGGCCTGTACTGGCCAACAGCTCTATTTTTATCCAGTGACCGCCTAATGTATCTCCAGCCACATTATCACAAGTTCTTTTCTGTCAGGTGAATGCCTAATTTTTGGGGCCCGTACTCCCGTGGCCTAAAATATAAATTTTCTAGGCTCCAGCAGGGCACATTTTTGAGAGTTTCTCTTTAAGACGCATAAAAATGACCCCTGATTAAAATACATATTTTTTGTGGGAATTTTCCAATGATCCCCCTCTGGTATGTCACTGTCCATGTTGTGGGACTATTTGTGTACTTATAGTAAGTGTTCGCTGGCTGCAAATATGACCTGAAGGTTTTTCAGGTTCGCCTGCCATTAAAGTGAATGGAGCCCGCCGCGAACGCACGGTTCGCAAACATTTGCTGCAAACGTCCCGGCCGATGTTCGTCCATCACTATTCATGGACACAAGGAGCCAGAACTGAGTTCTGGGGGGCAAGTATGTATACTTCACCTGACAGGTGTCACTCAGGGTTGCCAACTAGAATTTTTCTTTTTTCTGGACAACTTATCAGTTGACATTTTTTACGGACAAATTGGAAAACCATAATGAATGATAAAAATGATGAGTAATCCATGTCTACAGCTCAATAAACTAATTACCAGCATTTACTGTGAGCTATAAAATGATGATAATTACCACCAAAATAATCTAGTCAAGTACCACCAGCCTCCAAAAAAATCATGGACACATCTTTTTTTTTTTTTCCAAGGCCACGGGAAAAAGTTGCCTATTTTCACGGACTGTCCAGAAATTTCAGGATGGTTGGCAACCCTGGTCGGTGTGAGGCAGTTTAAAAATTTATATTGGAACACTAGACATTTACCAACCAGCATCATTTTAGTAATAGCAAATTACTGACTGATGACATGCAGTTGCATTTGAATGTGTGGCTGCCTCCGTTTTGGACATGCACTCCTAAACCCATCTTTTCCACAGGCTGTTTCTAATTAGAGTAATATACAGCTGTAGTCTTCTTCCCTGAATTCATTTGAGGCCTGTTGGCACAGAGAGAGGTATTATATAGAGTAGGTTCCTATCCAGAAAGAAGATGGGCACAAATTATTTTGATGAGTGCTGTTGCATTGTGTTTCATTGTACTTTTGATTACATACAGTGTGATCAGCAGGGCTGGAATGAGCTTGATCGAGGACCCTGAAGAATTTGGTCTGATTGGCCATCCTACAGACTCGTTACATTAGGGATTTCAGACCGTAATTTTTTGAATTACTTGTTATTCATGGTTGGTCTGTGAAAGTTGTCATCTTGGACAACAATGCCATATATTGAAATGACAAATCATACAAAATGATTAATCTCTACTAAGATCTGTAGCCTATTCTGGACTTCCATTGATGGGATAGTTAAAGATTTATAATTAGTCAATAACAACTTTTCAATTGTAGCTCTTGACAATGACTGAAAAAATCCAATGTGGTAGATCAACTTTTTGAGACATAACTGCAGGGGTCAGCATCTGTTATGTTAGTTCGTGTCTCAAAAAGACCCCAATGGTCAAAAGAAAATGGTCTAAATCTGCCCTTTTGGTTGTCCAAAATCTGTAGTGCATGGCCACCTTATCTCTGAGACCCAGACTCCACCTGACCCGCTATCACTCCCACATACACAGGCTCGGACTGGCCCATCGGGGAGGCGGGGGATTCCTCGGTAGGCCCCCAGTCTCCTGCGCCCGGATATAAGACGGATTATTAATTATTTCTCTTGTTTATTAATTATTTTCTTATTGTAGCCACTAAGTGGCAGTATCGCACTGTGATGCAGCCTCCTACTGGTGTAAATTGAACAGGAGGCCCTGCAGTATCTTCTAAGCTTCCCGGGCTGCTGGCAGTGAAGGAGGAGAAAACATGTCTGGCCATCCTCCTGCCCTCCCTGCTGTCAGAAAACTGTGGTTGCTTGAGAGAAGGACTCCTCTGCAGTGCTGGGCTGATTTCTCAGGTGTGTGACTGTAATGAGCTGTAGGAGACTGTAAGGGGAAAATAGGGGATTTATTTATAGTAGACTGTGTATGTGTGCTGCTCTCTGCAGAGTTCAGAGTGGCATTGGGGGGACTCTGCCCCCAATGCCTCTGCTTCAGGTGCACCTCCATTAGTGCCACAGCTCCAAAGCCCCCAAATGCCCACACTCTAAATGCACCCCTAATATTGCCTCTTCTCCAGGTGCCCCCCTAATACCTCTGCTCCAGGATCACCACTATTACCCTGCCTCAAGTGACCCTAATGCCTCTGCTTTAGGTGCACCCCCTTAAATGCCCCAGCTCCAGATGCCCCCACTCTAAATGCACCGCTAATATTGCCTCTTCTCCAGTTACCCCTGCTACAGGATCCCCGCTATTACCCTGCCTCAGGTGACCCTAATGCCTCTGTTTCAGTTATGACCCTCCGTTTGTGCCCTTTGCTCACATTGCTCCTCTAGCACCTTTGCTTGGGCTTTGTTAAAGGTTATGACCTGCAAATGGGGTTGAACGTATGACTGAAAAATTCTGCACAGTGCGTCACATTCTCCAGTATTGACATGTATGGTTTACATGGCGGTAGTGATGATATTCCGTATTTACAGGCATCACTGCTGCCATGTAAAGAGATACTGGTGGTGGAGTGGTGGATGATTTAAAGGGGTAGTCCAGTTTTTTTAAAGTTATCCTCTCCACACCATAGGGCATAACTATATGATTAGTGGGGTCCGATTCTGCGATCCCCACTGATCCCAGGAGCGTGTCCTGTTCCTCCTTTTTGATAGTGTGGCAGGCCACACATATGCCCTGCTTCTCCATATATTCTCTTTTGAACCACTTCAAATAGCCAGCGCTGTACTCTGCTATCTCCAGTGACCCCATAGAGAATAGATGGAGAGGCAGGGCATATGCTCAACCTGCCACTCAATCAAGAAGGGGGATCAGTGGGGGTTCCAGCGTTCAGACCCCCCAATGGATCACTTAGTTATCCCCGATCCTGTGGATACAAGATAACTAGAAAAGTGTACACTGGTCCTTTAACAGGCGAGCATTTCTACTTTGGTTTGACACATATTTTGGGCCAGATTTTAAAATTTTATTTTATTTTATTTATTTATTTTACACCCAAAGAAAACCTTAAAGGATAGGGAATGTGAAAAGGTCCAACAGTTATGACACAACAGGTGATAAGTGTCTGATTGATGGGGGTTTGACTGCTGGGACCCCCATGATCAAGGGAATGTAATTTTATGTCTCAGGACCCCTTTTTTTCATGATCAGTGGGTGTTCCGGCAGTCAGACTCCAGCAATCTGATATCCTGTAGATAGGCAATAGTATGGTGGGACAACCCTTTTAACTATAATGTAGATTAAGTACAATATGAGGAGGTTAAGATTTGGTAAATTTCATGCCAGACATTTACCGTATGTTTAAAGGGGTTAAAGGGTTTGTCTCACTTCAGTAAATGGCATTTATTATGCAGTTAATACAAGGCACTTACTAATGTATTGTGATTGTCCATATTGCCTCCATTCCATCACATTATACATAGTACGTATCCGTGGTTATTACCACCGTGTAATCCAGCAGTGGTGGCCGTGCTTACACACTATAGGGAAAGGCTGGAAGTTGCATACGCCAATACCTTTACCTATAGTGTGCAAGCACGGCTACCGCTGCTGGATTGCAGAGTGGTCAAAACCATGGATACGTGCTGTGTTGCAAGCGCCCGACTGTATAGGGAGGGTGCTTAGGGACTGATGGTCCTCCCCATTCCCCCCTTTTCCCCCTAGGGAATTTATGGAGCTGGCCCCACGTTAATGGTTAAATAGGTGGCAGGTTGGGGGGCCATTAAGGGTTAATTCTCTCGGGATCCTCCTTAGACAGGATGGGGGCAATGCAGGAATCCTGAAGGTTACATATACCCCTCCCCTGTTGAAAGTGGAAGCAAAAGTGGCCCTCCCTCCCTCCGCGGTTATTCTTGAGAGGGGGGTCAAGGTGCACGGTTATGATCAGTTATGGATACTTGGTTATTCTGTTTTGTTTTTTCTATTCTTCAGAGCCCCCGCTGGGAGTCCAGCAGTTTGGATATCGCTCCGATGATTTTGGCTTTGGAGAGCTGCGAATTCTTGTTGAGTTTATGAAGTCACAGCTGGCGGCATTTGAGTACAGCCGAGATATGGTGGGAGCAGATGGCGTACTTGCCTGCTGGGAGTCCAGCGGTGGGCATACCGCTCTGATGATTACCGTTTAACTTGCCCGCTGGGAGTCCAGCGTTTGGCATACTGCTCCGATATTATGGTTTATTAAGGTTTGCCGCTTTAATAAAGAAGCTGTGGCCGATCACCACCCAGCAATAAAGTGACACAGTTGTCGGTGTTGTTTGTTATGGGTCAAGGTTGGGTAAAGGGGCCAAGGGTGAGTAAAAGGTGTTACCCCTTCCCATGTTTCCCTGAATACCGGCAGTCTATAATGTGATGGAAAAGAGTCAATATAGACAATCACAATACATTAGTAAGTGCCTTGTATTAACTTTCTCTTCATGATAAATGCCAATTGCTGAAGTGAGACAACCCCTTTAACCCCTTGAAGTGTGCTACACTTAATAGGGTTAGGCATAAATGTCTTGGTGTGTGCATTGCGTGTTTCTTATGTGTGATTGGTGTGTGCTATATATGTTCTATGTATCAGTGGTGTATGTGCAGTATGTGACATATGCATCAGTGGCATGTGAGCCATGTATAAGTTTCTTGTGTGCCACATGTCACGGTTCCGCCTGTGACAGGGACTAGAAGATTGAGGAGATTGGCTGCATGTGATTGACAGCCTCTTGGGTTTCAGTTTTCTGTGTTGTTGCTAGGGTGACCACACCTCTTGTCTCAGGAATAGCTTAAGTGGTCATTCATTCTCCTCTATTTAGTCTGGCCTCACCCATCATGCTATGCAATTGATAGCTTCTTGTTTGTGGAAGTCCTGGTGTTGGTTCTCTCTGAGTTCCTGCTCGTCCGCATACTTCTGGAAGTTAAGTTTATCTTCTTTGTTTGTTGTTTTCCCATCCCTGCTGATATCAGGCCTGAGGGGGTCTCCTATTTCTTCATCTGGGAAGGAATAGGCCATCCGTGTCCTGACACTATCTGTAGGGCCCTGTTACGGTGAGATTGGACTTAGGGTCCTGCGTATGAATATTCCTACCATCTAGGTCTGTTCATACTGATAGCAGTCAGGGCTCGGCGTAGGGACTCATTAGGTGTGACCTTTTCCCTTTCCCTAGGTTACAGGCCTAATACCTTTTCCCTTCCCTTCTGTGTTCAGTGTGTAGTGTATTTACCACACTGCACCACATGTGTCCAATGAGTGATTGGTGTGCGCTGCATGTGTCTTGTTTCTGACTGACTTAAGTACAGAATATCCATATATGTGTAAATTCTGCCACATGTATGTTTGTGCATTTTGCTGTGAATGTCTGCCATCATACTTCATCTTTAATATTTCTGTTATCACTGTAAGTGCTCATGAACACGACCGTTGGATGTTTTGCAGTCTGCAAATTGCGGATCCGCAAAACATGGATACCGGGTGTGTGCATTCCACATTATGCGGAACAGAACTGCCGACCTCTAATAGAACAGTCCTATACTTGTCTGTAATGCCGACAATAACAGGACATGTTCTATTATTTTGCAGAACAGCCATGCGGACATACAGACACGGAATGCACATGGAGTCATTTTTTTTTTTCGGGCTCCATTGAAGTCAAGTGAACGGTACATACATGGAAAAAAATAAGTTAGTGTGCAGGAGCCCTAAGATGGGCCCCCAGAATCAGTTACACTGGTATACTCCAGTACGACACTGCACATACATACAGATAAATTGGTTCTGTACGTGTGCATCCCTCTCTATTAAAGTGTATGGGAATTATGAAGACAGAAAAGCAAGAAGCTCCATTCAATTTCAGAAAAGTCACACATCCACCAGGGAGTGTAGTGCTAGACATTCCCTAGGTCTTAAAGGTGAAGAAGACCCCAGGAGATATGCCCTATATGCCCCCTTTTAATCCAGCCTTGATGATCAGAAGAGGCATGTACTGAGAGGACAGTGATAAGCAGCAGCATGAGCATGAAGGGACATTGAACAAGGTGTTTTTGTCAAATGTCCGAGATATAATGTGTGCATCAATTCCTTAACATTTCTCAGAGACTGGACTTTAAAGACTCACATTTTCCATACTGTGTCTCAGTTTTGTGGCTTTGGCAAAAAAGACAAAAAAGCAGAGCCGTTCTGGAACTTTTCTTTTCTTTACAGTGACAGCAGGTAGAATCTAGAAAAGTGGTTTTACAGACTCTTGCTGTTATTTTTCTCTTTTTCATAACTTCTAGCTGTGTGTCATTTAACCCCTTCTCGACCAGCGCCGTAATAGTACAGCGTTGCGGGAAGTGACTTCCCGACCAGTGCAGTAGTACTACGGCACACTAATTAGGCGGGTGCAGGAGCTGCGCCCGCCCGATCAGCTGCAGGGGACCGGCTGTTCCCGTTAGCCAGACCCCTGCTGTTTGCGCCAGCATCGGTGAAAACACCGATGCCGGCACATTAACCCCCACTATGCCATGGTCAGTGCTGACCGCGCATTTTCGTGGTGTGTGGAGGGAGGGAGCTCCGTCCCCTTCCCCATCGGGTCCCCACGCTGCTGTGACGGGGACCCGATGGTAGCCCGCTGCCTTCCATGTAAAAGCCTGTGAGATCCAGTTTTGCATAATAAAAAATAAAATAGAAGTTTCAAGTAAAAAACGAAGCGCTCTTTTCCCATAATTAATTAAAAAAAATAGGAAAAAAATGACAGCACCACGAGAGAGAGGATCCGCCCCCAGAGACAGGAAACCTGTAGAGAACAAAAGGGCAGACACTCTCCTCCCAATTCAGTGTGGTTTCCTGTCTCTGGGAAGCCTGCAGTTTTTCCTTTTCAGGTCCTTCCCTCTGGTGGTGCTCCGTTCTTACCTGCGGTCCCGGGGTGAGTAAGGCGGCATCAGTGAGTGCGCATGGGGACAGCAGAGGCACAGCTTAACCCCCGGAGGGGGCGGTAGTGTGCTGGAGAGAGAGGTGCCTGGCGGCATCGCTTGATGCGCTAGAGGCACGGACGCCGAACCCCAGGGGGAAGAGGAGGAGTCAACGCTGCCGGCAATGAGTAGGCCGGGAGAGCGGTCACATGATCGTTGCGTCGCAGAGTGACGTCACTCAGATGCGCCTTGAGAAGAGCGCACTTTTTCAAATTGCCTGGCATTCCTAGCGATTCTGGTGGCCAGCGAAGGGAAGCATGGAGGAGGACAAGCTTGTTGAGGAATCAGTCCCTCCAGTCTCGGTACCTCTGATGGGGTGAGTGCATGGGTGTCTTTTTTATATGCTTCCCTATACTGATACTTTTATGTTAATCAATTTCCAGACAAAACCTAAGAAAGTATTTTCTAAAAGGAAGAACAAAGAGTGTGCCAGCCTTGTATCGATAGAACAGTAGCAGAAGAATCTCCTTCCTTTTATAAATGCTTACAGACCCTGGATAGATCCGAAGTCAGCGCTACACTATCATCTAGGAAGGGAATGGGGGAAAAAGACCCAAAAAATAAACACCGGGATTCTGTACAAGTGTATGTATCCTCAGACCCTGAAGAGGAGGAGATACGCTCCTCTCTGTTTGACCTAACTGAAAATTCCTCTGAATCCTCCTCAGAAGACGTCGACATTAGACCCCGTTTTCCCTTAGAAGACACAGGAAAACTCCTGAAGGCCATTCGCTCAACCATGGGCATTGAGGAAACAAGGGAGCCCCGTTCTATTCAGGATATTATGTTCGGGGGTTTAGAATCTAAACACCAGAATACATTCCCAGTCCACAAAAATGTTGCAGTCTTAATCAGAGGAGAATGGAAAAAGCCTAATAGAAAAGTGTTTATATCGAAAAATCTAAAGCGAAAATATCCATTCAAAGAGGAAGACTCAGCTACATGGGGATAAAGCCCCGAAAATAGACATAGCTATCTCCAAAGTGTCCAGAAAGGCTGCCCTTCCATTTGACGACATGGGGATATTAAAAGACCCCTTAGATAAGAAGGCTGATACCTTTCTGAAAGGAGCCTGGGAGGCATCTGCTTCCTCCTTTCGGCCAGGTATAGCCTCTACCTGTACAGCCAGGTCCCTTATTGTCTGGCTTTCAGAATTAGAAACCCAACTTAAAAACAGATGTTCCAGGGAAGAGATCATTGCTTCCCTTCTAACAATTAAAAAAGCAGCTGACTTCTTAGCTGATGCTTCCACAGATTCAGTGAGATTAGCAGCCAGATCTGCAGCATTATCCAACTTGGCACGTAGAGCTCTTTGGATAAAAAATTGGGGTGGCGATCTCCCATCCAAAAATAAGCTTTGTGGTGTCCCATGTGAAGGGGAACACCTGTTCGGTCCCACTCTGGACGATCTTTTAGATAAGGCAGCGGATAAAAAGAAAAAATTCCCAGCTTTCCAAAATTTCTCCTTTTCCGGTAATAGGTTTAATCGTTCCTTTCGTTCCTTCAGGGGAAAATCGAGACTCTGATTAAAAAAAAAACCCAGAGATGACAGATTTAGGAACGAGAGGAGGGGAAAAAATAACTTTTTTAACAAATCCTTTGGGGATAAAAATGAACAAAACCAACAATGATGCCAGATTTCCAGTGGGGGGCAGACTAAAAAACATTTTCCAACAATGGTCCCAAATTTCATCAAGTTCCTGGATTCTAGATACAATCCGTGACGGGTTAAAATTTTAATTCCGTCTGCCCCCCCCCCCAACAAGATTCCAAATTACCAAAACTCAAACGTCAAGTCGAGACAGATCTGCAATGGAACAAGAGATAAAAAACCTAATAAAAAAATCGGTTTTGATTACGGTAGGGTAACAAGAGAAAGGAACAGGTTTTTATTCCCCACTATTCTTAGTCAAAAAACCAGACGGATCCCTAAGGACTATTATAAACTTAAAGAAGTTAAATCAGTTCCTCCAGTTCAAGAAATTCAAAATGGAGACTATCAAATCAGCCATCAACCTTCTATCGCCCCACTGATTTATGGCGGTGCTCGACCTCAAAGACGCGTATTACCATGTCCCAATCTCCACAGACCATCAGAGGTTCTTAAGAGTCGCCGTCATTGTAGAAGGTCAGTTAGAACATTTTCAATTTCAGGCCCTCCCTTTCGGCCTATCTATGGCTCCAAGAGTATTCACGAAAATCATCGAAGAAATAGCAGCACATATAAGGGAAAGGGATATTCTCTTTATCCCTTACCTAGACGATTTTTTAATTGTTGGAACCACAGAAGATGGTTGCAGGAGGGCGATAGCAGGGGTAATAAATGTCCTAAATACCTTAGGATGGATAATAAATCAGGTAAAATCAAAACCATTTGCAACAAATAAACAGCCCTTTCTGGGATTAATCCTAGACTCATCCCTCCATAGATGTTTTTTACCAGAGGAAAAAGTGAGACTCATCCAAGAAAGAATCAGGGACCTGATAAGAGACCCTGTAATTTCTATACGAACAGGGATGTCTATCCTGGGGTCTCTTACATCGTGCATCCCAGCAGTACGATGGGAAAAGCTCCATTCAAGGAGTATTCAGTGGGAAATCTTGTCCCAATGGGAAAAGAGCGTCTCTCTAGAGATAAAAATAAGGATATCAGCCCAGACCCTTCAGGACTTAACATGGTGGTTGGACGGGAAAAATCTAATCCAGGGCGTCCATGGAAATTGGGAAAATTGATTTGTCTAACCACGGACGCAAGCCCATGGGGATGGGGTGCCCATATCCAGGAAGTCTCCCTTCAGGGCATTTGGGGACGTGTCCAAGAAAAAGGGTCCTCCAACCTGAAAAAACTGACTGCTGTGCTTCTAGCAATGAGCTCTGTTCTGCCAAGGATAAAGGGAAGAGATTTAAGAATCCTAACAGACAAAAAAACTGTAGTTTCATATTTGAACAAAAAGGGAGGCACAAAGAGCAGTACCTTAATGCAGGAGGCCTACAAAATCCTAAATCTAGCAGAATTTGTATGTGCTTCAATCTTGGCAGTCCACATCAGGGGCATCGAGAACAAACAAGCGGACTTTCTGAGTCGTCATACTATATCTCAGAACGAGTGGTCTCTCGACCAATCCATTTTTCGAAAAGATAATTCACCTCTGGGGACATCCGGAAATAGATCTATTTGCGACTCACCAAAACAAGAAAGTCGAGAATTTTTTTTTCCTAGACCAAACCGGATCCCCCTATGGGATAGATGCCCTGATTCAGAAGTGGAACTTTCACCTAGCCTACGCCTTCCCTCCATTCCCGTTAATTCCCTGTGTATTGCGGAAGATCCGGTAAGAAAAAACAAGAGTAATCCTCATTGCCCCATTTTGGCCGAGAAGATCTTGGTTCACGTGGCTCCGGATCCTGTCGGTCTCGGACCCATGGGTGCCTCCAGAGATCCGGGGCCTGTTGAGCCAAGGACCAGTGTTACACCCTCACATAAAGAACCTCCACTTAACTGCGTGGAACTTGAGAAGTATATACTAAGAAAAAATGGGTTTTCTGAGGCCCTAATTTCTACCCTTATAAAAAGTAAAAAGCAGGTCACGATCGCCATTTATACTAGGGTATGGCAGAAGTTTCTGACCTTTGCGCAAATGGACATTAACAATATTCCACCTTTTGCTCCCATAAACTTAGTGCTAGAGTTTCTCCAAAGAGGGTTAGACTTAGGTCTAGCAGGTAGCACTCTAAAAGTTCACTCTTCAGTCCTGTCAGTTTTATTCAATCAAAAGATTGCACCATGTCCATGGGTATCGAGATTTTTTAGGGCAGTTGACAGATCTTCCTTGGTGTCATCAGTCAGGCCTCCTCCTTGGGATTTGGATATAGTCTTAAAAGCCTTATCTTGCCCTCCTTTTAAGCCTATAGATTCCATTTCTATAAAATTCCTCACCCTAAAGTTATGTATCTTTGTCGCTTTGACATCTGCCCATAGGATAGATGAAACCCAGGCTATCTCCATTAACCCACCGTATACCACGATTTTTGAGGACAAGGTAGTGATTCGTCCTGACCCGGCCTTCCTTCCAAAGGTCACTTCCAAATTTCACAGATCACAAGAGATTACTCTTCCTACCCTCTTCAAAAAACCAAGTTCTGAGGAAGAGAGGTCCCTTCACTGTTTAGACGTCAGAAGGGCTTTAATTAAATATATTTCCCGTACAAAAGAATGGCGCAAATCTTCTTCGCTCTTTATTCTATTCCAAAGAGTGAATAAGGGAGGCGCAGCTTCAAGAAGCTCTATCGCCAGATGGATTGTTTCAGCTATCTCTTTATCCTACCTGTCTTTGGAGTTAACTCCGCCTATGGGTCTCAGAGCACATTCTACCAGGGCCGTGGCTACCTCTTGGGCAGAAAGATCCTCGGTCCCCATCGAGGATATATGCAAGGCTGTCACCTGGTCCTCACCTTCTACATTTTATAGGCACTACCGTTTGGACTTAAATTCTCCTTCTGGATCTTCCTTTGGTGAAAGGGTTCTTCTTTCTACTTGCCCACCCTGATTGTTGCTCTGTTAAGTCTCTCGTGGTGCTGTCATGGGTGAAGGGAAAAATGATGATTACTTACCGGTAATTTGATTTTCCAGAGCCCATGACAGCACCCTTATATTCGCTCCCTTTGGCGGATTTGATGTTCCTATATTCACTTGGGTGTAGCAGCAAAAAAAAAAAAAAGGATTTATTACATAAATAAATAAATAAAAGTAAACGTGTCTCTAACATATATGGCGGCCTTCCTCCGATACTTGGATATCACACTGAATTGGGAGGAGAGTGTCTGCCCTTTTGTTCTCTGCAGTTTTCCTGTCTCTGGGGGCGGATCCTCTCTCTCGTGGTGCTGTCATGGGCTCTGGAAAATCAAATTACAGGTAAGTAATCATCATTTTCCGCATCTATATCGATCAGTTCTATAGAAATATCACATTATCCACCATGTCAGGTGAATGCAGTAAAAAACAAAAAACTAAAAAAACTTTGCCAAAAGAGCAATTTTTGGTCACCTTCCCTCACAAAAAGTATAATACCTAGCGATCAAAAAGGCCTATTTAGCACAAAATGGTACCAATCAAACAGCCATCTCATCTCACAAAAAATTAGACCCTACCTAAGACAATCGCCAGTAAAATAAAAAAAATAGGGCAGTCAGAAAATGGCAACACAAAAACAATATTTAATTCGGTTCAAAAATGCATTTACTGTGTAAAACAAACAAACTAATATAGACAAAAATAATAGACAGGTGAATACTGTAAAAAAAAAATTTAAGTAATATCCCAACAGTCTTTTTTTTCACCTTGGCTCACATAAAGTGTAATACCAAGCGATCAAAAAGTCTTATGTACCCTAAAATGGCACCAATAAAAAGGTCACCTCATCCCGCAAAAAATGAGCCCCTACATAAGACAATCACTCAAAAAATAAAAACCAATAGCACCCATAAACCAATCCATTAAAATCTGCACTGCAAAAGCCATATTACACTCCTTCCATCTGAGTCCTACCATGTGCCCCCACAGTTTACCACCACATATGGGGTGTTGCCATATTCAGGAGAAAATGGGTAACACATTTTGGGTGCTTTTTTTTTCTTGTTACCCCTTGTGAAAATGAAAAATTTGGTGCTAAAGCAACATTTTATTGGAAAAAAATAAATCTTTTTATTTTCACAGCCAAATGTTTTCAAATTCCATAAAACGCTTAGGGGGTCAAAGTGCTCAGTAACCCCCTAAATATATTCTTTGAAAGGTGTAGTTTCCAAAATGGGGTCACTTTTTGAGGGTTTCCAATGTAGGTGTATGTCAGGGTCTCTTCAAATACAAAATGGTGCCCAAAAACCATTCTAGCAAAATCTGCCTCCAAAATCCATATGGCGCTCCTTTCTTCTGACCACTGCCACGTGCCCATAGAGCAGTTTACCACAACATATGGGGTATTTCTGTAAACTGCAGAATCAGAGTAATGCATATTGAGGTTTAGTTTGCTGTTGACCCTTGCTGTGTTGCAAAAAAAAATTGATTAACATGAAAAATCTGCATAAAAAATTAAATTTTGATATTTCGCCTCCATTTTCCTTTAATTCTTGTGGAACACCCTAAAGGGTTAACAAAGTTTGTAACATCAGTTTTGAATAATTTAAGGGGTGTAGTTTCTAAAATGGGGTCATTTATGGGTGGTTTCCATTATGTAAGCCCCTCAAAATCACTTTAAAACTGAATTGGTGCTTAGCAAACTGGTTTTTGGAAATTTTGTTCAAAATTTGAATAATGGCTTCTAAACTTCTAAGCCTTCAAACGTCCTAAAAAAATAAAATGACATTTACAAAATGATGCCAACATAAAGCAGACATATGGGGAATGATGACTGATAACTATTTTATGAGGCATTACTATCTGTCTTAAAAGTAGAGAAATTCAAATTTAGAAAATTGTTAATTTTTCCTAATTTTTTGTAAATTTGTTTTTTTTTAAATAGAGGAGAAATATTTTGACTCAAATTTAGCATTGTCATGAAGTACAATGTGTCATGATAGAACAGTCTCAGAATGGCTTGGATAAGTAAAAGTGTTCCAAAGTTATTACCACATAAAGTGACATGTCAGATTTGCAAAAAATGGCCTGGGCAGGAAGGTGAAAACTGGCCAGGGGTAGAAAAGTTTAATTACCAGCATACTACCGTCGTCAGATAGGCCTACCAGATTAGCAAAGGATCCTCCAGTGGGCCCAGCCTCTGAAGCAATAATAAAACCTCAGAGGTCTAGCAGAAAACAACCTCAGTTGGAGCTGTCTATCACGACCGGCGTGCCGATCACATACGTGATGCAAAGGGAGGGAAAAGGGAAGGCCCTGTCCAAGGGAGAGGGAAGGATGGTGACCCCTAACTCACCTTGAGGCTGGCACCTGACGTCCCTAGACGGGTTTTTCACCCGTACGCCGATCACGTGCCTAAACCCTGGCTTTCCTTAAGGCGAACCTTTCACCTGCATTTCACTTAATAAACTATCAAAAGTACCTTATAGATCATCCTCATTGTATTATCATACAGTCTTGTCCCGCTTTTCTGCCATGTATATGCATGAAAAAAATCGCCTTATAAACTGTAACTGTAACTCCCCTGCCCTAACCCCGCCTCTATGCAGTCTAATCGGACTCAAGCGCGATCCTGTAACTGAATCGCGCATGCGCCGTCCCCGATGCCGTCCCCGCGCGCGTGAGGAAGAGAAGACAGGCAGGCATCGGGGATGGCGCATGCGCGATTCAGTTACAGGATCGCGCTCGAGTCCGACGGCGTATGCGCCGCCTGTACAAGCGCGGTCCCGGCGACTGAGCCGGGTGTCAATTAGACTGCATAGAGGCGGGGTTAGGGCAGGGGAGTTACAGCCTGGAGTGAGGGAAGGGCTATCCCCCTTGACTTCTAACGTGACTTGTGGAGCTGGAGAAGAGTACTTTATAAAGCGATTTTTTCATGCATATACATGGCAGAAAAGCGGGACAAGACTGTATGATAACACAATGAGGATGATCTATAAGGTACTTTTGATAGTTTATTAAGTGAAATGCAGGTGAAAGGTTCGCTTCAAGATGAGCCCTAAGTAGTTAATAGGGCGGTGGGAACACTAGTCCGCACCACTAACACTAAAAGAAAACACCAGTGAGAGGACAGACAATACTGACAAAACATATAATCCCAGGTGGGCGACAATACTATTCACAATACCAATACCATTATAAAATTTGCAGATGACACGACCGTGATAGGCCTGATCTCCAACAATGATGAAACAGCCTATAGGAAAGAGGTTGAGAACCTCATACTCAATGACAACCTCATACTCAATACCAAGAAAACAAAGGAGCTAATTCTGGATTTTAGGAAGAAGAAACGAAATGGACACCATCCCATTAGCATTAATGGTGGAAACGTGGAGATAGTTCAAAGTTTCAGATTCTTGGGAGTTCATATTAGTCAGGACCTGTCATGGATAAAAAACACAACAGAAATTACCAAAAAAGGCCTTCAGAGGCTTTATTTTCTGAGGAGTCTGAAGAAAGCACAACTCCCAAAACAGCTGCTAGTCAATTTTTACAGGTGCACCATAGAATCTGTTCTCACATACTGCATTACAATGTGGTCCTCCGGCTGCTCTTCTGAGGACAAGAAGACCCTCAAGCGCATCATCAGAATGGCTGGCAGAATCACTGGTACTCAGCTACCCTCACTGGAGGACATCTTCACTGCTCGCTGCAGCAACAGGGCAAAAATTTTTTGCGGGGATCCAACTCACCCCGGCCACAGTCTTTTCATTCCCCTACCCTCTGGTAGGCGTCTTAGAGCCCTACATGCCCGCACCACTAGGCTGAAGAACAGCTTTTACCCCCAAAGCAATCAGTCTCCTAAATGCTCAGAGACTATTGCCCCTTCCTAGGATAGAAACTACCACAGACTGAAAGTGACTGCTGCATTCGTGAACCCATGATGATCTCTTGTCTGCAGTGGTGTCTGATCAGTGTGTATATATACTCATAAGCACTTCCTACTTTGGTCTTGCTATATATATGCTGTGAACTTTGAATAGTAATGCTTTCTAGTGCAATGTTTTTGTTTTTTTTCTAGTGTAATACTTTAGTTTAAATGTCAGTTCTTGTTCCTCTGTCCATGGCATCTAGGATTGCTCCAAACAACATTTCATTGTATTGTATATTGTATTGTACAGTGACAATAAAGGCATCTTATCTTATCTATCTTAACAGTGGACAACAAAAGACCAACAGGGATCCGGAGGGTACGACAACCAGGAATAACAGCTACACAGCTCCAGTCAGGGCCGGCGCCACCCATAAGCAGAGTAGAGCGCACTCTGCCTGGGGGCGCCGGCCGCCGCCTGCGCCCCGCCCCCTACTTGTCATCCATCTGACATCATCTCCTTCTGTTCCTGTACTTGCCGGCCGGATGCGCTGCGATGAGTGCGAGCATGAGTTCGTTCACTTCGGGCAGAGAGAGCGGCACGCAGCTGACAAACAGCTACGAGACCCTGGTGTATTTAAATCTCATTTAGGCTTTCTTTCAGAAAAGTTTCTCCTGGGATTCGAACTCACGACCTTTCACATCAGAGGCAAGGCATTTACCCACACAGCTAAGAAAGCTGTATTGCCAGTTGCACTAAGTATCAAAGTTATCTACAGTAGAAGTCTTATATATATTTTTTTTAAAGTAACTGTCTATACTGCTCTCATAGCTGCGTGGGTAAATGCCTTGCCTCTGATGTGAAAGGTTGTGAGTTCGAGTCCCAGGAGAAACTTTTCTGAAAGTGTTTTTTTTTTTTTTTTTTAAATACCGGACTGTTACTTTACTGCCAAGGGGGAGGGGGGCTATTGGCGCCATGATACTGGCACATGGAGGAGGGAGGAGAGAGGCACTTGATACTGACACATTAGGGGGCAGGGGGAGAGGATGGCACTATGATACTAGCACATGGGGGGGGCAAGAAATGGACATGAATCATGAGAGGCAGAAATGTGAAATGATGCGGGGGGGGGGGGCAAGAAATGGACATGAATCATGAGGGGCAGAAATTTGAAATGATGGGGGGGGCAAAATGTAGATTTGCTTCTGTTGACAAAAATCCTTGCACCGGCCCTGACTTCGGGCGCACAATCCCGCGAGACCAGTGACCTCCAGAGGTGGGTCTCGCGGGATCACGCTCCAAAGACACATGATCTTGGCAAGAGCCAAGGCAATGTGGACCTGGAGCACAGCGAGGAGCAGAACCTGGTGAGCACCCCTGGCAACCGCACTCTGACAACCTGCACTAGGGTGTCAGAGACTGCAGGACAGTGACTGGCAGCAGGGTGGCACACACTTGTGTACAGGGGTCAGGGCACACCTGCTGCTTGACTAGGGGCCATAGATTCTGACTGGCGCAGGGTGCCCAGCAGTGCCACATGGAGCCTAATAGGTGGCACAGACTGTCTAAAGGGCTATGAATGGTACAGGGTGCAGGACAGTGCCACACTGGCAGAGGGCACAAGGCAGCATACTGTTTTATGTTGCCCTGGGGGCACAGGATTTCAGACAGTGGCTGAATGGCGCCTGGCAGTGAATAGGTGCCACTGCTCGTGTTTGGTGTGCCAACCTGCTGAACAGCGCATCACTGGGATGGTACTAGGTGGCAGACAATGGCTGGATATTATATATACATGACCATAGTCAGACTGGCACAGGGTACATGACCATAGACTGGCACAGGGTACATGACCATAGACTGGCACAGGGTACATGACCATAGACTGGCACAGGGTACACGACCATAGTTAAATGTTGCATGCAATAGGTGGCTGAAAAAGGGGTGTGGTCAATGGGCAGAGTCAAAGGGCGGCAAAATTTGCTTTTACCTAGGGTGGCAAAAATCCTTGCACCAGCCCTGGCTCCAGTGGGTCAGTATAGAAGTCCAGGCAGGAAGCTCTATATCTGGCAACCAGAGAAGTGGGAGAGGGGAATATAAGGAGGTTGGGAGTGCCGGACAAGAAACAGCTGAGGAGAAGAAGCTACAGATCCCTGAGTGAGACAAAAAGGATTGCAAGCAAACACAGAAAGCTACCATTAAGTAACAGCGCGATCTATAGAGCGCGCAGCCACCCGCTGCAACTTCCTGACCCCGGGTATAACGGAGTCAGACGTGGCTCTTGACACCCTCGTGACACTGTCCATCACTTGCCACTGGCATCTATTACATATAGGGTTGATTCACAAATGGCCTATTAGATCTTACCGATGATATGTCTTGTGTGTGATAACAACAAATCCTAGGATGCCCTTAAAGGGCATCTGTCAGCGGATGTGTGCCAAGCGCACATGCAACAGGTCAGCCAATTTCCTAGGTACAAATCTGCTGACAGATGCCCTTTAAAAGTAGATCTGCACAAGTTCTGTATAGATGGAGAGTGGCCCTAGGAATTCAGCAATATATAACACAGGGCGAGCAAGAATTACATGCTGCTATGGCTGAATTCCTTCAATCAGTATGAAAGAAAGGTGCAAACGTGATAGCCATCTAAAATGCACAAAACTGACTGCTGGAGAAAAGTAGAAACACAGTCTTCTGTATAGCATGTCAACATGAGAACATTTGGTAGAACCCGCTGTGGTCCAATCTGTACAAACCTCATATAGCTGTATGTACAGAAAAGGTGGTCACCCAAACAGACATCTAGAACAACCACACTCCAACCACACAAAATATGGCAAGGAAGATATTTAGCAGAATATTAATTAATTAATATTAATTGGAGATCTAAAACTCATTTGCCATAAAGATCTGACATTGATATAGATTCTAAACTGATGATGCAGTATTAGTCAAATGCATACATTTCACCTTCTGCTTTATGTTTTGTCTACATACAGGAAATGTACCATGGTCACACCAGAACATATGACCGAGATCCCGAATTATATTGGTTATCTGTGTTGTGATAACCGTGTAAAGCATTTGACCCGGTGTAATGAATGAATAAAGTCACATTGCATTAGATGATGTCACACTGGTCCGTCCAGTATACACTGGCTTAGCAGTCCCATCCTCGCATGAATCCTGTTCCGGCATACCCTCAGATATAGGTTGCAGTTGTACAGCGGTCTCCTCTGGCTCTTTGACTCTTTTCCCTTTGATGCTGAATTCTCTGATATGTGGTACAAAGGTCTTCCAAGTTTTTGCTAAAAAATAGAATAATGAGAAATGTTTTATTAATGCTGTCACTGAGTACATGTACCATGACCAGGGACAGACTGCCAATACCAGGCAGATTTGCCTTTGTTAAAAAGCAGTCAATGCAACTGTTAAGGCAAAATTGGTGCAAAACCACAGTGAATTTGCTCTTGTTTCTAGTGCAGTTCCTTGCACATTAAAGTAAAATCATGGCATTCTGCCATAATTAGCAATTGTGAAACTTGTGGAAGAAACTCAAACAAAATGGGTGCAGGACCTTTGATGAAATCATACTAACATAGTAAAGATACTGTACCACCATCACAAAGGAGGAGAGCACAGACCAACTGAGGACAATAAAGCAGGAAGACACAGACTTGAAGAAGCTAGAGGGGCGTCACTAGACCTAAAGGAAGCATTTTGTATAAGCAATAAAAGGGGGATAACCATGGGGAGCAGTATGTGAGAAAGGTTATGGGAGAACAATGAGGAACAGTGGTGAAAAAGTGGTGGGGGGACCATAGGGAGCAGTATGTGACAAAATGGGGGTCCATGGGGAGCACTATTTGACCACGAGGGAGCATGTAGAGCAGTCTGTTTGATAGAGGGGACATGGAGAGCAGTCTGTAAGAGAGAGAGGACATGGAGAACAGTCAGTATGAGAGAGGGGACATGGAGAGCAGTCTGTATGAGAGAGGGGAAACGGAGAGCAGTCTGTATGAGAGAGGTGACATGGAGAGCAGTCTGTATGAGAGAGGGGACATGGAGAGTAGACTGTATGAGAGAGGGGAAACGGAGAGCAGTCTGTATGAGAGAGGGGAAACGGAGAGCAGTCTGTATGAGAGAGGGGACATGCAAAACAGTCAGTATGAGAGAGGGGACATGGAGAGCAGTCTGTATGAGAGAGGGGACATGGAGAGCAGTCTGTATGAGAGAGGGGACATGGAGAGCAGTCTGTATGAGAGAGGGGACATGGAGAGCAGTCTGTATGAGAGAGGGGACATGGAGAGCAGTCTGTATGAGAGAGGGGACATGGAGAGCAGTCAGTATGAGAGAGGGGACATGGAGAGCAGTCTGTATGAGAGAGGGGACATGGAGAGCAGTCTGTATGAGAGAGTGGACATGGAGAGCAGTCAGTATGAGAGAGGACATGGAGAGCAGTCTGCATGAGAGAGGGGACATGGAGAGCAGTCTGCATGAGAGAGGGGACATGGAGATTAGTCTGTATGAGAGAGGGGACATGGAGAGCAGTCTGTATGAGAGAGGGGACATGGAGAGCAGTCTGCATGAGAGAGGGGACATGGAGATTAGTCTGTATGAGAGAGGACATGGAGAGCAGTCTGTATGAGAGAGGGGACATGGAGAGCAGTCAGTATGAGAGAGGACATGGAGAACAGTCAGTATGAGAGAGGGGACATGGAGAGAAGTCTGTTTGAGAGAGGGGACATGGAGAGCAGTCTGTATGAGAGAGCGGACATGGAGAGCAGTCTGTATGAGAGAGCGGACATGGAGAGCAGTCTGTATGAGAGAAGGGACATGGAGAGCAGTCTGTATGAGAGATGGGACATGGAGAGCAGTCTGTATGAGAGAGGGGACATGGAGAGCAGTCTGTATGAGAGAGCGGACATGGAGAGCAGTCTGTATGAGAGAAGGGACATGGAGAGCAGTCTGTATGAGAGAGGGGACATGGAGAGCAGTCTGTATGAGAGAGGGGACATGGAGAACAGTCAGTATGAGAGAGGGGACATGGAGAACAGTCTGTATGAGAGAGGGGACATGGAGAACAGTCAGTATGAGAGAGGGGACATGGAGAACAGTCTGTATGAGAGAGGGGACATGGAGAACAGTCTGTATGAGAGAGGGGACATGGAGAACAGTCTGTATGAGAGAGGGGACATGGAGAACAGTCTGTATGAGAGAGGGGACATGGAGAACAGTCTGTATGAGAGAGGGGACATGGAGAACAGTCTGTATGAGAGAGGTGACATGGAGAGAAGTCTGGTGGGGGAAGAGGGGGCATGGTACGGGAAACAGCCTGTGTGAGAATAATGGCAGTTTTTTAGCCAGTCTGTGTAAGAAAGGGCCGCATAGGGAACAGTCTGTGTGGTGAGAAAAAGGGGGCAAGGAGAGCAGTGTGTTGTTAGTGACGTGGGGGTTCATGCAAGGGACATGACGGCTGTAGGATGCTTGTTAGTTGTGTGAGTGAATCTATTTATTTGGTTTGAACTAGGGTCTGAATTTGTGAATGTTGCCTGGTCTGATGTCTGAGTAATGATGAGCCTGATCAGTGCAGTAAACTGCCACAGCGTCTATTGCACGCCACTATATTTTAGTGATATAAGCAGGGAGTGATATTGTATGTAAGGCTAGTTTTTTAAACTGATCCGTTTTGATTTTACACATCAGGATGCATCTGTTCCGTCAGGATGCGGTTGTGTGAAATCAAAACGAATAAAAACAGATCCTTCACTAAATACATTGAAAGTCAATGGGTAATGGATCCGTTTTTTAGGATCCTAAAAAAACGGATCCTTCACCATTGACGTACATTGTTTTCAGTGCCAGATCCATTTTCTTCCATTTTGATGACCGAACACAAAACCGCAGTTTGCAGGGGTTTAGTGTCTCGTCACAAAACGGAATGCTGCCAGAACAGAAGACATCCTGATGCATCCTGAACGGATCTCTTTCCATTCAGAATGCATGAGGACTAAACGGAAATGTTATTTTCCGATATTGAGATCCTCTGCCGGATCTCAATACCAGAAAACAACAACGTAAGTGTAAAAGCAGCCTAAGCTGGTAGGGTTTGTGTGCTATGGCTGCTTTTTAGTCCATCCAGTCCTGTCCATGACCGTTAAGTGTTTTAACCCCTTAACGCAAAATACCGTGCATGTACGGCAGGGGAAGCTGTGCCAGAACAGATTCCGCCGTACATGCACGGCGGACTGATCGGGCGGGTGCAGGAGCTGCGCCTGCCCGATCACTGCAGGGGTCAGGCAGTCCCTGGTAGCCGGACCCCTGTTGTATTCGCCGACATTGCTGTTTACAGCGATGTCGGCGGATTAACCCCTTCTATGCCGAGGCCAACATAAAAGTGGTTTGCGGCGGGTGAAAGAGCGCTGTGGCGTGGGACCCGATATGTGACAGGGCAGCCAGATGCCGTGCAGAGGCTGCCCAATGCCTTGCACGGCATCGGGACCTGCCTTCTACGGGTGCCCAGGAGATCCAGTCTCAGGCTGCGTCTCCTAGGCAACCTGTGTTACTCTGTGTAATACACTAACAGGCAATGCATAACAATACAGATGTATTGTAATGCATTGCAGAGGGGATTAGACCCCCAAAAGTTGAAGTCCCAGAGTGGGACAGAAATAAAGTAAAAAAAAAAAGAAGTTAAAAAAGTGTTTTCAATAAAAAAAATCAAGTTAAAAAAAGAAAAAAACGGCCCTTCCCCTGATTTTATAATTAAAAAAAAACCACACATATTAGGTATCGCAGCGTCCGTACCGACCGTCTCTATAAATATATCATATGATCCACCCCATCCGATAGACATCATCAATTTTATTTAATAAAAACTGTGTCAAAAAAGCCATTTTTGCCACCTTACATCACTAAAAGTGCAACACCAAGTGATAAAAATGGTGTATGCCCCTAAAAATAGTACCAATCTAACTGTCACCTCATCCTGAAAAAATTATAGCTCTCAGACTATGGAGACACTAAAACATGATTTAAAAAATAAATAAAATGATATTAGTGTATAAAACTTAAATAAAAAAAATGTATACATACTATGTATCGCCACGTCCGTAACAACCTTCTCTATAAAAATATTACATGATTTAACCCCTCAGGTGAACACCATAAAAAAAAAAAATGGTGTCAAAGAAGCCATTTTTTTTGTCACTTTACATCACAAAAAGTGTAATAGCAAGCGATCAAAAAGTCATATGCACCCCGAAATTGTACCAATTAAACCGTCATCTCATCCCGCAAAGATGATACCCTACTCAAGACAATCGCTCAAAAAATATAAAAAACTATGGCTCTCAGACTATGGAGACACAAACATGATTTTTTTTTTTGTTTCAAAAATGATATCGAAATATTTTGATTCAAATTTACCACTGTCATGAAGTACAATATGTGAAGAGAAAACAATCTCAGAATTGCTGGATAAGTAAAAGCGTTTTAAAGTTATCACCACATAAAGTGACACATGTTAGATTTGCAAAAATCAGTCTGGTCCTTAAGGTGAAAAATGGCCCGGTTCTTAATGGGTTAAACAAAAATGGAAGTCATAAGGTTGATCACAGAGATTGCATGACTCAGTCTGCGCATTGGCTTCCATTGATAAAGGTGCTGATCCGATTATGGATCTGAGCCGAAAGGAGCCCTAAGTTAGAGCTGTATGTCATCGTTTTTTTGAACAAAACTCTGTCACCTTCCATTGATGTTGTATTAGAGATATGTCCTCCACATACAACTGTATACAAACTCATTATGGCACAAAGCGCCACAACACATTCTCCGAGAAGACTACAGTTATGGGAAAATTAGTTTTTAGCACTTATATCTTATAATGCTCTTGAAAACTTGAGCTGTTAGGTGGAAAGTTACACATTTTGCTCACCTTATTATGTTACTTAAATCTTCTTTTACATCATGACATTTTTAGGTCCAAACATCATGCCTATTAATTTCCTAATATAATTTTTCATTGTTTCTGAGCTGAGTTTTTTATATAGCGCTCCATATCCACTGCACAGACATAGATATAAATTATAACAGTCACCACTAGGGGGAGATAAGCAGCAAAGGCTACTTTCACACTTACGGCAGGACGGATCTGACAGGCTGTTCACCCTGTCGGATCCGTCCTTCCGCTATTTCGCCATGCCGCCGGACCGCCGCTCCATCCCCATTGACTATAATGGGGACGGGGGCGGAGCTCCGGCGCAGCACGGCAGTGCACGGCGATAGCCGCCGGACTAAAAAGTCAGACATGCAGGACTTTTAGTCCGGCGGCCTTTTCGCGGTGCACTGCCGTGCTGCACCGGAGCTCCGCCCCCGTCCCCTTATAGTCAATGGGGACGGAGCGGCGGTCCGGCGGCACGGCGAAATAGCAGAAGGACGGATCCGACATGGTGAACAGCCTGTCGGATCCGTCCTGCTGCAAGTGTGAAAGTACCCTTACTGCATTCTGTTCTATTACTGAGTAGGGAACCTGTCACCAGTTTCATGGTGTCCTAACTAAGGGCAACATAAATAAGTGACTGATTCTCAGCAAAATGCTGGGTCACTTTCTTTATTTGACCCAATCAATCTGCCAACATCTTGTATTGAAAAGCTCAAGCTCATAATGATGAGTCCTGAATATTCATGAGCTCCTGACTCTCCCCGCCCACCTGCTGCTGAATGACAGTTATTTTCCTTATGAACCAGTAGCAGGTGGGCAGGGGAGGGGATATAACTCTGAATTAAATATACGCTGGACTCAATGACATCACGCTGGACTCAAATCAGCTCATTAGCATGCGGCATCTTTGTGTGTATATTATGAGGTAACCATCTGTCACACCAGTAAGTGAATACATCTAAGGTACTTTTTAGTAGTTAATGATTGCATATAATTAGTTAGATTATAATCAAATATCCACATGACAGGTTCCCTTTAACTTAATAACAGTATGCAGTAGGGTATTAAGCTCCCTCTAGTGGTGGCTGCAGGTATCTTTCAAATGTTGTATGTATGCTGGAAGCTCTGGATCAACAAAGCTAAGCAAAACAGACATATCAAGACATTTTGAACCTATTTAAATTAAAAATGATATTCAAGTGAGGACATTTTCATTTGACAATACTAAATCCACTAACACAAAACAAAATCTTTTCATCTACTCTAAATGGTAAGAGCACTCGCCATTTTCAATCTCCAGAGAGATCTATGGCTATGGACTCATAAGGCATCATACATTTCATAAGATGTTATCTACTGCGCTATGAAAATCAAGAAGTTTGCTTTGAAATTACCCTTTCTCAAGATTCCCTAGGGCTGATCACATGTAATCTGTGGGGGGAGCCTGGCAGAGAGTGTTCTATTCCCCTGTATTGCCACCACAGGAGAAACAAAGGGAAATGAATGAACTGTCTGTGTAATGTGTGGATATGATGGTCCTCCAGGTAAAGAGATTCTTTTTGTAGCCACTCTGCCCTCTGGTTAATAGACCCCCTTTTATTAACTCAGAGTTCTGTAATAATAGATTTGACAATGGGGTTTCTATACCAGAACAACCCCAAAAACCTCTGTACGTCATATAATATGATTTTATTGTACTGTACAGTAATAGAGGATCAGTATCCACCATTACCTGAGCACTTGCGATACTTCCAAAGATTACTTCAGTATGAAAAGAAGTTAAAGGGATTGTCAAAGAGGAGACGATAAGAGCAATGATACTCTGAATCCCGGACAACCCCTTTAATTTTTAGAGTCAAAGATGACTCTGCCTTAGAGGTGAGACGATACCTTAAAAGAGATGAAGAGAACATACACTTACTGCATTGCGTTCCACTAGGAAGAAGATTATGTTATTGGTGAAGAATCTAATTACTACATATAGAGCTTGTATACACTATACAAGCAGAGACAGAACATCACACTCTTACCTCTGCCGATTCGGACTGAGGCATTACTGAGATTATTTTTCATCAGCCCAGAATTTCCAGGGTCTTCATTGATTATCCCTAAATTTGTGTTCCATTTGGTCCAGTTAACCTCATCAACTCTGCAAGTAACAAACAGGCAATGCTTAGAGATCATATAAAATAATGATATTGTTATATTTTATCTAATACAGGTGAAACTCGAAAACTTAGAATATCGTGCAAAAGTCCATTTATTTCAATAATGCAAATTAAAAGGAATTGCATTAATGCAGCTTAAAATTAGAATTTTGTGAAAAGGTTCAATATTCTAGGCTCAAAGTGTCACACTCTAGTCAGCTAATTAATCCATACCCCCTGAGTATAGGGGAACTGAGATTGTGACTTTGGGGTTTCAGGCTTGAAATATCTCGCTTTGCATGTAATAAGTCTTCCTCATATGTTAGTTTCACCTTTTAAATTGAATTACTGAAATAAATGAACTTTGCACAATATTCAAATTTTTCGAGTTTCACTTGTATATAAAGCTGAGTGTATGTATGTGTGTATGTCCGCTAAAGGTATCCGCACAGTCGCATTTACCGTTCCTGAGATATTCCCCAAAAATACAAATATGGCATATCACATGACCTACATCAGCCGATAGAAGCCTGCAGGTCTTTCTCCTCATACACACGGTCACATGTGCCTTATCAGCCAATAGAAGGTCGCAGGTCCTTAGTTTCCACATACACAGTTTTACACCAGTTTTCCATAACAACCCAGCCATTTTTCCTCACTGCTGTAGGTCAGCTTTAAATGGGCAGGGCGCTGTGGATGACACTGTTAAGGGAGCGGAGTGCTGTGGAGGTCACCGTTAAGGGGGCAGGTAGGGTGGCCATTCAGACCACCCTCAAAAAATGGACTTAAAAACCCCACCCCCAGGTCCAGCTAAACCACGCCCCTGATACTGTTAGGCCACGCCCCTCCACTCCGCAGCTGATGGGGATTGAAAAAATGAAGGTAAAAATCAACTTCTGTCAGCTGCAGAGGTGGGAAGGAGGGTGACTTTCTCCCTGCAGCTCACGCTCAGACAGCACAGTGCTGCTGTCTGAGAGTGAGTTGTTCAAAAGGACATGAGCCGGAGGGGAGGGCAGGGAGTCTGAAAGCTGGACTGTCTGGCCACCCTAGGGGCAGGCTGCTGTGGAGGTCACAGTTAAGGGGACGGTCCACTATGGAGATCAGTGTTAAGGGGCATATTGCTGTAGAGGCCACTGTTAAGGGGTCGGGGTGTTGTGGAAATCAACGTTAATGAGATGGGGTACTGTGGAGGTCACTAATAAAGGGGAGGCTAGTGTGGAGGTCACTGTTAAGGGGGCAGGGTGCTGTGGTGGTCACTGTTAAGGGGGCATGGAACGGTGGAGGTCACAGTTAAGGGGATGGTCCGCAATGGAGGTCAGTATTAAGGGGCGGGGTGCTGTAGACGTCACTGTTAAGGGGGCGGGTGTTGTGGATGTCACATTTTAAGGGAACGAAGCTCTGTGGAGGTCACTGTTAAGGGGCGGGTTATTGTGGAAATCATTGTTAACGAGACTGGGTACTGTGGAAGTCACTAATAAAGGGACAGCCGCTGTGGAGGTCACTGTTAAAGGGCACTGTGGATGTTACTGTTAAGAGGGCAGGCACTGTGGAGGTCACTGTTAAGGGAGGAGGGGACTGTGGAGGCCACTATTAAAGGGGCAATGGGGTACTGTGAGGTCACTGTTAAGGCAGCGGGGTACTGTGAGGTCACTGTTAACCACCTCAGCTCCCCTAGCTTAAACCCCTTTAAAGGGGTTATCCCATCATAATGATCACTGTTAAATCAGTTAATGATTTGACAGTGATCATTTTTGTAAATATACTTGATTAACAAATTCCCACCGTTTAGGAGAAATTCATCCCCACTTACCTTATTGTTGTGACTCGGTCTCCCCTGGTTACGGCCACCGCTCTTCTCCAGAATCCCGATGGTCGCGCTTGCTCAGAAGACTCCTTCTTTTCTCCCGGCCGGGCTGCTCGCTGTCCTGAACGCGCACGCTGCCACGCATGCGCGACGGTGACTTCTTCCCGGCCAGAATAGTACAGAGCTGCGAACGCGCACGCCGGCTCTGTACTATACTGGCCAGAAATAAGTCACATGGCGCATGCGCGGCAGCGTGCGCGTTCAGTCCAGCGCGCGGCCCGGCCAGGAGAAGACTTCAATCAAGATGAAGCCCGCCCCCAGCCAGAATCCAGGAAGTGAACGGCGCGGTGGCAGCAGGTAAGTATGAAAAGGCGAAGTGGGATAACCCCTTTAATGACCAGACCACTTTTTACAATTCTGCACTACACTACTTTCACGGTTTATTGCTCGGTTGCTCAGTTTTTATTTTTTGTCACAAGTTAGCGGAAAATTATTTAAAATAAAAAATAAAAAATTCTTACAAAGTCTCATATTCCACTAACTTGTGACAAAAAATAAAATTTTACATGAACTCACCATACCCCTCACGGAATACCTTGGGGTGTCTTCTTTCTAAAATGGGGTCACTTGTGGGGTATTGCATTTTAGGGGCCCTAAAGTGTGAGAAGTAGTTTGGATTCCAAATGCGTAAACATGCCCTGTGAAATCCTAAAAGTACTCATTGGAATTTGGGCCCCTTTGCGCACCTAGGCTGCAAAAAAGAGTCACACATGTGGTATCGCCGTACTCAGAAGAAGTAGGGCAATGTGTTTTGAGGTGTATTTTTACATATACCCATGCTGGGTGAGATAAATATCTCTGTAAAAGACAACTTTTCCCATTTTTTTAATACAAAGTTGTCATTTTACAGAGATATTTCTCACACACAGTATGGGTATATGTAAAAATACACCCCAAAACACATTGCCCTACTTCTCCTGAGTACGGCGATACCACATGTGTGACACTTTTTTGCAGCCTAGGTGCGCAAAGGGGCCTAAATTCCAATGAGTATCTTTACGATTTCACAGGGCATTTTTTACGCATTTGGATTCCAAACTACTTCTCACGCTTTAGGGCCCCTAAAATGCCAGGGCAGTATAAATACCCCACAAGTGACCCCATTTTGGAAAGAAGACACCCCAAGGTATTCTGTGAGGGGCATGGCGAGTTCATAGAAGATTATTTTTTTTGGCACAAGTTAGCGGAAAATTATTTTCTTTTTTTTTTCCTCACAAAGTCTCCCTTTCTGCTAACTTGTGACAAAAAGTTCAATCTTTCATGGACTCAATATGCCCCTCAGCGAATACCTTGGGGTGTCTACTTTCCAAAATGGGGTCATTTGTGGGGTGTGTTTACTGTTCTGGCATTTGGGGCGGGGCTAAATTGGGAGCAACCCCGTAAAGCCTAAAGGTACTCGTTGGACTTTCGGCCCCTTTACGCACCTAGGCTGCAAAAAAGTGTCACACATGTGTTTTGGGGTGTATTTTTACATATATCCCTGCTGGGTGAGAGAAATATCTCTGTAAATTGACAACTTTGTATAAAAAAAATTAAAAAGTTGTCATTTACAGAGATATTTCTCACACACAGTATGGGTATATGTAAAAATATACCCCAAAACACATTGCCCTACTTCTCCTGAGTACGGCGATACCACATGTGTGACACTTTTTTGCAGCCTAGGTGCGCAAAGGGGCCTAAATTCCAATGAGTATCTTTACGATTTCACAGGGCATTTTTTACGCATTTGGATTCCAAACTACTTCTCACGCTTTAGGGCCCCTAAAATGCCAGGGCAGTATAAATACCCCACAAGTGACCCCATTTTGGAAAGAAGACACCCCAAGGTATTCTGTGAGGGGCATGGCGAGTTCATAGAAGATTATTTTTTTTGGCACAAGTTAGCGGAAAATTATTTTCTTTTTTTTTTCCTCACAAAGTCTCCCTTTCTGCTAACTTGTGACAAAAAGTTCAATCTTTCATGGACTCAATATGCCCCTCAGCGAATACCTTGGGGTGTCTACTTTCCAAAATGGGGTCATTTGTGGGGTGTGTTTACTGTTCTGGCATTTGGGGCGGGGCTAAATTGGGAGCAACCCCGTAAAGCCTAAAGGTACTCGTTGGACCTTCGGCCCCTTTACGCACCTAGGCTGCAAAAAAGTGTCACACATGTGTTTTGGGGTGTATTTTTACATATATCCCTGCTGGGTGAGAGAAATATCTCTGTAAATTGACAACTTTGTATAAAAAAAAATTAAAAGTTGTCCATAACAGAGATATTTCTCACACACAGTATGGGTATATGTAAAAATATACCCCAAAACACATTGCCCTACTTCTCCTGAGTACGGCGATACCACATGTGTGACACTTTTTTGCAGCCTAGGTGCGTAAAGGGGCCGAAAGTCCAATGAGTACCTTTAGGCTTTACGGGGTTGCCCCCAATTTAGCCCCTCCCCAAATGCCAGAACAGTAAACACACCCCACAAATGACCCCATTTTGGAAAGTAGACACCCCAAGGTATTCGCTGAGGGGCATATTGAGTCCATGAAAGATTGAACTTTTTGTCACAAGTTAGCGGAAAGGGATCGGGCGAACACTGCTTTTTTTGTAGAGCCTATAGAACATGTCCTATTCTTGTCCGCAAACTATATAGTTCTGGCAATGTGCGGATCCGGAAAATGCGGAAAGCACGTTGCCGGTGTCCGTGTTTTGCGGATCCGCGGTGTCCGTGTTTTGCGGATCCGCAAAACACATACGGACGTCTGAATGGAGCCTTACAGGGGGGTGATCAATGACAGGGGGGTGATCAGGGAGTCTATATCGGGTGATCAGGGGTTAATAAGGGGTTAATAAGTGACAGGGGGGGTGTAGTGTAGTGTGGTGAATACCAACTTTGTATAAAAAATATACTACGATATACTACCAGGGCAGTATAAATACCCCACAAGTGACCCCATTTTGGAAAGAAGACACCCCAAGATATTCTGTGAGGGGCATGGCGAGTTCCTAGAATATTTTTTTTTGGCACAAGTTAGCAGGAAATGATTTTTATTTATTTTTTATATATTTTTTTTCTCTTACAAAGTCTCATATTCCACTAACTTGTGACAAAAAATAAAATTTTACATAAACTCGCCATGCCCCTCACGGAATACCTTGGGGTGTCTTCTTTCCAAAATGGGGTCACATGTGGGGTATTTATACTGCTCTGGCATTTTAGGGGCCCTAAAGTGTGAGAAGAAGTCTGGAATATAAATGTCAAAAAATTTTTACGCATTTGGATTCCGTGAGGGGTATGGTGAGTTCATGTGAGATTTAATTTTTTGTCACAAGTTAGTGGAATAAGAGACTTTGTAAGAAAAGAATAAAATAAAAAATCTATTTCCGCTAACTTGTGCCAAAAAAAAAAAGATCTTCTATGAACTCTCCATGCCCCTCAAAAGTGATCTTTATAGCGCCGCAGCGATTTTACGGTGTTTTTGCAGTGATCATAAAAAAATAAAATTCTGTCACTGTGGTGGGACTGAACGCAAGTGTGCGCACAAGATCAGGCCTGATCGGGCGAACACAGCGGCGATCATTCGCTGGCAGGCTGTAGATCAGCTCGTTTACTTTCCAATCATGTGAACGCGCGCACCTGTGCCCGCGAGTTCCCAGGAAATCTCGCGTCTCGCGAGATGACGCGTATATGCGTCTAGGAGGAACAAACCGCCCGCCCGCAGGACGCATCCCTGCGTTAGGCGGCCGGGAGGAGGTTAAAAGAGCGGGGTAGAGTAGGTCACTGTTAAGGGAGCGGGGTACTGTGGCAGTGATTGTTAAAGGGGCAGTCGCTGTGAAGGTCTCTCTTAAGGGGGCCGGGAATGGTGGAGGTCACTGTCCCCTGTGAAGGTCACTGTCAAGGGGGTGGCGTGCTGGGGAACTCACTGTTAAAGGGGCAGGCTGCTGTGAAGGTCAAAGTTAAGGGGGTGGGCTGCTGTGGAGGTCCCATTTTAAGGAGACAGGGCACTTTGGGGGGGGGGATCAGTGTTAAGGGGTGGGGGGCTGTTGAGGTCACTGTTAAGGGGGCAGGGTACTGTAGATGTCACTGTTATAGTTGATACTGTCGACATCTTTTAACAACACACACACAAACATTAAATGCAATAGATTAAATATACCCGTGCGAAGATACAGTATATTTCAGAAAGTCCGATAATTGGGAATGTGTTTACAGTAGTGATGGTCGAGCATCAAAGTGCTCGGGTGCTCGAGTAGAACACTCCGGGATGCTCGGGTGCTCTACCGAGCACCCGAGCACAATGGTAGTCAATGGGAGAACCCGAGCTTTAAACCAGGCACCCCCTGCAATAAAGAGGGGAGGGTGCCTGGTTCATAGTAAAAGGTCAGAAATTAATGGAAACACCACTGAAATGATTCGGGAACAGCATGGGGAGGATGTCTAGATGCATCTCGGACTTCTAGGTCGCTGCTGGGAACGATGTTGTACGAGTAGTACGCCACTTTTACAGACTGACAATAATAAGCACAAAACCGAAGATAAATTAGATTTTAGAGGAAAAATTGTTATGAAACATTTTTTCTTGTATCTTTAGGCTACTTTCACACCTGCGTTCGGGTGTCCGCTCGTGAGCTCCGTTTGAAGGGGCTCACAAGCGGCCCCGAACGCATCCGTCCAGCCCTAATGCATTCTGAGTGGACGCGGATCCGCTCAGAATGCATCAGTCTGGCGGCGTTCAGCCTCCGCTCGGCTCAGCAAGCGGACCCCTGAACGCTGCTTGCAGCGTTCGGGTGTCCGCCTAGCCGTGCGGAGGCAAGCGGATCCGTCCAGACTTACAATGTAAGTCAATGGGGACGGATCCGTTTGAAGATGACACAATATGGCTCAATCTTCAAACGGATCCGTCCCCATTGACATTCAATGTAAAGTCTGGACGGATCCGTTCAGGCTACTTTCACACTTAGAATTTTTTCTAAGTTATAATGCACACGGATCCGTTCTGAACGGATACAAACGTCTGCATTATAGGAGCGGATCCGTCTGAGCAGACATCAGACGGACCCGCTCTGAACGGCAGTGTGAAAGTAGCCTTACTTGTATATAAAGTGCAAGTGCTGCCAAAAATTACAAGGAAGAGGCACTCCGATACAACCTGTATATCACATAAAGGAGGGCCTCATTCACATTGTGGTACAATTGTTCAGGTAGTGGGACTCCTACACTCATAAAGCCTATGCACTAAGGGAAAGGGCTGGCAAAAATTACAAGGAGCCGGCACTCCAATACACCCTTTATTACACATAAAGGAGGGCATCATACACACCCTTGAAAAATTATGATTGATGGCCTGCTAGTGACCCTCAAAAACATTAGGAGCAAGGGCCTGCTGGTGACCCTCCATAACATTAGGGGTGAGAGTCTGCTGCTGAGCTGACCATCTAAAACATTAGGGGTGAGGGCCTGCTGCTGAGCTGACCATCTAAAAAAATTTGTGGGCGAGGGCCTGCTGCCGAGCTGACCATCTAAAAATGTTGTGGGCGAGGGCCTGCTGCCGAGCTGACCATCTAAAACATTATGGGCGAGGGCCTGCTGCCGAGCTGATCATCTAAAAAACTTTGTGGGCAAGGGCCTGCTGCCGAGCTGACCATCTAAAAAATTTGGTGGGCGAGGGCCTGCTGCCGAGCTGACCATCTAAAAAAATTTGTGGGCGAGGGCCTGCTGCCGAGCTGACCATCTAATAATTTAGGGGTGAGGGTCTGCTGCTGAGCTGACCCTCTAAAACATTATGGTTGAGGGCCTGCTGGTGACCCTCAAAAACATTATGGGTGAGGGCCTACTGGTGACCCTCTAAAACATGGGTGACAGCCCGCTGCTGAGCTGACCCTCTAAAACATTAGGAGCGAGGGCAGCCTAATAAGCATGTTGATATGATGGAGGAGGAGGACGAGAAAAGGGAGATTGAACCATATACCCTTTTTAGTGGTGGAAGGGGTGCATGGTAATACAGTGTATTCAATACACCATAAAAGCCTCATTTAGAGTGCCTTTATGTTCAGCTGCTTTCCTCTGGTGGAGTAGAGAAGTCAGGGGCAATCCAAGCCGTGTTAATTTTTATAAGAGTCAACTGGTCAGCATTTTCAGTTGACAGGCGTATGCGCTTATCAGTTATTATGCCCCCAGCAGCACCTCCAAGGTGTAGAGCGCCAGTTCATGCCACGTGTCCAGCTTGGACACCCAATAGTTGTAAGGCACACAGGGATCACTGAGGACGCTGACAGGGTCTGCTACGTACTCCTTCACCATCTTCCAAAATGTTTCCCTCCTTGTGACACTAGGCCGCGCATCAGGTTGAGGGTGCTGGCGGGGTGTCATAAAACTGTCCCAGGCCTTGGAGAGTGTTGCCCTGCCTCTGTTGGAACTGCTGTGTGTTCCCCTCGTTCCCCCTCCTCGGTTGGCCAAGGAACTACGTACTCTGCAGCCAGCGTTGTCAGCTGGAACTTTTTGGAGCAATTTCTCCACAAGGATTCTGGTATTGCACCATTTTGCTGGTCCTCTCCACCACAGGAATGAGAGATGAGAAGTTCTCTTTATAGCGGGGGATCGAGAAGGGGGAACAACTAGTAATCAGTGTTGGCCACAATGCATACAACGCGAGGGTCACTGGAAAGGCAGCATAACATAAAGTCAGTCATGTGTGCCAGAGTCCCAACAGACAAGACTTCGCTGTCCTCATCAGGAGGATGACTCTCAATCGCCTCATCCTCTTCCTCTTCTTCTACCCATCCATGCTGAACAGATGGAATAAAACAGTCTCCTGCTCCTCCTCATCATCCAATTCGCGCTGAGAAGACGAACAGAGGGTGGTTGGCTATAACCCTGTGTACTTTCTTCCCCCATTTCCACCTCTTCCACATGCAAAGCGTCCGCCTTAATTGTGAGCAGCGAGCGTTTAAGTAGACACAGAAGTGGGATGGTTACATTGATAATAGCGTTATCGCCGCTCACTATCTGTGTTGATTCCTCAAAGTTGCGTAAAACCTCACAGAGGTCAGACATCAATGCCCACTCGTAGCTTGTGAAGAGTGGAAGCTGACTGGAAAGGAGACGACCATGTTGCAGCTGGTATTCCACTACTGCCCTCTGATGCTCACAAAGCCTGGCCAACATGTGGAACGTCGAGTTGCAGCGCGTGCTCATGTCGCACAACAGTCGGTGAGCTGGCAATTGCAAGCGCTGCTGTAGCATTAACAGACCGGCGGAAGCTGTCGACGACTTGCGGAAATGGGCACACACGCGGTGCACCTTCACAAGTAGCTCAGGCAAATTGAGGTAGGTTTTGAGAAACCGCTAAACCACTAGGTTGAAAACGTGTGCTAGGCATGGTATGCGTGTGAGCTTGTCGAGCTCCAAAGCCGCCACCAAGTTACAGCCATTGTCAGACACAACCATGCCTGGTTCTAGGTTGAGTGGCGAGAGCCACAGCTCAGTCTGGTCCCTTATCCCCTGCCACAGCTCTGCGGCGGTGTGCTGTTTGTCACCTAAGCAGATCAGTTTAAGTACAGCCTGTTGCCGCTTCCCCACTGCAGTGCTACACTGCTTCCAGCTACTAACTTATGGCTGACTGGTGCTGCAAGATGATAATTCAGAGGTGGAAGTGGAGGAGGAGGCGGAGGAGGAGAAGGGGGGTTGCAGTCACTAACGTAGGTGGCAGCGGAAACCATGATGGAAGTAGGGCCCACAATCCTTGGCGCCGGTAGCACCTCTGCCATCCCAGGGTATGACTCCCGGCCTCCACAACGTTCACCCAGTGTGCCGTCAGGGAAATGTAACGTCCCTGGCCAAAAGCACTTGTCCATGTGTCAGTCATTAAGTGGACCTTCCCAAAACTGCGTTGGTCAGGGCATGGGTGATGTTACGTGACACATGCTGGTATAAGGCTGGGACTGCACATTGTGAAAAATATTGGCGGCTGGGGACAGAGTACCGCGGGACAGCCACCGCCATCAGGTTGCGGATGTCACGGAACCATGAACCAGACGTACAACAAGAGATAAGTGAAAATAAGAAGGCTTTATTGAAAATAAAGCTGTAAAGCAAAAGTCCAAACGGATGGTGAAACCGAGCAGAGTCTTTGCGAAGCCAGAGGTCAGGAACCAGAAGGGTAGTCAGACGAAGCCAGGATCAGGAACCAGCAGGGTAGTCAGACGAAGCCAGGATCAGGAACCAGCAGGGTAGTCAGACGAAGCCAGGATCAGGAACCAGCAGGGTAGTCAGACGAAGCCAGGATCAGGAACCAGAAGCAGCAGCAGTCTAGAAGCATGTGAACACAGGAGGACCAAGCAAGGAACTGAAGCCACAGACCTCCTATATATATGAGCTAGGCATCCAGCTCCTCCCAGGGGAAGGAGGAGCCGCAGGGTGGAAGGCTACAAGAAACCCAGAACCCAAGATGGCCGCCAGCACATGTCAAACGAAGGAGAGCAGCAAGAAGGTAAGACCATGACAGTACCTCCCCCTCAAGGGCCCCTCCTCCGCGGAGCACAAAACGGTTTCTGAGGGAAGCGTGCGTGGAAGGCTCGGAGCAAGGCAGGAGCATGGACATCTGCGGAGGGAACCCAGGAACGCTCCTCTGGACCATAACCACGCCAATGGACCAAAAACTGCAACCGACCGCGGACCAGGCGTGAGTCCAGGATATTGCTCACCTCATATTCCTCACGATTGCCCACTTGGACCGGACGAGGCCGAGGAACCGAGGAAGTGAAACGATTACACACCAGTGGCTTCAACAGGGAGACATGAAACACGTTGGAGATCCGCATGCCAGGTGGAAGCGCAAGGGCATAGGCTACCGGGTTTACCCTGCGAAGCACTCGGAAGGGACCAACAAAGCGAGGCGCCAGCTTGGGAGTGGGCACTCGAAGGTTGAGGTTGCGGGTGGACAACCATACACGGTCTCCGACCTGGTAGGAAGGAGCAGGCGCTCGTCTGCGATCAGCCTGGAGTCTCTGGCGCTGCGCAGAGACCTCAAGGGACTTCTGGATCTGTACCCAAGAAGCACGTAGGACGGAAAGGTGATCCTCCACAGCCGGAATATCCTGGGGAGAGAATACCTCCGGTAACACGGCAGGTTGGAACCCATAATTGGCCATGAAGGGAGACGTCCCAGAGGAAGAGTTCACCGCCGTGTTCCTGGCAAACTCAGCCCAAGGCAGGAGGTCAACCCAATTGTCTTGGTGATCGGAGACATAGCAACGAAGGAATTGCTCCAAGGCCTGATTGGATCGTTCTGCGGCCCCATTGGACTGAGGGTGGTAGGCCGAGGAGAAGGAGAGATGAATCCCCAACTGGGAGCAAAAGGCGCGCCAGAACCTGGACACAAACTGACTCCCCCGATCCGACACAATCTCCTTAGGCAAACCGTGCAACCGGAAGACCTCCCTGGCAAAAATCGTGGCCAACTCTTGTGCAGAGGGTAACTTCTTGAGAGGAACACAGTGGCACATTTTGGAAAACCGATCCACAATCATGAGAATGACCGTATGGCCTCGGGATGCAGGGAGGTCCACAATGAAATCCATCCCCAGGTGTGACCATGGGCGCTCCCCGGTGGCTATGGGTTGCAGAAGGCCCAACGGAAGGTGCCGAGGGGACTTACTCTGGGCACAAACGGAGCATGCCGCTACATATGCGGCGATGTCGGAACGTAGGGAAGGCCACCAGAACAGACGTGAAACAGCCCAGGACAGCTGATTCTTTCCAGGATGCCCCGCGGTCTTGGAGTTATGGTAGGTTCGCAACAACCGGGTGCGCAACTCCTCAGGCACAAAACATCTGCCGTTGGGTCTCCCAGAGGGAGCACCAGATTGAGCCGCCAAAATCTGCTCACCCAGGGGAGAGGTCAGGCTGGTGCGAATGGCGGCCAGGATCTGATTCGGAGGTATGACCGAAGTCGGAATCGACTCCTCCCTGGACAGCTCGGAGTACTGCCGTGATAAGGCATCCGCCCTGATGTTCTTGGAACCGGGTAGGTAGGAGACCACGTAATTAAAACGTGACAAGAACAGAGCCCATCTGGCCTGACGTGGTGTCAATCTCTTGGCCTCAGAAAGGTAGGTCAGATTCTTGTGGTCCGTCAGGATGAGAACCGGAACCACCGAACCCTCGAGCAAGTGCCTCCATTCTTTAAGGGCCTGCACGATGGCCAATAACTCCCTGTCACCAATCTGATAGTTGCACTCCGCGGAAGACAGTTTCCGAGAGTAAAACCCACAAGGAAGCAGAGGACCCTCTGGTGTTCTACGCTGAGACAGAAGGGCGCCTACTCCCGTCTCAGACGCGTCCACCTCGAGGACAAAGGGCAACCCAGGGTTGGGATGCGACAGAATCGGAGCCGACACAAAGGCGGACTTTAGGGCCTCAAAAGCTCGGATGGCCTCGAGCGGCCAGACCTGGGAATTACTGCCCTTCCTGGTCAGATCCGTGAGAGGCTTGGCCAGCATGGAAAAGTCCCTGATGAACTTCCGATAATAATTGGCGAAGCCCAAAAAGCGCTGCAGGGAACGAAGACCACTGGGCTGGGGCCACTGTAAGACAGCCGAAACCTTCTCAGGATCCATGGAGAACCCCTCAGCGGAAATGATGTAACCTAAGAAGGTTACCTGGGATCGGTGAAATTCGCATTTCTCAAGCTTACCGAACAGCTTGTTCTCTCGTAACCGTTGCAACACTCGTCTGACATCCAGAATGTGGGCCTCCATGGATTCAGAATATACCAAGATGTCATCCAAATAGACTACCACACACTGCTGCAACAGGTCACGGAAAACATCGTTGATGAATTCCTGAAAGACTGCGGGCGCATTGCACAACCCAAAGGGCATAACCAAGGATTCGTAATGACCGGTCCTGGTGTTAAACGCGGTCTTCCACTCATCGCCCGCCTTGATCCTTACCAGGTTATATGCCGCCCTCAGGTCGAGTTTGGTAAAGACCGTGGCCCCTTTAAGGCGATCGAACAGCTCGGAAATCAAGGGTATCGGGTAAGCGTTCTTGATCGTGATGCGATTGAGACCCCTGTAATCGATGCAAGGCCTCAACTCACCGCCCTTCTTTTTCACAAAGAAAAATCCAGCCCCTGCCGGGGACGAAGACTTGCGAATGTGTCCGCGTGAAAGCGCCTCCCTCACGTACTCCTCCATGGCCTCATTCTCCGCTACCGACAGTGGATAGACTTTGCCACGAGGAGGAACGGCACCAGATTGTAACTCTATGGCACAATCGTATGGGCGGTGCGGAGGTAGGGCAACCGCGCGCACCTTATCGAATACATCCCGGTACTCCTCGTATTCAGGAGGCAACAGAGAGTCCGAGGAAGTACACAGCAACTTGACAGACCCATGGATGCAACTAGCCCCACACTGCGGTGACCACGAGAGGATCTCGACCGATCTCCAATCGAAAGTCGGATTATGCTTCTGGAGCCAGGGGTACCCCAAGACCACCGAGTAGTGTGGAGACGAAATAACCTGGAGGCAGACCGACTCTCTGTGAACGGCACCAATGGCTATCCCCACTGGAAGGGTCTCATGAGTCACGTGTGGCGGCAGAAGGGGTCTGCCGTCTATCGCCTCAAGAGCCAGTGGGGAACCTCGAGCCTGCAGAGGAATGGAATTGGCGGCAGCGAACACACTATCAATGAACAAACCACCAGCACCAGAGTCCACCAACGCCTGGGTCGTCACCGAGCCCCCGACCCAGGAGAGGACAACAGTGATCAGTGGTTTGTCAACACGGGAAACCGGGGACGAGGAGACTCCACCCAAGATCTGCCCCCGACAGGATCTCAGGGTACGAGCATTCCCCGGACGGTTCGGACATGCCAACCGAAAATGCCCACCGAGACCACAGTACATGCATCGGCCCTCGCGTCTCCGGAGTGCCCTCTCCCCCTCGGACAGGCGAGCAAACCCCAGCTGCATGGGTTCACCCCCAGACAAGTCATCCCCAGGAGGCGTGGGAGGAGAGGGAGGCACGGGTGGGACAGCAAACGTAGGCACCAATCTGTTAGAAGACCTCCGCAGGTTCTCCTTAAAGGAAGGTCTCTCCCTGAGTCTGGTGTCAATCAAAATCAGGAAAGAAATAAGAGACTCGAGCTCAACTGGTAGGTCCTTAGCTGCAACCTCATCCTTCAAGGCATCCGAGAGACCATGAGAGAAAGCAGCGACCAGAGCCTCATTATTCCAGCCCACCTCTGCTGCCAGGGTACGAAACTCAATGGCGTATTCAGCTACGGATCGTGAACCCTGTCTGATGGACATAAGGAGCTTCGCAGCAGAGGCAGCACGAGCCGGCACATCGAATACCTTCCGAAGAGAAGCAACAAAACCGGAAAACTCGGCAACCACCGGATTGTTGTTCTCCCATAAAGGGCTGGCCCAGGCCAAGGCCTTGTCCGAGAGCAGCGAGATCAAGAAGCCCACCTTTGATCTCTCAGTAGGAAAGGCATGTGGCATCAACTCGAAATAAATGCCCACCTGGTTAAGGAAACCTCGGCACTGAGTTGGCTCTCCCCCAAAGCGCTGTGGAAGAGGGGCAGAACCGGTCATACCCCGAAACACCGCAGGCGCAACAACAGGTGTCGGGGTAGACTCTGGCGCAACAACCGGAGCGGCAGTAGGAGCGAGCCCAGGAGCGACAACCGACCCATCGGCAACGGGAGCGAAATGAGCCGTGCGTTCAAGCAGGGTTTGCAACGCCACAGCGAACCGACCCAACAGGTGATCCTGCTGATCAAGTCTGGCAACCAGCGTGGGTAGCGAGGATGGCCCTGTACCGTCAGAATTCATGGCTTGGTCCTAATGTCACGGAACCATGAACCAGACGTACAACAAGAGATAAGTGAAAATAAGAAGGCTTTATTGAAAATAAAGCTGTAAAGCAAAAGTCCAAACGGATGGTGAAACCGAGCAGAGTCTTTGCGAAGCCAGAGGTCAGGAACCAGAAGGGTAGTCAGACGAAGCCAGGATCAGGAACCAGCAGGGTAGTCAGACGAAGCCAGGATCAGGAACCAGCAGGGTAGTCAGACGAAGCCAGGATCAGGAACCAGCAGGGTAGTCAGACGAAGCCAGGATCAGGAACCAGCAGGGTAGTCAGACGAAGCCAGGATCAGGAACCAGAAGCAGCAGCAGTCTAGAAGCATGTGAACACAGGAGGACCAAGCAAGGAACTGAAGCCACAGACCTCCTATATATATGAGCTAGGCATCCAGCTCCTCCCAGGGGAAGGAGGAGCCGCAGGGTGGAAGGCTACAAGAAACCCAGAACCCAAGATGGCCGCCAGCACATGTCAAACGAAGGAGAGCAGCAAGAAGGTAAGACCATGACAGCGGAAAACCTCAGTGTCCAGAAGCCTAAATGGCAACATTTTCAGGGCCAGCAATTTTGAAAGGTGCACATTTAGTGCTATGGTCTGTGGATGGGTGGCTGGGTATTTGCGCTTTCGTTCAAAGGCCTGGGGTATAGACATCTGTACACTGCGCTGGGACACAGTAGTGGATGTGCTAGCTGATGGTGCTTGTGAAGGTCCGGGTGCAGGGCGGGAGGCATCTGGGCCTCCTTCTTGGACAGGGGATTGGCCAGCACGTAACACAGGGGAAGAGGAGGCAGTGGTGTGACCCGCAGACACTTGTTGTGGACCCAGGCGTTCGGCCCACCTATTAGGGTGCTTTGATGCCATGTGGTGGATCATGCTGGTGGTGGTGAGGTTGCTAGTGTTCACGCCCCTGCTCATTTTGGTACGGAACAGGTTGTAAATGACAATTATTTTATTGTCCGCACTTTCCTAAAAAAAGCTCTAGACTGTGGAACACCTACTCCTTGGCAAGGGAAACTGCCGCAAGGGGGTGCTCCGGGGAACAGTTGCGGGCCTGTTTGGTGTGGCCTGCCTTCTCCCTTTTGCCACCTCACTGCCTCTTCCAGGCTGTTGCGGTGCTGCGGATCCCTCCCCCTCTGTACTGCTGTCTTCGCTCGGCTTGCCACCTTCCCAGGTTGGGTCAGTGACTTCATCGTCCAGCACCTCCTCTTCCACTTCTTCACTCTGGTCATCCTCCTGACTTGTTGACCTAACAACAATCTCAGTTATTGACAACTGGGTCTCATCCTCGTCATCCACCTCGTGAAACACTAATTGCCGTTCCCCACCGTCATCTTCTTCTGACTGTGGATGCTATAGAGTTTGGGAATCAGGGCACAAGATCTCCTCATGTCCCTTTTCAAGCGGGCTTGGCGAGAGGCCCACATTAAGGAATGGCGATGACTACAGCTCCTCTGAATATCCAAGTGTGGGATCACTTGTTTGCCAAGACTGTCCATGGTGGGTGGAAGGAGTATCAGGGTGAGGATTCTGTTGACCAGACTCTTGGCTACTGAGACTGGACTTTGTGGAAGACAGCGTGGTGCTTAACCGACTGGAAGCATTATCTGCTGCAATCCAACCAACCACCTGGTCGCACTGGTCTGACTTCGAGAGTGGTGTCCTGCGCCGCCCTGCAAACTGGGACATGAAGCTAGGTATTGTGGATGAGTGTGTTTCTTGTGCTCTGGCAGCAGGCACAGTTTCACCACACCCAGGGCCACAGCGTCTGCGTGCACCATCAGCAGCACGGCCACTTCCCCATCTCTTACTGCTCGCCTTGCGCATATTAAATGGTATATATACTTGCAAGTATGTCACACGTACAGTAGCGCAGGTTTTGTAAGTGTATGTGCAAATAAAGTTCACAGAATGTCAGATATTTTTAGGATGCGCACAGGAGGTATAGCGCAAGTAATGTCGCTGTCACCACCGCCTAATAAAAAATTACACTGAATGAATGTCACTGATATTTAGGATGCGCACACGTAAAACAGGAGGTATAGCGCAAGTAATGTTGCTGTCACCACCGCCTAATACAAAATTACACTGAATTAATGTCACTGATACTTAGGATAGGCACACGTTAAACAGGAGGTATAGCACAAGTAATGTCGCTGCCACCAGCAGCAAAAAAATTAGACTGAATGTCACTGATATTTCGGATACGCAAACGTTATACAGGAGGTGTAGCACAGGTAATGTAACTGTCCGTAGCGGACACCGTCTACGGAAAAAGTACAATGGATATCACAGATATTTTTAGGCTGCGCACGCGTTACACAGGAGATGTAGCGCAGATAATGTCGCTGTCAACAGCGCCGGAAAAAATTACACTGAATGTCACTGATATTTCGGATGCGCTAACGTTATACAGGAGATGTAGCGCAGGTAATGTCACTGCCACCAGAAGCAAAGCAATTAGACTGAATGTCACTGATATTTCGGATACGCAAACGTTATACAGGAGATGTAGCGCAGGAAATGTAACTGTCCGCAGTGGACACCGTCTACGGAAAAAGTACACTGGATGTCACAGATATTTTTAGGCTGTGTAGCGCAGATAATGTCGCTGTCACCAGAGGCGAAAAAAATTACACTGAATGTCACTGATATTTCGGAAGCGCTAACGTTATACTGGAGATGTAGCGCAGGTAATGTCGCTGTCTGCAGCGGCCAAACAATTGCAAGCTATTTAGCGCAGGTTGCGCTAAAAATATATATTGCTGCCAGATGCAACTATAGTTCTTAAAAGGACTTTTGGGTCTCTAACAAGTTTTAGCAATTTAGTGCAGGTTGCGCAAAAAATATATATTGCTCCCACACATAACAGTAGTCCTTAAAAGGACTTTTGGGTCTATAACAAGTATAAAAGCTAAAATATTCCTATTTCACTCCCTACACTATCTCTCCCTTCTGCTCTCCAGCTCTCCCTGACTAAGACTGAGCCGAACACGCGTCATCGGGTGCTATATATGGCTACAGCATTACAGTGAATGGCAGTACTTACCTGCACGTTTATTGGCTGAGTAGCAGCCAACAAACGTGCGGGGAGGAGACTCGAGCATCGCGCTCGAGCACACGCGGTATTCGGCTGAACACCGCCATGTGCCGAGCATCGCGATGCTTGAGTAAAATTAGTGTTCGGCCGAGCATGCTCGCCCAACACTAGCCTACAGCACACAACTGTAAATTACATTTCTTATCTGACAAGTAAAACTGGGCAAACCTGCTGATTTTGGAAGGACTGGACGTCTGTCTACTGTATATGGGGACCTTTAAGCTGGACCAGGTCTTGCTCAATTTTGTGAGTGTCGTCCCAGTCATATCTGCTCTCCCGCCACTCAAAAAGGTCCCTGAACTGGGCTTGTGTAGGGCTCCCAAACTCCAGCTCTGAAAAAGTCTCCCATAACAAGCCAGGACCATCAAACTCCTCTCCCTCTGGCTTGTCATGCTCAGCTGTCCTGGGTAGGTACTGTGCCCCATACCACCAGAGCGCCTGGTAGGCATCTTCCAGCCACAGTTCCTGCCATGCTAGGTGTTCCAATTCCATTACCCATTCCTCTCGGGGCTGCTCTCCCAGGAAGGGCATCCGCAGGGCTACTCGCTTCTGCAACCGCTGGTCTTCCGTGGAGAGTCTCTCATCCCGCAGATACTCCACAATACCCAGTGCCTGGTACCAGATGCCTTTGCGGGCTGTATCTCGGTCATCCATGACACCCTCATCATACTCCACTGCTGTTTCCATTCTGCTATAGCCAGGGGCGCTGTACGGATACTAGCGTTGCCCTCAATATGTTCCACGAATGGTGTCTCCGAGCTGGTCCTCCTCGCACTAGGACGCCATCCCACTGCTTGCCACCAATGTAACGGATCTCCTGGCACCCTGACCGGGTACCTCCGTCGATGGATGCTCCTAGTGCTTCCCGAGGACTCCAAGCACTCCACTTGACACCGTAATCACTGCAGACCCCACGAACCGCCGAACCACTTGGTTGAGGTGTCACCGTCTCCTACCTACCCTGGACCTACGACAAGGTTCCAGGCTCCAGTGGCTGAACCTCTCCTAAATCCAGAGAGCAGGAACAGCTCTTACAAGAGCTAGGAGTTATAGCCAGGGGAGTATACAGCGTATAGCAATCCCCATACACATGAGACGAGGCTCTATGTTGAATGTAAAGCCGGAACTTTTTATTGAACACACAAGACATACACATTTCCCAACAAGGTTACCACCCCTGTGGACCTGGTTGGGAACTGAGGACATGACCTAGCAGCCAATCCTTTACAGCTCTACAGTTTAAACACTCCCATACAAAATCTTCCCCTCTGCCTGTGATACAATTACCTTACACAATGGGTTGATGTAATTATCACAGGCAGGAGAATACATCGTTTTAAACAATGTCTTCTGTCCTGGAGACAACCGAGGAGTAATTCAATTATTTCTCAGGACAAAGGGAAATCGCCAATACACACGTGGGGACAATAGGACAGACATCACTATTCAAATATACAATGTCCCAACCATTACAGTAAATATAGACATTTAACAAATCCCCAGATGGCTTGGATCTGAGCGCTCAATATATCCGAACAGCGCTCAGATGCCACAAACACAATCAAATCGCCATGGGGTTTAAGTTTAGCATGGGCTGATGAGAGGGGACATAATCCTGGGGCAAGAGGCTGGCAACCAGGCTTCTCCACCACCCAGTGGCGAGGTTGGTTTCGCCACAGGGGATAACTCACAAATACAGACACCGCTAAGAAGATTACCTTCACTACAGTTTACATCATGTAACTTTCTGATAGGTCAGAGAATAACTTTTGTTGTGGGATTGCTTCTTTAAAGTAACTCTAGTGTATTTTGTAATTAATGTAATTCATTTTTTCAGTTAACGCACCATAAATGCAGGTATGTTGTTTCAAAAACAGAATTTGTTTTTGGTGCGTTTTTTTGCAGCACCAAAAACGCAGCACAGCCACAGCGTATGCCAGCACCCTAAGGCCCCTTGCAGACGACCATGAGCGGATTAGGTCTGGATGCATTGCGGATGCGTTCAGTGAAAAATGAGCGATTTCGCAAGCAAGTTCATTCAGTTTAGTATCCGATCGCGTTCAGTTTTTAGATAAAAAACTGAAGGTATACAAACAACATCTCTTAGCAACCATCTGTAAAAAACACATCACATCCGCACTTAAAAACCAACGCTCATGTACACAGACCCATTGAAATGAATGGGTCCGGATTCAGTGCGAGCGCAATGCGTTGGCATCACGCATTGCACCCGCGCTGAATACTCGCTTGTGTGAAAGGGACCTAACAGTATGTTCCCACATGACAGAAATGCCACGGACTTGCGGTCTTGGATTTTCTCGCAGCAAATCCGCAGCGCTGTACAGTACCAACAAAGTGGATGACAAATCTTATGCACATGCTCCGTCAAAAATTTGCATCATAAATTGACCTGCGATGCGGATTCGAAATCTGCAATATGTCAATTTATGCTGCGGATCTCCACTGTGGATTTCACCCTTTGCAGTGGAGAGAGTGAAATCCACAGCCATTTTTTATAATGAAGTTTTTGTTATGGATTGGTGGCCAAATCTGCAGCAGAGTTTTCTGCTCCATTTTCTGACATGTGTGGATGTGCCCTTAGGGCTGTTTCACACGAGCAAGTCCATTGTGGGAATCACGCTCCGTGTATGAGTGTGATCCTCCGCTCTGGACTTGCAGGAACGCACGGCATTATCATGATTTATAATGTGTCTCTGCTTGACCTTATTTCTACAGAATCATACTATAAGCTTTATGTCACTATGATTCTGTGGAAAAAAGGCCATGCAGAGACACATAGCATTATAAATCCCGATAATGCTGTACGCTCCTGCAAGTCCAGAGCGGAGGATCACACTCATACACGGAGCGTGATTCCCGCAATGGACTCGCTCGTGTGAAACAGCTCTTAGGGTTATGCCCCTCCTCGTACTAACACGTATTATAGAGCTTTCGCCTCCACCCTTTGGACTCAGTTCACCATTATTCAACAGTAATGGGAAATCACAGAGACATGCTCAATGGTCAGTATACAGAGAAGAGGTCCAGTAACTTATTTTAATAGTTCATAGTTACATATTTAATATGGTTGAAAAAAAAACATACGTAACTATGTATGAGGGATTGTTTTTTGCAGGACAAGTTGTATTTTCTAATGGAACCATTTAAAGGGAGTCTGTCACCAGTGGAGTACATAGAGAAGTAAGGGCCCCATAGCAAGGATCAAACCAGACCCTCCCCACACAGGACAGAAGGTTTTCTGCTTATACCCTTTCCAATCATTTTTGGGCCATTTTTCCACTGCCTCATTTAAACAACTAAACTTAAAGTTTTTCCTTTAGAGGGTAGAGTCCTGACCAAGTTTTCACCCCCAGTAGAAGAGGAGATAATCCCAACTAAGACTGGGGCGCCCTCTTGCCCTAGGCCCCATAGCAGTTGCATGGTCTGCCGCTATGGTAAATATGTCTGTCACCAACTTGTCATGCTTACATTGCGTTCTTGCACACACATGCACGATAATAACTAGAGATGAGCGAATCAAAGCTGACAAAGTGGAATTCGTTCCAAATTTCAGGAAAAATTTGATTCGCACCGAATGCGAATTTCCTCGTGCTTCGTGGTAACGAATCACATTTTTTCCTAAAATGGCTGCTGCACGTGTGAGGACAGGGCAAGGAACTCTGGGAAGGCGGGATCACCCACAATGCCATGCATGCAGCCAATCAGCAGCCAGCCCTGTGATGTCACAGCCCTATAAATAGCGGCAGCCATCTTAGATTCTGCCATTTACCAGTTTACTTAGTGCAGGGAGAGACCATTGCAGGCGCTAGGGACAGTGATAGAAAAAACGTCATGTGCTAAGAAAAAAAACGATTTACAAGTGCAGGGAAAGATTATTCAAGGTGTAGGGAAAGGATAGGGAGGAATCATTCCACAGCGTTTCTGTTGAACAGGGCTCAGTAGGGGAGGTGACAGCCTGGGTAATATTACACCGTGCTGCACTGACTGGGGATCCAAATTGCCATTATACAGCTCTGTAATTTCAGCACACCGTTCTTATTAGGGTGCAAGTGCTGTTTGATACAGGCATTAACAGGGTTTATTACAAGGAAATATTTCTACGTTTTTTTTGCCCTAGTGCGGTGCAGTTATATGTTCTAAAGCATGTTATATGTTATTAGCCGTTTTGTGGTGAAGTGTGAAAATTACAGCCATTTTTGTCGTGTATTAGTGGCAAAAGTAAAATATATTTGCCGCTCAGAGGTGCAGTTATCTGATTTAAAGCCCTTTTTTGCGTGTATTAGTGGAAAAAGGAAAATATATATTTGCCACTCAGCGGTGCAGTTATCTGATTTAAAGCCCTTTTTTGCGTGAATTAGTGGAAAAAGGAAAAAATTTATTTGCTGCTCAGCAGTGCAGTTATCTGTTTTAAGGCCCTTTTTTGCGTGCATTAGTGGAAAAAGTAAAAATATATTTGACGCTCAGCGGTGCAGTTATCTGATTTAAAGCCCTTTTTTGCGTGAATTAGTGGAAAAAGGAAAAATATATTTGCCGCTCAGCGGTACAGTTATCTGTTTTAAAGCCCTTTTTTTTCGTGTATTAGTGGAAAAAGGAAAAATATCTTTGCCGCTCAGCGGTGCAGTGATATATTCTAAAGCTCAGTTTGCTGTGTATTAGTGGCGAAATAAAAAAAATTTCGCCATTCAGCGTTGCACTTATCTGTTGAAAAGCCTTTTGTGTAAGGGTACTTTCTTCAGTTCAGTCACTGTACGTTTTTTGTACGGAGAAAATTTTCTCCGTCCAAATTTCCGGAACACTTGCCGGAATGCCGACATAATTTTCCATTAAAATGCATTAATGCCGGATTCAGCCCCAAGTGTTCTGCAAAAACGTAACCTTTAACCTTTAAGCGCAGACCTTTAAAAATCTGAAAAAGATAAATACCAGATCCTTTTTTCCGGATTACAACTGGAGAGACTGATCCTCTATTGAAATGCATTTGTGAGACAGATCCGCATCCGGCTCCGTCTACAAATGGTGTCCGTTTGCATACAGATTGTAGGATCCGGCAGGCAGTTCCGGCGATGGAACTGCATGCCGGAATCCAACAACGCAAGTGTGAAAGTACCCTAAAAGTAGAAAAAAATTAGGGCCTAATTGCCATTCTGCGGTGCAGTGAAATATTCTAAAGCCCAGTTTGCTGTGTATTAGTGGCAAAATAAAAATATATTCACCATCCAGCATTGCACTTATCTGTTAAAAAGCATTTTGTGTAGTGTAAAAATAGAAAAAAATTAGGGCCTAATTGCCGTTCAGCGGTTCAGTGAGATAATTTACAGCCCTGTTTGCCATGTATTAGTGGCGAAATAAAAATATATTCGCCGTCCAGCGTTGCACTTTTTTGTTGAAAAGTCTGTTGTGTTGAAAAAAATTAGGGCCTAATTGTCGTTCAGCGGTGCAGTGATATATTCTAAAGCCCTGTTTGCTGTGTATTAGTGGCGAAATAAAAAATATTTGATCTAACATTTGGTTATTTGATCCAACAGTATGTGAGGCAGAGAAGCGGCAGGCCCTGCACAGGGGAGTGGCGAAGGCCTAAATGTTTCTGGCGCATGCAGAGGTCGCAGCAGAGTAAGGGGCCATGGCATCAGGGGTCACTTCGAGAGGCCTGAGCTCCCAGTGTCAGCTGGCGGTCGTGTCGTGACCAGCAACCCAGCGTTCTAGAATGGTTGACTCGATCTTTGACTTCGTCGCAAGTGACATCAGACACAAACCTTAGTTGGCATGGCCCGGGAGCAGGCCCTGTGCCCTCACCTATCCTCAACCTGCCTCTGTCCCTTTCTGTTCCATCACCGCGAGAAGTATTATATGCTGTAGGCTCAGATCCACTTTTCAGCGAGGAAGAGCTACTAGAGGACAGTCAGCAGCTACTGCCCAGCCAAGATGTGGAGGAGACATCCGCTTCCTCCGCTAGGCAAGTAGTGATGAGGACAGTTGCATGGGAGCTGGTGTTGAGAGCGGTCAGGATCCTGACCCAGAGACGGTTGAGGAGGACATCAGTGATGTGCAGACAGTACTCGATGATGATGTAGCTGATCGCACTTGGGAGCCGGGTGACGAAGGAGCTTCATCATCATCGGGAGAAGAGGGTGTCAGCTTGCCTGTTAGCCAAAGCCAGCAAGTCGCTAGCGTGGGCGGGAGTCAGTAGGGTGGCAGCAGTGGAAGGTCGGTAGCCAAACGTGCCCGTGGTAGACCACCCGCTCCGGGGGAGCCTACCTGCCCGGGAAGTAGCAGTGCAGGGGCTCAAGGAGGAAATGGCGGTAGCAGTCATTGCGTAGTGTTGGGGGTAAAATCACCTACTTGGCCGCTGGAGGAGGTGAACGTGGCCATATGTAGAATCTGTGGACAGAGGGTGAAGCATGGCAAGGGTGCCAATGTTGGCACTACGGCCCTGCGTCAACATAGGCAGCGTCGCCATAAAGAGGCCTGGGAGAACCGTGGCTCCGATGTGGTGGTCCAGCCTGCCACAGCAACCGCTGCATCACCCACTGGCACGCACCTGGTTTACTGGCAGTCAAGGCTCCACCATCTCAGCCGAAGGGAGCTGTCTGTCCTTCCCTGTCACGGTGAGGAGTGGGGGAAACCCCCTACCGTACAGTGTAAAAGGATAAAGGAAAGCTGCTAGGCCAGGATGCCGGGATCAGGTCACCTCCTAAAGTGTCCCTAATCCTCTCCCTAACTCCTCACTGTATAAGCGGACCTGGATGGTAGGACGGCTCATACCCAGGATACCTTTGGCCCTGAGTCGCCCTGATAATCCCTTTCATAGGAGCAGGGGAGAGACGACCGGTTCTTCCAAGACACGGTAGAACAGGAGTCTCAAATGGCCTAGTTGCAAGGAAAAGTAGGAGACTGTATGCAGTAACAAAATCGGCAGGTAAGTACACAGAAACACACTTACCTGACGCAGCCACCATGACTGGAACCCGTGCATAAGTACAGGAGCCCACACACCAAACAGGACACCGTACCAACAACACCAAACACACAGATATCCAGCACACCAGATACACCAGATGCCCCATGCCGCAAGGTGCACAGCAGCCCCAGGCAGCGCTGCATACAGGCTTATGGTTCACCCCTCCGGGAAACCAGCCCCCTTCTGGAGGTACACAACACAGAAACAAGTCTAGCAAACATGCTGAACTACAAACACCAAGGGACCAGACATGTAACAACCATTAGAAAAGACAACAACTACCCATACATAAACATCACCAAACATATGCAAGGGTAGTGAAGGGAGGACAGAGGGATGACAACAGAGAGACATCGCAGGAGACATCGATGTCCCACTAAGTGGCCCTCAAGGACTGGGCAGACAGAACACCCTGGACTAGAGCAGAGCTCCAGCACCAACGACGGCTGGAGTATAACTGACTCCAGCAAGGGAGCCACAGGTAATAAAACCCAAGTGACCACACCCAGCCAGAGAGTTAACCCTTCCAGCATCAGAGGAGGAACCAGGAGAAGGGGAGCAAAGAACACACATGCAGACAACCATGCGTTGCCCCTGGCAACCAGCATGTACGGCAAAGGTGTTACAGCGTACAACACCGAGGCCATGACATTCCCATCATCTGCCGGTCCTGATGCTCCTGCTCCTCGTCACGCATTCCATCAGCAATTGATCACCGAAGCGATTGCCAAGAAACAAAAGTATGCGTGCACTCATCCAACGCAGAAGTCAAACGTGCTCCTGGCCAAGTTGCTGATGCTGGTCCCTCCCTTTCCAAATGGTGGACTCTGCACCTTTCAGAGAACTGATGGCTTGTGCTGAGCCGAGGTGGAGAGTCCCGAGCCGTCATTTCTTTGCCAAAAAGGCAGTACCAGCCCTGCACAAATATGTAGAAGAGAAGGTGGTCCAGTCTTCGAGCCTGTTGGTGTCTGCCAAAGTGCACAGCAGCGCCGAAGTGTGGAGTTGTAACTACGGTCAGGGACAGTACATGTCCTTTACGGCCCACTGGGTGAATGTGGTTCCTGCACAGCCACACTAGCAACTTGGGCAGGTGACGCCGCTTCCGACTCCACGTTGCCAGACCGTTGGTCCAGTGTCCGCCTCTGCCTTCTCATCCTCCACCGTGTCCTCAGCCTCCACTGCAGGGACAATGCAAAGTGCCCCTCCAGCATACCACATGTGCAGGGCACAGTGGTGTCACGCTGTTCTGCATCTCGTTTGCCTGGGTGAATGGAGTCACATAGAGGAGGAACTGCTCCATGTCCTTCAGCAAGAAATTGAATGCTGGCTTTCTCCGCGACAACTCAAAATCGGAACCATGGTGACCGACAATGGGAAGAACATTATGTTGGTGCTGCGTCAAAGAGGGCTGAGCCATGCGCCCTGCATGGCACACGTGTTCAATCTGGTTGTCAAGCGGTTCCTGAAGTCTTCCACCCATCTGCAAGACATCCTAAAAATGGCCAGGAAACTTTGCATGCACTTCAGCCACTCGTACACCGCAAAGCACACCCTCCTCGAGCTGCAGCGGCAGAATGGTATCCCCCAACATAGGCTGATATGCAACGTTTCCACCAGTTGGAATTCCAGCCTCCATATGTTGGACCGACTGTACGAACTGAGAAAGGCCATAAACGATTTCCTGATGATCCAAGCGGACTGGAATGCGTGACACCTGCAGTTTGGTCAGGTACTTTGAGGAGGCCACGTTATTTGTCAGTCGCCAGAACTACACAACGTGATTCCACTGCTTCATGTCCTGGAACAGATGATGGTAAATCTGGCTAGTCAGGGGACTGGAGACGTGGTGCCTAGATCTCACGGCCACATGAGCCCTGTGGGGGCTGAACTGAACTGGAGGAGGAGGAGGACATTGGAGCACAAGCAATGTGTAGCGAAATGGGTGGTTTTGCTACACAGGAGACAAGAGAGGAGGAGCAGGAGCAGCCAGAGGAGCTACAGGGCGATGAGTAAGATGAGGCAGAGGACCCAGACCCACTGTGGCAGTATGCAGTGGAGATGGAGACAGGGAGTCCCTCTGAGTCACTTGCGCAAATGGCCCGCTGCATGCTCACTTGCTTGGGTTGGCCGCTGCCTATCTGCGCCATCGTCCATCCTCTCGCAGTTCTGACCGGGGGGGGCCCTCTGCGCTCGCGTTCCACTGCCATGGCTGCTGGGGAGGAGTGGGGTGGCAGGAGCAGTACCAGCTCCATCAGCAGCAGCCTGAGTCTAGAGTCGCTGATGAGCAGCTTTCTTCACCCGCCTAGTGAAGAAACTACTCACTGGCAGCAGCATCTTGACTTGGAGCAGAACCTGAACCAGCAGGTGGTGGCATACTTGGAGTGCACCCTGCCAGCCATCATTGAAGATCCGCTGGACTACTGAGCAACCAAATTTGATTTGCGGCCGCAACTGGCCGAGTTTGCCCTGGAAAAGCTGTCCTGCCCGGCCAGTAGTGTGGCATCAGAGCAGGTGTTTAGTGCGGCGGGGGCTATAGTCACCCCAAGGAGAACTCGCCTGTCCATCCAAAATGTGGAGAGACTGACCTTTGTCAAGATGAATCAGGCATGGATCAGCCAGGATTTCCACCCACCAATTCCTGATGCATCAGACTAAATCATCCACGGTGCCACACCAACACTTTGACAAAAGAGACCGGTTTCTTCTGGCTACCTGCCTCAGCTACTATTCTGATGCTGCCACCCGCCTGATGCCACACATCTGATGCCAAGTGCTTCTTCTTTCACCCACCATCTTCAGCGGGTACTGGTATTGCCACCCACCTCCACAATATGTCACCTTGCCACTCTGTGGCCTCCTAATGCTGCCGCCACCTCCACACTATGTCACCTTGCCACACTCTGGTGTTCTCATGCTGCTTTCACCTCCCCTCTATGTCACCTTGACACTCTGTGGCCTCCTGATGCTGCCGCCACACCCACACTATGTCACCTTGCCACTCTGTGGTCTCCTGATGCTGCTCCTACCTCCACTCTATGTCACCTAGACATTCTGTGGCCTCCTGATGCTGCCGCCACCTCCAAACTATGTCACTTTGCCACTCTGTGATCTCCTCATGCTGCTGACACCTACACACTCTGTAAATGTGCCACTCTGTGGCCTCCTGATGCTGCCGCCACCTCCACACTCTGTCATTGTGCCACTCTATGGCCTCCTGATTAGGGATCGACCGATTATCGGTTTTACCGATATTGTCGGCCGATATTCAGGATTTTCAAAGTTATCTGCATTTATTTTGCCGATATACTGATAACGAATCGGGAACAAGGATCGGGCGATCCGTGTTCCCTCAGAAGCACAGGGGAGAAGGAAGCAGTGTCTCCCTCCCCCCTGTGCCACTGCCACCAATGAAAGGAGAGAGTAGAAGAGAAGGGGAGGGGCTGTGGCCACTGTGCCACCAATGATGTTAACTCACTCATTCATTCAAATTCAACAGGAGGTGGGAGCTGGCTGCAGAATCATATAGCCGCACCCGACCTCTATGACAAGTAGCTGTGATCCGCAGCAGTTAACCCCTGCCACACCTTAGGGGTTAACTGCCGCAGATCGCAGCTACTGCTCATAGAGGTCGGGTGCGCTATATGTGTCTGCAGCCAGGACCCGCCTCCTGTATATGAATTAATGGGCGAGTTATCTTCATTGGTGGCTCAGTGCGCCCTCTCCCCCCCCAACCCCAGTATTAAAAACATTGGTGGCGCAGTGCGCCCCCCACCCAAGCCCCCCAGTATTAATCATTGGTGGCAGTGGCAGCTTCTGATCGGAGCCCCAGCAGTGTAAGCCTGGGGCTCCGATTGGGTACCATGGCAGCCAGGACGCTATTGAAGCCCTGGCTGCCATAGTCAGCTCCCTGCTGCCGTGTGCACAAAGCACAAGGCAGCAGGGAGAGTGTGAAGTTCTATTCACCCTAATAGAGATCTATCAGGGTGAATAGGACAAGGATTCTAGCCCCTAAGGGGGCTAAAAGTTAGTAAAAAAAAAAAAAGTTAAAAGAAACACAAACACCAAAATATTAAGTATAAATGAAAAAGAAAGATTTACAAAAAAAAAGCTACACGTTAACAATAAACATGTTCATGATCAGCAGATTTGTGTAGGATTTTTTGTTTTTTCAAAAATGAAAATGCATAGAATATCGGTATAAATTATCGGCTATCGGCTTGAAAGTTTGCAGATTATCGGTATCAGCTCTAAAAAATCTATATCGGTCGAACCCTACTCCTGATACTGCCGCCACCACCACACTCTGTCATTGTGCCACTCTGTGGCCTCATCATGCTGCTTCAACCTCACCACTATGTCATAGGGCACTCTGTGGACTTCTCATGCTGTTACCACCCTCCCCACTTTATGACTGGGCCACTATTTAGCCTTTTTGGCTTGGCTGACATCATCATTTATTTGACCCTTCTTCCGATCTGTCAGACGGAAGTTAAAATGATACACACAACGGATCCTCTCTGTGTAGCAGCTGTAAGGCCTGTATGGTTCCATCAGAATTAGCTTAGAATTTGGTAGCCAAAAGCAGGAGTGGGTACAAAACACAGAAGACTTGCAAATATTCAGTTCACGTGTCATCTCTGTTTTGGATCCACTCATGTTTTTTTTTTTGGCATTAGCAATACTGATGGATTACTGACCAAATGCTGACCGAGTTGAGGCGGATGCTCAACAGACAGGATCATTTTTTTTGTGGGTTATCTTTCGGATGGATCAGAGGAAGGGCAAATTAATCAGTGACGTCAACACAAACTTACTGCTGACACCCTCTCCACTCTGTCGGGGAGCTCTACTTGTATAAGCGTTTAATAGAACAGGTTCTGTTGACATCTATGTGGAATCAGCTGATGACGGTGTAAAAGGAGTGCGCTTCTTCTTGGTGCTAACATCGACCTGTAAGGCTGAGTTCATACTTGAGTTATTTGGTCAGTTTTGGCCCCGTGACTGCCCAAATAAGTGAAGTGTGCAGTGATTCTAAGAGCGACGCCTGTCATCTGCATGTCATACTGACTCAGTATTGTTTCACTACCACAGCAGACTCCCCATGCGTGTTACTGCAAGGCACAGTGTTCTACATCACTGTAAAGACTCTCTGCAGCCAGGAAATAGCCGTTTTTTAACGTAATTTGCCGCAAATAAATTCGGAACGCCACCCCTGGGTACTTGCGAGCCCTCATTTGCATACCATTATAACCTTGTGTTTGCAGCTTTACAAAATTGCACCAAAACAAGAAAGGTACTGTTATTATCGTGCGTGGGTGTGCAAGAACGCAATGTAAGCAGTGTAGAACATGAAAAGTTGGTGACAGACTGCCTTTAACATTGCATCCAATGTAGTGGGAAGCTAGAAGAAAAATTCTAATTGGATGGAATTGGAAAAAACGCAATTCTGCCATCGTTTTATGGATTTAGAGTTTCCTACATGGTAAAACGGACCTGTTACCTTTACAGCAATACCACACACATATATATATATATATATATATATATATACACAGACCAAAAGTTTGGACACACCTTCTCATTCAAAGAGTTTTCTTTATTTTCATGACTATGAAGGCATCAAAACTATGAATTAACACATGTGGAATTATATACAGGGTGGGCCATTTATATGGATACACCTTAATAAAATGGGAATGGTTGGTGATATTAACTTCCTGTTTGTGGCACATTAGTATATGTGAGGGGGGAAACTTTTCAAGATGGGTGGTGACCATGGTGGCCATTTTGAAGTCGGCCATTTTGAATCCAACTTTTGTTTTTTCAATAGGAAGAGGGTCATGTGACACATCAAACTTATTGGGAATTCCACACGAAAAACAATGGTGTGCTTGGTTTTAACGTAACTTTATTCTTTCATGAGTTATTTACAAGTTTATGACCACTTATAAAATGTGTTCAATGTGCTGCCCATCGTGTTGGATTGTCAATGCAACCCTCTTCTCCCACTCTTCACACACTGATAGCAACACCGCAGGAGAAATGCTAGCACAGGCTTCCAGTATCCGTAGTTTCAGGTGCTGCACATCTTGTATCTTCACAGCATAGACAATTGCCTTCAGATGACCCCAAAGATAAAAGTCTAAGGGGGTCAGATCGGGAGACCTTGGGGGCCATTCAACTGGCCCACGACGACCAATCCACTTTCCAGGAAACTGTTCATCTAGGAATGCTCGGACCTGACACCCATAATGTGGTGGTGCACCATCTTGCTGGAAAAACTCAGGGAACGTGCCAGCTTCAGTGCATAAAGAGGGAAACACATCATCATGTAGCAATTTCGCATATCCAGTGGCCTTGAGGTTTCCATTGATGAAGAATGGCCCCACTATCTTTGTACCCCATATACCACACCATACCATAAATTTTTTTGTTCCAACAGTCTTGAAGGAGTTCCCAGAGATGCTTAGCACTTGTTGGCCCTTTTGCCTTCACTCTGCGGTCCAGCTCACCCCAAACCATCTCGATTGGGTTCAGGTCCGTTGACTGTGGAGGCCAGGTCATCTGGCGCAGCACCCCATCACTCTCCTTCATGGTCAAATAGCCCTTACTTTCAAAGTTTTCCCAATTTTTCGGCTGACTGACTGACCTTCATTTCTTAAAGTAATGATGGCCACTCATTTTTCATTACTTAGAATTTGTATTATGGCAAGAAAAAAGCAGCTAACAGTCTATTCAGTAGGACTATCAGCTGTGTATCCACCTGACTTCTCCTCAACGCAACTGATGGTCCCAACCCCATTTATAAGGCAAGAAATCCCACTTATTAAATCTGACAGGGCACACCTGTGAAGTGAAAACCATTTCAGGGGACTACCTCTTGAAGCTCATCAAGAGAATGCCAAGAGTGTGCAAAGCAGTAATCAAAAGCAAAAGCAAAAGGTGGCTACTTTGAAGAACCTAGAATATGACATATTTTCTGTTGTTTCACACTTGTTTGTTATGTATATAATTCCACACATGTTAATTCATAGTTTTGATGCCTTCAGTGTGAATCTACAATTTTCATAGTCATGAAAATAAAGAAAACTCTTTGAATGAGAAGGTGTGTCCAAACTTTTGGTCTGTACTGTATATTCCTTTAAAAATACAGATTTTGAATTTGCATTCCTATATTTCTGAAGTTTGAATTTTTATAAATTTTTTAACATATTAAGTCATCTTAGGGGACTTGAAAATGCCATCATTAGATTGCTTCTCCCATAGACTGCAATCAATACCATTGCAGTCTATGAGACATTCAATATGTTCCTATGGAGCTACCACAGAGAACGAATGGTTCCCTTGATTGCCACGTAGTGTAGCCTGAGGGGTTATATGTCTGCTATGGCCTCTGAGAGGTTAAGTGTCTATGATCAGCATTATTGCTAATTGCAGACATTGCCTCCAGGTGTCTGCTAAGCAAAACAGCAGAAATCCGGTGGCTTTAAAGTGCAGACTTCCGCTGTACATGTACAGGTGGATATCTTTGAGGGGGTGAAGGAACACAGATGTTATTCAGAAAATCTCCTATACATGAAGCAAATATGGTTCTTATTGCATGGCGTATTTTAATAGGGGCAATAAAGAGCATAAGAGACTGGCAAATGAATTCTTCTGTTTGGAGAAAGGACTAGACATTTGCTATGATTATTAAGGGTGCTGATAAGACACATCCAAAATGCATCAACTATTTAGACTGTGTCTGTTTGTATCTTTTTCACTTGGCTGATTTTGAACATGTTTCAATAAAAATTTTGGAAGTTTTTTCCACAACCGGAGGCTTTTCTTTTCTGCATTCACTTGGTGTTGGTGCTGCCTGCATTTTCTGTGCCTCGGGTTCCTATTTGTAACTTTGGATTTTTGCTAAGGACTAAACATTGGTAAATTTCACACAGGGTGACCTCATCATACTACTGTAATTACCCCATGGTTTGCCTTTTAGGCTTTTGTCCTATATTGTCCTCTGCCACAAGAGCTGATAATCTAATGTGCTGGGAGTCCTAAATTTCCCAAATGCCAGGTCCCTGCCACTTAACAAGAGGTTGGAAATAACGTACATTTTCAGCAGGGTAGATGGTCAGCTCACTCTTGGTGTCAATACATGATACTTGGCTAATATGTAGTCAGTTTTCCTACATAAGTGATCATCTGTCTGCTTATAGGAACCGTTCATGTATTGCTGCAAAACTAGTTAGGATTGTCAATCAGGACAATGTTTTACAGACACAGATGGAACTAAGAAAAGGTTGTAGTGGTTGTCGGGCATATTATTGTTGAGCCCTATAAGAAACTATTGATGCCTCTAAGGGGTCAGGATGGACAGAAAGGCAGATGAGTATCCAACAATATAAAAAATGCTCCTGCAAGTCTGGTGACCATACATTTTCTCACTTGCCATGTTCAGTTTGACTCACCCACACGGCAATCTTAATCTCCCAGCACTGGCAGGAGGTGTGCCTCTTAATAAATTAAGCGCATCTCTGCCCTGCCGTGCACCTAAAACTAAGGTCTACACAGCTAGGGGCTGGCATAGACTTCAGATATTACTATTTAGTGGGTCGCTTCGTTCTTAGCCGACAAGGCACTTAGGTTTACGGGGGCCTTTAGTTAGTGCACTCCCACTTTTTCTCAAGCCAAGACCATGCTCTTGTGTCCCCTTCTTTTGAGTTTCTTTGTTTTCTCTTGTCCTTCTCTGCTCTCTCTATATCTCCCGCATTTCCGCCTTTCTCTATCTCTTCTTAAATATTTTACGCTCAGTTGCAGCACCTTGTGTCTGACCGCTGACGGAGGGTCATGTGACCAGGAGAATCACCTCCATGTGATGTCTCCTCCATTCAAATGCACTGAATGCACTGCACCTGCCTTCTGCACTTGTACTATTGGGAGTTTAGTACAGGTGCAGTGTGTTAGAATGGAGGAGGCTGAGTGATGTGTCTGGTCACATGATACCCCCTTTAGTGGCCATCTTATGGACAGGACCTCTTAGCACAAAATCTCAGCAAAGTCTATATTAGTAAATGCCATATAGTCCTCTTATCTACACATTTGTCACAAGTAGCCAAAAAGTGGACAACCACTTTAACCACCAATAGTCACCCAACACCATACACATAAATGTTTATATATATATATATATATATATATATATACACACACACACACACATATATGTTACACACATATAAACATTGCACACAGATACATGCACATTACACATATATACTGTACATACCTATTACACACATGTACATACACACACAGTGGTCCCTCAAGTTACAATATTAATTGGTTCCAGGACGACCATTGGATGCTGAAACCATTGTAAGTTGAATAATTAGTTCCAAAGCCCCAAAATGTCATCCAAGATACCAGAAAATTAAGATTTAAGAAAAATAAGCAGATAACTAACTAAGAGAGATAAAACACGTCTTTACATATAACAGCCAGGAATAGCTGCTAACTAGAAACTACTACAGCTATTTCACCAGAGAAGTGGCCTTGATTGGATGGATCTGAGTCTGAGACATTGTATGTGGAGTCTAGTTTTAACTTACGATGGGTCAGAAAAGCCCACTGTATGTTGAAAATATTGTATCCTGAAGCCATTGTATCTTGAGGGATCAGTGTACTGTATATACACAGGCATACATACAAATGCAGGGCTTGAAGTCTGTGGTCTTTAATCTGAATTAATGTGGGGGTCTGATGAAGGGTTCTGAGTGGCTGATGAAGGGGAAATAGGCCTGCCCATGTGTCATTCATACGGAAAACTCTGCAAGTTGATGTGTGTGATATGCGTAAATTTGATGTCATTACGTCTGATGGTTAAATTATACTGTAATATCAGAGTAAGTATAACGTAATCAGTTGAGATGTGCGGCCACGTCAGCTTCCTCCAACCTACAAAGTAGCACCATGGGATTATGTATTTTTGTGGTCTCTGGTGACCTGGGGAAATTCTATTACCTGAAGCAACATCTGTAATCCTCCTTTCCATCAGGTGTCAGTCCCACCAGGACAGATTTTCCAGACCGGTACTTACTTGTGAAGTAGTTCAGGAAACTTTTTTCTATATCAAGAATAGTAATTGCTCTCTGGAAAAGAAACAGTTTATTTAAAGATTAAGTATTGCACGAGTGCTCATATCAAGCATCTGATACCGCTTCATCTCTTCTGCTACAGTACCTAACAAAGAATGAAAAACATGTTCTTTTTATCTTACCTTGATGAAGGAAAAAGGGGTTGTCTCACTTCAGCAAATGGCATTTAACATGTAGAGAAAGTTAATACAAGGCACTTACTAATGTATTGTTATTCATTTTTTCATCACATTATACACTGCTCGTATCCAGGGGTTATGACTAGAGATGATCGAATCAAAGTTGAAGAAGTTGATCCGAATTTCAGGAAAAATTTGATTTGTACAAATTTCCTCACGCTTCGTGATAACGAATCGCATTTCTTCCTAAAATGGCTGCTGCACATGTTAGGTCGTGGATCAAAGAACTCTGGGAACGAGGGATCTGTAAGCCGTGTACCGGGGTGGGCTCCCCAGGATACAGTGAAGTCACGAATGAGGAAAGCAATCCCAACACCAGCTTTTGCCAAAACAGAATTTTACTTACCGTATTTTTCGCCCTATAAGACGCACCAGCCCATAAGACGCACCTAGGTTTTTGAGGAAGAAAATAAGAAAAAAAATATTTGGAGCCAAAAGGTGTGCTTATGTTGGTCTGTTGATGACACTATTATGGGGGATCTGTGAATGATGCACTGTTATGGGGGTCTGTGGCTGACACTGTTATGGGGATCTGTGGATGGCACTGTTATGGGGGCATCTGTGGATGGCATGACACTGCTATGTGGGGGGATCTATGGATGGCACTGTTATAGGGGCATCTGTGGATGGCATGACACTGCTTTGGGGGGGTATCTGTGGATGACACATAAATAGCATCCACAGATCCCCCCTATAACAGTGTCCCTGTGTAGTGTGAATGACCCCCAATACAGGGGGTAGGGGACGGCATCTAGTTTTGTAATTGCAGCGGAGCCCGGTGCAGTCAATGTATTCTATTGCACCAGGCCCCGCTCACTGTAGTAATCTTATCGAAGTGTAGGCATTGTTTAACAATAGAATTAATCTTCATTCCAGCAGCCTGTACTACTGTACTTACTAACTTCCGGAGCAGGCAGGAGGCTGGGAGGAGCAGGCGCGGGACGTAGTGAGTTACGCTTCAGCCGCCCGCCATCCAGCCCAGCCTCCTGCCTGCTCCGGAAGTTAGTAAGTACAGTAGTACAGGCTGCTGGAATGAAGATTAATTCTATTATTAAACAATGCCTACACTTTGATAAGATTACTACAGTGAGCGGGGCCTGGTGCAATAGAATACAGTGACTGCATCGGGCCCCTCTGCCATTTCTAAACCAGATGCAGGCCCCCAGCCCCTCCTCCCTCCCCGCTGATACACCCTCTGGCCGCACTGTGCAGCATGCGGTCGGCGGTGTATCAGTGTAATTTGCAGCATTCGCCCCATAAGAAGCACTGCCATTTTCCCCCCACTTTTGGGGGGGGGGAAAGTGCGTCTTATAGGGCGAAGAATACGGAATGTGGCAATAGACACAACCACAAATGCTGAGAACATACAATAAATGTACATACACCCATCCCGAAGGCTGAGAACCTTGTGCTGCACAGCACGACGCCCTCCGATGGATGCAGGAGGAAAGGGCAGTAATTTACCTAATGGCGGGCACAACTAAACTGCCACACCTTACCTGTTATTACCCTAAAAGAACAAGAATCATTGTATGGGTGTGTGGTACGGGCTGGCCTGCGGTGCAGCACAACAGCTTACAATCTTACACAGATCTACAGTATTTCTCCTGCCATAACTGGTCCTGTAGCACGTTCCTGAGTATTCCTTCTGAGTGGGGATTTATCAGCTCTCCAAGGTAAAATGTTCCTTTAAGTTATGGAGTCCTTGCAATAAACAGTATTAACACAAACAGAAACCCTAACTAACTAACTACAGGCCTGGTCTCAGTCTCCAGGTGCCAACACTGTAATGAGGTGCATGCACGATCTTACTGACCCGGGTCTGCTTTGCATCTGCTGGTGACTCCAAACAGAACAAACGTCTCCCCAACAAGCATGCGGTACCGCAGTGTATGTTGCTTTGTTCCTCTGCTCTCATCAGTGTTCCTGGCTGCAATCTTCCTTCCTCTGGACAGGTTCAGGGTCTTGGACATGATCAGCTTCACTTAGCTGCAGCTCTGGTATCTGAGGGTTGCTCTCACACCTGAATGCCGTCAGACTCTCTGCTCACACAGCTCCTTAGCTTCAGCTCCCTCTAAGATGGCTCCTCTGTCTTACTCTTTCTCTCCAAACGTTGTGTAAACCCCACCTCTCTCATGAATATGGAAATATATGTGCAGTCTATAGTTGTGTTAGGAAACAGCGGCATCTTGTGGCCAAACAGCAGAATGTCAGTCCAGAACATTTAATTTAATCACACAAACAGTGTTCCGACAAGGAGAGCTGTTTCCCCATCTCACAGATCGCCCACAATGCCATGCATGCAGCCAGTCAGCAGCCAGCCAGCCCCTGTGATGTCACAACCCTATAAGTAGCCTCAGCCATCTTGAATTCTGCCATTTTCCAGTGTACTTAGTGCAGGGAGAGACATCAGCAGGCGCTAGGGACAGTGCTAAGAAAGACTTCATTGTGCTGAAAAAACTATTTACAAGTTCAGGGAAAGATTATTCAAGGTGTAGGGAAAGGATAGGGATGCATTATCTACGCTATAAAAGGAGAACAGGGTGCAATAGGAGAGTGTACAGCCTGGGTAATAGGAGCGATGCACTATATGATAGCTCAGTAATTCCAGCAAACCTTGCTTGTGATTGCGGTGCAAGTTCTGTGATACAGCCATTTACGGGGTGTATTAATAGGAAAGATACGTACATCCTATTAGCCGTTCTGCAGTGAAATTTGCTTGTTATCCTTTTTTTTGGGGGGGAGGGGTTAATACTAAAAAGAATACTTCTTAATTGCCGTTCTGCGGTGAAGTTACATTGTACTACAGGTATTTACGAGGTGTATTAATAGGAAATATACCTCCTGCTGCCACATCACCAATCTGTGGTCTCCTCATGCTGCTTCCACCTCACCACTATGTCATTGGGCCACTCTGTGGACTTCTCATGCTGTTCCCACCCTCCCCACTTCATGACTGGGCCACTATTTTGCCTTTTCCATTCCATTCATGTGTCATCTCTGTTTTGGATCCACTCCTGTTTCTTTTTGGCTTTAGCAATACTGATGGATTACTGACCATGTGCTGACCGAGTGAAGGCGGATGCTCAACAGACAGGATCCGTTTTTTGGGGTGTATTGTTCTGACGGATCAGAGGAAGGGCAAATTAATCAGTGAGGTCAACACAAACTTACTGCTGACACCCTCTCCACTCTGTCGGGGAGCTCTACTTGTATAAGCGTTTAATAGAACAGGTTCTGTAGACATCTATGTGGAATCAGCTGATGACGGTGTAAAAGGAGTGCGCTTCTTCTTGGTGCTAACATCGACCTGTAAGGCTGAGTTCCTACTTGAGTTATTTGGTCAGTTTTGGCCCCGTAACTGTCCAAATAAGTGAAGTGTGCAGTGATTCTAAGAGCTACGCCTGTCATCTGCATGTCATACTGACTCACAGTATTATTTTACTACCAAAGCAGACTCCCTATGCGTGTTACTGCAAGGCACAGTGTTCTACACCACTATAAAGACTCTCTGCAGCCAGGAAATAGCAGTTTATTACCGTAATTTGCCGCGATTAAATGCGGAACGCCGATCCTGGGTACTTGCAAGCCCTCATTTGCATACCATTATAACCTCATGTTTGCAGCTTTACAAAATTGGACCAAACCAAGAAAGGTACTGTTATTATCGTGCGTGTGTGTGCAAGAACGCAATGTAAGCAGTGTAGAACATGAAAAGTTGGTGACAGACTGCCTTTAACATTGCATCCAATGTAGTGGGAAGCTAGAAGAAAATTTCAAATTGGGTGGAATTGGAAAAAACGCAATTCTGCCATAGTTTTATGGATTTTGTTTTTACAGCGTTTCCCAAATGGTAAAACTGACCTGTTACCTTTATTCACTGGGTCAGTACTATTACAGCAATACCACATTTATATATATATATATATATATATATATATATAGACGCAGAAAAAGGGCAGCACTCCAATAAATAAAATAGCAAAAAACTTTATTTACCCATAAGGCTGTAGCGACGTTTCGGCTCTAACACAGGAGCCTTCCTCAAGCCTGTGTTAGAGCCGAAACGTCGCTACAGCCTTATGGGTAAATAAAGTTTTTTGCTATTTTATTTATTGGAGTGCTGCCCTTTTTCTACGTCTGCATTATTGGATTGGCTTTTATCCACATTGGGCTTTTTGCACCCTCCATTCCCTTTTTTCTGTGACGGTGCTGCCATCTTTTTTCTTTTTTCTTTTTTTATATATATATATATATATATATATATACACACCTTTGAAAATACTGATTTTGAATTTGCATTCCTATATTCTGAAGTTTGAATTTTTATTTTTTTTTAAACATATTAAGTCATCTTAGGGGACTTGAAAATGCCACCATTAGATTGCTTCTCCCATAGACTGCAATGAATTACCATTGCAGTCTATGAGACATTCAATATGTTCCTATGGAGCCCTGTCACAGGCAGCATTCCATAGGAATGTATTGCTCAAGGCTACCACAGAGAACGAATGGTTCCCTTGATTGCCACGTAGTGTAGCCTTTAACGTCTGGGAGCGCAGCGCTCCCAGAAGAAAGCCACGGCATCTGAGGGGTTATATGTCTGCTATGGCCTCTGAAAGGTTAAGTGTCTATGATCAGCATTATTGCTAATTGCAGACATTGCCTCCAGGTGTCTGCTGTGCAAAACAGCAGAAATCCGGTGGCTTTAAGGCTGGGTTCACACTTGAGCGTTTTACAGCGCGTTCAAACGCGCTGTAAAACGCTCAACACATGAAAACCAATGCTTCCCTATGGCCCTGGTTCTCACTTGAGCGTTTTACAGCGCATTTGAACGCGCTGAAAAATGCCCTACTCTCAAAAAAGTTCTTGAGCTTCTTTGGGGCGTTTTGTCGCGCGTTTGCGGCCATAGGAACGCGCAAATATGTTCTTTTGCGCGTTTGTGACCAGAAAAACGCGCGTACGAACACACGTTTGGCACATAGCAACAGGCAATAAAAGGCCACACCCTAGTGAGAGGCAAATGTCTAGCCTGACCAAGATGGAGGAAGCAGGCTGTGATAGTGAGACACTGATCAGGCTTGTGCAGGCAAAACGCTGCCTGTATGACATCCAAGATGCTAAATACAAAAACAGGAGAAGCAGGGCTGTATATAGACAGGGCTGTATTTTCATTGGACAACACTGCTGTCAATCACACAAACGCGCGTAATACGCGCATTGACTATGAACAAAAACACGCATAAAACGCGCGACAAAAACACGCATAAAACGCGCATATCAAATACGCTCAAGTGTGAACCCAGCCTAAAGTGCAGACTTCCGCTGTACATGTACAGGTGGATATCTTTGAGGGGGTGAAGGAACACAGATGTTATTCAGAAAATCTCATATATATGGAGCAAATATGGTTCTTATTTAAAGGCGTATTTTAATAGGGGCAATAAAGAGCATAAGAGACTGGCAAATGAATTCTTCTGCTGCACGGTTCTTTATACCTGGCGCTAACATCGACCTGTAAGACTGAGTTCACACTTTAGTTATTTGGTCAGTTTTGGCCCCGTAACTGCCCAAATAAGTGAAGTGTGCAGTGATTCTAAGAGCGACGCCAGTCATCTGCATGTCATACGGACTCACAGTATTGTTTCACTACCACAGCAGACTCCCTATGCGCGTTACTGCAAGGCACAGTGTTCTACACCACTATAAAGGCTCTCTGCAGCCAGGAAACAGCTGTTTTTAACGCAATTCACCGCGAATAAATTCAGATCGAACCGGATTTTTTTCCCAAAAAATTGGCGAACTGGCAAATCGAATTTTTGAGAAATTCGCTCATCTCTAGTTATGACCACCCTACAATCCAGCAGCTGTGACCATAATCGCACACTATAGGAAAAAGTGCCAGACTATCTGGTGGCTGGGAATATAGGAGCACGCATGCACAGCAGCTTCTGTCCTGGCCACCTCGTATCTGCACTGCAGCAGTGGTCGTAACTAGTGATGAGTGAAGTGAGCTTTGGATACCTTGGAACCAAAGCTAAGTTCAGTTCCAAGTTTTAAAGTGGTTTTCCAGTTTAAAAATCAACTACCGAAGTTATTCAACAAAGTCATGCGCGACTTCGGCTCATCGTAGCCCATACATTTTAATACTCGTGCGGAGACGGATCTCTGCACAGGATTAATCTGAAGTTTTGAACGAAGCGACTTTGGATGTAGCATCCGAAGCTCGCTTCGCTCATCACTGGTTGTAACCCCTGGAAATGAGCCATGTATAATGTGATGGAAAAATGAATCCAGACAGCAAAGGAAGCAATATGGACAATAACAATACATTAGGAAGTGGCTTGTATAAACTTTCTTTACATGATAAGTGCCATTTGCTGAAGTGACACAACCCCTTTAAGGTACCATAATAGTATTAGCATTGTACACTATTGGTATTAACGCCAATCCTTACAATATATTCTCCCTATCTATAATACACAAGGCAGGCACACGTACATACATTCTAAGAATAATTTCATAGGAAGCCAATTATAATCTTTCATGGATATATATAGTGATTAACTCACCTAAGTGCACAGTTATGGTCTCACCAGGTATGTTCGATGCACTTTATACCATAATAAAGTCCAAAAAAATGAAATACGGTACTAGAACTGTGTTTGTACATTTTTCAATAATTTGCTATAGACTTTAAATGTGTGTTCACATATGTCCGACGATCTTAGGCGATTGAGCCATGGATGGTGAAAAGAGTCTGCTGGGCGGCTCACCTTTGGCTTCTTCCCTCCCCGACTTGCCTTGACTGTAGGTCTCTCCCTATTTGCATATAAATCCCTATTCTTTCTAAGGTTTTTTCACTCATTCCAAAAATATAAAACGATTATAATCAAATGAAATATCAGGAACAGCACAACCAATGCTTGAGAAAGGCAATTAGTGGTAGTGTAGGGTATGATTTCAATAAAAGTGTATGTAATTACACATAATTAGTGATCACAGCAAAAATATAACATAACTCTGAATGCAGTAAAAAATTGACATAAAATAAGATAAAAATATAATTTAAAAAAAATCTACAAAAGATGCAATCCTGGTCATTATATGTAGCCTACTTGGCAGGGCCCTCATCTACAGTAGATCTTCAATAATCTCCGCAAGATATCCACTACTGATGGACGAATGTTGCATTTAAAACACCAAATATCCTCTAGATGGCACTGTTAGGTAATTCATATATATTGATGTGTGTGTCCTTAAAGGATAACTGTCACATTTAGACCCTAATTTAAATTTTCATATATGTAGTTAGTAATAACATGATATTCCAGAATGCATGTGGATACAGCACTTCCTGAACTTTATGGCAGCCATTATGGCGCATAACAGACAGGTAGTATTTAGTGTTAGGACTGGTCTTACAGAGATCGCCTTGACGTTCGGCAGACGGGCTCAGATGGTTTTGTACAAAATGCATTGGCCAAGCATCTCACTTTATAAATTAGCGTAGCATTAGCACTATAATTTTTGTGACTATGGCATTATTGTACTTTATCTTATTTGCAGGGTGCTGCTGCATTGTCTTTTTTTCTCTAGGTCTTTGTCATGGCAGCGTGCACCTGCGCACTGGGAGGTGCTGACTAACCCCCTTTTTCTTTGCAGATTTACATTATACGATCATACAGGATAAATCCACATAACAAAAGTTGTAACAAATACTAAACAATGTTAAAAGAAACAAACACTTCATTCAGAGAAATGTGGTTAAACTACCTGTAACTTCCAGATGCCTTTGCTCTCCTGAGCGATCTTGCTCACCGTCTCCCCCATCAGCGCTATCAGCATGTTAAGTAGCAGGATGTAGGTGAGGATGACGTATGTAATGAGCAGAAGTATAAATATGGGCTTGTACTTGTAGTTCTCAGTGAACTCCAGATCTCCCATTCCAATAGCAAACTTGAAGAGTTCTTGGGACGTGTAATACAAACTATTGTACGAGGCTGATTCAGATTTACAGCAGCGTTTGGCATAACAAGTGCTATTCTCACTCCGACCGTCCCCATCTTCAATAAGCGTTACCAATGCTTTCAGACAATGAGAAAACTGAACATTACTGTTTAGGTAGATAGATAGATAGATAGATAGATAGATAGATAGATAGATAGATAGATAGATACTGTAGATAGATAATAGATAGATAGATACTGTAGATAGATAATAGATAGATAGATAATACATAGATAGATAGATAGAAGATAGATGATAGATAGATACAGGCTCGGACTGGCCCACTGGGGTACAGGTGAATCCCCCGGTGGGCCCCTGAGCAAGATAGGCCCCCTAGTCTCTCACCCCCTGCACAAGTGGCACATAACACAGTAAACCTACTGTACTACATACATATATTCAATGTACAGCACCTCAACAAGCTTATGGTCATATAACAAACTTGTTAAATTATTTATTTTTGAATGTAACTGTACGGTGGGCCCCCAAAATAAATTTTACTGGTGGGCCCCATATGGATAGATAATACATAGATAGAAGATAGATGATGGATCGATAGATAGATACCCGTATTTTTCGCCCTCTAAGACGCACCGGCCTATAAGACGCACCTAGGTTTTTGAGGAGGAAAATAAGAAAAAAAATATTTTGAACCAAAAGGTGTGCTTTTGGTGGGTTTTGAACTAATTGTGGTCTGTGGATGGCACTATTATGGGGGATCTGTGGATGGTGCACTGTTATGGGGGATCTGTGGGTGACACTTATGGGGGATCTGTGGGTGACACTTATGGGGGATCTGTGGGTGACACTTATGGGGGATCTGTGGGTGACACTTATGGGGGATCTGTGGGTGACACTTATGGGGGATCTGTGGGTGGCTCTTATTGGGGTCTCTGGATGGCACTGTTATGAGGATCTGTGTATGACAGTTATGGGGGGGATCTGTGGATGACACATATATAGCATCTTATGCTATGTGTCATCCACAGATCCCCTCCATAAGTGTCCCTGTAGTGAATGACCCTCAATACACGCTGGGGGCCGGCATCTGCTTTTATAATGACAGCGGGGCCCGTGCAGTGACTGTATTCTACTACACGGGCCCCGCTCACTGTATAATCGTATGTCTAATAGTTACCGTAATTGTAATTGTATGTAATCAGGAGCGCTGTGTATGGCCGGTACTTACAACTAGAAGCGGTAGGTAGCAGAGAGGAGAGAGGAGGGAGAAGGCAGGCCGGGAGGACGGGCGCTGGCAGCGTGAGTCATACGTCATGCGTCCACGCCGCCTGCTTCATTCATTCATAAAGTGGGCGGCGCAGACGCATGACGTATGACTCACACTGCCAGCTTCCGTCCTCCCGGCCTGCCTCCTCCCTCCTCCCTCCTCTCTGCTACCTACCGCTTCTAGTTGTAAGTACCGGCAATACACAGCGCTCCTGATTACATACAATTACAATTACGGTAACTATTAGACATAGGATCATACAGTGAGCGGGGCCCGTGTAGTAGAACACAGTCACTGCACGGGCCCCGCTGTCATTTTAAAAGCAGATGCCGGCCCCCAGTCCCGCCTCCCTCACAGCTGATACACCCGCCGCACGGCATCGCGGCGGGTGTATCATTGAAAACCCGACAAAATCGGCAGCATTCGCCGTATAAGACGCACTGCTATTTTCCCCCCACTTTTGGGGGGAAAAAGGTGCGTCTTATACGGCGAAAAATACGGTAGATAGATAGATGGATAGATAGATGCATAGGAAAAACAATTATTCTGAAGAGCTCACCGAAATATAGCTCAGCCCGCTATGACCACCTAGCTATAATACTTTAGTATTCAATTAATGGCTGGCTCTGTATAATATATGCCTACCTTTTATTCACAATACCATAAAATACCCATATTACATTAAAAAATAACAATAAAAATTTAAAGATAAAAAATAGTACTCTTGCCAAAGAATAAAACATATAATAAATATTGCTTGATAGCTAGTATAATAACAAGTTATAGTCCCAGTCCCTGGTTCCTATTGCAGAGTTCTCGCAATTTTCTGGAACCTGTAACAATATATATTTTTATTGTGGCTTTTTATTGCCGTTTTTATTTAAACATTATGGTCCTCCATGTTCACAGAATGTTCCTTTATATCAATGAATTAGAATCTTAATATCTCCTATGTTGCAGCTTCCTTATGCTGTGCAGTTAAGGTTCGTGTACCATTAACTGCAATACATAGTGTATTTGTATCTCTTACCGGCGTCCTCATGCAGCGCTCATCTGCAATGATCTATACATACGTGGCTTCTCCCTGTGCATCTTTTGCTCTCGCAGGTCCTGGTAATCTTAACCCGCATGCGCTGAAACAAAAGTGGCGGCACGAGCGCAGAATCTTACGGGGAGACACAGCAGTCTGCGAGAGCAAAAGATACACATGGAGAAGCCACGTATGTATAGATCATTGCAGACGAGCGCTGCATGAGGACTCCTGAACGCCGGTAAGAGATACAAATACACAATGTATTGCAGTTAATGGTACACGAACTGCATGGCATAAGGAAGCTGCAACATAGGAGATATTAAGATTCTAATTCATTGATATGAAGGAACATTCATTGATATAAAGGAACATTCTGTGGAACATGGAGGAACATAATGTTTAAATAAAAACGGCAATAAAAAGCCACAATAGAAACTGCTATATACTGTTACAGGTTTCAGAAAATTGGGACAGCTCTGCAATAGGAAACAGGGAGTCGGACAATAACTTATTATACTAGCTATCAAGCTATATTTATTATATGGTTTATTCTTTGGCAAGAGTACAATTTTTTATATTTACATTTTAATTGTTATTTTTTTATTATGTAATATGGGTATTTTATGGTATTGTGAGCAAAAGGTAGGCATATATTATACAGAGCCAGACATTAATTGAATACTAAGTATGATAGATAGATAAACTGTGGCGAAGTGCATGGAAGGCATACTATAAAGAAGGCCTCTGCTGTTTATCCTGGCTTGTGGGTGGAGTGAGTTGCCCCATTGTAGGACCATTAATCATTACCACTATCTTTTACCAAGTGATCTATGTAGGGGGTTAGTTTAACATATCACTTATTTCCCTAATTTGAATCCCCTGAGGAATCTGCACTTGAAGGGAAATGTCTTGGGACAGTATAAGTATTATTAGGGTGCAACTAGGGGTAGGTTCCAGTGTTGTAGGGTTTCCCCTGCAGAGTCAAGGTATTTAGGCTGCAGTGTAGGGTTAGGGGGTCCCTTCATCCTAATCACCCTAGCCTACGCTATTATGTATTAAAGAAATCATCTGCTCTGCTACCACCTTGGTACCCCTGTCTGCACTCCTTGATTTTACCCTTTTTTTTGGCTCTCCTATTGAATTTTATATATCTTATCAAAACAAGTAATGTTTAAGCTTCTGTTTCTATTGCCAACTAGAGACACCAAGGGAGATTTGCCATTAAAAGGTGTGCAAAATTCTTCAACAGGCTAAAAAGAGTGCAATAATATGAATCACCGTAACTGCATCAGTACCCATAGTCACAGTGATAATGTGCGTAAATGAAACATGCCACTACTCTATAAAATCACTATTTTTAGGAAACAGGAGATCATTGTATTTTATACCTGCTGCAAACCCAATAAGGAACAGAATGTAGACAAACATGAAGCGAAGCATATCCCGTAGAATCATCTGCAAAACAGAAAAAACTTTTATAATCTCATCTGTTCATTTTGGATGACCATGTAAAGTAAAGGAAGGTTAAAGTAGTTATCCAATTCTAAAAATGCCCCCCACAATGCCCTGGCCCTTCCTATAGATCATACTTACCCTGCGTGGATCAAAACATCCGGCAACGGGGGTGCAGTCAATAGCAGTCCACGACGATGACCAGCCCTCTTGCATGTTAGAGAGGCTGATCACCGTCACGGCCTGCTTTTGGCTGCACCCCTTGTCGCTGGATGTTTTGATCCGCGCAGTGGGGAGATGCAGTGGTGGCCATGCAGGGATCCGGAGTGATGAGGGTGCCGGGGAGCAGGGTAAGTATGATCTATAGGAGGGGCATTGTGGGGGGCATTTTTAGAACTGGATAACCCCTTTAAGAATACCATGAGGAAGGCCAGAGACATTGAAATTAAACATTTTTCTTAACATTAGTATTGCCAGGAGTTTACCAAGCCAAGATACCGTGCATGGCTGTGTTTGGATGGTTGCGATGCTGACCAGTCAGGCCCTGGCTGGTCGACCAATTAGTGATGCTGGAAGCCATGCCAATCAGGTTCCTGGTAAAGTATAAAATCCTAGAGCTAGATGAGGGATTTCAGTCTGCTACTCAGTGATCGACAGTTGCCTGTGATTTTGTGTATTATGGCTCCGGAGCTTTGTGCTACTCATTACTCTTGCATCTGAACTCCCAGTAGTCTGATCAACCTTTATTTTTCTGATTGGATTTATACAGATTCTCCTGGTATTCTGACTGTGGCTTGTTTCTGGAGTAACCCTTCACCTACTGTTTTGTACTGTTCACCTCTCCTGGTTCAAACACTGCTTGTCCACTACTCTTTGCACCCAGTCATTCTGGTAGTTCTGCTTTTAGCAAGCTTGCACCAGTTTTTTGCAGCCTTATTCTTTGCAGGCTCTGAGAACCTAGGGGTCGCCTTAGCTTCCTACCACCAGAGTGATTAAGGAAAGCTGGTAGCACTTTCATAGTTTGCTATCTGTGGTTCTGGATGGTGACCGTAGTTTTTCTTGTATATTTCATGCCAATGTTTCTGGGGTGAATGTTACAGGTTGTCTTATGCAGTTTACTGTACACCACTAGGTTAGCTCAAGTTCTGCAATTAAAGGAGTACTAAGTGTAATTTATATCACTCATAAAAGTGCAGCTTATGAAAGAAGCTACTACTATCTATCTAACATAAATGTATCAAATCAAATGTCCTCACAAGTGGAGATATGTGAGATAAAGCACTAACCATGGGGCTAAAATTTTCCTGGGCTTCCTAACGCTTCAACCACACTGACCTCCTTACTGTGTCTTGCTCAGTGCATTGCTGCCACATTACCTTGTATGTAGCTCTTCTAGACTGAGATCTCTGCAAGTGCTGCCACTAATTCACCATTATTAGGGCAACTTACAAGTGCAATGAATGTACAGCCGACTATCCCAGTGACAGGTTCCCATTACACTAATCATCAATCCAATTTCAGAAAAAACTGACATAATAAAGGAAATTAAAGTTTGTACAGGCTTCATTGCATTGTCATTAACATTTAGCAAAACTATATTGGTAAATGTTAACAGTGTGGACAGAACAAACATGACGTTGTATGTCACTGACCTTTTCAATCATTACAGCATAAATTCCCATTTGCTGGAAGCCTCTTGTGAAGTACAGCACATTGATCCAGCTCATTGCTAAGCAGATAACCATAAACGCCACATATTCATGTCTCCCAAGAAAGTACAAGAAAGTAGACATCAAGAGGAAAAGTGACTGACAAAAGCTAGAAGAAGAAAAGAAAAAACAGAAAATGTGTTACCAGATTGAGATTACAGGGAGGGCAAAAAAGGAAATAGTCTAAAAACGGGGACTTACAACAAAACTTCACTGTAGCTGTCAATAAACAGCGTCTTCAAGGACAGGTGTCTCTGCATGAAGTACTGGATCTAAAGGAACCATATAGTGTTTATTTTTTACCCTTATCTGTAAAGAATATGTAAAATTTTAGGTAAAAAGATGATAGAAAGATAGATATGGTGCACCTATAGTGGCCATGTTTGTGGATCTATTTTCAACTGTATCCATGTTTTCATGATTCAGATACAATTGGAGAGAAAGGAACCATTAGCTCTCTGTTCCACCATTCTGGTAGGCCTCAGGCATTTGAGGCTTGAGGCCTACTAGGTTCCAGGAATTAGATACTATGTAGGGTGCAAAGGGGAGCACTTTTACAGTGTAGGGCACAAAGGGGGGCAATATTACTGTTTGGATTATTATTACCATCTGAGACACTATCTGTTTTTGGGGTTGATTATAGTTATGAGGGCATCAAGGGCAGCAGCAGTTACAGTGTTGGGGAAAGCCACAGAAGGATGGTACTGGTATAGAGGCAGCAGGATTTCTGTAGAAGGTGGGAATAGGTGAGGATGGTGCTAGGAAAGCAAGGAGACAAAGACGGTTGGGCAATATTGTATGGAAGAAGTCTTCATGGTTGTCTGGGTCACATGGAGAAAAAGGGGAAACAGACCAACTCTAATCAAGACTTTAACAAGTCAAATAAACCTTTTTACTGTTTTACAGTGCATTCTAAGGTACAGGAACAAATAGGCTTAAACAATGCCTACCTGAATAAAAGATTTAATAAGCAGTGATAAAAAAAAACATAAACAGAAAAAACACACAGAGATCACATACAGTATACAGTATAAGAAACAATCATTTAACTTGAAATCAATTCTTAGGAATGGTAGATACAAAGATGATAGATACAAACAATAATGTAGTGTTCTCACAGAGATATCTTAATTGGCGCTTCCTAGCTCAGTGCCCTTTCTTAAGAGGCTTCCAGGGTATTGATTAGTGAACTAACCACTTAGGAATGCAATATAGTTCAAACCTGTGCTAGGAACGTACCAGTTTTCCAATTTGGTAAGAATAATCTTAAAGTGGAAGAAACATCAAATAATACCTTCATATACATGGGCCACCAACATGTTAAAACAGCCCTCATAGATAATGGTTTAGCAACAAAAAAAGCTGTAATGATTATAATTTTAAATGTATAAAATGAAAAGTCGCTTCATTTATTTTTGTGATAATTCTCATTATATTTTAAATAAAGGGGCACTGAGTTTTCAAAAAACTTTTGATATAGAGATACATCAAAAGTTTTGATCATTTGGGGTTTGAGTTTCAAGACACCCACTAATCCCTAGAATGAGGAGAGAGAAGTGTGCTTTCTACAAGCTGCAGGAGATGGTACCAATAGAAGTCTATGGGTCTGTCTCAATTCCGTCCTCTGCAGCAAGGAGAGAGGGATCGATGTGCGAGCGCGTCTCTCCTCATTCTAGGGATCGGTTGGGGCCTCAATCAGATATAAAAGACTCAAAACATTGGCTTACCCCTCGAATAAAGAAATATATTCCTCCGATCACAGTGATAATCTCTCCGGTGGCACGAAGTTTGCTATCTACAGGGAATGGGGGCTGAAAAATAGAACGGAAAAATCTTATACACAAGACTTACAGGGGTATTCCCATCCTGATATTTATGACATATACTGTATGTGCCTTAGGTGTGGGTCTCACCTCTGGGACCTGCTCCTATCTCAAGAATGGGACCCTGTCCAATGTTGCAGTGAATGGAGAGAGGGCTGTGTATGCACAGCTCTCTCCATTCACTGCTATGGGACTTCCAAAAATAGCCAAGCAAGCAGATTTGGCAATTTTCAGAATTCTCATAGCGGTACATGGAGAAAGATGCACATACACGACCCCTTTAGTCTTAATTTAAAATGAAACTCATCTTTTTATCCTCTTGTTTTATTATGGGTTGATTAATTTTATAATATTATTATAATATTATTTTGAGGTCAGAGCCATGATTTTCTGTTTTAAATCTTTGTCTGCAGAGGAGATTTGGAGCTCTGTATCAGAAAAACACAGCTCTGACCATTAAAAAGACATATTATGGCCATATTATGGGATTTCTGTTCTCAAGTTGATCATCAGGCCTGCTTCACACAAGATAAGACAACCCCTTTAAATTGCCTTCATATCTATCCCATACCAATATCTATATTCATCTGTACCCATACCAGTATCCCATAATAATTATTACTGACCCCCCCCCCCCCCAAAAAAAAAAAAAAGATGAACTCACATTGCCCACAACTGGTCTGTAGTAGGCAGCTATGGTAAAGATGGCGATATATATCACATATGTCAAGAAGTTCAAGTAGAAGATCCGCTTGACAAAACGATCCCACTTGTCTTGCAATAATTTGTTGAGAGGCTCCACTAGCAGCATGTCATGGCGATTCTATAAAAGATGGATGCATAATTCACATCATAATAGCATTCATCACCCATATATCTGTACTTTACACACTTTAGAGCAGTGTTCCCCAACCAGGGTCCCAGGAACCCTAGGGTTCCTTGAGCCTTGGGGCTCTCCAGAACAAAGCAGCTTGTCATTTTTACACTATGGAAGGCAAAGTGATTTCAGGATGCTCAAAGATGCTTTGAAAAGCAGTAAACGTATCTGAGCCAAATGATAGCACTGGTCAAGAAATCTAGAAGATTTACCAGCCCTACACCAAGCTTCATGGAGGAAGGAATGGCATTAGGGGTTCTCCAGGAGTGGATACATTTTTCAGGTGTTCCTCTGCAGTAACAAGGTTGGTAATCACTTGTTTAGGTTTCCTTAACACACACATTGTATCTGGCATTTTTCCACCGCTAAAAAATGCAATGAAAGACTCTTGCGTTTTATTCCATACCACACCATACTTTTCTAGTGGTTCTTTTTTTTAAAACTAAATGTTGTGGATGCAATAGTTTTTTTGTGCATTTCATTTCCCGTAGAGGAGATGGAAAAACACCTGAAAAAAACACCAGTGCTTCAACATGCCATGTTTTTAAGGAAAAGCCAGGTTGTAAAAAGCATCAGTAGCAAAAAAAAGGCTTGTATGGCCTGTATTTCATAATTACCATAGACTGTCAGCTAACAACTGGAGTTGGCATTTTTTCACCAAAAAATTCACCAAAAAACTAAAAGAAATGCAAAAGTGCATAAAATGCCCCTACAAACCTATGTGTGAATCACAAATTCGATTCGCCGGTTGGCCAAATTTTTTGGGAAAATTCGGTTCGATCCGAATAAATTTGCGGCGAATTACATTAAAAAGTAAAAAACTTTACAGTGATGTAGAACACTGTGCCTTGCAGTAACAGGCATAGGGAGTCTGCTTTGGTAGTGAAATAATACTGTGAGTCAGTGTGACATGCAGATGACAGGTGTCGCTCTTAGAATCACTGCACACTTCACTTATTTGGGCAGTCATGGGGCCAAAACTGACCAAATAACTCAAGTATACAGGTTGATGTTAGCGCCAAGAAGAAGCGCACTCCTTTTACACCGTTGACAGCTGATTCCACATAGATTTCTACAGAACCTGTTCTGTTAAACGCTTATACAAGTAGAGCCCCCCGACAGAGTGGAGGGGGTGTCAGCAGTAAGTTTGTGTTGATGTCACTGATTATTTTGCCCTTCCTCTGATCCATCAGAACAATAACAGAATGAACCAAATTCCATTATCCTTTCATTGTTGAATTTTTTTATGTGAAACAGGCTTTTTTCTGGAAAATTGATGGGTGATTGTAGACCTCCTTTTGCTGTATGGACCGAATTACGTCGTCGTTGGTCTAGCAGCAAACATAATGAAGACACTGATGACAACACACCAGCAGACTTTGCCTTTACCATCTATCCACAATTAAAGGGCTTCTGTCACCCCACTAAAGTGATTATTTTTTTTTGGGCTAGTTAAATTAGTTATATTGCGATATATGAAAATATAATTGTGTTACTTACTTTGATCCAGCAGTTTCTTCCAAAAACTAAGTTTTATAATATGTAAATTAGGTCTCTACCAGCAAATAGGGCGGCTACTTGCTGGTAGCTGCTGCAGAAAACCGCCCCCTCGTCGTGTTGATTGACAAGGCCAGCCGGGATCTCCTCCTCCGGCCAGCCCTGTCGGCATTTCAAAAATCGCGCGCCTGTGTTCATTCGGCGCAGGCGATCTGAGATGAGGAGGCTCGTCTCCTCAGCACTCCCTCAGTGCGCCTGCGCCGATGACGTCTTCTATTTCGGTGATGTCATCGGCGCAGGCGCACTGAGGGAGTTCTGAGGAGACGAGCCTCCTCATCTCAGAGCGCCTGCGCCGAATGAACACAGGCGCGCGATTTTTGAAATGCCGACAGGGCCAGCCGGAGGAGGAGATCCCGGCTGGCCCTGTCAATCAACACGACGAGGGGGCGGTTTTCTGCAGCAGCTACCAGCAAGTAGCCGCCCTACTTGCTGGTAGAGACCTAATTTACATATTATAAAACTTCGTTTTTGGAAGAAACTGCTGGATTAAAGTAAGTAACACCATTATATTTTCATATATCGCAATATAACTAATTTAACTAGCCCAAAAAAAAAAAATCACTTTAGTGGGGTGACAGAAGCCCTTTAAGTCAAGCAGCTTCAGTAAATTGAAAATATTCATGTTATCAGTGACTGCTGGACCCCTGCGCTGATCGGGCAGGCTCAGCTCCTGCACCCACCCGATCAGCCCGCCGTACATGTACGGCACTGGTCCTTAAGGGGTTAAATCAAGCAGCTTCAGTAAGTTGAAAATATTCATGTGTTTTTATCTGCTCCGTCTGCATTCGATCTCCACAGCACACAAGACATGACAGGAAAGCCTCTGCTTTGGAGTCCAAGTCCAGTGTCTTAAGATCAGGAGTTCTATCAGAATTGTGCGTAACATTCTGGCTCCCTGTGCAAAGCCATAACAAAAGGACTCCGTAGGCATACACATCAGAGGAAGCTGAAGATAGTTGACCCAATTTTTATTCAGGAGCAGTAAACAGCGGGAAGCAGAGGTGGCTGAACTCCGCTGTTATGTATCTCTTGTGAAGTCAATGTCTCCAACTATGCCCATCTAGCGATTTACAGCAAATTCGTTATTTTCATAATGAATCCAAGAATTATGTTGGAGGCATTTAGTGTATGAAAGTCATATGCGACCCCCTCTCATCACTCTCACGCTGTTCTGCACCTGGTTTGCCTGGGCGAACTGAGTCACACTAAAGGCTTTTCAAGATATAACATCGGTTCATACAGAACAAAGTCTACAATCACCCATCAATTTTCCCAACAAATTTTTTTCACACATTTACACTACACTAAGGGCTCTTTCACACTTGCGTTTTTTTCTTCCGGCATAGAGTTCCGTCGTCGGGGCTCTATGCCGGAAGAATCCTAATCAGTTTTATCCTAATGCATTCTGAATGGAGAGAAATCCGTTCAGGATGCATCAGGATGTCTTCAGTTCCGGACCGGAGCGTTTTTTGGCCGGAGAAAATACCGCAGCATGCTGCGCTTTTTGCTCCGGCCAAAAATCCTGAACACTTGCCGCAAGCCCGGATCCGGAATTAATGCCCATTGAAAGGCATTAATCCGGATCCGGCCTTAAGCTAAACGTCGTTTCGGCGACTTAAAAAGATTAAAATAGACAAATTGCCAGGACCAGATGGCATACACCCTCGTATCCTAAGAGAATTAAAGGGCTTCTGTCAGCCCACTAAACCGTTTTTTTTTTTTTTGCTTAATAATAACCCCTACACTGCGATTTATCCATACATAAGTAAAATAAGAATTTTGGTTCAGTAGAATTTGGTAAAACCCTATTTTTATAATATGTAAATTACCTTGCTACCAGCAAGTAGGACGGCTACTTGCTGGTAGCAGCCGCATCCTCCGATGGTAATGACGCCCCCTCTGCTTGTTGATTGACAGGGCCAGCGGACGGGATCTTTCTCCGCTGGCCCTGCCTGTTTTCATTCAATATCTGGCGCCTGCGCCGCGGCCGTACCTATCTTCAATCGGCGCAGGCGCACTGAGAGGCGGCCACTCACTCGGCCGCTTCATCCTCAATGCGCCTGCGCCGGGTGTAGATGTGACGTCATCGGCGCAGGCGCATTGAGCATGAAGCGGCCGAGTGAGTGGCCGAGAGGGGTCGTTGATCCAGGGAGTTATTCTGATTGTCTGATTGGAGTTGGGAAGGAATTTATTCCCCCTTAAGTGGGGAAAATCGGCACTTTTTTTTTTTTGCCTTCCTCTGGATCAACTTGCAGGATAACAGGCCGAACTGGATGGACATACTGTTACTATGTTGATAAGTGCAACGCTGGACGGCGAATATATTTGTATTTCGCCAGTAATACGCAGCAAACTGGGCTGTAAAATATCTCACTGCACAGCTAAACGGCAATTAGGCCCAATTTTTTTCTATTTTTACACAAAAGGCTTTTCAACAGATAAGTGCAACGATGAAAGGCGACAATGTTTGTATTTTGCCAGTAATACATGGCAGACTGGGCTGTAAAATATCTCACTGCACCACTGAACGGCATTTCGCCCCAAATTTTTTTCTATTTTTACACAAAGGGCTTTTCAACATATAAGTGCAATGCTGAACGGCGACTATATTTGTATTTCGCCAGTAATACACGGCAAACTGGGCTGTAAAATATTTCACTGCACCGCTGAATGGCAATTAAGACCAAATTTTTTTCTATTTTTACACAAAAGGCTTTTCAACAGATAAATGCAACGATGAACGGCGAATATATTTGTATTTCGCCACTAATACACGGCAAACTGGGCTGTAAAATATCTCACTGCACAGCTGAGCGGCAAATATATTTTTCCTTTTTCCACTAATACATGCAAAAAAGGGCTTTAAAACAGATAACTGCACCTCTGAGTGGAAAATATATTTTACTTTTGCCACTAATACAGGACAAAAAGGGCTGTAATTTTCGCAATTCGCCACACAACAGCTAATAAGCCCTTTTTTCCCACTAATACAAGCCAAAAAATGCTTTAGAACATACAGTACACCCCTCACATTTTTATAAATATTTTATTCTATCTTTTTATGGGACAACACTGAACATATGACATTTTGATACAATGTAAAGTAGTCAGTATACAACTTGTATAACAGTGTAAATTTGGTGTGCCCTCAAAATAATTTAACACACAGCCATTAATGTCTAAATTGCTGGCAACAAAAGTGAGTACACCCCTAAGTGAAAATGGCCAAATTGTGCCCAATTAGCCATTTTCCCTGCCAGGTGTCATGTAACTCATAAGAGTTACAAGGTCTCAGGTGTGAATGGGGAGCAGATGTGTTTTCTTTGGTGCTATCGCTCTCACACTCTCATACTGGTCACTGGAAGTTCAACATGGCACCTCATGGCAAAGAACTCTCTGAGGATCTGAAAAAAGAATTGTTGCTCTACATAAAGATGGCCCAGGCTATAAGAAGATTGCTAACACCCTGGAGCTGAACTGCAGCACGGTGGCCAAGACCATACAGTGGTTTAACAAGACAGGTTCCACTCAGAACAGGTCTTGCCATGGTCAACCAAAGAAGTGATCAACGTCATATCCAGAGGTTATCTTTTCAAAATAGACGTATGCGTGCTGCCAGCATTGCTGTGAAGGTTAAAGGGGTGGGGGGGTCAGCCTGTCAGTACTCAGACAATACCCTGCACACTGCATCAAATTGGTCTGCATGGCGTCCCAGAAGGAAGCCTCTTCTGAAGATGATGCACAAGAAAGCTCGCAGACAGTTTGTTAAAGACAAGCAAACTAAGGACATGGATTACTGATTACTGGGACCACATCCTGTGGTCTGATGAGACCAAGATAAACTTTTTGGTTCAGATGGTGTCAAGCGTGTGTGGCGGCAACCAGGTGAGGAGTACAAAGACAAGTGTGTCTTGCCTACAGTCAAGCATGGTGGTGGCAGTGTCATGGTTTGGGGCTGCATGAGTGCTGCTGACTGTGGGGAGTTACAGTTCATTGAGGGAACCATGAATGCCAACATGTACTGTGACATGCTGAAGCAGCGCATGATCCCCTCCCTTCAAAAACTAGGCAACAAGGCAGTATTCCAACATGATAACGACCCCAAACACACCTCCAAGACGACCACTGCCTTGCTAAACAAAATGAAGGTAAAGGTGCTGGACTGGCAGACCTAAACCTTATTGAGCATCTGTTGGGCATCCTCAAACGGAAGGTGGAGGTGCGCAAGGTCTCTAACATTCACCAGCTCCATGATATCGTCATGGAGGAGTGGAAGAGGAATCCAGTGGTAACCTGTGAAGCTCTAGTGAACTCCATGCCCAAAAAAGTTAAGGCAGTGCTAGAAAATAATGCTGGCCACACAAAATATTGATACTTTTGGCACAATTTGGCCATTTCCACTTAGGGGTGTACTCACTTTTGTTGCCAGCGATTTAGACATTAATGGCTGCGTGTTGAGTTATTTTGAGGGCACACCAAAGTTACACTGTTATATAAGCTGTACACTGAATACTTTACATTGTATTAAAGTGTCAGATCTTCATTGTTGTCCCATGGAAAGATATAATAAAATATTTACGAAAATTTGAGGGGTGTACTTACTTTTGTGAGATACTGTATGTTCTAAAGCATTTTTTGGCTTGTATTAGTGGGAAAAAAGGGCTTATTAGCTGTTGTGTGGCGAATTGCGAAAATTACATCCCTTTTTGTCCTGTATTAGTGGCAAAAGTAAAATATATTTTCCACTCAGAGGTGCAGTTATCTGTTTTAAAGCCCTTTTTTGCATGTATTAGTGGAAAAAGGAAAAATATATTTGCCGCTCAGCTGTGCAGTGAGATATTTTACAGCCCAGTTTGCCGTGTATTAGTGGCGAAATACAAATATATTCGCCGTTCATTGTTGCATTTATCTGTTGAAAAGCCTTTTGTGTAAATAAAATAAAACGTAGAAATATTTCCTTGTAATAAACCCTGTTAATTTCTGTATCAAACAGCACTTGCACCCTAACAAGAACGGTTTGCTGGAATTACAGAGCTGTATAATGGCAATTTGGATCCCCAGTCAGTGCTGCAAGGTGTAATAGGATTGTTCCTATTACCCAGGCTGTAACCTCCCCTACTCCTACTGAACCCTGTTCTACAGAAATGCTGTGGAATGATTCCTCCCTATCTTTTCCCTACACCTTGAAAAATCTTTCCCTGTACATGTAAATCGCTTTTTTTTTTTTTGCACAATGACGTTTTTTCTATCACTGTCCCTAGCGCCTACAGAAGTCTCTCCCTGCACTAATTACACTGGTAAATGGCAGAATCAAAGATGGCTGTCGTATTTATAGGGCTGTGACATCACAGGACTGTCTGGCTGCTGATTGGCTGCATGCATGTCAGTATGGGTGATACCGCCTTCCCAGAGTTCCTTTCTCCATGTCCTCACACGTGCAGCAGCCATTTTAGGAAAAATTGCAATTCGTTACCCTGAAGCGCGAGGAAATTTGCCTTCGGTGAGAATCGAATTTTTCATGAAATTCGGACTTCGTCAGCTTGAAATACATCTTATTAGAAAAAAAATGCCTTTTTCTCTGTATAGCAGCTCATCCCCCCTCCCCCTTCACTCTATATAAGTATGTAGGCAGCATATAATCTGATCCTTCAGTGAGCTGACAGTCTGTTTCATCTCTCAAAACAGAATTAGCAGAGAATGTTCAATTAGGAAGGGGAGAAAGATACATTTTTCTCTGATAAAATATATGAAAAGTTTCTTATATTCACCTGTACTATTGGTTTATGCAAAGTTTTGGAATTTAAAGGGATTGTCTCACCTCAGACATTGGGGGCATATCTCTAGAACGGAGCTCACGCATGCGCAAAAGTTCTCTATTCATTTCTATAGGAGTGCTGAAAATAGCCAAGCGGCGTGCTTGGCTATTTTTGGCAGTCCCATTGAAATAAATGGGAAGCGCACCATGCAAGCGCGGCCACTGCTCCATTCACTTCTATGGGGCTGATTGAAATAGCCGAGCCACCACTTGGCTATTTTTGGCTCTCCCATAGGAATGAATGGAGAGCAGTCACGCATGCGCAGAGTGCCCTGCTTCAGTTTGCGGGCTCCGATCAAAAGAAGAAGTGGGATCTGCACCTATCAGACATTGGGGGCACATCCTAGCAATATGCCCCCAATGTCTGAGGAGAGACAACCTCTTTAACCCCTTAGGGACCCATGACGTACCGGTACGGCATGGTTCCCGAGTCCTTAAGGACCCATGACGTACCGGTACGTCATGTATAGTTCCGATCACCGCCGCCCGGCGGGCGGTGATCGGAGCCCGGTGCCTGCTCAAATCATTGAGCAGGCACCTTGGCTAAATGCGCGGGGGGGGTCCCCCGCATCGGCGATCGCCACAAACCGCAGGTCAATTTAGACCTGCGGTTTGCGGCTTTTACATGGTGCGGCGGCGGCAGTGGTGCCATCGGGACCCAATGGCATGGAAGGCAGCGCGATGCCTTCCTAAGGCATCTGCGCTGCCTTCCGGTGAAGAGCCTGTGAGATCCAGCCCCCTGGATCTCACAGGCCGGAAGCTGTATAAGTAATACTCACTGTATTACTCATACAGCCAATGCATTCCAATACAGAAGTATTGGAATGCATTGTAAAGGATTAGACCCCCAAAAGTGGGACAAAAAATAAAGTGAAAAAATTTAGTTTTCTCTCCAAAAAATTAAAAGTTTCAAGTAAAAATACGTCATTTTCCCCAAATAAAGTAAAAAAAATTGGTAAAATATAGGGGGAAAAAAAAGTATACATATTAGGTATCGCCACGTCCGTATCGACCAGCTCTATAAACATATCACATGACCTAACCCCTCAGATGAACACAATAAAAAATAAAAACTGTGCTAAATCAAAAAAAAATTTGTCACCTTACATCACAAAAAGTACAACAGCAAGCGATTAAAAAGGCGTTTGCCCACCAAAATAGTACCAATCTAACCGTCACCTCATCCTGCAAAAAATGAGCCCCTACCTGAGACAATCGCCCAAAAAATAAAAAAACTATGGCTCAGAATATGGAGACAGTAAAACATAATTTTTTTTGTTTTAAAAAAGCTGTTATTGTGTAAAACTTACATAAATAAAAAAAAAGTATACATATTTGGTATCGCCGCGTTCGTATCGACCGGCTCTATAAAAATATCACATGACCTAACCCCTCAAATGAACACCGTAAAAATATTTTAATAAAAACTGTGCTAAATAAAAAAAACATTGTCACCTTACATCACAAAAAGTGTAATAGCAAGCGATCAAAAAGTCACACGTACCCCAAAATAGTGCCAATGAAACCGTCATCTCATCCCGCAAAAATCATACCCTACCAAAGGTAATCGCCCAAAAACTGAAAGAATTATGGCTCTCAGACTATGGAAACACTAAAACATGATTTTTTTTGCTTCAAAAAAGAAATCATTGTGTAAAACTTACATAAATAAATAAAAAGTATACATATTAGGTATCGCCGCATCTGTGACAACCTAGTCTATAAAAATATCACATGATCTAACCTGTCAGATGAATGTTGTAAATAACAAAAAATAAAAACGGTGCCAAAACAGCTATTTCTTGTTATCTTGCCTCACAAAAAGTGTAATATAGAGCAACCAAAAATCATATGTACCCTAAACTAGTACCAACAATACTGCCACCCTATCCCGTAGTTTCTAAAATGGGGCCACTTTTTTGGAGTTTCTACTCTAGGGGTGCATCACTGGGGCTTCAAATGGGACATGGTGTCAAAAAAAACAGTCCAGCAAAATCTGCCTTCCAAAAACCGTATGGCATTCCTTTCCTTCTGCGCCCTGCCGTGTGCCCGTACAGTAGTTTACGACTACATATGGGGTGTTTCTGTAAACTACAGAATCAGGGCCATAAATATTGAGTTTGGTTTGGCTGTTAACCCTTGCTTTGTAACTGGAAAAAAATTATTAAAATGGAAAATCTGCCAAAAAAGTGAAATTTTGAAATTGTATCTCTATATTCCATTAATTCTTGTGGAACACCTAAAGGGTTAACAAAGTTTGTAAAATCAGTTTTGAATACCTTGAGGGGTTTAGTTTATAGAATGGGGTAATTTTTGGGTGGTTTCTATTATGTAAGCCTCGCAAAGTGACTTTAGACCTGAACTTGTCCCTAAAAACTGGGTTTTTGAAAATTTCTGAAAAATTTAAAGATTTGCTTCTAAACTTCTAAGCCTTGTAAATCCCCAAAATTTTTTATATAATTCCCTAAATGATCCAAACATGAAGTAGACAAATGGGGAATGTAAAGTAATAACTATTTTTGGAGGTATTACTATGTATTATAGAAGTAGAGAAATTGAAACTTGGAAATTTGCAATTTTTTACAAATTTTTGGTAAATTTTGTATTTTTTTTATAAATAAAAATGATTTTTTTTTAACTTCATTTTACCAGTGTCATGAAGTACAATATGTGACGAAAAAAAACTATCTCAGAATGGCCTGGATAAGTCAAAGCGTTTTAAAGTTATCAGCACTTAAAGTGACACTGGTCAGGTTTGCAAAAAATGGCCAAGTCCTTAAGGTAAAATAGGGCTGAGTCCTTAAGGGGTTAAATTCCCAAACTTTGCATAAACCAATAGTACAAATGAATATAAGAAACTTTTAATATATCTTAGTAGAGAAAAAGGTATCTTTCTCTCCTTCCTAATCGGGTTTCATTCTAAAGATAGGTGCGGGTCCCAGAGGTGGGACCAGCACCTATCAGACATTGGGGGCATATTCTAGCGATATGTCCCCAATATCTGAGGTGAGAGAACCCTTTAAGTGACTATTTACAGAAAAGCTTCATTATTTGCAACTTTGCAGCTATTCCTTCCTTTTAAAATGTACAGTTGCAAGAAAAAGTATGTGAACCCTTTGGAATGATATGAATTTCTGCATAAATTGGTCATAAAATGTGATCTGATCTTCATCTAAGTCACAACAATAGACAATCACAGTCTGCTTAAACTAATAACTCACAAAGAATTAAATGTTTTCATGTTTTTATTGAACACACCATGTAAACCTTCACAGTGCAGGTGGAAAAAGTATGTGAACCCTTGGATTTAATAACTGGTTGAACCTCCTTTGGCAGCAATAACTTCAACCAAACGTTTCCTGTAGTTGCAGATCAGACGTGCACAACGGTCAGGAGTAATTCTTGACCATTCCTCTTTACAGAACTGTTTCAGTTCAGCAATATTCTTGGTATGTCTGGTGTGAATCGCTTTCTTGAGGTCATGCCACAGCATCTCAATCGGGTTGAGGTCAGGACTCTGACTGGGCCACTCCAGAAGGCGTATTTTCTTCTGTTTAAGCCATTCTGTTGTTCATTTACTTCTATGCTTTGGGTCGTTGTCCTGTTGCAACACCCATCTTCTGTTGAGCTTCAGCTGGTGGACAGATGGCCTTAAGTTCTCCTGCAAAATGTCTTGATAAACTTGGGAATTCATTTTTCCTTCGATGATGGCAATCCGTCCAGGCCCTGATGCAGCAAAGCAGCCCCAAACCATGATGCCCCTACCATCATACTTCACAGTTGGGATGAGGTTTTGATGTTGGTGTGCTGTGCCTCTTTTTCTCCACACATAGTGTTGTGTGTTTCTTCCAAACTTAACTTTGGTTTCATCTGTCCACAGAATATTTTGCCAGTACTGCTGTTGAACATCCAGGTGCTCTTATGCAAACTGTAAACATGCAGCAATGTTTTTTTTGGACAGCAGTGGCTTCCTCTGTGGTATCCTCCCATGAAATCCATTCTTGTTTAGTGTTTTACGTATCGTAGATTCGCTAACAGGGATGTTAGCATATGCCAGAGACTTTTGTAAGTCTTTAGCTAACACTCTAGGATTCTTCTTCACCTCATTGAGCAGTCTGTGCTGTGCTCTTGCAGTCATCTTTACAGGACGGCCACTCCTAGGGAGAGTAGCAGCAGTGCTGAACTATCTCTATTTATAGACAATTTGTCTTACCGTGGACTAATAAACAACAAGGCTTTTGGAGATACTTTTGTAACCCTTTCCAGCTTTATGCAGGTCAACAATTCTTAATTGTAGGTCTTCTGAGAGGTCTTTTGTGCGAGGCATCATTCACATCAGGCAATGCTTCTTGTGAAAAGCAAACCCAGAACTGGTGTGTGTTTTTTAAAAGGCAGGACAGCTCTAACCAACACCTCCAATCTCATCTCATTGATTGGACTCCAGTTGGCTGACACCTCACTCCAATTAGCTTTCGGAGATGTCATTAGTCTAGGGGTTCACATACTTTTTCCACCTGCACTGTGAATGTTCACATGGTGTGTTCAATAAAAACATGGTAAAATTGTATTCTTTGTGTGTTATTAGTTTAAGCAGACTGTGATTGTCTATTGTTGTGACTTAGATGAAGATCAGATCACATTTTATGACCAATTTGTGCAGAAATCCATATCATTCCAAAGGGTTCACCTACTTTTTCTTGCAACTGTATTTAAAATTTACAAGCTATCCATGTAATACATGGATGTGCTGGGTCCTCCAGAGCAGGAGATGCTCTGTAGCTGCTCTGTACTATATATATATATATATACAAACCGGATTCCAAAAAAGTTGGGACACTATACAAATCGTGAATAAAAACTGAATGCAATGATGTGGAGGTGCCAACTTCTAATATTTTATTCAGAAAATAACATAAATCACGGAACAAAAGTTTAAACTGAGAAAATGTACCATTTTAAGGGAAAAATATGTTGAATCAGAATTTCATGGTGTCAACAAATCCCCAAAAAGTTGAGACAAGGCCATTTTCACCACTTTGTGGCATCTCCCCTTCTTCTTACAACACTCAACAGACGTCTGGGGACCGAGGAGACCAGTTTCTCAAGTTTAGAAATAGGAATGCTCTCCCATTCTTGTCTAATACAGGCCTCTAACTGTTCAATCGTCTTGGGCCTTCTTTGTTGCACCTTCCTCTTTATGATGCGCCAAATGTTCTCTATAGGTGAAAGATCTGGACTGCAGACTGGCCATTTCAGTACGCGGATCCTTCTCCTACGCAGCCATGATGTTGTGATTGATTCAGAATGTGGTCTGGCATTATCTTGTTGAAAAATGCAGGGTCTTCCCTGAAAGAGATGACGTCTGGATGGGAGCATATGTTGTTCTCGAACCTGAATATATTTTTCTGCATTGATGGTGCCTTTCCAGACATGCAAGCTGCCCATGCCACACGCACTCATGCAACCCCATACCATCAGAGATGCAGGCTTCTGAACTGAGCGTTGATAACAACTTGGGTTGTCCTTGTCCTCTTTGGTCCGGATGACATGGCGTCCCAGATTTCCAAAAAGAACTTCGAATCGTGACTCGTCTGACCACAGAACAGTCTTCCATTTTGCCACACTCCATTTTAAATGATCCCTGGCCCAGTGAAAACGCCTGAGCTTGTGGATCTTGCTTAGAAATGGTTTCTTCTTTGCACTGTAGAGTTTCAGCTGGCAACGGCGGATGGCACGGTGGATTGTGTTCACTGACAATGGTTTCTGGAAGTATTCCTGAGCCCATTCTGTGATTTCCTTTACAGTAGCATTCCTGTTTGTGGTGCAGTGTCGTTTAAGGGCCCGGAGATCACGGGCATCCAGTATGGTTTTACGGCCTTGACCCTTACGCACAGAGATTGCTAGATTAAATGCTCTTAAATCTCAGGCTCTCCCAATAAATATCCCTCCTATACAGATGAAGAAGCTGAAGGATACTTTTGATTTGGATTGGCAAAACAACCAAATTGACTACCTGGGGATAAAGCTTACAGCGTCATTTAAGAAGTTATTCGTAGTAAATTATGTCCCACTATTAAGGCTCTTAGAGAAGGACCTTGATAATCTGGCCAAATATGAGGTGTCTTGGGCAGGTCGTATTGCATCATTTCAGATGTTTACCCTCCCAAAACTCCTGTACATATTTAAGACATTACCTATCATTCCCCCAAGCAGTTTCTTTCAGAAGTGCTCCAAGCTGATTAATGCTTTAATCTGGAAACTACATAAACCGAGAATAGCAACTGCAATAATGCAGAGACCGAAACTTCGGGGGGGACTGGGTCTCCCGAATATCCATGAGTATTTTCTGGCCTCGCAGGTATCACAGTTTAGGGAATGGTGGGTAGGTAATTATGCGAAACAGTGGGTACATATAGAAACAATACTATGCCCTGGTAGTAATTTAAAAACTCTCCTGCTCGCAGCCCTTCACCCGACATTTAATTGGCCACCTCTCCCGACGTTAGTACTCATGGCTTTAGAAAGTTGGGTCCGATTCCATAGATTGTGTACTTTGGAGTCTGGATCCTTTCCGCCCAGCGCCCCAGTAACTGTACTTAATTTTCTTATTCCGAATATTTCGGTGTCGTCCTGGGCGCGGGGCGGATTGGACCTTCTCTCCAAACTATTTATTTCGGACACCCTCTGCCCCTTTGAATATCTTCATAAGCGGTTCCTGATCCCACACACAGATTTCTATAAATACTTGTGTATTAGACATTTTTTTTAAGGCTAATTGTCCGGTTAATCTGGTGTGCAATCGGGAAGTGTTTAGTCTGTGGTCATTGGCTCCGCCACAATGCATACGATTGCGGCCTCTGTATATGATGATGGGGGATAAGGGATTATTTGTTAAAACTACCCCACTGCTTACTTGGGAAAAAGATTTGGGGTTAGTGTTCACTGATGAGCAGTGGTCTACAGCCTTTTCCTGTATAAAAAAAAAATATTAGATGTGCTTTGCACTATGAGTCCTTGATGAAGACCCCACTAAGGTGGTACTATACACCAGATCGCCTGAGTTATATATTTCCCGATCTTTCATGTTTATGTTGGCGGGGATGCGGCGATAGGAGCACATTGTATCACATTTTATGGTCTTGTCCGAGGCTGCGAGATATTTGGAGGGCTACATTCTCTCTCGCCTCGGATTTGCTGGGCTTCCAGCTTCCGCCATCCCCCTCATTGGCTCTTTTATGGATTGATTTGGCTAGGATACCATGTGAGGGGAGGGTAGTACTGGGACACCTTTTTCTTTCAACCAAATTGGCCATAGTTAAAAATTGGAAATCACGGTATGTTCCTTGCCTAACGGAGATTATCCGAAGGCTAAATTCTACTTATATATATGAGCGTGTGCTGGCGGGAGCTGACGACACCGCCGCGAGGTTTGAGAGGGAATGGGGCATATGGAGAGCTTCTCCGCTCGCTGTACCATCCCCTGTTTGATACACTTAAGTATATTCTATATATATAGTCGATGTCCTGTACATAAGAGTATATCTTGATAAAACTATGCCTGCGCAAATGTGCCCCAACGACTGCACTGTATGTTTTTATGTTTGTATGCTTTTATGTTTGTTTTATGGTGTACTGTTAGTCTATCTCCATTTGTCTTGTATTTTACTGTGGTATGTATATTGGCTACCGGTGTTGTCAACGTGATTTTGTATAGTGCTAACTACGTAGCCATTTGTCTCTTTTCAAGGATAAAAATGTATGTCTTTTTCTTAAAGCCAATAAAAAGTATTAAAGTGAGAGATTGTTCTAGATTCTCTGAATCTTTGGATGATGTTATGCACAGTTGATGATGATAGATGCAAAGTCTTTGCAATTTTTCGCTGGGTAACACCTTTCTGATATTGCTCCACTATCTTTCTGCGCAACATTGTGGGAATTGGTGATCCTCTACCCATCTTGGCTTCTGAGAGACACTGCCACTCTGAGAAGCTCTTTTTATACCCAATCATGTTGCCAATTGACCTAATTAGTGTTAATTGGTCTTCCAGCTCTTCGTTATGCTCAAATTTACTTTTTCCAGCCTCTTATTGCTACTTGTCCCAACTTTTTGGGGATTTGTTGACACCGTGAAAATTGGAATCAACGTATTTTTCCTTTAAAATTACACATTTACTCGGATTAAACGTTTGATCTGTCATCTACGTTCTATTACAAATAAAATATTGACATTTGCCATCTCCACATCATTGCATTCAGTTTTTATTCACAATTTGTTTAGTGTCCCAACTTTTTTGGAATCCGGTTTGTATATACAGTGGGATGCGAAAGTTTGGGCAACCTTGTTAATCGTCATGATTTTCCTGTATAAATCGTTGGTTGTTACGATAAAAAATGTCAGTTAAATATATCATATAGGAGACACACACAGTGATATTTGAGAAGTGAAATGAAGTTTATTGGATTTACAGAAAGTGTGCTATAATTGTTTAAACAAAATTAGGCAGGTGCATAAATTTGGGCACCACAAAAAAGAAATGAAATCAATATTTAGTAGATCCTCTTTTTGCAGAAATGACAGCCTCTAAACGCTTCCTGTAGGTTCCAATGAGAGTCTGGATTCTGGTTGAAGGTATTTTGGACCATTCCTCTTTACAAAACATCTTTAGTTCATTCAGGTTTGATGGCTTCCGAGCATGGACAGCTCTCTTTAAGTCACACCACAGATTTTCAATTATATTCAGGTCTGGGGACTGAGATGGCCATTCCAGAACGTTGTACTTGTTCCTCTGCATAAATGCCTTAGTGGATTTTGAGCAGTGTTTAGGGTCGTTGTCTTGTTGAAAGATCCAGCCCCGGTGCAGCTTCAGCTTTGTCACTGATTCCTGGACATTGGTCTCCAGAATCTGCTGATACTGAGTGAAATCCATGCGTCCCTCAACTTTGACAAGATTCCCAGTCCCTGCACTGGCCACACAGCCCCACAGCATTATGGAACCACCACCATATTTTACTGTAGGTAGCAGGTGTTTTTCTTGGAATGCTGTGTTCTTTTTTCTCCATGCATAACGCCCCTTGTTATGGCCAAATAACTAAATTTTAGTTTCATCAGTCCACAGCTCCTTATTCCAAAATGAAGCTGGCTTGTCCAAATGTGCTTTAGCCCACCTCAAGTGGCACTTTTTGTGCTGTGGGTGGAGAAAAGGCTTCCTCTGCATCACTCTCGCATACAGCATCTCCTTGTGTAAAGTGCGCCGAATGGTTGAACGATGCACAGTCACTCCATCTGCAGCAAGATGATGTTGTAGGTCTTTGGTGCTGGTCTGTGGGTTGACTCTGACTGTTCTCACCATTCGTCGCTTCTGTCTATCCGAGATTTTTCTTGGTCTGCCACTTCGAGCCTTAACTTGAACTGAGCCTGTGGTCTTCCATTTTCTCAATATGTTCCTAACTGTGGAAACAGACAGCTGAAATCTCTGAGACAGCTTTCTGTATCCTTCCCCTAAACCATGATGGTGAACAATCTTTGTCTTCAGGTCATTTGAGAGTTGTTTTGAGACCCCCATGTTGCTACTCTTCAGAGAAAATTAAAAGAGGAGGGAAACTTACAATTGACCCCCTTAAATACTCTTTCTCATAATTGGATTCACCTGTGTATGTAGGTCAGGGGTCACTGAGCTTACCAAGCCAATTTGAGTTCCAATAATTAGTTCTAAAGGTTTTGGAATCAATAAAATGACAACAGTGCCCAAATTTATGCACCTGCCTAATTTTGTTTAAACAATTATAGCACACTTTCTGTAAATCCAATAAACTTCATTTCACTTCTCAAATATCACTGTGTGTGTCTCCTATATGATATATTTAACTGACATTTTTTATCGTAACAACCAACGATTTATACAGGAAAATCATGACGATTAACAAGGTTGCCCAAACTTTCGCATCCCACTGTATATATATAGAATAAATAAATAAATACACCGCAGCACATCCAATGGTGAAAAAAACCGTGGGATCCTTTATTCACCCAAGCGACGTTTCGGTCCACTTGCTGGGACCATTTTCAAGCGGGAAAAAAAAATGGTCCCAGCAAGTGGACCGAAACGTTGCTTGGGTGAATAAAGGATCCCACGTTTTCTTTCACCATTGGATGTGCTGCGGTGTATTTATTTATTCTGGATTCGACACAGTGGTAGAGTGTTGACACCGCTGGCACCCAGTACTTGTTGCAAGGTGTGCTGCCCTGAACTCCCGTTACTATATATATATATATATATATACACACACACACATACACCTTATTTATTTCTTGCTGATGGTTCAGGACTCACCGGTGTCTCGCTGCTGTATGCGATGATCTCTAGCACTGAGTTATCTTCTGTCGTATCAACACCAGAAAGGTCATATAGAGAAGAATGTACAGGCCCATATGCCCATTCTGTGAACTTCCTAGAAAGATGCCTACACTCTGGGTTCTTTATTTCTCTCCTAAGAATATAGGCAAATACCTAAAAGAAACATGAACAGCTATAACTATATGACCATAAAATGTTGTATCATAGCTGATATGTTCTGATGAATCCATTTCTCACTACTTTAGTGGCGACACTATTTATTGCACTGCAACATAATATGCCAACCCGTGAATGTCTTTGGTGTGGTTATATGCCAGGCAGTGATCATGGCAGCACTCTTGCCTATTCGGATGCAAATCAAAAATACGGTATGTAGTTCTGTAATCTGCTCCGTGATGAGAGAACTGGGAAGGGGGGGGCACTAACTTGCCTCTATAATTTACTATTTGGGCAATGTATGTATTACACTTCATGGCACATATTTTGCATTGTTTTTCACAATGTTGTCCTGTTTGTCCCTGTGCGGGCAAAGTATGGCAATCTCTGGGTATTATGTGGACAGTATTTGACTCTATTTGGGCACAGTATAGGGCTAAGGCTACATTCACATGACCGTAGTGTTTTGCGGATCCGGAAAGCACGAATACCGGCCCGTGTGCATTCCGCAATTTGCGGACCGCACATGGCCGCCGCTATCATAGAAAATACCTATTTTTGCCCACAGCTGCGGACAAGAATAGGACACGCTCTATCTTTTTTGCAGGGCAGCAGAACGGAACCACGGATGCGGACAGCACATGGTGTGCTGTCCACATCTTTAGCGGCCCCATTGAAATGAATGGGTCCGCACCCGTTACGCAAAATTGCGGAACAGGTGCAGGCTCCTTCATACAGTGGTGTGAATGTAGCCTAAGATTAAGGGTGGCACAGTTTTAGCAACTCGCTGTGGTTCTAGCCCAAAAGTATTTTTATTTTGTAACTTCTTTTTTAAGTCCATGTTTTGTTACTTACCCCAATTTTCCCTGTTTTGGCTGCTAACGTCAGAGAGGTTAGACCTTTCTTATTTGCAATGTCTTCTAGTCTCAAGGATGGGTTAATCTGTGCTCCCAACACCAATATATCTCCATACATTTTGGTTACAAACTTTGTATTTTCTATTGTATTGTCCGCAATGTCAACCAAGGCATGAAGCACTGTGTTCCCAAAGGAGTCCCTGGAGGCAATATTGGCTGGAGAGTACTGGTTCTGCAAGAGATATTGGACTATTTCTATTTGATTGGTGCAGGCTGCCAGGGACAAAGGCAATTCCCCTAATAACAACAAAAGGAACAGCAATGGTGGTTATTACCCTGGGAAAAAACATGGGAACGAAAGTGACAAACTTAACTGCGATAGAAGTTATAACTTTACCTACATATTTTCTAACGAAACATTTAGAGTAATATGTCCTACAAAAAAATTTCCTATGACCTTGTTTCATTTTATAAAATCAAAATTTTATTGATAAATTAATTTGTAGGACTTTTCGGCCCCGTGCGCTAGTACTAACTGAATGGATAATTTGGGGTTGCACTCACTATCCAAGTAATGAGGTGCTTTGGTGGAGTGGATATGATCCAAACATAACTTATAAAGAGAGAACCACCGCACACTCGAAGGTTGTATGCAAAATAAAGTTATTTTATTTTTGACAAGTCCTCCAAAAAAGGAAGCAAAGAAAAGGAACAATTGCCAATAGTTAGATTGTGACAGTTTTCTTGACGTTTCGGTCACAGACAGACCTTGGTCACAAGAGTCACAGTAGTTGGATGAAGAGGTAAACGAGGTGGTCCCTGTGGCACAGCGTGGGAGCGCTGCGGGGAAAGTTGGAGGCATGTGCTAGTACTAACTGGTCAGTATGGATGGAGAATGAGCTCTTTCGAAAATAACGCAGAAAGATGGGGAACAATTTTCATATTTAAAGGGGTTTTCTGGAAAAAATATATTTTTTTAACACAATGTAAGGCTTCATTCACATGTCGGTGGAACACGGTCCGTGAGATACCGGACTGGCATCCTGCTTAGTGCAGGAGCGCACGGCGTCATTGGTTGCTATGACGCTGTGCGCTTTGCGCCGCCGCCGTAGTACAGTAATACACTCGTATAGACCATACATAGCAACCAATGACGCCGTGCGCTTCTGCACTAAGCAGGATGCCAGTCCCGTATCTCACGGACCGTGTGAATGAAGCCTAACTTTGTTGAAAATCAATGATAGATAATAGACATATGGTGGTGCTTTTTCACAAATGTTTTCTTTCATACAGTTTTATCCACTGTTGAAATCTTGAAAACCTCAAAACATTTGTGACACAGCACAGTTCAAAGACATTGAAAGAACATCTGTCACCATCCCAGACATGTCTCTTTTAGCAACTACTTGCATTCCCCTTGTAATAGCTAATCTGGGTCATCTATTCTTATGACTCTATCTTGTACCATTCCTCTATTATTCCTGGTAGAAGCTTATGAATTAATTGCCAACAGTCTACAATAAAGATCTAACTGGGTGTTACCAGTTTGGGGGGGGGGGTCCCTGCACAGTCTGATATTATCCAATCAATGCTTCCAATGGCAGACTGTGCAGTGACCCCCAACTGTTATCTCCCAGACAGACTTTTATTGCAAGCTGCTGGCATTTGATTCATTACCTTCTAGTAAGAATAGTAGAGGAACGACACAACATAGAATTCTACTAAACTATGCTCAAGCATGAGGAATGCAAGTAGTTACTAAACGGGACTAGTGATGGACAAACATCTGCCGGGACGGTTCGCGAACACGATCGCGTGAACACGATCAAATGTTCGCGAACCGCAAGTTTGCAGCAGGTCCCATTCATTTTAATAGCAGGCGAACCTGAAAAACCTTCAGCTCATATTTGCAGCCAAGAAATAATTACTAGAAGTGCACAAATAGTCCCACAACATGGACAGTGACATACCAGATGTATTATTCGAATTTGTGATCTCCATTCATTATTTTTTTCAATGCGAAATATCGGCAATATAATTTTCGCGTACGCGCATGCGCAAATGCACTATACAGTACCCAAATGCACTATAAAGAAAGTATATTGGTATATAACACCCCGCTTCAATCCGTTTTTTTTGGGGGGCGACTAGTATATCACACCAGTAGAAATTATTTGTTCCAATAACGTTTGTCCCTCTATATACCTGCAGTATCGCAGCAGAACCGCACACAACTGCCGCACAATACAAATGCACTATAATATACTTTCTAACATAGAAAGTATATTATAACATTGTACACGGAAGGCAATCCATTAGAATATACATAAAGACAAAACGTAACCCTTAATAATGTTACTATGAGGGTCCATTCACACGTCCGTAAGTGTTTTGCGGATCAGCAAAACACGGACACCGGCAATGTGCATTCCGCAATTTGCGGACCGCACATCGCCGGCACTATAATAGAAAATGACTAATCTTGTCTGCAAACGGAAGCACGGATGAAGAAGTGCGGATCCGCAAATGCGGATGCGGACAGCACATTCCGGCCCCATTGAAAATGAATGGGGCTGCATCCCGTTTCGCAAAATTGCAGAACGGATGCGGACCCATTTTGCAGACGTGTGAATGGAAAAGATATCCCTCAAAATCAAAATAAATTAAATTATTAAAGTTAAGCAAAAAGCATAGATGTGGTAGGCAATAACAAGTGCTCGGCGGCACTAAATCAGGTGCTCGGCGGCATCAAATCAGAAACCATATGTCCTACCACAATCCGGGGGGTTCCAGTGCACATCCATGAATCCCGGAGGGAAAGCAAAAAACATCTGCATCCGTTGCTCCGTTCCGTGGCCCCGCAAAAAAATATAACATGTCCTATTCTTGTCCGTTTTGCGGACAAGAATAGGCATTTCTACAATAGGCCGCCTGTTCCATTCCACAAGTTGCGGAAGGCACACGGGTGGCTTCCGTGTTTTGCGGATCCGCTATTTGCGGACGGCAAAAAACGGAACGGTCGTGTGCATGAGGCCTAACGCTAATCTCAGAATTTTCTGCCTTCCTGTTATTGCCTTGTGCCAGCTTGGATGACAGTTCAGGTTCTTACCGAAATAGAAGCCTGCTCTCCCCTTGGCCTTCCTGAAGAACTCCCCATCTGCTCTTGCATGGACATCTGCTCCATGTTGGACCAAAACTTCCACTAGATTCATGTTTCTTCTTTCAATGGCAATATGCAGAGCAGTCTGACCTGGAGGAACCACATGAACAAACTAAATCCACAAAAAAAACAATATAAACAGATAAGACACTTCAAACCACCAGATCTACTAGTCAACATATAAAGATAATTGTTGGCCAACCTCCATAAACATACACCCTACAGTCATCCATGAGGACATGTTGATTTCAATGCAAAGATGAGAATACGCTGCTGATATGAAAATAAACAGACCAAATAATGTGCAGCAGATGTCATGGGACAGTCAGGAGGTCCTCATACCCATCAGATTGTCAGCCGGTCCTATCAAAATTGGAGGAATAAGGTGACTTTTATCTAATGTGTGTCCAGTTATAAATAGATGTAATATGTGAATAATTATAATTTATCACACTCCAAATACAAAGACAATACACAACTGAAGTCGGCCATAACTGTTTGGCTGGCACCAATTTCTCTGCTTCCATTCACAACAGACACATGCTGGGTTCAGCCACACATCCGTTTGTTGTAAATGGAAGCGAGGAGAGAGTTGCTGCCAGATACCAGCTTATTTCCCTGAGAACAAAAGTAAAAAATATCGGGCATGTTGAAATTCAACATGTCCGATCCTTCTCTCTGGCAACATCTGCCATTGCTGGAGAGTCGGGAGGCCTCCATAGACATTAGATGGTCGGCTGATGAGTATGGTCAGCGTAAACACACATGAGAAACTTCTTCCATCCACTCCCTTGTCCACTGTAGGTTCCTTCAGCGCTTACAAGTACAAATCCATTTTTCGGAATATATGCAAATATAAATTCACAAGGAAAGCGACATTATATGTTCCAGGATTGTGCAGTGCAAAGATATGGATGGGCTATCCTTAGGAAGTGGAAGCAGTGATGGAACGCGCACCACTACCCCATCAAAGCTGATCAGCGTGGGTGTCGGGAGTCGGCCCCCGCCAGTTTGATATTATTGACCTATGATCAATGTCTTTGCATTACACAACCCCATTAATCAAACAAATCCAAATTTTATTGGTGCACAGTAAGAGCTTTATCACGTAGCAACTGATAAAAAGTGTTTCTCCAAAATCACTTTCAAAGTAATCATACCGCCCATGTAGGGTAGGTGCCCCAAAACAGAACTATACCTTTCTTGTGTCAATTCAGTCCTCTAAGTCCTCATGTCCACGACCTTGTCTTTTTTGTGGTCCAAAAACTGCAGACTTGCAAAATATAGATGCGGTCCATGTGCCATCTGCATTTTTTACCAGACCAATTGACTTCAATGGTCCATGGTCCACATTTTGCAGATATATTCTATCTTTTTGCGGAATGGACATACAGATCCGGAAAGCACATGGATGATATGTGTGCTTTCTGCATTCTCCAATGCGGACGCCCCAAAAAATGTGGATGCAACACGGGCGGTATCTGTATGTTGCGGATCTGCAATCTGTGTACCGCAAAATACATAGCGTGATGTGTATGAGACCTAATCCTGAGAGATGCTTCTTTTTATTTTCCTGCAAATAAGGGCTCATGCACACGACTGCGGAACGAAGCATCCAACCTATAATAGAACTGTCCTATCCTTGTCCGTGATACGGACAGAAATAGGACATGCTCTATTTTTTTGCAGAACGGCCATGCGAACGCGGAATGCACATGAAGTTATTTCCCTTTTTTTTTTGCGGCCCCATTGAAGTGAAGGGTTCTGCATATGGGCCACAAAAAATCGGAACGGACATGGAATAAAAAATATGTTCCTGTGCATGAGCCCTAAGGGCTGTTTCACACGAGCGAGTCCATTGCGGGAATCGCGCTCCGTGTGTGAGTGTGATCCTCCGCTCTGGACTTGCAGGAGCGCACGGCATTATCATGATTTATAATGCTATGTGTCTCTGCATGGCCTTTTTTCCACAGAATCATAGTGACATACAGTGGCGTGCCCAGGGGAAGAGCCAGTAGGCCCAGAAGCAATGAGCGCTTCCATCAATACAGATGGAAGCGCTCATTGCTGAAGCGCTGACACCCACATACTGCCGCGGGGCAGGGAGCGGAGCGCATAGTTCCCTGCCCCGCCGCCGATCACCGCCATAGGCTTCAGGCCTAGTAGGCCTGAAGCCTATGCATTAGTGAAATCCCGGCGCAGGCACGCGTGATGACGTTATCGCGCGCCCCTGTGCCGGGACTCAGCAGCACAGTGCCGGGACTCTGCGAGCAAGCGCAGGTGAGTATTTCGCTTTTAGGTTATTTTTTTTTTTTTTTCTTTTATGTGGCAACTTTGGTGGACATGAGGGGGGGGGGAATATGGTGGGATACTGTGTGGGGGCAAATTATTTTATTTTATGTGCCAACTTTGGGGGACATGAGGGGGGTGCACGCAGGAGGACGTGGGGGGGGGATATGGTGGGATACTGTGTGGGGTCAAATTATTATGGGAGGGATTACTATGTGGGGGGAAAATTACTATATGAGCAATGTGGGGGACACTACTGTGTGGGGGGCACTACTATGTGGGGGCAGCGTGGGGGATACTACTGTATGGGGGGCAGTGTGGGGGACACTACTGTGTGGGGGGCAGTGTGGGGGACACTACTGTGTGGGGGACACTACTGTATGGGGGCAGTGTGGGGGACACTACTGTATGGGGGCAGTGTGGAGGACACTACTGTGTGGGGGCAGTGTGGGGAACACTACTGTGTGGGGGTAGTGTGGGGGACACTACTGTATGGGGGCAGTGTGGGGGACACTACTGTGTGGGGGACACTACTGTGTGGGGGCAGTGTGGGGGGCAGTGTGGGAGACACTACTGTGGGGGGGGGGTAGTGTGGGGGACACTACTGTGTGGGGGGCAGTGTGGGGGACACTACTGTATGGGGGCAGTGTGGAGGACACTACTGTGTGGGGGCAGTGTGGGGAACACTACTGTGTGGGGGTAGTGTGGGGGACACTACTGTATGGGGGCAGTGTGGGGGACACTACTGTGTGGGGGACACTACTGTGTGGGGGCAGTGTGGGGGGCAGTGTGGGAGACACTACTGTGGGGGGGTAGTGTGGGGGACACTACTGTATGGGGGCAGTGTGGGGGACACTACTGTGTGGGGGACACTACTGTGTGGGGGCAGTGTGGGGGGCAGTGTGGGAGACACTACTGTGGGGGGGCAGTGTGGGAGACACTACTGTGTGGGGGGCAGTGTGGGGGACACTACTGTATGGGGCAGTGTGGGGGACACTACTGTGTGGGGGGCAGTGTGGGGGGACACTACTGTGTGGGGGGCAGTGTGGGGGACACTACTGTGTGGGGGGCAGTGTGGGGGACACTACTGTGTGGGGGGCAGTGTGGAAGACACTACTGTGTGGGGGACACTACAGTGTGGGGGGCAGTGTGGGGGACACTACTGTGTGGGGACACTACTGTGTGGGGGGCAGAGTGGGGGAAATTACTTTATGGGGGGCAGTGCGGGGGAAATTACTGTATGAGGGCACCATGGGGGACGTTGCTATTGGGGAGGCACTGTAGGGGCCATTCTATTATTTCTGGGGACACTATACAGGGATTATTACCTGGAGCACAATATAGAGTGCTATTATTACTGGGGGCACTCTAGGGGACATTATAGCTGCTGTGGACACTATAGGGACATTTGGGGTAATTTATCAAACTGGTGTAAAGTAGAACTGGCTTAGTTGCCCATAGCAGCCAATCAGATTCCACCTTTCATTTTTGACAGCTCTTTTGGAAATCCAGTTCTACTTTACACCAGTTTGATAAAGGACTCCAATTATGTCTATTAGGGTCACTATTTTTTCAGCAGTATAGTACCTGGGGCATTGGGGGGCACAACGGGCACAGGTATTGGGGGTGGCAGCAGGATGATATTGTTAGGACACCAGGATGGGGAGGTTGATGGAAAAATTACAAACTCTGTAGAGACGAGAGGCGGCTGAAAGAATTTGTCATGGCGGTCTAACGGAGGAGAAGAGGAAAAAGAAGGTCTACATGACAGGAGATGTCCCTGGATGTAAGAGGTATGTGGTCAAGTATTGGGGGTGGGTGCTAGGGAAATTACCCACCCCGGGTGCCAAACACCCTGGGCACGCCACTGGTGACATAAAGCGGTCAGTATGATTCTGTAGAAATAAGGTCAAGCAGAGACACATAGCATTATAAATCATGATAATGCCGTGCGCTCCTGCAAGTCCAGAGCGGAGGATCACACTCATACACGGAGCGTGATTCCCGCAATGGACTCGCTCGTGTGAAACAGCCCTAAGGCCCCTTTCACATGGGCGAGTTTTCCGCGCGAGTGCAATGCGTGAAGTGAACGCATTGCACCCGCACTGAATCCGGACCCATTCATTTCTATGGGGCTGTGCACATGAGCGATGATTTTCACGCATCACTTGTGCGTTGCGTGAAAATCGCAGCAGGTTCTATATTCTGCGTTTTTCACGCAACGCAGGCCCCATAGAAGTGAATGGGGGTGCATGAAAATCGCAAGCATCGCAAGCAAGTGCGGATGCGGTGCGATTTTCACGCACGGTTGCTAGGAGACGATCGGGATGGAGACCCGATCATTATTATTTCCCCTTATAACATGGTTATAAGGGAAAATAATAGCATTCTGAATACAGAATGCATAGTACAATAGGGCTGGAGGGGTTAAAAAAAAATAAATATATTTTTAACTCACCTTAATCCACTTGTTCGCGCAGCCAGCATCTCTTCTGTCTTGTTCTGTGAGCAATAGGACCTTTGATGACGTCACTGCGTTCATCACATGATCCATCACCATGGTGATGGATCATGTGATGGACTATGTGATGAGCGTAGTGACGTCATCAAAGGTCCTATTGCTCACAGATGAAGACAGAAGAGATGCCGGCTGTGCGAACAAGTGGATTAAGGTGAGTTAAATTTTATTTATTTTTTTAACCCCTCCAGCCCTATTGTACTATGCATTCTGTATCCAGAATGCTATTATTTTCCCTTATAACCATGTTATAAGGGGAAATAATACAATCTACACTACAACTAACCCAAACCTGAACTTCTGTGAAGAAGTTTGGGTCTGGGTACCACAGTCAGTTTTTTATCACGCGCGTGCAAAACGCATTGCACCCGCGCGATAAAAACTGAACAACGGAACACAATCGCAGTCGAAACTGACTGCAATTGCGTACCTACTCGCGCAGGTTTGCCGCAATGCACCAGGACGCATCCGGACCTAATCCGGACACGCCCGTGTGAAAGAGGCCTAAGTCTTTCTGTGCACCATGGGTGGGGCTGCTGTATTCGTTTGCACTGGCTTACCCTACATCAATGCTACCAGCTCTGAAATCTCAGGGACTGTCAATGAAATGAGTGGGGAAGGTGCTGTGTGATGATATGGCAGAGCAACAGTCCACCAAGCGCAGCAGTCCTGCCGACAGTGTACCAATAGGCTTACTAGCATAAAAATAGGACACACAAGCATTAACGGTACTGGTGTTTTTGTTCATTTTGTGGCTTTTTGTCTTTCTTGCTTCTTTTCAAAAACAAGGCGTGCTAGAGCTCTCGTAATTTTTTTCTGACATTTTTATATCACCTTCTCTATAGGGGAAAAACACCAAGATGGAAACTGCTAGTGGTCAGATAGACTGGGGGAGATTAGCTTAGGGAGAGTTCACATATCCGTTATTTTTCCGTTCTTCCGATCCGTCAGAAGAACAGAAAAATAAAGAAAAAAACAAACAGATCGTTGACGGAAATGGCTCAAACGGATGCCAAATGTGTATAACTGATGCACAGGATCTGTTTTTTTCTTACTTTTTCCGTTCTTCTGATGAATAAAAATAACAGTGATGTGAACTCTCCCTTAGTTGCCCATAAGAACTATCAGATTCCACCTTTGATTTTCCAAATGAGCTCTGAAAAATGAAAGGAGGAATCTCAGTGGTTGCTATGAGTAACTAAGCCAGTTTTCCTTTACACCTGTTCTGATAAAAAAAAAACTATGTGTGCAAAAAAATAAGGCCACAAAAACACAAGCGGACAAAAAAATGCATGCAGTTATTCGTGTGTGTGTTCTGTATCAGGTAGGCTGTACCTCTGTAGTAAGTGTCTTCATATGCGGCATTAATAAATTCTTTCAGATTGTCGGTCTTGGCCGCAATGTCCAGTAGCAATTGGATAGTCTTATTCTTGCCATGACTTAAATTCAGCATTGCTTTTAGTAGGCAGGTCTTCCCAGTTTCTGGTTCTGAAATAAGAAGCGCATAGATTAATTTCAAATCTTTTTTTCTTGCTTGGCATATGAATTAGGATGATTTTTTTTTGTCAAAAAGACACAAAAACACAGCAAATAATATATCTTTATTGGTTAACCAGAAAAATAACTTTTGCTAAACTAAAAACGGTTGGCAAATACAGAAAGTATATAGTTTTCCTTTAAAACAGACCGCAAAGGGAATGTGGTTAGACAATTGTAACCCAAAGTGAGAATTTGCATGTGATTTTGGGGGTGTTCCTGTGGCGGGGTCAGAGGCAGGGCTTAAAATGCCCAGCGAATGGGGTTCCAGAGTTGTCAGGCATGAAAAATTTACTCAGTTTTTCAAGGATGTAAAATACCCCAATAGATGTTATCGGGGATTTTGATATTGATGGCCTATTGTATCCTCCAGATAAGCGATCAATATCTGATTGGTTGGAGTCGTTTAGCTATTTAAAGACCTCCTCACAGCTTATCAAGCACAGTGGCTGTGGTGGGTATTGCAGCCCAGGCCCATTCACTTGATGCGACCAATGAATGTGACGTCATTGGCCTAAGGAAGGGGCTGCAGCACTCACTGAAGCAGCATGGCCTCTTCAATCTGCTGTCTGACAGGGGTGCCAGGAGTTGGATCCCCACCGATCAAATATTTATGACCTTTCCTGTTGGATACACCAGTGGACAAGTAACTCTGTGGCCCAGGTTACAATATCACAGAACATTGAAATACTGAATATGGGAATCTAAATCAAAATACCTGAAATGATGACACAGTTTAGTCAAACTACTTATCTCCTAGAGCAAATTAACATTTTGGTAAGGAAAAAATCCTTGCCTCCTACAAAAACATCCTTCACCTGAGGGCCTATCTGGATCCAGTGTTGGACTGGCCCACCAGAGTACCACAGGATCCTCTGGTGGGCCCAGGCTCTTATACCATGGTGGGCCCCAAATGTCCAGGAAAAAAAAAACGTTTCGAGCAAATAACTTGCCACTAGGGTCAATACCTTTGAATCAAAATCTATTAGACTTGGACCGCGAGAATAATTTCCTCTGGTGGGCCCAAAGAAACTCAGTCTGACCCTGCTTGGATCCTATTATCATTACAAAATCTGATCTGCATATCTTATCGAAACTGGAGGCTCTGACCATAATGTCATGTCTATGGAATCTAGAAATTCCAAGCTGAGATTAGAAATGTGTCGGGGAGCACCTTTAAACTCTTTATTAGTAAGGCGTTTCTGAGACCGCAGCAAATAAACCAGCAGATCATCCAGTTCCTCACAGTCTCCGTACGCTACGGCATCAAAGATCCTGGTACGGTCATACAGCTTAAAGGTCCTGTCCCTACAGCTGTTTGTAGACTCCACAGATGAGCTCTGTCTGTGACAAAGAAATAAGGAAACTATTAGTATAGTGTAGATCAGTGTTTCCCAACTAGTGTGCCTCCAGCTGTTGCAAAACTGCAACTCCCAGCATGCCCGCACAGCCAAAGGCTGTCCGGGCATGCTGGGAGTTGTAGTTTTGCAACAGCTGGAGGCACACTGGTTGGGAAACACTGGTGTAGATGACATTGTTTGTGTCAATGATTGTCCATTACATGTTATCAAGAAATCATGGAAAGGCCTTATCAAATCCACATGCACTTAAAGTATATAAATGGTTCTCTCATCACAATTATACTCCAGAAGATAGTTTTATTAATAGGACATCTCCAACCAGACCTGAACCTACCCAGGGCATGCTCTCAAAGATCTTCAATGTGTAAGGTGTGGAGAGAGACCCTTTGGATTTCATTGAGACCGTGGGCGGCTTGGCCATAGACCCTACAGGGAAATAACCTGGTGGGCCGATGCCCAGGGGGCCACTCAAGCTCTCTTGATGGCCGCAGGCCAGGTACATAATGATCTGATGCTCAACGGCCGCAGGTGCCCTCTTGAGCTCAACTGTATTACCGTCCTCATAATGGTGATATTGTTGAATACTGTGGCTGGGGTGGCAGTATTTTGAGCTGCCCTGTGGTATTTGGTTCTGTTTGGGCGGTATTCTGTGCTACATTACGGTATTGCAGGCCCCGCCTACTTGTTTTAGCCCGTCTTCTGTCAATTTAGACCCACCTACAACATGGGGCCACTTTTAGTTTTTTTTTTCTAGGGCCACTTTAAGTTTACAATCCGCCCCTGATTGAGACTGTTATCTGTTTCTTATAGGACTGTTGACAATGTGTTGTCACGTGTGAACTATGCTTGGTGTGCTTTTTCTAACTGTTCTAGGTCCTGCACAGAAGACCAGTTACTGATATCTTAGAGGGGTTTTCCAGGATGTGAATACTGATATCCTCAGGATAGTACTGCAATTTTTCTTTTATGTAATTTCAATCAACAGTTCATTAAACAATCAAATCCACAAATTGTACAGGAATCAAATGACTTAGCGGGATAATACAAAAGTCCAAGTCAGTGACCAAAGTGGATTGAAAAATTAATTAATCCATATTCAACATAGAGGACGGAGATAGACCACAAAGCACCACGCACAAACTGCTATGTGTCAGTTCTCCATCCTCAAGCATGAATGGGCCCAGTCTAGTGTGAATATATAGTGTAACATTTACCTGCTAAAAACAATCTCATATACAAAATATCCAAATAGTATACAGAACATTTTAAAATAGGACCTATACCCAAAGGAAGGGGCGTATAAATGTACTGTACATATACCGTACATATATGTGGCAGCTTTTTTCCTGCTCAGCTGCATAAATCATCTTCCCTCCGCAGGTTAGTAACTGGAGAACCCCTTTAATCAAAGTGGTAATTTTAATGCATTTCTATGCAGTGGTGGTGAACCTATGGCACGGGTGTCAGAGTTGGCACTCAGAGCTGTGGGCACCCGCACCCTGGAAAAAGTTTATGGTGTACCAATATGCCTTAGACTTTTCTTACCATTCATCAGCGCAGGACGCGCTATGAACAGCACAGGCAGCGCACTGAATGTAGGCAGGCTATTATAGTACATAGAAGATATACTATATTAGACTGTAGTATTCAGGTTAAATTGCTGCGTTGTCACTTTTGTGAAAAAAATATGTGGGTTTTGGGTTACAGTTTGGGCATTAAGTCTGTAAAAGGTTCGCCATCACTGTTCTATAGCTTCCTTAACAATGTATATTAGGCCTTTGGATAGGTTGGAGCAATATAGAAGAGGTTTAGAATCGGTGTTTGTATTCTAAAACATTATAAAATACTTTTATATGCGCCTTCCTTTAGGTATAGGTCCTTTTTTCTAATATATTATTTGGGTATTTTGTATATGTTATTGTTTTAACAGGTGATTGGTTAGACTATATATTCACAACTGGACTGTAACCGTGCCTTCCTGAGGAAGGGGAACGGCCCCAAAAGACAGCAGTTTGCACTTGGTGCACTGTAACCTATCTCTGGGCACTTTGTTGAACATGGGTTGATTTTTTTCATTCCACTATAGTCACTGATGTGGACTTTTGTATTATCCGGCTATGTATGCAAGTCGTTGGTTTCCTGCACAGTATTGTCATGTGTCACAAATGAGTTATTAAAATGGCCATGGAGGTTAGAGAAAACGTCATGTGGACGTATTTTCAGTGATCCGATAATTATATATTTGTGTATCAGATCATAAGGGGTCCGACACCCCTGCACCCCCTGCCTATCAGTTGTTTCAGGGTAGCTCAAGTACCGGAAGTTGCACCAGAACTACACAGCTCCATACACAACGCCGTGGACGGAGCTTGCAACTGCAGGGTGCTCCCATTCAGTTCAAAGGGAGCAGCATTGTGCTTACCAGCTCATCCACAGCACAATGCATGGAGCTGTGCAGTTCCACAAGAGCTACAAAAAAACTGCTTATGAGTGGGATTGTGGGGAATCGGACTCCACCAATCTGATATTAAATAAATAGAATACTTATGTTTTAATGTTTTATATATATTTATGTCAAAAAGGTTATTAATTGGTATTATAGTAATGATGTAAGGCACTCACTCATCTGGGCTCATGTGGATACACTACTAACAAACAATAAAAATGCTAAGATGAGGTATACCAGCTGGATAACTCTCTATAGCTGTAATCAAACCAATGTTATCCTAATTAAAAATAAATCAAAACCAGCACACAAATATAAAAGTGGCTTCTAAATGGATGGAAATCAAATAAAAATTACACACACGTAGCTTCTAAGAGGTATGTATAAAATATAATCGGAACTTGCTGCAAGATTATCTTCACATTTCTGTGCATAGGGAGTCCCCACTTAGATGCGGTTTGAAAACAAAACAATCAGGACCCCCCCAGGACGTCCAATTATTTCTAGCATAGGGTCATTAACAGCTAATTTATCTTTATATATTGACAAATTATTACAGCCAATAGTCAAAAAAACATTGTCCTATGTAAAAGATACCACACAGATAATACGACTAGTAGAACAGCTAGACTTTAAATCTCATTGGATTATGGGAACCTTGGACATCCATTCCTTATATACGATAATTAATCACCAACAAGGGCTAGAGTCTCTGAGAACACAATTGATTGCAGATAAACAACTGCCCATTGAGCAAATAGATTTCCTAACAGAGGGAGTGGAATTTATACTAAATCCCAATTATTTCTTCTTTGAATCCGATTTTCATCTACAAACACAAGGGACCGCCAAGGGCACCAGAATCGCCCCAAGTTATGCCAATCTGTTTATGGTGCAATGGGAGGGCTCTACCATCAATCCACCTCTTGGGGCGGATCTGGTGCTCTGGCAAAGATACATTGACGATGTGTTGTTCATATGGCAAAATAATGAGAATTCACTTCAAGATTTTTTGAATGAGCTAAATATAAACTCACATAATTTACAATTTAAATCCACCATCAGTAAATCGTCTGTAGAATTTTTAGATCTACTAATTACTGTTGACAATGACAAACTTATTTGCAACACCTATCAGAAACCTATAGCCAGGAATAGTTTCATTCTCTATAGTAGCTGCCACCTTCCGAGGTGACTGATTAATATACCACAAGGACAATTCCGTAGAATTAAAAGAAATTGCACTCAGGAACATGTATTTGAAAAGGAGGCTGTAAAAATGACACAATGTTTCCTAGTGAAGAAATATCCACCTTCAGTAATTGACACATCCCTAAATAGAATTCGCAATATGGATAGACAATCATTTTTTATCCAGCACGAGACAAAACAGAAAAATCTGAGTGACGAGACTTGTCCTACCTTATAATACACAATATAGAGAGATCAAAAACATCATTAAAAAACATTGGCATTATCTACTAAAAGATAAAACGGTAGGCCCTCTGATCTCCACTACCCCCCAAATAACCTTCACAAAAGCCCCGAATTTGGGCTTGAAAATAGCCCCAACTATAAAGATGGACCAAAAGAAGACATTATCCATTCAGAAATTGACTAATATGTCTGGTTTCCATAGATGCGGGAAATGCTCTAACTGTAGAATTACCAAGTTCCCACGTAAGACCACCCAAGTCAGATATATGACTAATTCATATACACTAACAATAAGAGATTTTTTTGACGTGTGATTTAACTGACGTCATATATCTACTACAGTGTCCCTGCAACAAGCCGTACATTGGCAGGACTAAGAGGACTCTGAAAAAACGCATCTCTGAACACATTGGAAACATTAAGAACGGTTTTACCAAACATTCAGTATCTAATCATTTTAAACAAATACACAACCAAGACCCTACAGGTTTGATATATGTAGCATTGGAGAAGGTATAGAGACACTGGAGGGGAGGTGATCACATCAGTAGAATGTCAAGATGGGAATCTAGACGCATTTTTGAATTCAATGCTTTAAGCCCGGGGGGTTTAAATGCAGAATTGGAGATTTTTGGTTTTCTATAGACATATGGGTGGACGCTCTCTACCGATGGTGGACCGAGTGGTTTACATAACAGTACACTCTGGTCCTCCCTTGGTGAAGGGCCTCTACCCATAAATACTACTGAATAAACACTACTGTGCAAATAGAAGACTCAACCATATTCGACACAATTTGAAGAAACAGTTCTACATTATACACGCATCTGATATGAAAACGCATGGAAGACGCTCCAATACCGCACATGAATTTTTATGTTTTTTTTTAGGTAATCCAATCGATAGAATTGGCATATACACTCTAGGATATGTATCCCCTATATTGACATCTCTTGGGACATTCGGATTATGAATACCTTTGTTTACGAATTTGACTATATATATATTCATTGCAATGAATATATATATATATATAATGTTTTTCGCTCTGCCATTTCTTCCTCTTATCGGGGGTTCGACGGATGCCCAGCAGGTCAGCATCCCTTGGTATGTCGCCTTCTGAAAGGCGCTCGCCTATCCCGTCCTCCTAGGCCCCGTTTCTCGACCACATGGGATGTGGCGTCTATATTTTCCTTATTTTCTTCTTGGCCTTCGAACGCGGAACTTTATGTCAACTTTCGGCCAAGCTGGTTTCCTTATTCTGTTTGATCTCGTGTAAAAGGGTCTCAGATGTCCGAGCTTTGGACCATGATGCTCGTTCATTTACTCCGATTGGGGTCGTGTTCAATATTGCGCGACGCACCAAGACCAATATTAAATCTGTGTCATATCCCAGTTTCCCGGATACTCCAGCTCTCTGCCCAGTCGCCTGTCTGAGGGAATATGAGTCGCGCACAGCCTCTCACCGCGATACTTCACACCCTCAACTTTTTCTGTCTTACCGACGCTCTTTTCTTCCGGTTACTAGCGTCACTCTGGCTCGGTGGGTTATGTCCTTGGCAGGTGTGGATACTTCGGTATTTACTGCACATTCCACTAGAGGTGCTTCAGCGACATCAATGGCTGTTGCAGGGGCCAGGTTAGAGGACATAATGAAGCTGGCAGATTGGTCACGAGTGTCTACGTTTCGTGAGTTTTATTTTCGTCCTCCTGTTCATGTTTTTTCCTCTGTGGTAAGTCAGCTCTAAACTCGCAATATGAGCCTCCGCGTCATGTAATAAAATTGCATGATTTTCCTAAACTAATGACGTAAAGTCATGATTTTATTAAAGACACGGAGGCGAGTATTGCCCCTCCCTGTTTTCCCCTCCCTGATTTTGATGGCATCTTGTTTGCCTTCATATTGTATCGTATTATAAGAATACCTATGTATGCATTTTTTCAGGTTTGATGCTGGATCCTTGGTTCTAAACGGTTCGATTACCAGACTTTTTCTTCTTTCTTTAGGATGAATACCCCCGCAAGCTTCATCCAACGCCTACAGTCGTTTTGAGTTTCTCCCCAGTTTCGTTCTTCAGTTGGAGAGTTCGGATGCTGTTCCAGTTCAGTTTTTCATGAGAGTTTAACGGTTAGGCCTTCAGAGTCTACAGAGGAGTGTCACCGCCAAAGAAAGAGGAGCAATCTATGCTAAGCAGGACAATTATAGGGATGATATGTGGGAGGGTCTTGATTACCATGGTTACTTGTTGTCTGATTTTTTCTTTGCTGCTATGGTGGTCAGTAAAAGGAAGAGAAAGCAATACTCGCCTCCGTGTCTTTAATAAAATCATGACTTTGCGTCATTAGTGTAGGAAAACCATGCAATTATAAGGAGTCGCCACATCATATTACATTGTATTGAGCTACATTGCACAATGTAATTTGTTCATGTGTGGTTCTGCATATCGCATGGAAAACGCATTAATATCGCATATGCATTTTTAGTTATTCAATGGATATTTTAACTGATATATGTACATACTTTTATACTATTTTCATTCGAAATTATGGATGCTGATTAACACTGTATGATATGGACTTTGCAAGATGGCATCTTAATGAAAAGATGTAGGGAACAGAAACACTATTCCAGTCCGGTTTTTATATAAGACCAGCAACGCTAATTGATGACCCAATCCTAAACTGCAATCAATTTAAAATTGACTATTTAAAGATTCAAACAGAATGGAGGTCCACACCACTGGGGAAGGAACCAGTTAAGGTTTCGAAATGCATATTGGTACAGTTGGGGACCCATTAAAGAACGTCCTATGCACTAATACGATTCGCACTATGAACAATTTGGATCGCTCCATAAAGTCATCCCGGATTGTTTTATAAATCACCGCCCACCTGACGTGGGCAACCAAAGCTACAACTGACCTGTACCTCGTGACTACGTGAAAAGCCAGGTCTACGAATAGCAGTGCGATTGCCCGATCCACACAAGACATCTAGCCTTGAAATTGCGAGACAGAGGCAGAGGGCGTAAAGATTACGGCGCTCCCAGAGAGGAGTAGCAGCTGAGGTAAGAGACAACAAGTGCCGGAGACCACGTGGGACGCCACACCGAGTGTCATGGTCTTACCTGCTTGCTGCTCTCCTTCGTTTGACATGTGCTGGCGGCCATCTTGGGTCCTGGGTTTCTTGTAGCCTTCCACCCTGCGGCTCCTCCTTCCCCTGGGAGGAGCTGGATGCCTAGCTCATATATATAGGAGGTCTGTGGCTTCAGTTCCTTGCTTGGTCCTCTTGTGTTCACATGCTTCTAAGACTGCTGCTGCTTCTGGTTCCTGATCTTGGCTTCGTCTGACTACCCTGCTGGTTCCTGATCCTGGCTTCGTCTGACTACCCTGCTGGTTCCTGATCCTGGCTTCGTCTGACTACCCTGCTGGTTCCTGATCCTGGCTTCGTCTGACTACCCTTCTGGTTCCTGACCTCTGGCTTCGCAAAGACTCTGCTCGGTTTCACCATCCGTTTGGACTTTTGCTTTACAGCTTTATTTTCAATAAAGCCTTCTATTTTCACTTATCTCTTGTTGTACGTCTGGTTCATGGTTCCGTGACATTAGGACCAAGCCTTGAATTCTGACGGTACAGGGCCATCCTCGCTACCCACGCTGGTTGCCAGACTTGATCAGCAGGATCACCTGTTGGGTCGGTTCGCTGTGGCGTTGCAAACCCTGCTTGAACGCACGGCTCATTTCGCTCCCGTTGCCGATGGGTCGGTTGTCGCTCCTGGGCTCGCTCCTACTGCCGCTCCGGTTGTTGCGCCAGAGTCTACCCCGACACCTGTTGTTGCGCCTGTGGTGTTTCGGGGTATGACCGGTTCTGCCCCTCTTCCACAGCGCTTTGGGGGAGAGCCAACTCAGTGCCGAGGTTTCCTTAACCAGATGGGCATTTATTTCGAGTTGCTGCCACATGCCTTTCCTACTGAGAGATCAAAGGTGGGCTTCTTGATCTCGCTGCTCTCGGACAAGGCCTTGGCCTGGGCCAGCCCTTTATGGGAGAACAACAATCCGGTGGTTGCCGAGTTTTCCGGTTTTGTTGCTTCTCTTCGGAAGGTATTCGATGTGCCGGCTCGTGCTGCCTCTGCTGCAAAGCTCCTTATGTCCATCAGACAGGGTTCACGATCCGTAGCTGAATACGCCATTGAGTTTCGTACCCTGGCAGCAGAGGTGGGCTGGAATAATGAGGCTCTGGTCGCTGCTTTCTCTCATGGTCTCTCGGATGCCTTGAAGGATGAGGTTGCAGCTAAGGACCTACCAGTTGAGCTCGAGTCTCTTATTTCTTTCCTGATTTTGATTGACACCAGACTCAGGGAGAGACCTTCCTTTAAGGAGAACCTGCGGAGGTCTTCTAACAGATTGGTGCCTACGTTTGCTGTCCCACCCGTGCCTCCCTCTCCTCCCAAGCCTCCTGGGGATGACTTGTCTGGGGGTGAACCCATGCAGCTGGGGTTTGCTCGCCTGTCCGAGGGGGAGAGGGCATTCCGGAGACGCGAGGGCCGATGCATGTACTGTGGTCTCGGTGGGCATTTTCGGTTGGCATGTCCGAACCGTCCGGGAAACGCTCGTACCCTGAGATCCTGTCGGGGGCAGATCTTGGGTGGAGTCTCCTCGTCCCCGGTTTCCCGTGTTGACAAACCACTGATCACTGTTGTCCTCTCCTGGGTCGGGGGCTCGGTGACGACCCAGGCGTTGGTGGACTCTGGTGCTGGTGGTTTGTTCATTGATAGTGTGTTCGCTGCCGCCAATTCCATTCCTCTGCAGGCTCGAGGTTCCCCACTGGCTCTTGAGGCGATAGACGGCAGACCCCTTCTGCCGCCACACGTGACTCATGAGACCCTTCCAGTGGGGATAGCCATTGGTGCCGTTCACAGAGAGTCGGTCTGCCTCCAGGTTATTTCGTCTCCACACTACTCGGTGGTCTTGGGGTACCCCTGGCTCCAGAAACATAATCCGACTTTCGATTGGAGATCGGTCGAGATCCTCTCGTGGTCACCGCAGTGTGGGGCTAGTTGCATCCATGGGTCTGTCAAGTTGCTGTGTACTTCCTCGGACTCTCTGTTGCCTCCTGAATACGAGGAGTACCGGGATGTATTCGATAAGGTGCGCGCGGTTGCCCTACCTCCGCACCGCCCATACGATTGTGCCATAGAGTTACAATCTGGTGCCGTTCCTCCTCGTGGCAAAGTCTATCCACTGTCGGTAGCGGAGAATGAGGCCATGGAGGAGTACGTGAGGGAGGCGCTTTCACGCGGACACATTCGCAAATCTTCGTCCCCGGCAGGGGCTGGATTTTTCTTTGTGAAAAAGAAGGGCGGTGAGTTGAGGCCTTGCATCGATTAAAGGGGTCTCAATCGCATCACGATCAAGAACGCTTACCCGATACCCTTGATTTCCGAGCTGTTCGATCGCCTTAAAGGGGCCACGGTCTTTACCAAACTCGACCTGAGGGCGGCATATAACCTGGTAAGGATCAAGGCGGGCGATGAGTGGAAGACCGCGTTTAACACCAGGACCGGTCATTACGAATCCTTGGTTATGCCCTTTGGGTTGTGCAATGCGCCCGCAGTCTTTCAGGAATTCATCAACGATGTTTTCCGTGACCTGTTGCAGCAGTGTGTGGTAGTCTATTTGGATGACATCTTGGTATATTCTGAATCCATGGAGGCCCACATTCTGGATGTCAGACGAGTGTTGCAACGGTTACGAGAGAACAAGCTGTTCGGTAAGCTTGAGAAATGCGAATTTCACCGATCCCAGGTAACCTTCTTAGGTTACATCATTTCCGCTGAGGGGTTCTCCATGGATCCTGAGAAGGTTTCGGCTGTCTTACAGTGGCCCCAGCCCAGTGGTCTTCGTTCCCTGCAGCGCTTTTTGGGCTTCGCCAATTATTATCGGAAGTTCATCAGGGACTTTTCCATGCTGGCCAAGCCTCTCACGGATCTGACCAGGAAGGGCAGTAATTCCCAGGTCTGGCCGCTCGAGGCCATCCGAGCTTTTGAGGCCCTAAAGTCCGCCTTTGTGTCGGCTCCGATTCTGTCGCATCCCAACCCTGGGTTGCCCTTTGTCCTCGAGGTGGACGCGTCTGAGACGGGAGTAGGCGCCCTTCTGTCTCAGCGTAGAACACCAGAGGGTCCTCTACTTCCTTGTGGGTTTTACTCCCGGAAACTGTCTTCCGCGGAGTGCAACTATCAGATTGGTGACAGGGAGTTATTGGCCATCGTGCAGGCCCTTAAAGAATGGAGGCACTTGCTCGAGGGTTCGGTGGTTCCGGTTCTCATCCTGACGGACCACAAGAATCTGACCTACCTTTCTGAGGCCAAGAGATTGACACCACGTCAGGCCAGATGGGCTCTGTTCTTGTCACGTTTTAATTACGTGGTCTCCTACCTACCCGGTTCCAAGAACATCAGGGCGGATGCCTTATCACGGCAGTACTCCGAGCTGTCCAGGGAGGAGTCGATTCCGACTTCGGCCATACCTCCGAATCAGATCCTGGCCGCCATTCGCACCAGCCTGACCTCTCCCCTGGGTGAGCAGATTTTGGCGGCTCAATCTGGTGCTCCCTCTGGGAGACCCAACGGCAGATGTTTTGTGCCTGAGGAGTTGCGCACTCGGTTGTTGCGAACCTACCATAACTCCAAGACCGCGGGGCATCCTGGAAAGAATCAGCTGTCCTGGGCTGTTTCACGTCTGTTCTGGTGGCCTTCCCTACGTTCCGACATCGCCGCATATGTAGCGGCATGCTCCGTTTGTGCCCAGAGTAAGTCCCCTCGGCACCTTCCGTTGGGCCTTCTGCAACCCATAGCCACCGGGGAGCGCCCATGGTCACACCTGGGGATGGATTTCATTGTGGACCTCCCTGCATCCCGAGGCCATACGGTCATTCTCATGATTGTGGATCGGTTTTCCAAAATGTGCCACTGTGTTCCTCTCAAGAAGTTACCCTCTGCACAAGAGTTGGCCACGATTTTTGCCAGGGAGGTCTTCCGGTTGCACGGTTTGCCTAAGGAGATTGTGTCGGATCGGGGGAGTCAGTTTGTGTCCAGGTTCTGGCGCGCCTTTTGCTCCCAGTTGGGGATTCATCTCTCCTTCTCCTCGGCCTACCACCCTCAGTCCAATGGGGCCGCAGAACGATCCAATCAGGCCTTGGAGCAATTCCTTCGTTGCTATATCTCCGATCACCAAGACAATTGGGTTTACCTCCTGCCTTGGGCTGAGTTTGCCAGGAACACGGCGGTGAACTCTTCCTCTGGGACGTCTCCCTTCATGGCCAATTATGGGTTCCAACCTGCCGTGTTACCGGAGGTATTCTCTCCCCAGGATATTCCGGCTGTGGAGGATCACCTTTCCGTCCTACGTGCTTCTTGGGTACAGATCCAGAAGTCCCTTGAGGTCTCTGCGCAGCGCCAGAGATTCCAGGCTGATCGCAGACGAGCGCCTGCTCCTTCCTACCAGGTCGGAGACCGTGTATGGTTGTCCACCCGCAACCTCAACCTTCGAGTGCCCACTCCCAAGCTGGCGCCTCGCTTTGTTGGTCCCTTCCGAGTGCTTCGCAGGGTAAACCCGGTAGCCTATGCCCTTGCGCTTCCTCCTGGCATGCGGATCTCCAACGTGTTTCATGTCTCCCTGTTGAAGCCACTGGTGTGTAATCGTTTCACTTCCTCGGTTCCTCGGCCTCGTCCGGTCCAAGTGGGCAATCGTGAGGAATATGAGGTGAGCAATATCCTGGACTCACGCCTGGTCCGCGGTCGGTTGCAGTTTTTGGTCCATTGGCGTGGTTATGGTCCAGAGGAGCGTTCCTGGGTTCCCTCCGCAGATGTCCATACTCCTGCCTTGCTCCGAGCCTTCCACGCACGCTTCCCTCAGAAACCGTTTTGTGCTCCGCGGAGGAGGGGCCCTTGAGGGGGAGGTACTGTCATGGTCTTACCTGCTTGCTGCTCTCCTTCGTTTGACATGTGCTGGCGGCCATCTTGGGTCCTGGGTTTCTTGTAGCCTTCCACCCTGCGGCTCCTCCTTCCCCTGGGAGGAGCTGGATGCCTAGCTCATATATATAGGAGGTCTGTGGCTTCAGTTCCTTGCTTGGTCCTCTTGTGTTCACATGCTTCTAAGACTGCTGCTGCTTCTGGTTCCTGATCTTGGCTTCGTCTGACTACCCTGCTGGTTCCTGATCCTGGCTTCGTCTGACTACCCTGCTGGTTCCTGATCCTGGCTTCGTCTGACTACCCTGCTGGTTCCTGATCCTGGCTTCGTCTGACTACCCTTCTGGTTCCTGACCTCTGGCTTCGCAAAGACTCTGCTCGGTTTCACCATCCGTTTGGACTTTTGCTTTACAGCTTTATTTTCAATAAAGCCTTCTATTTTCACTTATCTCTTGTTGTACGTCTGGTTCATGGTTCCGTGACACCGAGGCACAGTACCCCGCTGGATATACCACTGTCTACTCCAAAACTGTGAGTGACTGAGTCTTATAAGTGATAGTGTTTTAAGTAAACAGACAGTGCTTTTTCCAAGGAATGCCTTGATACCGGAGATTATATATGCTGGCTTGTATGACTAACCGTATCTAAGTGAAGATAATATTTTGGCAAGTTCCGAATATATTTTATACATACCTCTTAGAAGCTACATGTGTGTGTAATTTAAATTTGCTTTCCATCCTTTTAGAAGCCACTTTTATATTTGTGCGCTGGTTGTGATTTTATTTTAATCAGGATAACATTGGTTCGATTACAGCTATAGAGAGTTATCCAGCTGGTATACCTCATCTTAGCATTTTTATTGTTTGTTAGTAGTGTTTTATTTCGTATTGCGATTATAATAAATAGTATAAAGAGTAGCCTTAGCCTTACTGTTCAGTTTTTTTTTTTACCGACATGAAAAACTGATGAAGTTGATTTCAACTGATGCCACATGGACAGAAAAAAACTTACAAACTGAATAAAGTAACAGAAGAAACTGTAGCAAACTGAAGCATAAGTGAAGGAAACTCGTTAGTGTGTCAGTACTCTGACCCGTGGGTCTACTGTCTTGTACTCATAGCATCATTTCAGCACGGGACATTAGACCCGCGGCTGGACTAGAACTCACAGCATCATAGATAACTATGATGCAGAGTGAATTCAGGACATAGGAGCCACGGCTGGTCTGGGAAATGTGGGCGCCATATGGACTGCAGCCTTTAGCGCAGATATTCTTTCTCCTCGTATTTGAATACCACTCCTGCATTAAAAGTAAACTCTAAACATATGACAGCACCCTAACTGTAGCTTGTCTTCAACCCTCCCTAAAGTCCCTGGACTTTATATATATGCATCTGTATGTGTTTAACATTGCAGCCAACATACTTACCAATCTTTTAGTTTGTAAAATTGAGACATCTAAGCTCTGCTCCGGGGAACACTCTCCCTCCCCCTTCCCGGACCAGCCGCTTATGGGTGGGGTTTATGTTAACCCTGCCCATTTTTGGCCTGGGACAGCCTCAATTTGCTGAGACTGTCTCTGAAAATCAGGGACAGTCCTGCCTAATTTGGGACAGGTGGCAACTATGCCGCCAATGGATGATTGGCAATGAAATTGGTTCCAGTGTACATTATAAATTAGATTGTGAACACCTTTGGGGACAGAGACTCTCTGTGCAAAGCTGTGGAATATGTTGGTGCTATATAACCAACATAAAATAAATAAGTAAAAGAAAAAAAACACGTACACACCTGGTCAACTGGTTACACGGTTTTCCTTTTTCAAATTGTACATGAAATTTAACAGTCGGAGAAACAACCTTGCTTTCCACCAGATACACAGAGTCCATCGGAGCCATTTCTCTCTCTGTGTCCATTTTGCCGAAACGACGCCCTCTGGTTTTAGGTGAGCTGAAGATTGCGTACTTGGGATGCTTTAACTTGAGGTGTTGATGGGTTTCATGGACGTGTAAATTGTTGTCATCACTGTGAGATTCATCTGCTGAGGCATTGGTGTCCTCATTGTGATCGGTTTCTTCAAGATCTGATGAACTTCCCATCTTTTTCATTTTCTTTCACTTGTAGGAAAATAAGTCATGTATCATACAGATTGTTGTATAACTTATAATAAGAGACATCATGAAAAACACAATAAAGTCATCACACAATGTCATGCATATCCTATTACTAAAGCTAACGCCAAACGATATGCTAGGAGAAGCCTTCGGCCAGACGTAGACACAGCAATATTTTAATATATACAGTACAGACCAAAAGTTTAGACACACCTTCTCATTCAAAGAGTTTTCTTTATTTTCATGATTATGAAAATTGTAGATTCACACTGAAAGCATCAAAACTATGAATTAACACATGTGGAATTATATACATAACAAACAAGTGGTTTTCACTTCACAGGTGTGCCCTGTCAGGTTTAATAAGTGGGATTTCTTGCCTTATAAATGGGGTTGGGACCATCAGTTGCGTTGAGGAGAAGTCAGGTGGATACAGTAAAGAAAAACGAGTGGCCATCATTACTTTAAGAAATGAAGGTCAGTCAGTCAGCCAAAAAATTGGGAAAACTTTGAAAGTAAGGGCTATTTGACCATGAAGGAGAGTGATGGGGTGCTGCGCCAGATGACCAATCGAGATAGTTTGGGGTGAGCTGGACCGCAGAGTGAAGGCAAGAGGGCCAACAAGTGCTAAGCATCTCTGGGAACTCCTTCAAGACTGTTGGAAGACCATTTCAGGGGACTACCTCTTGAAGCTCATCAAGAGAATGCCAAGAGTGTGCAAAGCAGTAATCAAAGCAAAAGGTGGCTACTTTGAAGAAGCTAGAATATGACATATTTTCAGTTGTTTCACACTTGTTTGTTATGTATATAATTCCACATGTGTTAATTCATAGTTTTGATGCCTTCATAGTCATGAAAATAAAGAAAACTCTTTGAATGAGAAGGTGTGTCCAAACTTTTGGTCTGTACTGTACATACCTTTTCTGATTCATTCAAAGGCCCAGTTATAACAGGTCACCTATTATGTGGACATGCAACTATTATTGCTATTATTCATTTTTGGGCTCAATTTTGACCAAGGGCAACATCTGTATGGAGTTTGTATGTTCTGTCCATCTTTGTGTAGGTTTGCCTGGGTACATACAGTAGGTTTCCTCTCATACTCCAAAAACATATGAGTATATCAGTTGTGAAAATTGTCCATAGAGATAAGAAAATAAATTGTGGGCTCCACTGGGGCCAGGCAATACTTTTGATTCTCTTCCCCAGGATGAGTTAAAGGGGTTGTCTCACTTCAGCACATGTCATTTATCATGTAGAGAAAGTTAATACAAGGCACTTACTAATGTATTGTTATTATCCATATTGCCTCCTTTGCTGGCTGGATTCATTTTTCCATCACATTATACACTGCTTGTTTCCATAGTTATGACGACCCTGCAATCCAGGAGCGGTGGTCGTGCTTGCACGCTATAGGAAAAGGTGCTAGTCTATGCGCACTCCCACGGTCCCGGCCACCAGAGAGGCCAATGCTTTTTCCTATAGTGTGCTAGCACAGCCACCGCTGCTGGATTACAAGGTGGTCATAACCATGGAAACGAGCCGTGTATAATGTGATGTAAAAATGAATCTAACCAGCAAAGGAGGCAATATGGACAATCACAATACATGAGTAAGTGCCTTGTATTAACTTTCCCTACATAATAAATGCCATAAAGAAAAAGAATCATAATTCGGGAACGGAGCCTCAGATCAACAAAAGATAAACAGCCCTTTAATCAGGTGAACCACAGTTTTGTGTTGAAGCAAACAGCTGGATAGGGAGGTCCCTGGTGACAGATTTCCTTTAAAGAGAATTTGAATTGAAGATTGTGTCCAATCTACAGGTATCATTGCATACAGCAGGAGGAGCTGAGCAGATTAATATATAGATGTGAGAAAAAAGATTCAGTATAACTTGTATTTTATTCATTTAAATCCCAGCTCTTTCAGATGCTTAGGAGTCCGGTGGGTGGTTCTGTGAAGTGATTGATAGCTCTCTATGTCTGATGGAAATCCTGCAACACAGGGGGTTAATCTCCTGCCGATCAGTTTGATCTTCGGCTGGTGATCGACTGAGGGGTGGGGCATATCAAAGGGGCAGGGCTTAGCAATCATTTTGTCCTATTGCTGTCAGGGCACAACAGGGAGGCTCCTGCTCCAACCAGACACAGGACCATGAATAGGGGGAGGGGGGCATGGCTTAACTCCTGGGGCACAGAGAGATTTACTTGAAGGGGTTCTCCAGGCTTTTAATATTGATGACCTGTCCTCAGGATCAGCTGTATGAAGGGAAGGCACGTGCCGTCTCCCGTCTCTCTTCCTGATCACCATGGACATAGCAGCAGAGAGCAGGAAGAGAGAAGGGAGATGGATGGCACGACATGCCTTCCCTTCCTACAGATGATCAGAGGGGGTGCCGGTGTCGGACCCCCGCCGATCTGATATTGATGACCTATCCTGAGGTTATGTCATCAATATTAAAAGCCCGGAGGACTCCTTTAAATATTTATAAGTTTTATTTGTACTATCAGACAAAATAGGATCAAGGGAAAGGACGAGATGAATGGATTAAGTTCTGACATTTTTTTTTTTCAATTCTTTGCACATTTAAAATTTTCATTTTCATTTAAGGATTCAGATATGACTGTATTTCATCAGCATATTGAATGCAGCTGATTGTTCCTTCAACAATCTCGAATGATCCATCATCACTATACAGCTGTTTTTCTATTTTCTGGGACTTGTGAGTACAATGAGAGGCTCACATACACCCATAATAATTCTGAGGATATTCCATTATTTGGAAGTCAGACAGATGTACAATGAGGGACTTTAAGTGTAAATATAAAGACTGAATCACACTATATTTGTACAGAGATGTAGCTTTGAGGGGTACAGAGGCAGCTAAATAAGCTATGTATTTTTCCAATCTAACAGGACAGATGAATTTAAGATTTTACTAACATCAGCTGTATATTCAGTATCCCTTGTGTACAGCAGCTGCACTGGCTTATCCACCAGGAAAGAGTGGTCAAGATTGACCAAGATTAGAGACAACTCTTATGTCTGCCAGTTAGCACTTATTGTGGAGTTGACAGAGGAAACCCTGGCATCATGATCTTCAGGGTTCACGTCTTTATATAGACAGCCGGGTCGGGTCTTTTAAAAGCATCCGAGGGCTGTCCTGTGATAGTAGGGTAATGGTATGTCCTAAGTATAAGCATTATTATAATGACCAGGCAGAGATAAGCCAGTAAACAGTAACAGTCCCCGGGGAGCCGAAAACAAATTACGTAAGGAACATTGTTTTAAAACGAGACAATCCCTGTGGTCCAAAGGACCAAAATCACCTGACTTTTTCCAACAAACCCATGTAATCAAATGTCAAACATGTCGATTTTGTTTGATTCCAGTTAATTTAATGCAGTCTATGAAAAGTTATCTGAAACCGTTACTGGATTCCTGGAAAAGGAAAATATTACTTATTATAATATACATTTGAATATCATCTTAAATAATACACTGGGAGGGAGATTTATCCATATGCAATGCTGATGACCTCGGTTATAAATTATAAATTGCATAGTAATGAGGACAACATTTCCGACTTTAACTGATATAAATAACTCTAAAATGGTTACAAATAGGTTATAGGCATCAGTGCAGCACACGCCAGCCAATGTAACAAATACCATCAAGATGTTCAAAATTCAATCCAGGCGAATCCACTCCAACTCCACTAAAGAACAGCAAGTAATTATATGAAGTGTATAATATATTATACACATAAATTATATATATCTGTGGATAATTACAAATATATATATACACACACACATGCATGTATATACTGTGTGTGTATATATATATATATATATATATATATATATACAGTACAGACCAAAAGTTTGGACACGCCTTCTCATTCAAAGAGTTTTCTTTATTTTCATGACTATGAAAATTGTAGATTCACACTGAAGGCATCAAAACTATATATTAAAACATGTGGAATTATATACATAACAAACAAGTGTGAAACAACTGAAAATATGTCATATTCTAGGTTCTTCAAAGTAGCCACCTTTTGCTTTGATTACTGCTTTGCACACTCTTGGCATTCTCTTGATAAGCTTCAAGAGGTAGTCCCCTGAAATGGTTTTCACTTCACAGGTGTGCCCTGTCAGGTTTAATAAGTGGGATTTCTTGCCTTATAAATGGGGTTGGGACCATCAGTTGCGTTGAGCAGAAGTCAGGTGGATACACAGCTGATAGTCCTACTGAATAGACTGTTAGAATTTGTATTATGGCAAGAAAAAAGCAGCTAAGTAAAGAAAAACGAGTGGCCATCATTACTTTAAGAAATGAAGGTCAGTCAGTCAGCCGAAAAATTGGGAAAACTTTGAAAGTAAGGGCTATTTGACCATGAAGGAGAGTGATGGGGTGCTGCGCCAGATGACCTGGCCTCCACAGTCACCAGACCTGAACCCAATCGAGATGGTTTGGGGTGAGCTGGACCGCAGAGTGAAGGCAAAAGGGCCAACAAGTGCTAAGCATCTCTGGGAACTCCTTCAAGACTGTTGGAAGACCATTTCAGGTGACTACCTCTTGAAGCTCATCAAGAGAATGCCAAGAGTGTGCAAAGCAGTAATCAAAGCAAAAGGTGGCTACTTTGAAGAACCTAGAATATGACATATTTTCAGTTGTTTCACACTTGCTTGTTATGTACAGTACAGACCAAAAGTTTGGACACACCTTCTCATTCAAAGAGTTTTCTTTATTTTCATGACTATGAAGGCATCAAAACTATGAATTAACACATGTGGAATTATATACATAACAAACAAGTGTGAAACAACTGAAAATATGTCATATTCTAGGTTCTTCAAAGTAGCCACTTTTTGCTTTGATTACTGCTTTGCACACTCTTGGCATTCTCTTGATGAGCTTCAAGAGGTAGTCCCCTGAAATGGTGTTCCAACAGTCTTGAAGGAGTTCCCAGAGATGCTTAGCACTTGTTGGCACTTTTGCCTTCACTCTGCGGTCCAGCTCACCCCAAACCATCTCGATTGGGTTCAGGTCCGGTGACTGTGGAGGCCAGGTCATCTGGCGCAGCACCCCATCACTCTCCTTCATGGTCAAATAGCCCTTACTTTCAAATTTTTACCAATTTTTCGGCTGACTGACTGACCTTCATTTCTTAAAGTAATGATGGCCACTAGTTTTTCTTTACTTAGCTGCTTTTTTCTTGCCATAATACAAATTCTAACAGTCTATTCAGTAGGACTATCAGCTGTGTATCCACCTGACTTCTGCTCAACGCAACTGATGGTCCCAACCCTATTTATAAGGCAAGAAATCCCACTTATTAAAACTGACAGGGCACACCTGTGAAGTGAAAACCATTTCATGGGACTACCTCTTGAAGCTCATCAAGAGAATGCCAAGAGTGTGCAAAGCAGTTATCAACGCAAAAGGTGGCTACTTTGAAGAACCTAGAATATGACATATTTTCAGTTGTTTCACACTTGTTTGTTATGTATATAATTCCACATGTGTTAATTCATAGTTTTGATGCCTTCAGTGTGAATCTACAATTTTCATAGTCATGAAAATAAAGAAAACTCTTTGAATGAGAAGGTGTGTCCAAACTTTTGGTCTGTACTGTATATATATGTCATAGATAATTCATTCTGATATCACACTATGCCAAATGACTAACACAGCCCTATTATGTTGCTACACTGAGGAACCAGGATTTGCTATTCTAAACCATTTTGGAGTTATTTATAGCAGTTAAGTGGGATATTTGCCCTCATTAGTATGCAATTAGTAATTTATGTCCCAGGTCATCAGCAATGCAAACGGATGCATCTCGTAAGTACCCCTCCTAGTGTCTTATTTCAGGTTGACTTAATCTACAAATACTTAGAATTTCATTGCTAATGTGTATTACCACAATTACTAATAGTCTCCTCTTATGTTCTATAGATAAGAAATTCCACGGAACATCCAAGGCGTAAAAAACAAGTAGATACTTTTATTCACCAGACAGCTGTCTGGTGAATAAAAGTATCTACTTATTTTTTACGCCTTGGATGTGCCGTGGAATTTCTTATCTATTTGATATCTTGGGGGGTGGATAGTCCCTACAGCCGCTGGCACTCTGCTTCTACAAGTGAAACTGCTGTGCTGTCCAGCTTTTGTATCCTCTTATGTTATAGCTTTACAATCTTCTGGGAACCCAGTAATGGATTACCTGGAATCAAACGAAATCTATATGTTTGACATGCGATTACATGGCTTTGTAAAGGAAAAAAAGTTAACTCCTTAAGAATGCAACTGATTTTGCCCCTTTTTTTAATTTTAAAATGTACCCTTATAAAAAACATTTGGCCCCTCAAGGGACTTCTACTGTTTATTGGCTTATCTTTTATGCCTATGCCTAATAATAAAGCATTAATTATGGCATGCCATAGATCTCCACATAGCCGTGCATAACATATTACATGTTTTTACAAATCTATTATTCCATGTGATATCCTAAAACTTAGAAATAACAAGCAATGCAAACACTCAAGATAAAACTGTTACCTTGTGGAGTCGCCTTCCAGTATATAAGCTTCCTTAACACCTCAGTCCTTTGCTGGATCTACATAGAGGTTATTTATGTCTGAGCAGTCAGTGCCAAGTCTCCATCAGGACCAAAGCCCACTTCCTAGTACTGTTTCAGGATGTTGTGAGATGCTTGATGGATGGGGCTCTGCTCTTCTTTCAGTCTTCTGATATTTCACGGCACACAAAGCTTCAGCAAATACTGTAACTAATGTGATGACTGAGGAAGAGCCTGTAGCCCATGTTATTCCCAAGAGTTATCAAGGCTTTTACTGGGAGCTCTGCACATGTGGATTCCACATTTAGCAGCAAATGCCCCCGTCCAGACTTTACTTCCAGCATTCAGTAGGATGTTAATAAAGACTATTATAGAGAGAGGAATGCATGGGAACTGTTAACACCAATTTCATGCATGTTATGGCTATATGACACAACCACATAAAAGAACAGCCAATACAGAAATTCAGTTTTTCCCATATATTATACAGAATGAATATACACACAGCACTGGTATATGTATTCTTAAAAATAAATTTGAGTATTATTTATTGTAAACTTATTCATCCTTTATCCTCTTTACAGAAGAGATAGCTGCAGATACCTAAACGATATGTAGTTTAAATATATATATATATTTTTAACAAGTAGACGTCTATAACAGGAAAACAATACATAAACACGGCGAGGAGGATCACAACTGAAGCAAGCAGCATGAAACAGGACTAAAGTGTTTCCATCCTCACCTTTGCCATTGGATTTTCCCTTTGTCCAGAAATGTAAGTTTTTTTTAAAAACCACATACAATTTTATAAACTGATTATAGACAACTTTCATCTTACCAATCCCCCTGCTGCTCCTGTCCAGCCAGATTCCCAATCCTCCATCGGTCTCTATACTTCCAGCTCCTCAGATGATGTCATGGATGTGTGACCACTGCAGCCAATTACTGGCTGTAGCAGTCACCTATAATATTCTAAGTGGTAAACAGTTGGAAACCCCTTTAAAGTGGTTGACCATCTTATCACAAATTTCCCTAAAGTAATGTTAACCCTCTATAAGCCAATAGCTCATACAATGTTATAAGAGGATCTGCCCCAATGTCCTCATACAGTCAGGTCCATAAATATTAGGACATTGACACAATTCTAACATTTTTGGCTCTATACACCACCACAATGGATTTAAAATGAAACAAACAAGATGTTCTTTAACTGCAGACTGTCAGCTTTAATTTGAGGATATTTACATCCAAATCAGGTGAATGGTGTAGGAATTACCACAGTTTGCATATGTGCCTCCCACTTGTTATGGGACCAAAAGTAATGGGACAGAATAATAATCATAAATCAAACTTTCACTTTTTTATACTTATTTGCAAATCCTTTGCAGTCAATTACAGCCTGAAGTCTGGAACGCATAGACATTACCAGACGCTGGGTTTCATCCCTGGTGATGCTCTGCCAGGCCTCTACTGCAACTGTCTTCAGTTCCTGCTTGTTCTTGGGGCATTTTCCCTTCAGTTTTGTCTTCAGCAAGTCAAATGCTCAATCGGATTCAGGTCAGGTGATTGACTTGGCCATTGCATAACATTCCACTTCTTTCCCTTAAAAAACTCTTTGGTTGCTTTTGCACTATGCGTTGGGTCATTGTCCATCTGCACTGTGAAGCACCGTCCAATGAGTTCTGAAGCATTTGGCTGAATATGAGCAGATAATATTGTCCGAAACACTTCAGAATTCATCCTGCTGCTTTTGTCAGCAGTCACATCATCAATAAATACAAGAGAACCAGTTCCATTGGCAGCCATACATGCCCACGCCATGACACTACCTCCACCATGCTTCACTGATGAGGTGGTATGCTTAGGATCATGAGCAGTTCCTTTCCTTCTCCATACTCTTCTCTTCCCATCACTCTGGTACAAGTTGATCTTCTTCTCATCTGTCCTTAGGATGTTGTTCCAGAACTGTGAAGGCTTTTTTAGATGTCGTTTGTCTAATGTCTAATCTGGCCTTCCTGTTTTTGAGGCTCACCAATGGTTTACATCTTGTGGTGTACCCTCTGTATTCACTCTGGTGAAGTCTTCTCTTGATTGTTGACTTTGACACACATACACCGTGGTCTTCCAGGTCTTTTAGTGTTGCTGAGCTCACCGATGCATTCCTTCTTTTTAAGAATGTTCCAAACAGTTGTTTTAGCCACGCCTAATGTTTTTGCTATCTCTCTGATGGGTTTGTTGTGTTTTTTCAGCCTAATGATGGCTTGTTTCACTGATAGTGACAGCTCTTTGGATTTCATCTTGAGAGTTGATAGCAACAGATTCCAAATGCAAATAGCACACTTGAAATGAACTCTGGACCTTTTATCTGCTCATTGTAATTGGGATAATGAGGGAGTAACACACACCTGGCCATGGAACAGCTGAGAAGCCAATTGTCCCATTACTTTTGGTCCCTTAACAAGTGGGAGGCACATATGCAAACTGTTGTAATTCCTACACCGTTCACCTGATTTGGATGTAAATACCCTCAAATTAAAGCTGACAGTCTGCAGTTAAAGCACATCTTGTTCGTTTCATTTCAAATCCATTGTGGTGGTGTATAGAGCCAAAAATGTTAGAATTGTGTGGATGTCCCAATATTTATGGACCTGACTTGTATGTGAAGTCCCATCTCCTTGTTTCAGTACAGTCTCGTCACTTACTGTCCAAAACATGGCCACTGATGGAGGAACAAGTGACCAGACCTATCCATCAGGGGTCACCAATAAATAAAGGCATACAGCTTTAAAAACTAGGGCTTGCACAGTGATGGACGGGTCTAGTCAAATACAGACCACCTTGAAATGATGAAGCCGAATGTCGAGCAGGTGCACTGTCGCTCTATTCATTCTCAAAGGGACTGCTGGAGACAGCTGCACACAGCCCTCAGCTATTTCGGGTAGCCCCATGCAGATGCATGGAGCAGGGAGCAGCAGTGTGCATGCTTGACCTACCACTCTATTCTTAACAAGGCGTCCCACGGAGTTATAGGACCCCCCGTTCTGGTACTTATTGGGAGTCCTAAAGGTTGGACCTCCACAAATCCAATAGTAATCCCCTAGTCTGTGGTTAAAAGGTAATATCGGACCCCATAATACAGACCCTAGACCTTAAAGAGGTTTCCCGGGATTTTAATATTGATGACCTTACCTCAGGATAGCGATAAAAGACAATTGCAGAGCAGCACAAATGGACCTCACGACCAATCCGGAATGCACCAGCCGCGATAGGACCACCGATCCACAGCAGTCCCATAAGCAATGGTAGAAAATAAAAAGGTTCACAGCAGCATGTCCGGTGTGACTATTTATTGGGACCCAAGGGTGCACACACCAAAGGATACGACGTTTCAGCTATGCAATACTTGATAATGGCTATTGCATAGCCGAAACGTCGTATCCTTTGGTGTGTGCACCCTTGGGTCCCAATAAATAGTCACACCGGACATGCTGCTGTGAACCTTTTTATTTTCTACTATCCTCAGGATAGGTCATCAATATCAGATTGTCAGGGGTCCGACTAGGGTGGCCACTAGCTTCATCCCAAAAAGCCGGACCTGACCGGCCTCGCCCCAAATGGATAAGCCACTCCCCTGGCCCCGTGAAGACACACCCCATCACAGACAGCAGAAAAAAATGGGGGGAGGAGAGCAAAGAAGTTTCTGAGGAGAAGGTGAGCTGGGGGCAGCCCGGGGTGCTTCTCTCCCCCTCAGTCAGTCACAGGGAGCCATGTCTGCGGGCTCTAGTGACTGACTGGGGGTGAGAGAAGCCTCAGTTTGTTGCTGCAGCTCATGTTCAGACAGCGCAGTGCTGCTACCTGAGCGTGAGCTACTGAAAGGGTGGACATCCCTGTGACAGGGAGCCAGAAAACCGAACTGTCTGGCCTAAAAGCGGACGTCTGGCCAACCTAGGTCCGACACCCGGCCGATCAGCTAGTTGAAGGAAAGGCCGCGCTCCGTCTGAGCACTTCCTTCTCTTGGTTGCTTACCTGCTCACCGTTAACAGCGCAGCGCCAAGCAGGCGTAACTAAAAGCTGTGCCATTCATTTCAATGGGACGGCTTGTTCTTATTCAAGTGTATACACAGATAAACAAACAAAGGAAGGCAACGTTCACACAGAGTGAACCCTTCCCTTCAACCAGCTAATCGGCAGGGTGCCGGAGTGTCAGACCCCCGCCGATCTGATATTGATGACCTATCCCGACGATAGGTCATCAATATTAAAATCCCGGAAAACCTCTTTAAAGTAAACCCTTGCTCCTGCAGTAAGGCGAGCCCTATTCTGTATGTGTAAACCCACAAATATAGAATTAAAATGGCAACCAAAATGTGGCTCAAAAATGTCACAAACACCACAAAAAAACTTGTGCAATACTGTATAAAGTCATAGTCACATACATAATGTAAAGGCAGCCAGGTAAACCAAACTAAACCTCAAAAATGTGGCCACAAATGTGCTTGGCAATTAGGCATATTCCGCTGTTTGTGGTTGCAGATGTGAAAGAAGCCATCCTGAATCTACAGAACATCTGACCTCACTATAAAGGAAAATATTAATTTATATCCAGTTACTACAGTCAACAGCAAGTTGTGTCTTGAGAAAAACATGTCTAAGGAAGTTACAGAATGTGTTGTCCATATAGTCAAGGGAAAATGGCTGTAATATTTACTACCCAATCATGTGACCACCGACAGTAATTGTGGTTAAGCTAAGTGCCTTTTAAGGTCTTGCAATCAATCCGAGGGAGATGATGCGGAAATGTTTTTTTGCTTCGGTCAAATCACAATAATATTAGTGGTTGAAGCATGAGCGGACATGCGGACATGGGAGCTGGATAATTGCAAGTGACTGTTGTAGGAATCAGCAGATTCCGTAAATGTGCATGTGATGGACGGCTGTGATCACTTTAAAAGGAAGATTTTAAAGGGAGCGATCTCCCTATCCAGCAGTTTGCATAGATGCATAGCTATAGTTCACCTGATTAAAGGGCTGTTTATTAGTGTTGATCGAGCACCCCAGTTCGGAAGAGAAGAGGATGTCTGGTTCACAAAAAAAAGGTTAGAAATTGATGGAAAACCCATCAAAATGGTTTGGAAACAGCTTCAAGAGGATGGCTGGATGCGTCTCGGACTCCTATTATCTATGACATACAATAGACAACCACACAAAGGCTATATGCCAAAAGCCAGGTATGTGGAAACCAACAATCTATCCATGAGACAGATAACAGTCAGCATACCTTACAATAGCAGCCTTTTGTACTATGAGGCATTCCAAACCAGCTCTCATCTGACTGAGCGCCAGTAAACTTCAAAGTTGCTTCACATCTGTTGGATGGCTTGGGTGGACCTGCGCACCTAGATCAATATCATTAGGGTGACAAAAAGTTTTCGGATTGTCCTAACATAATATTCAATAACTTTTATATACAGTTTTGTCATGTAAAAACTCATTTGCATAAACATGGGCATATGGGAAAGACAGGCAAATGAGCAGAATCTGCCTTTTTTTTCAGCTGAATAACCATTTGCATGGAAAATTTGCGATTTACACTACTCATGAACAGCGCCATCTATTGGTTTCATAGTCTTATGACAAGATTATTAGTCTTGTCATAAGACTATGAAACCAATAGATGGCGCTGTTCATCTTGTTGGGGTGCTAGTAAGTGGGGCACCCTGCTCAACAGAGTCCACACACCGTGGAGCACTCAGCCTATAATAGCCTGCGCTAACACTGAGGTGTATATCGGATTGCTGCTATCATTCAAACATCTTCTAGCACTTTATCTGCGATAATATAAGCTTGCTAGGGTGCATCTGAGGACTATTGCCCTGCTTGTAATGAATCATTAACAGCGCCATCTATTGGTTTTATAATCTTGTGACAAGACTAATAGTCTTCAAGAGAATTTAGACTAGAACCTTCAGAATCACAGGTGCATATCCATTAAGCAAACATAATTATAAAAAACTAAATGGCTGCACACCATTATACATACAAACAATAGAGCTAAGAAATGGGGGTCATTCTAAATAAAAGTGGTACAATACTGACTATAAATGAGTTAATGGAAGCTCTTAGCGCACATATTTGCTCAAACATGTGTCAGGTCCATCTTCCAGGCGTCAAGGTGGCTTCCGCAGATGGGTCCCTAACACTAAATATACTGCCTCTCTTTGGACTTATTTAAGCCTACAATATTCAGGGCAGTGTAGAGACCAGCTACATACGTACTCTGCTCAGAAGTCCCAGGTAGATGGGTGTGTTCAGTCAAAAAGAGGAGCTACCCTCAATATATACCACAAGAGAATTTAGACTAGAACCTTCAGAATCACAGGACCATATCCATGAAGCAAACATAATTATAAAAAACAAAATGGCTGCACACCATTATAGCCACCTTGACGCCTGGTAGATGGGCCCAAAACATGTTTGAGCAAATATGTGCGCTAAGAGCTAATAAGTATCTACCTGGGACTTCTGAGCAGAGTACGTATGTAGCTGGTCTCTACACTGCCCTGAATATTGTAGGCTTAAATAAGTCCAAAGAGAGGCAGTATATTTAGTGTTAGGGACTCATCTGCGGAAGCCACCTTGACGCCTGGTAGATCAAAAGTTTAAGACCACTTTAAAAATAGCAAAAAATCATATTTTACATTGTTGGATCTTAACAAGGTTCCAAGTAGAGCTTCAACATGCAACAAGAAGAAATGAGAGTGAGACAAAACATTTTTTGAGCATTCAATTAATTGAAAATAACAATTAAACTGAAACAGGCTGTTTTTCAGCTGATCAAAATTTTAGGACCACATGCCTTTAAAAGGCCAAATCTGTGCAAAGATGTGGATTCATTGTCATTTTCTGTCAGGTAGTCACACGTTGTGATGGCAAAGGCAAAAAAAACTCTCCCTTTTTAAATGTGGTCGGGTTGTTGAACTGCATAACCAGGGTCTCTCACAGCGCGCCATCGCTTCTGAGGTGGGACACAGTAAGACAGTCATTTGGAATTTCTCAAATGATCCTGAGGGTTATGGAACAAAAAAGTCAAGTGGAAGACCCAAAAAAATTTCATCAGCACTGAGCCGGAGGATCCAATTGGCTGTCCGTCAAGACACTGGACGATCCTCGACCCAAATTAAGGCCCTTACTGGTGCTGACTGTGGCCCCATAACTATCAGACGGCATCTGAGACTGAAGGGCTTCAAAAACAAAAAAACTTCTTCAAAGACCTTGTCTCCTTGAACGCCACAGAACTGCTCGTTTGGACTTTGCAAGAGAGCACCAAACATGGGACATTCAAAAGGTGGAAGAAAGTTTTATTCTCTGAATATAACCTTGATGGTCCTGATGGTTTCCAACGTTACTGGCATGACAAGCAGATCCCACCTGAGATGTTTTCTACGCGCCACAGTGGAGGGGGCGCCATAATGCTCTGGGGTGCTTTTTCCTTCAGTGGAAAAATGAAGCTTCAGGAAGTGCAGGGGCGTCAAACGGCCGCTGGCTATGTCCAGATGTTGCAGAGAGCATTCCTCATGACTGAGGGCCCTCGTCTGTGCGGTAACGACTGGGTTTTTCAACAGGACAACGCTACAGCACACAATGCCCGCAAGACAAGGGACTTCTTCCAGGAGAATAACATCACTCTTTTGGCCCATCCTGCGTGTTCCCCTGATCTAAATCCAATTAAGAACCTTTGGGGATAGATGGCAAGGGAAATTTACAAAAATGGACAACAGTTCCAGAAAGTAGATGGCCTTCGTGCGGCAGTCTTCACCACTTGGAGAAATGTTCCCACTCACCTCATGGAAACGCTTGCATCAAGCATGCTGAAACTAATTTTTGAAGTGATAAACAATAACGCGGAGCTACTCATTACTGAGTTCATGTTTGGAAGTTGGATTTCTGTTTTGGGGGGGGGTTTAGTTTTTTTTTGGAGGTGTGGTCCTAAACTTTTGATCAGCTGAAAAACAGCCTGTTTCAGTTTATTCGTTGTTTTCATTAAATTGAATGCTCAAAAAATGTTTTGTCTCACTCCCATTTCTTCTTGTTGCATGTTGAAGCTCTACTTGGAACCTTGTTAAGATCCAGCCATGCTAAATATGATTTTTTGCCATTTTTCAAGTGGTCTTAAACTTTTGAGCAGGACTGTATAATGGTGTGCAGCTATTTTGTTTTTTATAAGACTAATAGTCTTGTCATAAGACTCAGTTTAATAGTCTTGTCATAAGACTATGAAACCAATAGATGGCTCTGTTCATGACTCATGAACAGCACCATCTATTGGTTTCATAGTCTTATGACAAGACTATGAATCCAATAGATGGCGCTGTTCATGAGTAGTGTAGATCGCGAATATTCCATGCAAATGGTTTTTCAGCTGCAAAACAAGGCAGATTCTGCTCATTTGCATGTCTTTCCCATATGCCCATGTTTATGCAAATTAGTTTTTACATGACAAAACTGTATAGAAAGGTTATTGAATATTGTGTTAGGACAATCAGAAAACTTTTTGTCATCCTAATGATATTGATCTAGGTGCGCAGGTCCACCCAAGCCATCCAACAGATGTGAAGCAACTTTGAGGCTTACTGGCTCTCAGTCAGATGAGAGCTGGTTTGGAATGTCTCATAGTGCACAAGGCTGCCATTGTAAGGTATGATGACTGTTATCTGTCTCATGGATAGATTGTTGGCTTCCACATACCTGGCTTTTGGCATATAGCCTTTGTGTGGTTGTCTATTGTATGTCATAGATAATAGGAGTCCGAGACGCATCCAGCCATCCTCTAAATGCTGTTTCCAAACCATTTTGATGGGGTTTCCATCAATTTCTAACCTTTTTTTGTGAATCAGACACCCTCTCTTCTTCAGAGCAGGGGGTGCCAGGTTTGATGCTTGGGTCTCCCATTGACTTTCATTGTATTAAATTGTACTCGAGCACCCGCAGTATTCGGCTGAGCACTGCAATGTGCCGAGCACAGCGATGCTCGAGCCGAACAGCAGTTCACCCAAGCATGCTCGCTCAACACTACTGTTTATCTTTTGTTAATCTGAGGCTCCGTTCCAGAGTATTTTTTTTTAATATGCAACTTAGGCATTTGGTGCTACGAGGGCTGCACCAAAGTTCCACTCCTTTCTATGGCCAGACCCTCCCTGGCTGCTTTGACCGACAGGGTTAGGCAGTGACCATATGTCTTTTTCAACCCTACTAAGGCTAAGTTCACATCTGTGCTATAATTTCCATTCTTCTGCTCCGTTATAGGAACAGAAATAACAGAAGATAACTGACATGAAAGGAAACTAACAGATCCCATTGACTATAATTATTATTTTATAATTATTTTACAGGAGAAAAAAGTCCAGCATGCAGGACTTTTCTCTCTGCTATTTTTGACGAACTCTGGGAGGACGATTCCTAACGGAGCCTCCAATGCAGATGTGAACATTGCCTTACTATGCACCCTCATTGACAAAAAAAATAATGCACCCAGATAAAAAAGTCAGATTGCTGCAAAACTCGGCAAGCAGTTATGTCTCAGGCAGATACAGTATGTAAAAGTTCTTCCTCTGCTGCCCTATAAAAAGGCTCTCAGAGACTACTTTTGGGCAGTGGACCTCTTGGTGAAAGACCTGCTAGACATGCCTCTATGACGCACTCAAAGACATTTTGCCCAGTTGACAGACTTTGAAAGGGGGCATTTCATTGGACTGAGAGAAGCAAGATAGTCAGTTTGGGATCCAACAACAGTCGGGTTCGAGTATGGAGGCCTCATGGTGAGCGTTTCAATCCTGCTGTGATGATCTGAGAAGCCATCGCACATGACAGTAGAGATACGAGGAACACTAACAGCTCCTGGCATATCGAACCATGACAAGATGTGGGCAGTAGTGGTGAAAGAAGCAGCATTAGAGTGATGGAAGTGAGTAATCTTTCTGTTCTATTTTCTATTTCATTTAGATCTGTTTTATTTTTAATTATTTTTAATTTGCTCACTGGAAACCCCCTTTAAAGGGGATCTCCGACATTATCAAAAATTGGGGAACAGGCCGGGTGTAATAAATGAAAAACAGTAGATAGATGATGGTAGATAACAGAATAGCGTCTCGCTCACACATAAGGCTGGGGCTGCACAGCAACATTTATCGAGCCACATCACATCTAATAGTTGTCAATTATGTCACAATAAGACATGCTGCAATGCAACAATTGTAGAAATTCAGACCTGATGGATTTTTCACTGTACAGAGTTGAGATACTCTATTAGCAGGCACTGTGTCCTATCAGGGAACTCAACTGGTGGTTCATGTGAAGCTTATTTCTGAGATCTTCTGAGAGTTCCTAAGCACTTATTACAGCTTAATTCTTTGGCCACTTTCACATGGGCAAGAATTCCACGTGGGTGCAATGCGTGAGGTGAATGCATTGCACCCGCACTGAATCCGGACCCATTCACTTCAATGGGGCTGTTCAGATGAGCGGTGATTTTCACGCATCAGTTGTGCGTTGCATGAAAATCGCAGCATGTTCTGTGTTCTGCATTTTTCAACAACGCAGGCCCCATAGAAATGAATGGGTCTGTGTGAAAATCGCAAGCAAGTGCGGATGCGGTGCGATTTTCACGCATGGTTGATAGGAGATGATAGGGATGAGCAACCCCATTAAAGTGTAATCACTGTATTATTTTCCCTGGTTATAAAGGGAAAATAATAGCATTCTTAATACAGAATGCTTACTAAAATATGGCTTGAGGGGTTAAAAAAAATATATATATTAACTCACCTCATCCTCTTGTTCGTGCAGCCAGCATGTCTTTTTTCTTCTTCTTTTAGGACCTGTAAAAGGACCTTTGATGACGTAATTGCACTCACCACGTGGTGAGCGCGGTGACGTCAGCGCAGGTCCTGCTGAATGAAGATAGTAGGATCTTCTAGAAGAAGAAAGAAGACGATGCTGGCTGCGCGAACAAGAGGATGAGGTGAGTTCATTTATTTTTTAACCCCTCAAGGCACATTTTAGTAAGCATTCTGTATTAAGAATGCTATTATTTTCCTTTATAACCATGTTATAAGGGGAAAAAAAAAAAAAATGAATAGAACACCTAACCCAAACCCGAACTTCAGTGAAGAAGTCTGGGTTCGGGTCGGTACCATATTCAATTTTTTGTCACGCGTGTGCAAAAATGTATTGCACTCGCGCGGAAAAAACTGACTGCAATTGCATGCCTACTCGCGCGGTTTTCCCACAATGCACACGTGACGCATCCAGAGCAAATCCGGGACGCCCCCGTGTAAAAGAGGCCTTATCTAAAGTGCCCTTTACACAGGCTGAGAATCCCAAAGATAAATGCACCGCCGATTACCCAATGAACGAGTGAAGCACTCGTTGATTGGGTAATTCAATAGTTTGTGCGCACACAAAAATGATCATTTAACAGCACCAGATGGTACTGTGTAAACACGATCTGCTGCTGGCAAACAACGAGTCAGTATGTGGAAGAGTGGTGACTGAGGAGGAGATCGCTGCATGTAAATACAGCGCTCTCCTCCACTAGCGAGTAGGCGGTTGCCGGGGAGGAACGCTTCCTTCTTGACAATCGCCTGCTTTCTTGTTCCGTGTAAAGGGACATTTTCTTATAAGAATGTGGCTTAAATAAGCGATTATGAGCTGTTAGTAATTTAGAGATCGGGGTTATCAGATTATGGCACAAAGTGTAAGTAAAAGTAAGATGCCTACAGCTAGGATAAAGCATAACCCTTTAAGACAAAAATTGCTGACATTTTTTAATAAAGTCCAATTGAAAAAATGATTTTTTTTAGCCCAAAATGAGTGAAATGCAATCACAAAAAAAATTGCCTCCAAAGGTGTTAATAGCCATTAATATAAGTTGTGCAATTCACCTATGATTTTTCTGCGAGTCGCGTGAAACAAGCTAAACATTGAATACTATTGAACTATACCAGTTGTGAAAAGATCTGTGTGGGACTGGGGACAGTTCTGAGGTACACAAGGTTTCATGTAATTTCTTAAGCTTCTGCACAATGTATGTTCCTTTAGGGCTCATGCACACAAACGTATTTTCTTTCTGTGTCCATTCCATTTTTGTTTGCGGACCATTCATTTCAATGGTTCAGCAAAAAAACAAACAAAAAAAAACACGGAAGTTACTCTATGTGCATTGCGTTTTCGTATGTCCGTATTTCTGTTCTGCAAAAAAATAGGACATGTCCTACTATTGTCCGCATTACAGACAAGGATAGTACTGTTCTATTAGGGGCCCGCTGTTCCCTTCCTGCAAAATACGGAATGCACACGGACGTCATCCGTATTGTTTGCGGACTGCAAAATACATACGGTCATGTGCATTAGCCCCGACTCTCAGTGATGTAAAAGATAGTCAGGTCCATAAATATTGGGACATAGACACAATTCTAACATTTTTTAATTTGAGGGTATTTACATGCAAATCAGGTGAACCGTGTAGGAATTACAACAGTTTGCATATGTGCCTCCCACTTGTTAAGAAACCAAAAGTAATGGGACAATTGGCTTCTCAGCTGTTCCATGGTCAGGTGAGTGTTATTCTCTCATTATCCCAATTACAATGAGCAGATAAAAGCTCCAGAGTTCATTTCAAGTGTGCTATTTGCATTTGGAATCTGTTGCTGTCAACTCTCAAGATGAGATCCAAGGAACTGTCACTATCAGTGAAGCAAGCCATCATTAGGCTGAAAAAACAAGACAAACCAATCAGTGAGATAGCAAAAACATTAGGCGTGGCCAAAACAACAGTTTGGAACATTCTTGAAAAGAAGGAGCGCACCGGTGAGCTCAGCAACACAAAAAGACGCGGAAGACCACGGAAAGCAACTATGATGGCTGATCGAAGAATTATTTCCCTGGTGTAGAAAACACCCTTCACAACAGTTGGCCAGATCAAGAACACTCTCCAGGAGGTTGGTGTATGTCTCAAAGTCAAACAAGAGAAGACTTCCCCAGAGTGAATACAGAGGGTTCACCACAAGATGTAAACCATTGGTGAGCCTCAAAAACAGGAAGGCCAGATTAGAGTTTGCCAAACGACATCTAAAAAAAGCCTTCACAGTTCTGGAACAACATCCTATGGACAGATGAGACCAAGATCAACTTGTACCAGAGTGATGGGAAGAGAAGAGTATGGAGAAGGAAAGGAACTGCTCATGATCCTAAGCATACCGCCTCATCAGTGAAGCATGGTGGTGGTAGTGTCATGGCGTGGGCATGTATGGCTGCCAATTGAACTGGTTCTCTTGTATTTATTGATGATGTGACTGCTGACAAAAGTGTTTCGGGCAATATTATCTGCTCATATTCAGCCAAATCCTTCAGAACTCATTGGACGGCGCTTCACAGTGCAGATGGACAATGACCCAAAGCATACTGCAAAAGCAACCAAAGAGTTTTTTTAAGGGAAAGAAGTGGAATGTTATGCAATGGCCAAGTCAATCACCTGACCTGAATCCGATTGAGCATGCATTTCACTTGCTGAAGACAAAACTGAAGGGAAAATGCCCCAAGAACAAGCAGGAACTGAAGACAGTCGCAGTAGAGACCTGGCAGAGCATCATCAGGGATGAAACCCAGCATCTGATGAGGTCTATGCGTTCCAGACTTCAGGCTGTAATTGACTGCAAAGGATTTGGACCAAAGTATTAAAAAGTGAAAGTTTGATTTATGATTATTATTCTGTCCCATTACTTTTGGTCTCTTAAAAAGTGGGAGGCACATATGCAAACTGTTGTAATTTCTACACCGTTAACCTGATTTGGATGTAAATGCCTCCAAATTAAAGCTGACAGTCTGCAGTTAAAGCACATCTTGTTCGTATCATTTAAAATCCATTGTGGTGGTGTATAGAGCCAACATTTTTAGAATTGTGTCGATGTCCCAATATTAATGGACCTGACTGTATATACGGTAAGCCAAATTTCAAGAAGATTGGATAATATTTGGAGGTTGCACACTTTGATCCGTTTTGTATGGGAAAACTAGAAATCACAAACTTAAAATAATAATAAAACTAGACACTAAAATTAATAGGTAGTATGATAGGCAAAACATGTGTTATATTAATCAACTTTGAACGATGCAATCCCTTCTTTTGTTAGCTTGGTGACGACTTTTCTGTGAGGCTCGACTACCCTCAACAAGAATTGTTTTTGTTGTTCGTTCCTGACCGATTCGTTAAACTTTATCAGAGCAATTCCTCTTTCAGCAGTATCATTGACCACCTTAAGAGCGTTCACATGGCTTCTTAGAGAATCACTGCAGTATTCTGTCACGTTGTGGAACCCAAACAATTCAAAGAACGTCTTTGTTTTATTAGTAACTAAATGGCTCAAGTCTTTACCTTCAAAAACTAGGTTTTTACCCTCTAATCGTTTCATTTCCTTTTTCTTTGCAGGTTTGGTTTCAAAATTTTTTGTCATATTTTTCTTAACAGCCTGAGTAATACCTTCGTCCAAAAAAGCCAATCCTACGTTTGCTTCCGATACCAAAGGTGTCTCTTAGCAACTGTGAGAGAACTTTTTTTGACGTCTGCATCTGGGTAAGTGCTCAGAAGCTGTAGCATATCCAAATCATTCTTTGGAGCCCATCGACTTACGATTGCCTCGTGCAAAAAGCAAACATATGAGGCTGACAAAATGTGCAACCTGTTACATTCCTTTCAAATCTCGTTGAGGAATATTTAACTGTTTAGTGAAGAGGACAATCTTAAGTGCATATATTGGCTTTGCCATCCACCTTGCTTGATGCAGAGCCCCTGGGATCCAGAAAGTGAAGTCGTTTTTAGGAGTGAGAGTAGCAATGAAAAGTGATCAATGTGTGCAACCCCTAAATATTATCCAATTGTCTTGAAATTTGGCATATATATCTTTTACATCACTGAGACTTGGGGTGTAAGCAAAGTCATATGAAAATCACATCTTTGGAAAAATGAAACACCCTAGTGTGCATGAGCCCTTATACTGTATGCTTTTTGACACCGTACAGGCATGGCTTGTGTCTGTCATCCATGGACCTTTATAATTACATGAATATGTAATAAATATCAAAAGCTATTAAAACATACAAACAGAAAATATTTCAACTTTAATTATCATTTAAATTTAACTACGGTATTCTACAAAATGCATGATAATATACAATACAAAGCACAGCAGACAGCCAGAAATAGGATGTTATAAAGGCAAATATTGCACATTTCCTTTGACAATTATTAACAGGCTCCTGCAAGCAATCAGTGTCAATGCGGCTCTGCTTGATTTGCTGAATATGATCACAGATTTGCACTATGTTTACGGATATCTACTGCTAAATCATCACCATAGCTGCCCCTACAGCAGAATCAACATCCTTTCCATAGACTACAGGGAAAGGGAAGACTCTCTCCACCTCCTGCTTTAAGATAGCATTCCTTGCCAGCGCGCCTCCACTCCCAACGATTTGCTGAATCCCAGACTCTTTCAGACGATGTGACGGCAGCATGGAATAAATGTTCTCAATAATGCCGCGACACAGTGCTCTGGTCACATGACCCAGTGACAGATTAGCTGGAGTCAGGCTTGAAACTGAAGCGCGGCTGTCCGGAGCATGCCTCTCCCCAAATAGTGTAGGACTAATGGTAAGATGGGTGTCATGTACAGACAAAGCAGCATTAATCGCCCTCGAGTAGATATCGGAATCAGAAATTTCAAGACCTGTAAAAGAAAAAGCATGTTCATCATGGACTCTGTGCGCTAGGGTGCGGATTCTCAAGAGAGAAAAAAAGACCATACAACAGCACCCTGCAAATCAGATAAAGTACAATAATGCCATAGTCACAAAAAAATATTATAGTGCTAATGCTACGCTTAGTTATAAAGTGAGATGCTTGGCCAATGCATTTTGTACAAAACCATCTGAGCCCGTCTGCCGTACGTCAAGGCGATCTCTGTAAGACGGGTCCTAACACTAAATACTACCTGTTATGCGCAAATATGGCTGCCATAAAGTTCAGGAAGTGTTAGATCCACAAGAATGCTGGGTCCACTCTGCCTTTTACCATTTTTGGTGCTATAATGGCCTCCATTACTTACAAGGGATGCAGGTACCAACATGCATGCCGAGCCCACTCCATACCTTTCCTTGTGCCAGACGGCTTCCAATGAATGTAGTCAGAGCAGGCTACAGCTTTATACTGAAACTAATTAAAATCAGCCTATGGGCAGACAGGCTAATCAGGAGTGCACGACTCGCTGGATGGGGTGCGGATTCTCAAGAGTCATTTTAAAGGGAACCTGCCACCTGGATAGAGGCAACTATATCACCAGCGTGCCATTATGCAGCTGGGGTTTAGGGTCCTAAACCTGCCCACAGCAAACCCTTCCATCCCCGTACCGGGAGAAGAAAGCGGGACTGTTCTCCGGTGGCATCAGACGCATGTGCTGATGAAGCCAACAATCATTCTTCACTTTCCAGTACATATTTTATAAAGGGAGATGTACCATCCTGAGCTGTATTGGCATAATATGCATGTGCCTGATGCCGTTGGAGAAGAGTCCTGGACTCTACTCTGCAAGTTTGATTTTTTTCATGTATTATTTGCTGGGAGATATGGGTTTTGCTATGGACAGATTTGGGATCATAATCCCCAGCTACAAAATAGCATGCTGTGGTTTACATGCCCCAAACCAGGTGACAGGTTCCCTTTAAAGGGGTTATCCAACAGCTATAATGCCCCCCAAAATGCCCGGGCACCTCATACAGGTTATACTTACCCCACTCCCCGGCACCCATGTGAGGGAAAGCATAAAGGCGTCCATTTTGTATACATATTCATCTATGTCTAACCTGTGCTTACACAAGAGGGGGATTTAGCCTTTAAAGCAAGAGTACAAATTCCACAATGGGCCCCTACTCCCCCTATGCTGATCATTCTTTTTCTTATCTGAAACCAAACATAGAAACTCAAAACTGGTGTACAAGAGGACAGTTTATATTGTGTCGGTCTGTGTATAAATAAGTGCACTGCTCATTACAATAAAGAGGACATTATGAGAAAAACAGGTTGCTGTGACTTTATATTTTGACCTCGAGCCGGCTCACTCAATTTCAGACAAATTAGGACACTGCATCACATCAGAAAGGTCGGTTTGCGACCACAGAAAATGGTGCCCTATAACAGGGACAGGACAACGAGGAAGGCCATTTGGATCAACAACGGCATGTGCTCCACCGGGATGGACAAACCATAAAGCAGCTGCATGGTAAGAACTTTTATCCTTACAAAATTACCCTCTGTCCCTCCCTGGGTTGACTGCTAAGATCTGGGTGAGTGTTATGGTTATAATTGTTCAGTCCAAAAGAACTGTGATATTGATGTGATGTTGGTTTAATGTTATGCTGTCAATGTGGAGTTGAGACAGTCTCCACAGACCAGGGTTTGCCACGGTCAACTGGTATGGTGTCTCAAGACTGTTTTGATAAGAGGCTCTGGGCGTTCCCAGATTGCAGCGAGCATCGTAGCCACATAACAGAATTAAAGGGAACCTGTCACCGGGATTTGATGTATAGAGCTGAGGACATGGGTTGCTAGATGGCCGCTAGCACATCCGCAATACCCAGTCCCCATAGCTCTGTGTGCTTTTATTGTGGGAAAAAAAAACGATTTGTTCCTTCCCTGTGCTGGCATCAGCCTCAGGGAAGGAACAGCGCATTTGCTAGCTCGCGCATCGCGAGATTATGGCGCTCTGGCTGTCTGACGTTGTGGAGCAAGGAGGAGATTCAGAGGATGTGGGGCGGTGCTGCGCTCCTTCACGCTGGACTCATCTCACATACAGGACACATCTCAGGGTAATTTGCATATGGATCAAATCGGTTTTTTTCCACAATAAAAGCACACAGAGCTATGGGGACTGGGTATTGCGGATGTGCTAGCGACCATCTAGCAACCCATGTCCTCAGCTCTATACATCCAATCCCGGTGACAGGTTCCCTTTAACCATCCACCTGTATGCATTGCATATTACTGTCAGTTTTGTAAGACATCTGTTAGGGCTATACATCGTAATGTCAGTAGTGGTAAAGAAATATATAAGGTCAGGTAATCTCCATTTGAAAAGATATAGACTGCATGTTGTTTTATGAGAATCCCTGAATGAGAAGGTGTAAGAGTGTGAATGATCTATGAGGGGCAAAAGAATATGTCCCTGATTGATGAGGGATTCCAGTAGGTGTGACGTCTTGTATGTGACAAGACGAGTCCTTCTCCCTTAAGGAGACAGAAGGAGAGGGATGTGTGTGTGAGAAAAATAAACTGTAGGAAATAGGGTGTCAAAGAGACTTTATCCTTAACACAGACTCATCACGTGGCGAATGAGTGAATGAAATCAGGGGATCCAGCGTAGCAGTCAGGGACAACCCCAAAGAATAGGAGCGAAAGTTGTACGGCCTGAGAGTCTGTTTGGTAAAAAGAAGGATTCCCAAATCAGAGAGTAAAACTGTAAGACCTTATTCTGCAGATTGTAAAACATCTCCAGGAAGATATAGAAAAGATCTAGGTAAGATAGAAGTCTAAATAGTAATAGAGGAATTAGAGATAGTTGCTATAGTATTGTATGTACTGATAATTTGTCTGGCTGAAAAAAATTAAAGGGACACCCCGTATTGAAGTTAATAGACCTGGTGGGTCCCCAAAGTGGTATGTGCGCAAGTCCTGACTAGGTGTACCAGAAGGACTGTGAGGGAGGAGGACCTAGAGTACATTTTGACTAGGTGTACCAGAAGGATTATAATCCGAGGGAGGAGGACCTAGGGGGAGCCTAGCCGGCAAACTATGTAATTTAGGATTTGGGGTGTTAAAGTGTCTTGTGAGCCAGACCCAAATCCTGGGATTGGACAGAGATAGACCATGGGGACCACAGGAAGTAAGTCCGGGGAGAAACACTGCCAGACAAATAGTGAAAGAGAGTAGGAAAGGATGCTTTCAAAGGATGTGATAAAATGTTAATAAAAGCTGATATATGTAAGAATGCATGTCTAGATCTTGAACGGTGGAAAATTTTTAGGAAAGAATGTAGGGGATGGCTAATAAATGAAGGCTTAGCGCACACTGCAGAAAAATGGGAAAAGGTTGCTGAGGAAATATGTAGAGAAGGATATAAGGAATATGCAACCTCTTCAGGCCAGGTGACCTATGAATGTTTTACCCTGAAGAGTCCGATGGTTTCTCACACTGAGAAGTCACAGCCTCCACCGTATAAAGAATCTGGAGGGTGGATATGCCACGCTTGTGGCAATCAGAACCCAGGCTGGGGGGACCTTTGTGCGGTATGCTGTGCCCCTAAGCCCAAGGTAGGACTGTACCCAGTCTTAACTAGATCCCATGTGGTAGGTAGGAAGTCCTGCAACCTCGAGTGCCCCACAATTAAGCCCAATAGGCACCTATGATGCAATCTGACCCTGTGTTACCCACCCCATACATGCAGGCTGAACGGTGGGAAGGGAGTCAGGGTAGTTTTGAGAGTGGTATAACAAGACATCAGTATCAAAATACACCAAGTGCCACTCCTGCGGTTCCTGAGACTAGACAAATATTGCCTGCTATGCCCCAACTGATACCCCAGATGGGCCAAATTTCAGAGTATAGATCCTGGAGTCCAGGTGACCGATTAGCCATGATTGTGGAACACCTAAAGGGTTAACAAAGTTTGTAAAATAAGTTTCGAGTAACTTGAGGGGTGTAGTTTCTACAATGGGGTCATTTATGGGGGGGTTTCCACTATGTAAGCCCCACAAAGTGACTTCAGACCTGAACTGGTCCTTAAAAAGTGAGTTTTGGAAAGTTTCTAAAAAAAATTTAAGAGTTGCTTCTAAAATTCTAAGCCTTGTAACGTCCTAAAAAAATAAAATGACATTTACAAATTGATGACAACATAAAGTAGACATATGGGGAATGTTAAGTAATAAATATTTTAGGAGGTATCACTTTCTGTTTTAACTCATTAAGGACATATTTCACCTTAAGGACTTGGCCATTTTTTGCAAATCTGACCAGTGTCACTTTAAGTGGTGATAACTTTAAAACGCTTTGACTTATCCAGGCCATTCTGAGATAGTTTTTTCGTCACATATTGTACTTCACAACACTGGTAAAATGGAGTAAAAAAAAATCATTTTTATTTATAAAAAACAAATTTACCAAAATTTGGGAAAAAATTGCAAATTTCCAAGTTTCAATTTCTCTACCTCTATAATACATACTAATACCTCCAAAAATAGTTATTACTTTACATTCCCCATATGTCTACTTCATGTTTGGATCATTTTGGGAATGACATTTTAGTTTTTGGGAACGTTACAAGGCTTAGAAGTTTAGAAGCAAATCTTGAACTTTTTCAGAAATTTTCAAAAACCCACTTTTTAAAGGACCAGTTCAGGTCTGAAGTCACTTTGTGAGGGTTACATAAGAGAAACCACCCAAAAAATGACCCCATTCTAGAAACTAGACCCCTCAAGGTATTCAAAACTGATTTTACAAACGTCGCTAACCCTTTAGGTGTTCCACAAGAGTTCATGGAAAATGGAGATACAATTTCAGAATTTCACTTTTTTGGCAAATTTTCCATTTAAATCAATTTTTTCCAGTAACAAAGCAAGGGTTAACAGCTAAACAAAATGCTATATTTATTGCCCCGATTCTTTAGTTTGCAGAAACACCCCACATGTGGTCGTAAACTACTGTACGGGCACACGGTTGGCGTAGAGGGAAAGGAATGCCGTATGGTTTTTGGAAGGCAGATTTTTCTGGACTGGTTTATTTACATCATGTCCCATTTGAAGCCCCCCTGATGCAGCCCTAGAGTAGAAACTCCATAAAAGTGACCCCATCTAAGAAACTACACCGCTCATTCAAAACGGATTTTACTAACTTTGTTAACCCTTTAGGTGTTGCACAAGAGTTATTGGCAAATGGAGATGGAAAATTTGCCCAAAAATTTTAATTCTCAAATTTCATTTTAATCAATTTTTTCCAGTAAGAAATCAAGGGTTAACAGCCAAACAAAATGCTATATTTATTTCCCTGATTCTGTAGTTTGCAGAAACACCCCATATGTGGCTGTAAACTACTGTATGGCCACACAGTAGGGCGTAGAGGGAAAGGAATGCCGTATGGTTTTTGGAAGGCAGATTTTGCTGGACTGGTTTATTTACACCATGTCCCGTTTGAAGCCCCCGGATGCACCCCTAGAGTAGCAACTCCATAAAAGTGACCCCATTTTGGAAACTATGGGATAAGGTGGCAGTTTTGTTGGGACTATTTTTAGGGTACATGTGATTTTTGGTTTATCTATATAACATTTTTGTGAGGCAAGGTTACCAGAAATAGAAATTCTGAAATTTCATCTCCATTTGCCAATAACTCTTGTGGAACACCTAAAGGGTTAACGACGTTTGTAAAATCAGTTTTGAATACCTTGAGGGGTGTAGTTTCTTAGATGGGGTCGCTTTTAAGGAGTTTTTACTCTAGGGGTGCATCATGGGGGGGCTTCAAATGAGACATGGTGCCCAAAAAAAAAAGGCCATCAAAATCTGCCTTCCAGAAACCATACGGCGTTCCTTTCCTTCTGCGCCCTGCCATTTGGTCATACAGCAATTTACGACCACATATGGGGTGTTTCTGTAAACTGCAATATGCGGGTAATAAATATTACGTTTTGTTTGGCTGTTAACCCTTGCTTTGTTACTGGAAAAAAACGGATTAAAATGGAAAATTTGGCAAAAATTGCTTTTTTGGCACAGTTTTTATTTTATTTTTTTGACCGTGTTCATCTGAGGGGTAGGGGTATTTTTATAGAGCAGATTCTTACGGACGTGGCGATACCTAATAGGTCTACTTTTTTTTATTTATTTTAGTTTTACTAAATATTATTTTTTTATTTATTATTTTTTATTTAGTGTCTCAAGTCTGAGAACCAGTTTTTTATCCGATTGTCAGTGGCTAAATTGGAATATAAATTTAGTACTCCATGAAAGTGTGGTTCTCCCAGAAGCAACCAAAAATGCAGAGGCCCGGATGGTCGGGGCACGTGTCTGTAACGGTCACGTCCACACACACACAGGGGAAAGGATAGTGACCACTGCGCTCCACCCTCACCCCTGGCCCTGCCTACTTGCCTCACGAGTCCTGATGACAGGGGACAACTGGACGACAGTCCCTAACTTAGGATACGTGCAGGGAAGACAGACAAGACAAAATACGGAACATGAACGGACCGGGTCAGAACCAAGAGAGCTACGCAGTACAAAGGGTTAAGCAAATAATGGTCAGGAGAAGGTGGGGTCAAATACCAGGAGGAGAGTATAGAAGTACAAGAGGAGTCCTAAGAGAGTAGTCAGGTGGGAGCCGAGGTCACAATACCAGGACGAATGCGCAGTACAGGAGGAGCAGGCAAAGGATCGTCAGGGAACGGAATCAGGTGAGTATTCAGTAGTCCAACAAATAGCCAGGAACCTAGAAATTAACAGGCAACCTGTGGCTAGCAGGCTGCCTGTATTTATAGTGGAGAGTGAGGGTCATGTGACGTGGCCAGCGTCACATGACCGACAGACCAACCAGTTGAGCACCGAGTGATCAGCTCGGCGCTCAAGGCAGACTTAGGAGCAGGGAGCCACCCAGCAGTAAAGCCGCCCTGGGAATGAGGTCAAACACAGATCCTCATTCCCAAAGCTAAGCAACAGGTCTGCGGGTAATGGGGGACCGAGTGCACCTTCGGAACCCTGTTACAGTGTCACACTGAATAGTGGTGTCCTTCCGTATCCCCCTCCTGTGACACACACTGCACCTTTTTTGGGTCCGTCCCTTCTTTCCAGTATGGGGGACCACACCTGGAAAGTGTTGGCCAGGGACGATCCAGGCGCCTCCAGTTCCCGAGGTACTCCGGCCTGCTCTTTCCCGGTCAGAAAAGATTAGGTCCTTGAGGACTGCCTCATAGAACTGAAGGAATGTCCCTGTGTTGCCAGCGCTCTGGGACAGCACAAAAGAGTTGTACAAGGCAACCTGCACCAAGTAGACCGCAACTTTTTTGTACCATGCCCGGGTTTAGCGCATGGCGTTATATGGCTTGAGGACTAGATCAGATAGATCAACTCCTCCCATATACCGATTGTAGTCGACGATACAATCGGGCTTGAGGACCGTTGCCGCGGTACCTCGCACAGGGACAGGGGTGATGCTGTTACCATGAATTGTGGACAGTACAAGGACATCCCTCTTATCCTTATATCTGACCAGCAACAGGTTTCCACTGGCAAGGGCACGGGTCTCACCCCTGGGGATAGGTACCTGGAGGGGGTGGGTAGGGAGGCCGCGTTGATTTTTCCGCATGGTCCCACAAGCGGACGTGGATCTGGCGGCGAGGGACTGGAACAAGGGGATACTAGTATAAAAGTTATCCACGTACAGGTGGTAACCCTTATCTAGCAGTGGGTGCATAAGGTCCCACACAAGTTTCACGCTAACACCCAGAGTGGGGGGACATTCTGGGGGTTGAATACGGGAATCTCGCCCCTTGTACACACGAAACTTGTAAGCTGAGGTACTCACACAAAGTTTGTACAGCTTCACGCCATACCTCGCCCGCTTAGAGGGAACATACTTGCGGAAAAGGAGTCTCCCCTTCAAAGCAATGAGAGACTCATCAACCGCGACCTCCCTTCCAGATACATAGGCCTGTACGAATTTGGCCCCAAAGTGATCGATGACCGCCCTGATTTTGTACAGGTGGTCATAGGCAGGGGAAGGGGGGGGGGGGGGGCGGACATGCTGCATTATCTGAATAATGCAGGCATTTCCGGATGGCCTCAGACCGGGGAGCGTGTCATGGCCGTACTGTAAAGTACAGTCTGGTAGAGGACGTCCCCACTCCAGTAATGCCTGACACTAGGTTTCTTGACTAGGCCCATACGCAGCACGAGGCCCCAAAATGTCCTCATCTCGGCTGCACTGACTGGGGTCCAGCCACCGGGCCTAGCCAAAAAGGAGCCCGCGTGTTGAGCAACGAACTATTGGGCGTACAGGTTCATCTGCTCCACCATCAGATTTACAAAGTGGTCACTGAAAAAAAGACTAAAATAGTCGTATTCAGTGAAGCGCACTGTGGAAATCTGGATTCCTGTTTGGCCTACAAAATCAGGAATCACGGGCTCATAACGCTCTGGGGTATACTAGACAAGTTCACCGGCAGGGGGCTCCGGTGGATTTAACTGGTGGGCCGGAAAACTAGTATGAGCCCCAGAGCTGCTTGTACTAGGGTGGGCCACAGGGTCCCTAGCATGGCGGCCCCCTTGCTCCGCCTGGCGGCGTCTCTGCCGCCTTGGGGGGGTCATCATCATTGCTAGATGATGAGGAGGACGCGGATGACAAAAGGAAAGTGGGGTCATCCTCGTCCTCACTGGGACTCTCGGACTCGGGGCTGGGCGTATGCCTCCTCGGCCGAGAACATCCGGCGGGCCATAGGGGAGTGTGTGTGTGCGTGTACATCTTTATTCAGTGTGCGTGTGTGTGGGGGCACGGGTGTTCGCGAACTCCCCCTAAACCTAACGGACAAAAAAAAAGACTAACTAAAAAAAAGGCCAAAAAATGTGAAAAAAATAAATATTCAAAATCGCTGATCAACCGTCCGAAGTTGATCAGCGGTGGGGTGTGCGATGCGCTAACAGTGGCCGGACGCTAAGAGTGGCGGCCACAGTCAGCGTACGCCCAAAAAAAAAAAGTTGCGGGGCAGGGGGGCAAGCTGCAGCACCCCTGGGGGGGTCTAGGGTCACACAGCTGTGCTGTGGACCCCAGACACCTGATTTAGGGTGATACAATCAAAAATAGTTTTATTTTTTTCTTCACTAACTTGCCCTAAAATATCCCTGCCTAATCTAACCTGTCCCTAGCCTTTCCCTAATTACCTGGGTGCTGGGGCACAGATGGGGGTGCTGTCTGGAGATCTGTGCAGCGATCCACGTGCAGCGCTCGGCTCCCCGGACACAAAAGAAGGAGGAGAGGAGCGCTTCGGTAATTTGAACCTCCTGCCCCTGCAGCCGACAGAGCGATCCTAAGAGGTCGCAGGATGGTTATTGGTGGTGTATTATCACATCACCAACCTGTTCCGGTTTATCGGGTCCCCAGAGACCCGAAAACGCAGGTCTGAATTGACCTGCGGTTTGTTGCGATCGCCGACATGGGGGGGGGTCACAGGACCCCCCCCCGGCGCATTCAGCCAAGGTGCCTGCTCAATGATTTGAGCAGGCACCGGGTTCCGATCACCGCCCGCCGGGCGGCGGGGATTGGAACTATACTATACATGACGTGCCGTATCGGTTTGTCATGTGTCTGGAACAGGTTAAAAGCTGTGAAATTGAAATTTAGAAAATTGCTAATTTTTTCAAAATCTTGGGTAATGTTGGGATTTTTTCATAAATAAAAAGGTGAAATATATTGACTCAAATTTATGACCATCATGAAGTATAATGTGTTATGAGAAAATCTCAGAATGGCCTGGATAAGTAAAAGTGTTCCAAAGTTATTACCATATAAAGTGACACGTCAGATTTGCAAAAAAAGGCTCGGTCAGGAACTGGGTAAATGGCCCAGATGGGAAGTGGTTAAGCTCATTAGCAATGTCACGTCACAAGTATGTACACTTAACTTCCCTAATCCCTTCATGGCTAACAAAAAAATTAAAAATGTAATGGCAGCCCAACTATTCCCCAAGGATAAAGACAGGGGGAAAGAAGGATCAGCTTAGGCTAGATTTCAACATGCGTGATCATGAGGGTGATGCAGCACTGCACCTTTTATGTTGTCCCTGTATTAGTCTACTTTCACACTGGCGTTTTGGCTTTCCGTTTGTGAGATCCGTTCAGGGCTCTCACAAGCGGTCCAAAATGGATCAGTTTTGCCCTAATGCATTCTGAATGGAAAAGGATCCGCTCAGAATGCATCAGTTCAGTCTCCATTCTGCTCTGGAGGCGGACACCAAAACGTTGCTTGCAGCGTTTTGGTGTCCGTCTGATGAAACTGAGCCAAACGGAACCGTCCCCATTGACTTACATTGTGTGTCAGGACGGATCCGTTTGGCTCAGTTTCATCATGACTTTCAATGGTGTTCAAGACGGATCCGTTTTGGCTAGGTTACAGATAATACAAACAGATCCGTTCTGAATGGATGCAGTTGGTTGTATTATGTGAACTGATCCCAACGTGAGTGTGAAGGTAGCCTAATGTCGTCCAGCATTATATCTCCACTAGCTTTTCTGCAGTTTTTACTTCATTTTCATTTCCAAGAGAAAAATCCTATTATTAAGTACTTAGAAGCATCACTCCAAGAAAAACAAGGAAGAGGGTAGGCACACGATCTCCTAACAAGCTCTGCCTCCACACCAGATGTAAGGCAGCTCTCCTATAAGTCAATGTTCAACCTTATAAAAAGCCTTGAGACATAACTTGAATAAAAATTAACCCCTTAAGGACCCTGGGATTTTCCATTTTTGCGTTTTCGTTTTTCACTCCCCGCCTTCCCATAGTCCTAACTTTTTTATTTTTCCCATTCACATAGCCTTATGAGGGCTTATTTTTTGTGGAACAAGTTGTACTTTCTAATGGCACCATTTACGGTTGCATACCATGTAGTAGGGAGCGTGAAAAAAATTCCAAATGGGGTAGAATTGGGAAAAAACGCAATTCTGATAAAGGTTTTTTTTTTACACTGTACACTATGCGGTAAAATTGACCTGTTATCTTCATTCTCCAGGTGAGTACGGTTCCAACGATACCACACTTGTATAATTTTCTTGCGTTTTAATACTGAATTATTATTTTTTTTTAAACCTTTGAGGGAATAAAAATTATTTTTTCATAACCATATTCTGACCCCTATAACTTTTTTGTAGCTATGTGTATGGGGCTGTGTGAGGGCTCATTCTTTGCGGGATGATCGGTTCTTTTCAGTGATACCAATTTTAAGTGTATGTGACTTTTTGATCACTTTTTATTAAAAAATTATTGGGTAGTTGAAGTTTTTATTTTTTCTCCCACTACGCCATTTGCTGTATGCCATTAATATTGTTATATTTTAATAGTATGGGCATTTTTCGTGCGCGGCGATGCCCATGTTTATATTTTTATTGGTTAAGTATTTTTATTTTAAGGAAAGGGGGGTGATTTGAACTTTAATTTTATTTTATATATATTTGTAAAAACTTATTTTTTTTAAGTCACCTTGGGTGACAATAACTGGCAATCATTTGATTGCCCATAGTATTCAGTGATGGCTAAATAGCCATCATTGAAGACTTCATTTGCACTATATCAATACAAGGCTGCCACCTAGTGGCCTGTATTGATATATATACATCTTATTGACTCTGAATCATGCCTGAGGCTTCGGTCAATTAGATCGAGGTAACAGGTCCCCCGATCTCAGCCGGGGAATGCTGTTACCGGACTGGAAGCAGGCAACTTCCGGTTCAGGTCTGCGCAGATGCCATGGTCACATTTAACCACGGCATCTGAAAGGTAAGATGTATGCGATCGGCCTTATGGCTGATCACAAGGGTTAAGCCGGCACCTCATCTGCAGACAGCTGTTTCGGGGTGATTGCCCCGCATCAATGCATATATCTCCTTCCCAGAATTCCAGAGGAGTGTTGCCTGGCCTATAAGACTCCTCACGCCGTTTAAGGCGCTCCCCATAAGGAGATATTGTATTACCCAAATTCCGACCTAGACCCCTCACCCAGTAATCTGCTCTGCACTGATGAGGGGCAATCGGCGGTCTCTACAAACAGCTGATTGATGGGGTGCTGGGAGTCAGACCCCAGCATAGGTGTGCGCGGCTTATTGCTCTAGGGTGTGCACCCTAATTATGTATATAATATATATATATATATATATATATTATATTATATATCCTTTATGCCATTAGCCCCCATTATCAGCCATTATGCCTTATTAGCCCCCATTATGCCCCCAGCAGCCTCATTTTTTATAAAATAAAAAAACACTTACCTCTCTTCTCCTGGAGGCCGCCGCTCCTCGCCACCCGCAATCCTCTTACTCCTGCTGTCGGCTGTGCTCTGAACTGGCGCGCACAGCGTGACGTCACAAAGCGCCTCACGCTGTGCGCAGCCCTGCACAGCCGACAGCTGAGGACCAGGAAGCGTTAAGTACATAGTGTTCACCGCTTCCTGGTCCTCCGGTACTAATGAACGCTTCCAAAATGGAAGCGCTTCATTAGTATTCGCCGGCCAGCAGGCTTGATTAGGGTGTGCACGCCTATGGACCCAAGTCAATCTGATATTGAAGATTTCCTCGATAACCCCTTTAGGGTACATGCACACGTTCAGGATTCATGTGCGGAGAATCCGCACTGAAATCCGCAGGTGTTCGCAGGCAAATCTGTGCGGTCAATCCGCATTAATTGGTGCGGATTTGCGTGCGGATTTGGTGCGGATTTTCCGCATGCGGATTTCACTAAGTGAATGAAGAAAATCCGGTCAGGAAAAAAAAAATTAATTGACATGTCGCAGATTTGAAAATCCGCACCGCAGGTCAAAATCCGCGCGGAAAAAATCTGCATCGTGTGCATTGAGAATTTCAAATTCTCATAGAATACAATGGACATGACCTACGGTGCGGATTTTCCGCACGCAAATCCGCACGCAATCCTGATCGTGTGCAGGGGGCCTTAATAAGCAGTGTAATCCCTATGGCATATTCTAGCACCATGCCATTACTTTATAAAATGAGAACACCCCTTAGGCCTCCTGCACACGAACGTGTGCGCTCCGTGGCCGTATTGCGGCCCCGCAATACACAGGCACCGTTCCGTGTTCATTCCGCATCACAGATGCGGACCCATTCACTTCAATGGGCCCGCAATGGATGCGGAATGGAACCCTATGGGAGCACTACGGAGTGCTTCCGTGGGGTTTCGTCCCGTACTTCCGTTCCGCAAAAAGATAGAACATGTCCTATCTTTTTGCGGAACGGCCGGATCGCGGACCCATTAAAGTGAATGGGTCCGCGATCCGCTGCGACTGCCCCATGGATGGTGTTCATGCATTGCTGCCCACATTGTTCATGTGCAGGAGGCCTTAAAGGGCATCTGTCAGCAGATTTTTACCCATGACACTGGCTGACCTGTTCCATGGGCACTTGGCAGCTGAAGGCATCTGTGTTGGTCCCATGTTCATATGTGCCCATATTTCTCTATTATTATGTTTGCCCTTTTTAGAACCAAGGGATCAGAAAAAAATATATAAAAATCACAAATTGCACCAAAAACAGCATTTGTGAATTCAGACTAAATTTAGGTAATGGGTATTAGAAAGTTTATAATATGAAAAACGTAAAACTAAACACTATTGCTACTACAATAAATATATCTTTTAATCTTGTAGACAGCAATCATAATTTTAAAAACTTGGCACAAATAAAGAAGCCACAGAAAAGCTTTTTACCCAGAAAAATGCAGAATGCAGTCACCGTCTTCACAACACATCAGCTAATGAGCCCAGGAAATGAGAGATGTCTTGGGATCACATTGCATTTACCTAATCGTGTTAGATTCTTTTCATTTACAAGCAGGTTTCCTGTGTACAGTCAGATCCTTTCTACCTAAAAAGCTTATGTTTGAGCCACTGTTGTGTAGAACCAAGAGCCAGCACATATAACAGACGTATGAAGAATAAGGCAATCTGTAGAATAGTGTAATAGAAAGAAATACAATGGGGGACATTTATCAATAATGGCGTAATTTGCGCTAAAAAAATTATGGTGATTTGTTTCATCTCATATCAAAAGGTGCACACCACTTGTAAAACGTGACTTTTTTAAATATCAACTTGATTATCCACCCATTTCTCTTGATTTACGACATTTTAAAACCAATACCACTTAAATGAGACTTTTTAAAACTGAAATGCGCCATTTCAGCCACCCCTGTCCAGACCACACTTGCGACTTTTGAAGCATATTTGCGACATTCTCAATGGTAAATTGCGACTTTTGACTCTGGGCTTTTTTGTTATTGTTTTGTTTTTGTTGAATGACAATTTACTGACAAAACCCTGCTTCTTAGCTCATTTATATCATCCGGTTTTAATTCTTACATTTCACTTGTTCCCACTACAGGTTGGTTTTTCGTTTCATAAATGCGACTTATTGACAAAAAGTCGCATCTTTCTGCCATAAATGCGACTTTTTACACAAAGCACCACCACATAAGCTGGCTTAATGGTCCGGAACAATTTGAGCCATTTCTGCCATAATATGAGCCAATTTGATAGCACTGCCCACTTTGACATTTATAACTCATTTCTGGCGTATTGTATTCTTTATGTTGAAATTAAGAGATGTGCGAATCGACTTCGGATGAAACATCCAAAGTCTATTCGCATAAAACTTTGTTTCAATACTGTACGGAGCGAGCACTGTGTACAGTATTAGAATGTATTGGCTCCGATGAGCCGAGGTTATTACTTTTGCGAAGTCTCGCGAGACTTTGTGTAATAACTTCATAAATTGATTTCTACTGTTAAAAATCATTTCCCGAAATTCGGTTCGGTTCCAAGAGTATTAGAACAGTAATGTTTATGAATATATATATATATATATATATATATATATATATATATTTTTTTTTTTTTTTTCACATCACTATCTATAATAAAAATAAATATAAAAAAAAGCCTAACCACATGTCCAGAGTTTAGGTTCTGTAAAGACCACTTCTCAGCAGTGAAAAAGTGATAACTCCTGCCTGTTCCTGTCAATCAATGCAGAGCCTCTAGGTGTAATGGGAACGCCCCCGTTGCTCCTAGAGGCTAATTTGCATATATAAAGCATAATTTTTCTCAGCAATGCGGACTCATATGAACATGGGACCAACACAGAAGCCTTCAGCTGCCAATCGCACATGTAACAGGTCAGCCAGTTTCATAGGTACAAATCTGCTGACAGATGTCCACCATGTAGAGGGTGCCTGAGCATTAGGTTGCTAGTGACCAGCAAAGATGTTAAAATCTAGTGTTTCTGTGATTCTCCAGCGTTTTACCTAAATCATCCTGTGTTTGTTCTGGTTTCTGCTCTAGCCCTGTACCAGCCCTGTCTGTGTGCTCCTACACTTCCAGCTTCTGTTCTGTTCGTGTTTAAGTTAACCCTGTCCGTCCACTTTATTCTTGTCAGGTACCCAGCCTGCCTGCCCTGACTATGTCTTCACTACCACCAAGCCTGCCGGCTAAGCCTCAGTCACTGTTTGGACTACTCCTTCAGTTTTGGAGCATTTTCTGTATACTGTATGCCAGTGGGTCAGCTTCCAACTACATGGACTATTCCAGGACCGTTCAGCTGCTTCCCTGCAGAGAAGGCGAGATCCCTGTACAGGGGTTAAAGGGTGAATACCAGGGGAGCGGTTAGTTGGCACCATGGGTCCACACTCCTTGATCTGTAACAACCTGCATTTTTTTAGGAAGGATATATTAAAATTTAAAGGTTGTGACCACTTTTGGGGCAATTTTTGTTAATCTACTGGTTAATTCTACTAATTTTTTCCTAAAAAACAAACAAAAAAAAAACATTCAATTGATCTTTTGTAAACATTTTCAGCTGTTTTCCTCTGCAGCTTTTAATTTCAGTGCATCTTCAGGCTATTTCTACCCCCTTCTCAGTGAAACCATCAGAGTGCTGCTCTGACAGCTCGATGTGTAACCCTTATCTGCCTTACTTTCCTAACAGCTCATAAACACTTATTATAGCTAAATGCTTACCAGTTTGATATAAACACTAATTCTAGAAAATGTTGTAAGTTGTCAGGAGTTCAGATATAAGGCCTACAGATCGAGCTGTCAGAGCAGCTCTCTGACGGATTCACTGAAACGGGGGAAGCAAAAGCCTGCAGATACATTGAAAGTGAGGAAAGCCCCATTTACAAAAGATGGTAGGCCAAAATAAACAGGTTTGGCCAATATAGATCTAATGTTTATGGCCAGCTTTAGGAAGTCTATTTCCAAGGGAAGGTGACCACCGTAAACTAATATACAGTACACTACAAAATGTCAGTATTATATAAATGCACAGTAAAACAGACATCAGATATTACCTAGCTCTGCCGTCCATTGAGCCAAAGTTGTGACAAAGGATGCAAAAACATTCCCTCCATTCAGAGAAGCAGCAACTGCCAAATACCGATCCTTGAAGTAAGGAAAGTATGTCACAGCTTCTGCAGGACTAGGGTGGTCTTCAGGCTGGAATCCCTCCGGCATAAAGAAGGTCAGTTGAGCAGAAGTGCTAATATTCAGGACTTATAAAGCAGAAAAAATAAGTCATGAATACCGGTAATTAAATTTTGTTATAAATAATACTGCAAAGTGAGTGTGCATAATAGACATAAAGCCAAGGCAGCCTGCATTGTATATTCCCCAAAAGTAGTTCCAGTGACTTGGAAGGCCAGCTCTACCACCCAAAGTTTAAAACTGATGATGGGAGACGTTGTAGGGGCCTGCCTCTTCTGCAGTACCTCACAGTGACCATTTTAAAGGAGTTGTCTAGTTTCTGATATTAATGACCTCTCCTAAGGTTAGGTCATCAATATCAGGCGCCCCTGTTGATGAACTGTTCGAATAGACAGCAGAGCTTGTATGAGCACTGTGTTCTCTTCACTGTTTACCTGTTTGCTGTTGAGACTGCCGTGGTGAGCAGTGTAATTACATCTCAGCCGTCCCATTCTCCTTGGATGGGACTGAGTGTAACTGCAACTGTTCCTTCCCATTCAAGTGAACGGGACGGAGTTGCTTTTATTACACTACTTGCTGCTGCAATGTCAATGGCGAGCAGTTAAACAGTTAAGAGAACGCAGCTCTCATATGAGCCCTGCGGTCCCTTCAAGCAGCTGTTCGGTGGGGGTCTTGTGAGTCGGACCACCGCTGATCTGATATTGATGACTAGGGATGAAAGAATCGACTTCGGATGAAACATCCAAAGTTGATTTGCATAATACTTATTTTGAATACTGTACAGAGCGAGCGCTCTGTACAGTATTAGAATGTATTGGCTCCTATGAGCCGAAGTTATTACTTTGCAAGACTTCACATAATAACTTCATAAATTATTATTTGTCATGATGTAAGGGGAGCTGCGGTGTCAAACTGGATGTTTACAGCGAGGGAGCTCAGCTGAGCATCGCCGGCCATGAGGGGAAGGAGCGGGGAGCCAGCGCTGGGAAGCAGGTAAGTCTTCCCTTTACAGGTCCAGCCAAGTGGGAGATGCTTTGCCAACCCCCTCCCATCATTCTTGCACAATTCTTTAAAAGGGTTTTTCAAGACTTAAATACTGATGACTTATCCTCTATCCTCCAACACCTGGGACCCCCACGATCAGCTGTTTGAGAAGGCACCGGTGCTCGCAGTAGCGATGTGGCCTTCCCACAGCTTTGCCTAGGGCATATGACATCACATTCATCGGTCACATGGCCTAGGTGCACCTCAGCCCCACTTAAATAAACGGGGATGACCTGCGATTACAAGTTCAGCTGCAATAGTATGTACGGTGCTGTGCTTGGTGATCGGGGATAAGGCCGCAGTCCTCACAGGAGCGCCGGTGTCTTCTCAAACAGGTGATCGGTATTTATGTCTTGTAAATCCCTTTTAAGCTTTATGGGACAGAGCTGCAGTATCACGCACAGTCTCTACAAAACTTATGCCACTGCGCCTGGTAAACACTGTACAGGCTGTAGTCTTCCATTACCAAACATTGATCTTATATTGATATCCTAAGGATAGGTCATCAATATTAAAATCCCAGACGGCTCCGTTAAGCCATAGGAATGACACACATAAGCTTTTACATTAATGAAAGAAGCAAACAACCAGTTAAAACCCCAGTCTCATCCCTGACAGGGAAGATCATAGAGCACACATCACTTTATTTTTTCCAGGAAATGAGTTAAAAATTAGCAAGGAGACATTGCTCCCAAGATAGATATGGGTAGGCTTGTCTAATTAGACAATCCTGGAGGTAAACAGACTTGCTGTCCATTGTTCTGGGGTCTAATTAATAATTAGTTGTAGGCAGTTTGAATACTCTGTAGATGCGGTTAGTAAAGTGGCATTCTGGCACGCAGCCACAATGAATATAATCACTGCTAATTATGACATGGACACTTATATTTGTATCGTTTGTATAATTACTTAGATATCAAAGAACCAATGTAAGGCTACTTTCACACCTGCGCTAGGTGCGGATCCGTCTGTTATCTGCACAGACGGATCCGCACCTATAAATGCAAACAATGGTATCGGTTCAGTGTGGATCCGTCTGCATAACAGCTTTTTCAGATCTGAGTTTTCGCGATCGTAAAAACTCAGATCCGACAGTATATTCTAACACAGAGGCGTTCCCATGGTGATGGGGACGCTTCAAGTTAGAATATACTAAGAACTGTGTACATACCTGCCCCCTGCTGCCTGGCAGCACCTGATCTCTTACAGGGGCTGTAATCCAGACAATTAACCCCTCAGGTGCCGCACCTGAGGGGTTAATTGTGCGGATCTCAGCCTCCTGATCGGGTGCTGCCAGGCAGCAGGGGCCAGACCCCCCTCCTTCCCCAGTATTAAAAGCATTGGTGGCCAGTGCGGCTGCCCCCTTCCTCCCCAGTATTATAAGCATTGGTGGCCAGTGCGCCCCCCCCCTCCCTCCCCAGTATTAAAAGTATTGGTGGCAGTGGCCACAGGCTAACAACCCCCCTCCCCCCCATCATTGGTGGCAGCGGAGCGGCATTTCCAATCGGAGTCCCAGTTTAATCGCTGGGGCTCCGATCGGACGCTACTGCAGTCCTGGCTGCCATGGTTACTTAGCTTATACTTACATGTGTTGTCTGTGGCCGGCCGGCGCTCCTCCTACTGGTAAGTGACAGGTCTGTGCGCCGCACTGGCCACCAATGCTTTTAATACTGAGGAGGGAGGGGGGTCTGGCCCCTGCTGCCTCAGATCCGACAGTATATTCTAACACAGAGGCGTTCCCATGGTGATGGGGACGCTTCCAGTTAGAATATTCTAAGAACTGTGTACATAACTGCCCCCTGCTGCCTGGCAGCACCCGATCTCTTACAGGGGGCTGAGATCCGCACAATTAACCCCTCAGGTGCTGCACCTGAGGGGTTAATTGTGCGGATAGTGCTGCCAGGCAGCAGGGGCCAGACCCCCCCTCCTTCCCCAGTATTAAAAGCATTGGTGGCTAGTGCGCCCCCCCCCCACCCCAGTATTATAAGCATTGGTGGCAGTGGCCACAGGCTAACAACCCCCCTCCTCCCCCATCATTGGTGGCAGCGAAGCGGCATTTCCAATCGGAGTCCCAGTTTAATCGCTGGGGCTCCGATCGGTTACCATGGCAGCCAGGACGGTACTGCAGTCCTGGCTGCCATGGTTACTTAGCCTATACTTACATGTGCTGTCTGTGGCCGGCCGGCACTCCTCCTACTGGTAAGTGACAGGTCTGTGCGCCGCACTGGCCACCAATGCTTTTAATACTGGGGAGGGAGGGGGGGGGGGGCGAATCACAGGCCCCTGTAAGAGATCGGGTGCTGCCAGGGGGCAGTTATGTACACAGTTCTTAGTATATTCTAACTTTAAGCGTTCCCATCACTATGGGAATGCCTCTGTGTTAGAATATACTGTCGGATCCTTTAAGGCTAGCAGTGATGTTTAGATGACTGGCTTAAGGAAATTTACATATGGCACATCCATCTTTCAAACGTATTTTTCTACATCATGCTGCATCAGTCAGTTTGCATATGGAGGTCATTGTTAACCCAATACTGTGCTGCACAACAGCTGGAAAAATCTATCTATTCTAGACTAACCAATGGAAGAACTCATCTCCAGGCAGCAGAGATCCATTTCTATTGTAGATCAATTGACAGAAACCACTAAGATGTAGTTGTGACCGCTCTGGATCATGCAGGAGAACTTTATTCTACTCAACATGTATATCTTCAGAGAGAACTTTCTTCTGAACACTAGACATTTAGGCAGTAGAAGTACACGTCATCCATTTAGCAGTACGTGCACAGGTGTGCTGAAAGGGCCATAGCAGGAACCGCGGCGTACTATTCTTGCACACAGAAAGGGGTCCCAAGCAGAGGACCTCCATCTATGATGACCATATGTCATAACATGGCACACAGGCAAGGGTTATCATTGTAAGACACCCCTTTAACAGGTGGGAAGAATGTTCACACTACTGTACATGCTCTAGTACCAAGGCAGACATGATAAGTACAAATCCACAGCCAGTATTAAAGGGGTTACAAGCAAATATAATCAATAATGTAAGCACTTCTGGCATTCACACTTCGGGGCAGAACATGATGTGGAAGCACTAAAGGGTGTATTAAATGGACAGATTTTCTGCCCAATGATTGCTACCAAGCGTTCGCATGAACGCTCGTTAGCAATCATCTTGCAGTGTAATACTGCTGTCGATTGTATGAGCTCGTTCATTGGGAAATCCACATCTTTCAGCATGCTGAAAGATCAGGATTTGTTGGTGGTAGATCGTGTTAATTATGATCTGCCGCCGGCAATCCACTGTACAGCATGGGGATGAGGCATGGCACAGAGATCTCTCCTTCCCATGCTGCAGAGGCGATCACTGCATGTAATAGCAGGGGCCTCCTCAGCAAGCGAGCAGGCGATTGGTGGGAGGGAACAATTCCCTCTCGATGATCGTTTGCGTGATCGGGGTGTCTAATACAGCCTTAAAGCAACTAAACAGTAGATGCTCTTTTCAGGGCTTAGAATTTGATTACAATGTATATATTTCAGGCACAGTTGAAGAGCTCCTATTTACATCAGACGAATACCATATCATATACGATCCGTACTGTTAATCCATACCTGCATCTGTGCTTTCAGTCAATGAACTATAGACTGAACACTGGAAATCTCCCAAGGCAACACCAACTTCTGTCCCCTGTGGTATTCCGCACCACTCATACGAAGTCTTCCCTGCTAGACATCCAGCATCCAAAACATTAGGTAGAAGATGTACAGGAAAACCAAATTCTCTTAATCTAATATGGAAAAGCAAACAGAAATTAAATCAGTCAGAAGGATCACATAAAATATAAAACACAATACACAAAACAGCACAATACATTGTAAATTTAAACAAGTCACTAGCAAATACAATTCCTTCAACTGCGTAAAGCGCTACTAACCTTTCAACAAACTTTGCATTACGCTGGGTTCACACCTGAGCGTACTGTAGGAGCGCTCTGTATGCGCGATTTTATCGGCCGTTCCTATTCGCGGCCGGCAACAAGCAAACGCCCATTGTCGCGCGTTCCCGGAAGTCTATGTACGGGAACACGCGACCATACGCCCCAAAGAAGCTAATGCACTTCTTGGGGCGTAGGGCGTTTTACAGCGCGTTCGTACGCGCTGTAAAACGCTCAGATGAGAACCATGCCCATAGGGAATCATTGGTTCCTGCCTGTTGAGCGTTTTACAGTGCGTAGGAACGCGCTGTAAAAAAAACGCTCAGGTGTGAACCCACTGTCAAAGAGTAACTCAAGTTTTATAATAATTTTTAATATGTTGTCCCTAAGCCACTAAATAAATGTTTTCTAATATACTTTTTATAATATACTTTATTTATTAATTTTCTATTTTTACATCCCTAAAGTGCACCAGTCAGTGTGCGCTTAAAACTCAGAAACTGAGCTTGCAGCCGTCATGCAGTTTAGCTGCTGCTCAAACCACCCCCTCCCCTCTCCAAAGACTTACATTGACATGTGTAATATGATCCTCCCGCAGAGAAGATCAGTCCTGGACAGGTATAAGACATTTTGCCAAGTGAAAAGCATTTAGCAAGGAAGGAGGGGGTAAACAACTGATAGGCCTCATGCACACGACCGTATTTTTTCACGGTCCGCAAAACGGGGTTCCGTTGGTCCGTGATCCATGACCGTTTTTTCGTCAGTCGGTTTTTCTTGATTTTTGGAGGATACACGGACATGAAAAAACAGTCGTTTTGGTGTCCGCCTGGCCGTGCGGAGCCAAACGGATCCGTCCTGAATTACAATGCAAGTCAATGGGGACGGATCCGTTTGACGTTGACACAATATGGTGCAATTTCAAATGGATCCGTCCCCCATTGACTTTCAATGTAAAGTCAGGAGTTAATATACCATCGGATCTGAGTTTTCTCCAATCCGATGGTATATTTTAACTTGAAGCGTCCCCATCACCATGTTAGAATATACCATCGCATTTGAGTTACATCGTGAAACTCAGATCCGACAGTATATTCTAACACAGAGGCGTTCCCATAGTGATGGGGACGCTTCTAGTTAGAATATACAACGAACTGTGTACATGACTGCCCCCTGCTGCCTGGCAGCACCCGATCTTTTACAGGGGGCTGTGATCAGCACAATTAACCCTTCAGGTGCCGCACCTGAAGGGGTTAATTGTGCGTATCATAGCCCCCTGTAAGAGATCAGGGGCTGCCAGGCAGCAGGGGGCAGACCCCCCTCCCTCCCCAGTTTGAATATCATTGGTGGCCAGTGTGCGGCCCCCCCCCCCCATGTAATATCATTGGTGGCCAGTGTGCGGCCTCCGTCGGCTCCCCCTCCCTCCCTTTATTGTAATATCATTGGTGGCCAGTGTGTGGCCTCCCTCCCCCCCTCTATTGTAATATCATTGGTGGCCAGTGTGCGGCCTCCCCCGCCCCCTCCCTCTATTGTAATATCATTGGTGGCCAGTGTGCGGCCTCCGTCGGCCCCCCTCCCTCCCTTTATTGTAATATCATTGGTGGCCAGTGTGCGGCCTCCCCTCTCCCCTCCCCCCCCCCCCCGCCCGATTATTGGTGGCAGCGGAGAGTTCCGATCGGAGTCCCAGTTTAATCGCTGGGGCTCCGATCGGTAACCATGGCAACCAGGACGCTACTGCAGGCCTGGTTGCCATGGTTACTTAGCAATATTACAATATTAGAAGCATCATACTTACCTGCTGCGCTGTCTGTGACCGGCCGGGAGCTCCTCCTACTGGTAAGTGACAGGTCTGTGCGGCGCATTGCTTAATGATCTGTCACTTACCAGTAGGAGGAGCTCCCGGCCGGTCACAGACAGCGCAGCAGGTAAGTATGATGCTTCTAATATTGTTAAGTAACCATGGCAACCAGGCCTGCAGTAGCGTTCTGGTTGCCATGGTTACCGATCGGAGCCCCAGAGCGATTAAACTGGGAGTCCAAACAGAACTCTCCGCTGCCACCAATGATCGGGGGGGGGGGGGGAGGCCGCACACTGGCCACCAATGATATTAATACAATAGAGGGGGGGGGGGGGGTGGGGGGGCGCACACTGGCCACCAATGATATTACAATAGAGGGAAGGGGGGGGGCGCACTGGCCACCAATGAAATTAAAACTGGGGAGGGAGGGGGGTTAATTGTGCGGATCACAGCCCCCTGTAAGAGATCGGGTGCTGCCAGGCAGCAGTCATGTACACAGTTCGTAGTATATTCTAACTAGTAGCGTCCCCATCACTATGGGAACGCCTCTGTGTTAGAATATACTGTCGGATATGAATTTTGACGAAGTGAAAACTCATCTCTGAAAAAGCTTTTATGCAGACGGATCTTCGGATCCGTCTGTATGAAAGTAACCTACGGCCACGGATCACGGACGCAGATGCCAATCTTGTGTGCATCTGTGTTCTTTCACGGACCCATTGACTTGAATGGGTCCGTGAACCTTTGTCCGTCCAAAAAATAGGACAGGTCCTATTTTTTTGACGGACAGGAAACACGGATCACGGATGCGGCTGAAAAACGGGGTATTTTCCGATTTTTCCGCAGACCCATTGAAAGTCAATGGGTCCGCGAAAAAAAAAAGGGAAAACAGCACAACGGCCACGGATGCACACAACGGTAGTGTGCATGAGGCCATAACATGAGAACCAGACATTTCTCACTGATAACTCATATTATAAAGTTTCTTGTGGTCACTTGTACTGATTTGTGCGAAATTTGTGACCATTTAAGGAATGGATTTCCTATATATTTTACTAATCAAAACGAGACAGTGCTATAGATTCATTTTTTTCTAATCAGTTTTTTTTACTAATTAAAACAAGATAATGCTAAATATTATTTTTCTAATCAGTTATTTTATTGTAGATTTTTTTAAATTCTATTTTCGGTACATGATTATGGAGTTAACAGCATTTTGCAATATTGTCATGGTGGGGAGTAGGGCAAACCCCCCAGCGTACAATGTCAGGAATAAAGGGGAAGCAGCTAGGCCAGGACGCCGGGATCAAGTCACCTCATATTGCATCCCTAATGCTCGCCCTAACTCCTAACCGTATGAGCGGACCTTGATGGTAGGACGGCTCATACCCTGGATACCTTTGGCCCTGAGAATCCCTCACATAGGAGCAGGGGAGGGACGACCTGTTCTTCCCAGACATGGAGGAACAGGAGTCTCAAATGGCCTAGCTGCATGGAAAAGTGGAAGACTGAATACAGCAACAGAGTCGGCAGGTAAGAACACCAGACAACACGCTTACCTGCCGCTACCACCACGACTGGAACCCGTGCATACGTACAGGTGCCCACACACCAAACAGGACTCCGTACAAACAACACCACACACCGGTATCCAGCACACCTGATACTGCCTGGACCCCATGCCGCGAGGTGCACGGCAGCCCCAGACAGCGCTGCATACAGGCTTATGGTTCACCCCTCCAGGATACCAGACCCCTTCCGGAGGTAGGCAAGGGAATGTCTAGCATACATGCTGGATGACAATACCAAACATGGAACAACAAGCTACACATAACAAAACACCAAATACCTAACCCCACACCAAACATACACCACATGTAAGGGAGGGAAGACATAGCTGGAGAACTCGGAATGACATCGATGTCCTACAAGGTGGGCCTCAAGGACTGAGCAGATAGAACACCCTGGACTGGAGCAAAGCTCCAGCACAAACGACAGCTGAAGTACAACTGACTCCAGCCAGGGAGCCACAGGGGATAAAACCCTAGTGGACACACCCAGTCAGGAAGTTAACCCTTCCAGCACCAGACAGAGGGAGGATACCACTAAAAAGGGAAGTGCACACACCAGCCAACAAGTAACACGTTACCACAAGCAACAGCATGCGTGGCAACCATGTCACGGCGTACACAGCAAAAGCAGAGACACTGCCACGACATGCCATAACAGCAACACGTTGTCACCGGCAACTGCAAGCGTGGCAAAAGTGTCACGGCGCTCACAGCAAAGGCTGTGACATATATGCTGCAGTGTAGAGCAAACACTGACTTAAATGCAAGAGTATTGTGAGCATGCTCTGTGAACTGTGCAGGTTACTTGGAGAGAAGAAAGTCAGCTGTGACCATCACTTATTATGAATAGTGGATCCTGTATTATCTATATGTAGGTGTTATCCTTCATTGTAATCCTACCTGTGATGATAATGAGAGGACTGCTAAAAAGCGATCGCTAAAGAACAGCAAGTGTCAACCTATTATCAGGCTCACTGCAGGATTTTTTTTTTTTTAAATATAGATACAGACATGAAGAATTTAAAACAAATCACCAATAAATCTAAAAAAAAATCCATTTAAGGGTTCATTCACACGTCCGCAGTGTTTTGCGGATCCGCAAAACACCGGGCCGGCATCTCAATAGAAATGTGCATTCTTGTCCGCAGCTGCAGACAAGAATAAGACATGTTTTATTTTTTTGCAGAGCCACGGACCGGAGGTTCGGGGCCGCGGACCGGAAATGCGGATACGGACAGCACACTGTATGCTGTCTGCATCTTTTCCTCCCCCATTGAAAATGAATGGGTCCGCACCCGTTCTGCATAATTGCCAAACGGATCCGGACCCAAAGTTTTGATTTAAACAATAGGTCATTTTCTGATGACACATTCCCTTTAAGAAGTTTTTGAAAAGGTTGGATGGAAATCAATATGATTACTAAAATGGTGTCCCTGGCTGATGAATAGCAAAACTTCCAGGTTGCAGAGAAGACAAAGTCTACATCTACACCCAGTTAACAAATGCACAGATTTGTCATTTATGTTCTATCCACGGCATTGTGCCGCCACACAGATTTAGAACAATAAAGCTGTTACTCTCTAGACACCATCGTTATTTTTACCAAACAACCCGCGATACTATAGTTACAAGGGATTACTCTGCTCATATAGGATATTTCTAATTTAGGAGCAGGGCCATTGTGATACTTTCATGGTTTAACACAATTTGTTCTAGAGCAATGTGCTATTTTATGCAATTTTATGTTTCTAGCAAATACAATCTCCGGCATTACAGCATCAACTACATTGGTGATTACAATATAAACAGGAAGCCGCCTGCAATCTTCTCCAGTAACAGATACAGAGCCTAGCTCAGTGTCAGGTGAAAGATGATGACATATGTTACAACACAACATACATATCTGTGTTCCAGGTTTTGGTCCTGGTATTAAAATACCCCCAGCTAGCAGCATTCTGCACAGACATCAGAGGTTTCTGGAGTCCACACAGCATGGAGACAACATAGTCCTGGATTGTACCGGCGGCATCATATTGCTGAAGGAATTCAGGCCTGTACAAAACACAAAAGTACATGTTATAAAATGTTGGGCCAAAACCCGTCCAGACAATAGGCCGGTTTTACTGCTGCCTTCCAACGGAGAGCAGGCCTGCAAAGTTTGTAAGCATAATTCATTCAATGGCGAGTGCCTGTTAGACTGCTGATGTGCTGCCGATAATTAATACTAATAGTAACTAATTGTTCCTCCCAAATTCAGTTTGCGTGGACCTGTGTAATCAGACCAGTGAAGAAGAGTGCAGACGGATGTGTTCTCATACGCAGAGTAATATAGCCTTATGGCTTCTGTCCTAAGAGAATATTATTGACTATTATTTACAATGCCCGATTGTCGGGCAGATTAACGGGAACAAACGATCCTAGGAATGCTCGCTCCTGATAATCTGCCCGTCTAAATGTGCTGCAGATCATCCGATGGTAACAGTTCATGCAGGCACCTAAATTATTGTTTCAGGGCAGCAGATTGTGCGGCCTAAACAGCGATCTGCTGCCCAGAAACAATGCAGCTGTATGAGGACGAGCGATGGCAGCAGTGATCACTCGTCCTCAGTGAATGCAGCGCTTCACCTCCACTGACGAACAGGCAATTGTCATGTAAAGCCGGAATTAGACTTACCGGTAATTCATTTTCCACGAATCCACCATGACGGCCCAGAGAGATTGACCCCTGACCTCTGTAGGGGCAGGAACAGAGATAGGTTTAAAAGGACCCCTCCCACCACCATTCACCAGTGAGTTCCAGATTATAGTGCTACAACCACCGGTTACGAGTGAAACAACTCCAAGTGTTTTTTTTTTTGTTTTTTTTTTTGGTATTAACTCATACCAAGTCATTGGAAAAAATTTTCCTTTTTTTTTTTTTTTTTTTTTTATATATATAGGGCGGGATATCATGCCGTCATGGTGGATTCGTGGAAAATGAATTACCGGTAAGTCTAATTCCGGCTTTCCACTTCACCACCATGACGGCCCAGAGAGACATAACAGATTATACGTCTTAGGGTGGGGCAACGGCCTGTAGGACCTTGCGACCAAATGCGAGGTCGGAAGACCTGGATAAGTCAAGCCTATAATGTTTAATGAAGGTGTTTACATTTGACCAAGTTGCAGCCCGGCATATTTGATCTAGGGAAGCGCCTGCCCTTTCAGCGAAAGAGGCAGATATAGCTCTTGTGGAGTGAGCCCGGATGACTTCTGGACAATTGATGCCCTCGATCTTGTAACAGTCTGTAATAGTCTGTTTTACCCATCGGGCAATGGTAGATCTGGAAGCTGCCTTCCCCTTATTTTTACCACAGAAGAGCACTAGTAAGTTGTCCACCTTCCTCAGGTCTCTGGTGACCTCTAGGTATTTTAGTACCGTTTGTTTGACGTCCAGGGTATGGAAACGTTCCTCTCCAGGATTTTTAGGATTCACACAAAAGGAGGGAAGAATGATCTCCTGGTTTCTATGGAAGTCTGTTACTACCTTTGGCAAAAAAGTCGGGTCTAACCTCAAGGTAATACGATCCTCCTGTATTGTGAGATATGGTTGTCTTATTGACAATGCCTGAATCTCACTCAGTCTTTTTGCCGATGTTATGGCTATAAGAAAAGCCACCTTCTGAAAAAAATTCTTCAAGGAACATGCGTCCACGGGTTCGTAGGGTGGACCTGTGAGTCCTCTAAGGACAATGTTTAAGTCCCAGGTAGGCACCTTTGATCTGAGAGATGGTCTTAGTCTGGCTGCGGACCTCAGGAATCTTTGGATCCATCTATGGCTGGCTAATTCGGAATCGAAATAGGCACTAAGCGCTGAGACCTGGACTCTCAGGGTGAAAGGACTTAACCCTAATTCTAGTCCCTTTTGAAGGAAATCCAGAATTTTCTGTATATTTGGTCTGGTTTGGTCTGGGGCCTCGTTGCCTGACCAGGTGCAGAATCTTTTCCAGATTTTAAAATAAATGGCGTTAGTCACCTTTTTTCTGCTGGCCTTCAAGGTAGATATAACGCCCTCAGAGAGACCTCTCTGTCTCAGGAGGTTGGACTCAGGATCCAGGCCGAGAGTTTGAAGATTTCCGGATGAGGATGGAGAACCGGCCCCTGGATCAGGATATCCCTTCTCGCTGGGAGAATAAATGCTTCCTGTGGGGAGAGCTTGGCTAGAATCGAGAACCAGCTTCTCTTGGGCCAGTACGGGGTGACCAGGATGACTCTGGCTCTGTCCCTGATGATTTTTTGTAGAACCCTTGGGATTAATGGGAACGGGGGGAAAGCATATGCAAGATCCCAGTCCCAGTGCAGGGAGAAGGCGTCGATCGTTAGGGGCCTGTCCCTTGGGTTTAGGGAGCAAAAGGTTGATACCTTTGTGTTTATCTTTGTAGCGAAGAGATCTACCACTGGAAGGCCCCATCTCTGGACAATCAGATTGAAGATCTCGATGTTTAAGGACCATTCTCCCTGGTCTATGGTAGTCCTGCTGAGGAAGTCCGCCGCACAGTTTAGGCTTCCTTTTAAATGAACTGCCGATATTGATCTTACATTTTTTTCCCCCCAGAGGAAGATTTTTCTGGACAGACCTTCCAGTTTTTGAGACCGTGTGCCCCCCTGATGCTTGAGGTAGGACACGGTCGTTACATTGTCTGAATAGACCTTTATATGTTGGTTCCTTAGTTTTGGAGCAGCTGCTCGTATTGTTTCCCAAACTGCCCTGAGCTCCCTGTAGTTGGAGGACTGAGCTGCAATTTCTAGAGGCCAGTCTCCCTGGTAGAGATTGGAGTAGATTTTTGCGCCCCACCCTTTTAGGCTGGCGTCGGTCTGAAAATGTACTGCCGGGGTCTTGAACCAGACCATGCCTTTTTTTAAATTTTTTGTTTGAAGCCACCACCGGACTGAAGATTTTATGTGGCCCGGGATCAGGATCTTCCTGTCTAAAGAGGTCAGATTTTTGTCCCATTTTCTTAGGAGCCAGGACTGAAGGGCTCTGTAATGGGCCTGGCACCACGGGACTGCTACGATGCAGGCTGTCATCTGACCTAAAAGGCTCATCGTTTCTCTGAACGAGAAGGAGCGACGTCTCAGGAAGGCCCTGATTGATGACTGTAGGTTCTGGATTCTTTCTGCTGGAAGGAAGGTAGTTTGTTTTTCCGAATCCAGCAAAACCCCCAGGAATTTTACCCTGGTATTCGGAACTAGGGATGACTTTTTTAGGTTTATAACCCAACCTAGATATGTCAGAAGGGAACAGAAGGTTTCTCGATCTGCTATAGATTGATCCACCGTGTTTGAAATTAGTAGAAAGTCGTCTAGATAAGGAACGACCGTCACCCCCTGAGGTCTCAGGGAGGCGACCATCTCTACCACCAGCTTCGTGAAAATCCTTGGGGCTGAAGCCAGCCCGAAGGGGAGAGCCACGAACTGGAAGTGGTGAACAGACCCTCTGTGATCCCTTACTGCAAAACGCAGGAACTTCTGAGACTGGGAGTGAATGGGAACATGATAATATGTGTCCTTCAGGTCGATTGTACAGAGGGACGCGTCCCTTTGAATTAAGGGGATGGTAGAATTTAAAGATTCCATCTTGAACCTTTTGTAGATCACAAATTTGTTTAGCCTCTTGAGGTTTATGATCATGCGGAAGGAGCCCCCCGGTTTTTTTACCAAGAAAAGGCTGGAGTAGAACCCCCGCCCCCGTTGAGGCACGGGAACCGGAATTACTACTCCCAGGTCCAGGAGATTCTGGACCTCCTTCCAGATCTGGCTGTGCTGAAAAGGAGAAGGGTGGTGAGAAATCAGAAATACATCTGGAGGGGGGGAAGATAACTCTATCCTGTATCCCGACCTGACAAGATCTTGCGCCCAGGGGCTCGGAGAAGTCTGCTGCCACTGAGCAAAATGTTGGGATAGTCTTCCCCCTATCCTGGCGTCACTGTTTCTCGCCACCCTTGTTTTGGGGATTAAGGAGGTACCCTCTACCCCTCCCCCCTTTTGGGTAACTCCAACGTCCGGTTTTTCCTTTTCCACGAAAGGAACTATTCTGGGTATATTGACCACGAAAGGAGGGTTTCTTTTTAGGGGTCCTATCCTCAGGGAACCCCTTCTTTTTATCAGTAGCCTTCTCGAGGATCGTGTCTAATACGGGACCAAACACGTATTCACCCGAGAAGGCTATAGAACACAGCTTCATCTTGGAAGAGATGTCTCCCGACCAAGATTTCATCCAAAGTGCCCTTCGGGCCGCATTGGACAAGGCTGCATCCTTGGCTGAAAATCTAATTGTCTCTGCGGAAGCGTCCGCTAAGAAACCCGTGGCAGACTTTAGCAAGGGGATAGAGTCTAGTATCTGTTCCCTGGGAGTTTTACTGCTTAGATGACCCTCTAACTCATTCAGCCACAGGTACATAGACCTGGCGACTGAAGTAGCGGCTATGTTTGTCTTGACACTAAACATGGCTGCCTCCCAGGACCTTTTTAATAAGCTGTCCGCCTTCCTTTCCATAGTGTCCCTTAACTGACAGGAGTCTTCAAATGGAAGTGAGGTTTTCTTATTGACTTTCGCCACCTGGACGTCAATTCTAGGGACCTCGTCAAAAATTTTTGAGTCTGACGGGTCAAATACAAGGCGGTTTCTGAATTCTTTGGAAATTCCTAGCTTCTTTTCAGGATGGGCCCATTCATCCATCACCATCTCCTTAATGTTTCCGTTTATGGGGAATACCCTGGAGCGTTTGACCCTCAATCCCCCAAACATCTCTTCCTGAACTGTGTGGGGTTGCTGAATGTCCTCCACCCCCATGGTATCCCTGACCGCCTTTAAAAGGTCACTCATTTCACTGGGAGTGAAGAAAAATTTCCTAGAGTCCTCTACGATCTCTCCTTCAGAAAGGGGGTCGTCGTCCTCTTTTCTAGAGGATGAGGCATCATCTTCTAAATCCTCGGAGTCAGAGGGAATGTCCGCCCCCCTGGGTCTTTTAGGTGGGCGGATCCCCCTGGAATCCTCACGGAGGGAGGCCAGTGAGGACCTAACCTCCTCCTGAATCATGGATCTAAACTCCTGCATAATTGAGGGCTGTTCGTCTCTCACTATTTTAGAAATGCAATGCTTGCAAAGCTTTTTAGTATAGTCCTCAGGAAGCCTGACGGAGCACTGGATGCATTTGGCGGTCCTTTTTCCTTTTTTTAAGGTAAGTTTGGCCTAAAGTGAGAGAGGCAGCCCATTAAATTTATGTCAGTCTAGTATAGGAGCATAATTTGATGCAGTATACTAGCAGACACACCAGGGGGAGGGGAAAAGCGGTTACTCTAAGCACACATCCCCCCCCCCCTGCCACCTGTGAAGCTGCCGATTTGCCCAGGTGGGCTACTCACGCAGGGGCGCTCGGGAGCGGTCTGCTCCTGCTGCTGCTGTGGCTCCTTCTCCTGGTCCGACATGTTCCGGTCAGAGCACGATTTGCAGAGAGCGCAACGGGAAGGTGCTTGTTAGCATTTTTTATAGGAGCTCCGTCTACTTCCGGGTTCCGCCGGCGGCCCGGAAGTGACGTCAGACGCGCGCGACAGCGCTGAGCGTCTTTCCGGTCGGCTACCTCCCTGGAGGCAGGCGACTCAGCGGCAGCTCAGGGCAGGCTTCCCACAACAGGGAGCGTGACCCTGGCGTCTCCCTGTCAGCTTAGGAACAAAGTCCGCCGGAGAGCAGGGGACGCATCTCTGGGTGAAAAGGACCCGCAAGGGAGGCAAGGAACACCACCGATGCGGTCACCCAGGTACTTAAAAATAATAAAACGAGGTCCACTTCACCTCCCTGAAAGCCAGAGAGGACTTTACTCTGTCCTGGCCGCTATAGGGGCAGGAACACACTGGTGAATGGTGGTGGGAGGGGTCCTTTTAAACCTATCTCTGTTCCTGCCCCTACAGAGGTCAGGGGTCAATCTCTCTGGGCCGTCATGGTGGTGAAGTGGAAATGCAGCATTACAGGGAATAGCAGCATTCTAAAGAACCTTTCACATGGGCCAATGATCGGGTGAAGAACATGCATTCCCAGCCACTGCCAGGTGTAAACAGTCCCAGCATTTAGACACCAGCAAACAAGGGCTCCTTGGCTGTTGACTGATCCCAACAATTGCTAGCAGAACATTTCCCTGTGTAAAAAGGGGATTTGCTGCTGAAAGGTGGAATCCGATTGGTTGCTATGGGCAACTAAGCTAGTTTTCCTTTGCAGCAGTTTTGATAAATCTCCCCTATAGTGTAATGTCAAATGCTTTTCATTACAAGCAAAAGGATGCATGGGATCGAAGGAGAAGAAAACAATGTGATCAGGCCAAGATAAGGAAATAACATTTAAAGAGTTACCTGATGGCAGGATCAACCCTATTAAACCAAGCATACAGCCTGGTATAGTTGGTCCTGCTGACAGATACCTTTATTGCCCAAATGCGAAATGCTCTTGCAGAGATATATAAAGACGCATTTACATTCGCTGACTAAGCAGGCCATTATCAGAAAGGAACGGTTTCTTCCTGATAACTGCCTGCTTGTAAGTAGAGGTAAGAGCTGCATTTACATGTAGAGATCACCTCCACTGTATGGAGAGGAGTGATGGCTACTGCTATCACTCGTCCATATAGTATTGTTTCCAGCTCGCTCATTAGTGAGCACCCCGAGTGCACGGAACACAACGGGTAAGACCTCAGAATACGAAAAGAAGAAAAAAGTTCCAGCACTCACTTTAAAGATGTGTCGATCTTTGTCTTTATTTACTGCATCAGCATAACCGGTAGGGACACATTCATCCACCTCCTGGCAATCATTGACGCGTTTCGAACATACTGTTCTTAGTCGTAACGACACGAAAAAACTATTGCCATGAGGTGGATGAATGTGTGCCTACTTGGTTATGCTGATGCAGTAAATAAAGACAAAAAACGACACATCCATAAAGTGAGTGCTGGAACTTTTTTCTTCTTTTTGCCATCACTCGTCCTCATATAGATTCATTGGGGATCATTTATTAGGACCGGTGTTTTAGACACCGGTCATAATAGCCCTTCTATCTGGTGCTGGATCTGCCGAAGTTAAGAAGAGGCGCCAGCGCCAGTCTAAATGTAAGCCAGCTTCCTTACTGTCTTACATTTAGACCATTTTCTATGCCTAAAACAGGCGTAGAAAATGATGAATGAGATGGGCCTGCCGGCCCGTCCCCTTCCCCACTACGCCCACTTTTTTAGACCTGCATACGAAATGATCCCAGCAGACGTGCTTGCTCTTCAGAATGTATTTATTAAACGGTTCACAGAACGCGTTGCGGCATGTCTCAACTGCAGTTGGGGAAGGCAGACATGCCGCAACGCGTTCTGTGAACCGTTTAATAAATACATTCTGAAGAGCAAGCACGTCTGCTGGGATCATTTCGTATGCATCATATGGGGATCGCTCCTTTCCCGTGCAGACATTGAAAAGGTTGTGAGCTGTCTTATTTGGGAACTGTCACTTTTTTAGACCTGACGCGAGTGGGGAAAAGTTGCAGATTGCAGAGCAACTAACCATTGCGCCGCAATCTGTGCCTGAAATATGCTAAATAAAGGCATATTTTAGTTTAATAAATGACCCCCATTGTTTCTAGACAGAAGTTTGCTGTTTAATATATGTCTGAGAAGAAACCAGTAATATGTATTGTATTAGCTTTCTGGGCATAGAAAACCCTTATTCTCAACAAAATAGGTCTATAGCCTGCAGACAAGTGTTCTGTACATATACTGCCTTCCATATAGAAGGTTTCAGGTTCAAATCTCAAAAAAAAGAAGTGTACATTTTTTCTTCCTCATTTAACCCATCATAAAAGTTGATAGAAATTAAAATCTTATGTGTACGGCAAAATGGCCTGATGCAAGTAATGCTATACTTGCTAGGCTGTAAGTACAGTATATGACTTGTAAGTAGTGTATATGCTATGACACAGCTCTATGATGAATTTTACTTTGTTTCTGGTACTCATATATAATATTCCCCATATCTACTTTAAGATCTGTTTCTTACTGTAAACGTAAAGTTTGGGCCAGAGCCGAGTGTCACAGATGAGAAGCATGATTGCATCTGCTGCTTCTACCCTCAACATGCTTGATGTCTAGCCCTGTCAATCAAGAGGAAGAGGAAGCACAGGGGCGTTAAAAAAGCAGTGCTCCAAGGATTTAGGCCAGTCCCCCGGTGCTCAAACTTGCTCATTTGTATATGAATAAAAGCACTGATAGCTCTGCAGCTGTTCAACATACAGATCATCCTATCTGGTAGTATGCCTGGTTTAATAGAGTTGATCATGCCGACAGAGGCCCTTTACGTCAGCTGCCTGAGTGATCAGGCAGCTGAATGTTGAGTCCTCTGCAGTGAAAGACTGCCGGGCAACCCAGAGGGAAGACAGAAATGGTTTTCATGGCGTCTGTCCTCTCGGTTCTTGCATACACAGCTCTCAATAAGTGCAGTGTACAGAACAGAGGCAGTGGTATTTGTCATGGTGGTCGTGTGACTGCACTTCTATAACCTTTAAGGGACAAAGTCTAAAAATAAAAAATAACAGTAAGAAAGTAAGAAAAATAAATAAAAAATATATACAAAAAAAGTTAAAACATCTCCTAGTAGGGTCATACTATATTATAACTAGAAAATAAATCACAAACATGTGAAAAAGTTATAGCTGTGTCTGGCCAGAAACACTGATATTACCCTGGTCCTGAACTGGTTAAAAGGCTGCACAAAATTAGACAAACATGGTGCTTACTTCCAGAAACAGTGCAACACCTGTCCACACACTGTACCTGGTATTGCAATACCACACATAACCTGTGGACATGTGTGGCGCTGTTTTTAAAAAACAGCAGCCATATTTTTCTAATCTTGCAAAACCTCACAAAAGGTTCATTGAACTTACCAGAACTGAAGATCTTTAAACTTCTTGCGGGACATTTATTAGGACAAGTGTTTTCCACACTGGTCTTGAGTCCCTCTGCACTGCTAGAGGTAGCACCAAAGTTATGTAGAGGCACAGGCCTCTACATAAGTTTCTCGCTTCCTCCAGCAGGTTGTGCGACAGCCTTAAAGGGGTTGTGTCACTTCAGCAAATGGCATTTATCATGTAGAGAAAGTTAATACAAGGCAGCTACTAATATATTATTATTGTCCATATTGCTTCCTTTCCTGGCTGGATTGATTTTTTTATCACATTACACGCTGTTCGTTCCCATGGTTACAACCACCCTGCAATCCAGCAGTGGTGGCCGTGCTTGCACACTATAGAAAAAAAGCGCCGGCCAGGACCGTGGGAGCTCACATAGGCTGGTGCTTTTTCCTATAGTGTGCAAGCACGGCCACTGCTGCTGGATTGCAGGGTGGCCGTAACCATGGAAACGAGCACTGTATAATGTGATGGAAATTTTTTTATTTTTTTTCCTTCCTCTGGATCAACTTGCAGGATAACAGGCCGAACTGGATGGACAAATGTCTTTTTTCGGCCTTATAAACTATGTTACTATAAATGCCACTTGCTGAAGCTGGAGACAACTCCTTTAACCACCTCAGCCCCCTTAGCTTAAACACCCTTAATGACCAGGCCACTTTTTACACTTCTGACCTACAGTACTTTCACCGTTTATTGCTCGGTCATGCAACTTACCACCCAAATGAATTTTACCTCCTTTTCTTCTCACTAATAGACCTTTTATTTGGTGGTATTTCATTGCTGCTGACATTTTTACTTTTTTTGTTATTAATCTAAATTTAACAATTTTTTTGCAAAAAAATTACATTTTTCACTTTCAGGTGTAAAATTTTGCAAAAAAAACGACATCCATATATAAATTTTTCTCTAAATTTATTGTTCTACATGTCTTTGATAAAAAAAAAAATGTTTGGGTAAAAAAAAAAAATGGTTTGGGTAAAAGTTATAGCGTTTACAAACTATGGTACAAAAACGTGAATTTCCGCTTTTTGAAGCAGCTCTGACTTTCTGAGCACCTGTCATGTTTCCTGAGGTTCTACAATGGCCAGACAGTACAAACACCCCACAAATGACCCCATTTCGGAAAGTAGACACCCTAAGGTATTCGCTGATGGGCATAGTGAGTTCATAGAACTTTTTATTTTTTGTCACAAGTTAGTGGAAAATTATGATTTTTTTTTTTTTTTTCTTACAAAGTCTCATATTCCACTAACTTGTGACAAAAAATAAAAACTTCTATGAACTCACTATGCCTATCAGCGAATACCTTGGGGTGTCTTCTTTCCAAAATGGGGTCACTTGTGGGGCAGTTATACTGCCCTGGCATTCTAGGGGCCCAAATGTGTGGTAAGTAGTTTGAAATCAAAATGTGTAAAAAATGGCCGGTGAAATCCGAAAGGTGCTCTTTGGAATGTGGGCCCCTTTGCCCACCTAGGCTGCAAAAAAGTGTCACACATGTGGTATCTCCGTACTCAGGAGAAGTTGGGCAATGTGTTTTGGGGTGTCATTTTACATATACCCATGCTGGGTGAGATAAATATCTCGGTCAAATGGCAACTTTGTATAAAAAAATTGGAAAAGTTGTCTTTTGCCAAGATATTTCTCTCACCCAGCATGGGTATATGTAAAAAGACACCCCAAAACACATTGCCCAACTTCTCCTGAGTACGGGGATACCAGATGTGTGACACTTTTTTGCAGCCTAGGTGGGCAAAGGGGCCCACATTCCAAAGAGCACCTTTCGGATTTCACCGGCCATTTTTTACAGATTTTGATTTCAAACTACTTACCACACATTTGGTCCCCTAGAATGCCAGGGCAGTATAACTACCCCACAAGTAACCCCATTTTGGAAAGAAGACACCCCAAGGTATTCCGTGAGGGGCATGGCGAGTTCCTAGAATTTTTTATTTTTTGTCACAAGTTAGCGGAAAATGATGATTTATTTATTTATTTATTTTTTCTTACAAAGTCTCATATTCCACTAACTTGTGACAAAAAATAAAAACTTCCATGAACTCACTATGCCCATCAGCGAATACCTTGGGGTGTCTTCTTTCCAAAATGGGGTCACTTGTGGGGTAGTTATACTGCCCTGGGATTCTATATACAAAGTTTGCATTTGACCAAGATATTTATCTCTCCCAGCATGGGTATATGTAAAATGACACCCCAAAACACATTGCCCAACTTCTCCTGAGTACGGCGATACCAGATGTGTGACACTTTTTTGCAGCCTAGATGCGCAAAGGGGCCCACATTCCTTTAATGAGGGCATTTTTAGACATTTGGATCCCAGACTTCTTCTCACACTTTAGGGCCCCACATGTGACCCCATTTTGGAAAGAAGACACCCCAAGGTATTCAATGAGGGGCATGGCGAGTTCATAGAATTTTTTTTTTTTGGTACAAGTTAGCGGAAATTGATATATATATTTTTTTCTCACAAAGTCTCCCTTTCCGCTAACTTGGGACAAAAATTTCAATCTTTCATGGACTCAATATGCCCCTCACGGAATACCTTGGGGTGTCTTCTTTCCGAAATGGGGTCACATGTGGGGTATTTATACTGCCCTGGCATTCTAGGGGCCCTAAAGCGTGAGAAGAAGTCTGGAATATAAATATCTAAAAAATTTTACGCATTTGGATTCCGTGAGGGGTATGGTGAGTTCATGTGAGATTTTATTTTTTGACACAAGTTAGTGGAATATGAGACTTTGTAAGAAAAAAAAATATAATTTCCGCTAACTTGGGCCAAAAAAATGTCTGAATGGAGCCTTACAGGGGGGTGATCAATGACAGGGGGGTGATCAATGACAGGGGGGTGATCAGGGAGTCTATATGGGGTGATCACCCCCCTGTCATTGATCACCCCCCTGTAAGGCTCCATTCAGACATCCGTATGTGTTTTGCGGATCCGATCCATGTATCAGTGGATCCGTAAAAATCATACGGACATCTGAATGCAGCCTTACAGGGGGGTGATCAATGACAGGGGGGTGATCAATGACAGGGGGGTGATCAGGGAGTCTATATGGGGTGATCACCCCCCTGTAAGGCTCCATTCAGATGTCCGTATGTGTTTTGCGGATCCGATCCATGTATCAGTGGATCCGTAAAAATCATACGGACATCTGAATGCAGCCTTACAGGGGGGTGATCAATGACAGGGGGGTGATCAGGGAGTCTATATGGGGTGATCACCACAGTCATTGATCACCCCCCTGTAAGGCTCCATTCAGACGTCCGTATGCGTTTTGCGGATCCGATCCATGTATCAGTGGATCCGTAAAAATCATACGGACATCTGAATGCAGCCTTACAAGGGGGTGATCAATGACAGGGGGGTAATCAGGGAGTCTATATGGGGTGATCAGAGGTTCATAAGGGGTTAATAAGTGACAGGGGGGGTGTAGTGTAGTGGTGTTTGGTGCTACTTTACTGAGCTACCTGTGTCCTCTGGTGGTCGATCCAAACAAAGGGGACCACCAGAGGACCAGGTAGCAGGTATATTAGACGCTGTTATCAAAACAGCGTCTAATATACCTGTTAGGGGTTAAAAAAACCACATCTCCAGCCTGCCAGCGAACGTTCGCCGCTGGCAGGCTGGAGATCCACTCGCTTACCTTCCGATCCTGTGAACGCGCGCGCCTGTGTGCGCGCGTTCACAGGAAATCTCGCGTCTCGCGAGATGACGCGTATATGCGTGACTCTGCGCAGGGCTGCCGCCTCCGGAACGCGATCCTGCGTTAGGCGGTCCGGAGGCGGTTAAATCTACAGCATCTCCCTTGCTGGCATAGATTTAAGCCCTCGCCCCCTTTCGTCGCCACTTCGGAAAAGTGGCATGAGGGGAGAAAAGTTGTAGATTTTGCCACAAAATGACGTGCAACAAAATCTATTGTGGCGTATATCTGTTAATAAATGTTCACGGTTATGTGTGAGTAGGATTTCTTTACAGGTTCTGTATCCTGACATCCCCTCTTACATACAGTCAGGTCCATAAATATTGGGACATGGACACAATTCTAACATTTTTGGCTCTATACACCAACACAATGGATTTGAAATGAAACGAACAAGATGTGCTTTACCTGCAGACTGTCAGCTTTAATTTGAGGGTATTTACATCCAAATCAGGTGAACGGTGTAGGAATTACAACAGTTTGCATATGTGCCTCCCACTTGTTAAGGGACCAAAAGCAATGGGACAGAATGATAATCATAAATCAAACTTTCACTTTTTAATACTTGGTTGCAAATCCTTTGCAGTCATTTACAGCCTGAAGTCTGGAACGCATAGACATCACCAGACGCTGGGTTTCATCCCTGGTGATGCTCTGCCAGGTCTCTACTGCAACTGTCTTCAGTTCCTGCTTGTTCTTGGGGCATTTTCCCTTCAGTTTTGTCTTCAGTAAGTGAAATGCATGCTCAATCGGATTCAGGTCAGGTGATTGACTTGGCCATTGCATAACATTCCACTTCTTTCCCTTAAGAAACTCTTTGGTTGCTTTTGCAGTATGCTTTGGGTCATTGTCCATCTGCACTGTGAAGCGCCGTCCAATGAGTTCTGAAGCATTTGACTGAATATGAGCAGATAATATTGCCCGAAACACTTCAGAATTCATCCTGCTGCTTTTGTCAGTAGTTACATCATCAATAAATACAAGAGAACCAGTTCCATTGGCAGCTATACATGCCCACGCCATGACACTACCACCACCATGCTTCACTGATGAGGTGATATGCTTAGGATCATGAGCAGTTCCTTTCCTTCTCCATACTCTTCTCTTCCCATCACTCTGGTACAAGTTGATCTTGGTCTCATCTGTCCATAGGATGTTGTTCCAGAACTGTGAAGGCTTTTTTAGATGTCGTTTGGCAAACTCTAATCTGGCCTTCCTGTTTTTGAGGCTCACCAATGGTTTACATCTTGTGGTGAACCCTCTGTATTCACTCTGGTGAAGTCTTCTCTTGATTGTTGACTTTGACACACATACACCTACCTCCTGGAGAGTGTTCTTGATCTGGCCAACTGTTGTGAAGGGTGTTTTCTTCACCAGGGAAAGAATTCTTCGGTCATCCACCACAGTTGTTTTCCGTGGTCTCGGGTCTTTTGGTGTTGCTGAGCTCACCGGTGCGTTCCTTCTTTTTAAGAATGTCCCAAACAGTTGTTTTGGCCACGCCCAATGTTTTTGCTATCTCTCTGATGGGTTTGTTGTGTTTTTTCAGCCTAATGATGGCTTGCTTCACTGATAGTGACAGCTCTTTGGATCTCATCTTGAGAGTTGACAGCAACAGATTCCAGATGCAAATAGCACACTGGAAATGACCTCTGGACCTTTTATCTGCTCATTGTAATTGGGATAATGAGGGAATAACACACACCTGGCCATGGAACAGCTGAGAAGCCAATTGTCCCATTACTTTTGGTCCCTTAACAAGTGGGAGGCACATATGCAAACTGCTGTAATTCCTACACCGTTCACCTGGTTTGGATGTAAATACCCTCAAATTAAAGCTGACAGTCTGCAGTTAAAGCACATCTTGTTGTATACTTTGAGATATTATAAATTGCTTTTTAATATAATAGTATCTTATGTTTTAAATTCGGCGACTTTTCACCTGAACAATGTATATTACCTGTGCTTTAAATACCAGAATATAGAAGCGCAGCCAAAGCCTGAGGCCAGATTAAGATGGGACTGCGGCTGAGGTAACGAGGATAAGAAGTCTGTAGTACAGCGTCCATCTTCCCAGGTGACAAGTCGACTGACTTCTTTTGGCTCAAAGACCCTGAGGTTTTCGCTGTTGATCCAATGACACGCTTGTAAAAAAAAACAAAAAACAAATCAACGATCAACGTCACAGTGTGGTATTAAAGCGATTCTCCGGATCAAGAAAACAAATTTGCATTAACTAGGGAACAAACAGAACACTTATCCGGTGCCCTCCTTTTCGCCTGAAAATCCACACTTCTCTTTGCCATCCAAGAAGACGGCAGCCAGGGGCGTTGCTAGGGTCTCAAATTATCCAGGTCCCAAGCCCCAATGCATTTTACAGTATTTGCTCCATCATACAGTCCCATGTAAATTACACTATTTCCATCCATTCGCCGTAGAGTGCCATGTAAATAACATCAGCCTCTCCCCAGCCGCCTTTAAAATACAGTCCTATGTAAATAATATCACCCCCTCCCCAGCTGCCTCCAACATGCAATCCTATGTAAACATCACCCCCTCAACATTCAGTCCCATGTAAATAACATCACTCCGTCCTCCAGCCACCTTCAACATGGAGTCCCATGTAAATAACATTGCACCCTCAACATTCAGTCTCATGTAAATAACATCACTCCCTCCCCAGCCACCTCCAACATACAGTCCCATGTAGATACCGTCACTCCCTCCAACATTCAGTCCCATGTAAATAACATCACTCCCTCCCACAGCCGCCATCAACATACAGTTCCATGTAAATAACATCATCCCCTCCCCAGCCACCTCCAACACACAGCCCCATGTAAATAACATCACCCTGCCCTAGCCACCTCCAACATGCAGTCCCATGTAAATACCATCACCCCTCAACATTCAGTCCCTTGTAAATACCATCATTCCACCCCACTCCAACATACAGTCCCATGTAAATAACATCCCTCCCTTCAGCCCTAACATACAGTCCCAGTTAAATACCCACAACTCCCATTCTTAGGGTCCATTCACACGTCCGTGTGTGTTTTGCGGATCCACAGATCCGCAAAACACAGACACCGGCAATGTGTGTTCCGCATTTTGCGGACCGCACATCGCCGGCACTTAATAGAAAATGCCTATTCTTGTCCGCAATTGCCAGGCCCCGAATGTTTTAGCCTAGCAACGCCCCTGGTGGCACCACATCTCAGTCTACCTGATGCATCTCTGAGACTAGAGATGGCTGAATCGATTGGTTCATCAGAGTCCTTGAGCAGTGAGCAGCGCCCGGGCCCTGACAATCTCTCACCCGCACCACTGCTCCAAGTAGGCTCTGCTGCTGCTCCTGGAGCAGTAACTGTGCATGCGCCGCTACACTTCCTGGTAGGATCACATGCACAGCTGCTGCTTCGCTCATCTCTATCCAAGACACTTCCTGATGCCCTTGGATTGGCCAGCACTGTTCACATGAGCGATGCTGGCCAATCAAAGAGCAGGTGTGGACAAGCGGGAAGTGTCTTGGACTGCCAAATACACAGTGCGCCTCAGGGAGTGTGAGAAGTCGTGCGGCCATCTTGGAAGACAGACGAGGAGCCCGGGAACTGGCAGATTTGCAGCTGAAAAGATGGTTACTGGGTAACTGTTCTGATCGTTCTCCATTTAATGTGAATTTTCACTTTAAATGGAATATAAATGCAGGATCAGCACCTCGCCTACGTAACTGACTGCAGGGGAACACCATTGTTTCAGGTCACTAATGGTAGCTGTAAGCCCTGGTTTCCAGCAGGCAAATATGAGGGAAGCAAAGGTATGGAGCAAGTAAGCATAATTCACTTTATCAGGGCCCATGTGAATGGTGGTTTAATGTGCATACTTTGCTCTGTATTCCACTTTAAAGAGCCTCTGTCAGTATGATCAACCCTGCCAGGCAGTAGGCCTGGTTTAATAGGGTTGATCATTAAAACGATACCTTTCTTTTGTCTGTCTGTTAAACAGCTGTAGAGATATCCTTGTTGTTATTCATATGCGAATGAGCACGTTGGAGGACCAGGGGGCAGGGCTGAATCCTTGGAGCACTGCTTTTGTAACACCCCTGTGGTCTGCACACTCCCCCCTCCCCTTCATTGATGTGGCTAGACGTCATCATAGTGAGGTCAGGTATATCATATACACTACTTACTATAGCCTTACCATGTTGAGTATAGAGGTTTTCTATTCTTAGAAAGCTAATACATATTACTGGATTATTCCAAGGCACAAAATATGATTAGAAAGAAACCAGTAATATGTATTAGCTTTCTAAGTATATAAAACTATTCTTAGGCCTCATGCACACGGCCGTGTTCCACGGCCGAGAGCGGTCTGTGGTAACCCGGCTGGGATTCCTTCTGACAGCAGGAGCGCACGGCATCATTGGTTGCTATGACGCCGTGCGCTTCATGCCGCCGCTGCTGTACAGTGATACACTGGTATGAAGCGCACGGCGTCATAGCAACCAATGACGCCGTGCGCTCCTGCTGTCAGAAGGAATCCCGGCCGGGTTACCACGGACCGCTCTCGGCCGCGGAACATGGCCGTGTGCATGAGGCCTAAATATGATATGCTATAGCCTGGAGGTAAGTGGTGTTGATATTCCAGGTTCAAATACCGGGAGAGACTTCTCCTCATTTAACCATTATTAATAGGCTATAGCCTTACTATTTTGAGAATGGAGGTTAATAAATATTACTGGTGTCTTTAGAATCATATATTGTGGCTGTTAATAAACCAGCACCGCCCCTGTTCTATAACTGGAATATACCTTTAATACAAGGCACTTACTAATGTATTGTGATTGTCCATATTTCCTCCTTTGCTGGCTGGATTCATTTTTCCATCGCATTATACACGGCACGTTTCCAGGGGTTGTGGCCACTGCTGCAGCGCAGATACAAGGTGGCCGGGACATGATCTGCTGTGCATGTGTGCCTATGTGCGCTCCAACAGTCACGGTCACCAGAGAGGCTGGAGCTGATGGATTGCAGGGTGGTCGTAACCCCTGAAGACGAGCAGTGTATAATGTGATGGAAAAATGAATCAAGCCAGCAAAGGAAATGCAAAGCAAGATGGATAATCACAATACATTAGTAAGTGCCTTGTATTAACTTTCTCTACATGACAAATGCCACCTGCTGAAGTGAGACAACCCATTTAACACATTGAGAAACACTTTTTAGATCAGGAGGACCATCATTACAATTTGGGGTACTTCTGCATCTGGCTCTAGAGGTTGGTGGCTCTCAAATATAGAGAGGTAAGTGAGCGCACCCTTGTGGCAGAATCTTTGAGCAAAAACCATTGGTAAATTCAGTGGGGTAAGAAATCATCCAGCCAGTAGTCAGGTGGTGAAGCAGAGCCAATAGGGTTAGTGGATGGCCGGCTGCCAAACCCTTAGAATAATTTTGGTTTATAGCACAACCTTTTTTGTTATTATCGCTCACCATTTTATCACTTTACATAAATTGCCCTAACGACTATACTTCTCTTTCTTTATTTGTGCCCCCTTAGGCCTCTTTCACACGGGCATTGCGGGAAAAGGTCCGGGTGCGTTGCGGGAACATCCGCGATTTTTCCGCGCGAGTGCAAAACATTGTAATGCGTTTTGCACTCGCGTGAGAAAAATCACGCATGTTTGGTACCCAAACCCGAACTTCTTCACAGAAGTTCGGGCTTGGTTTAGATGTTCTGTAGATTTTATTATTTTCCCTTATAACATGGTTATAAGGGAAAATAATAGCATTCTGAATACAGAATGCTTAGTAGGTGATCAATTGAGGGTTAAAAAAATAAATAAAAATTAACTCACCTTCTCCTCTTGTTCGCGTAGGTCCCGGTCTCTTCTTTACTTCTTTAATGATGAGCTGTGGGCTAAAGGACCTGTGGTGACGTCAGATCACATGCTCCAATCACATGGTCCATCACCGTGGTGATGGACCATGTGATTGGAGCATGTGATCTGACGTCACCACAGGTCCTAGCCGGTAGTTCATCTTTTGAGAAGTAAAGAAGAAACCGGGAACTACGCGATCAAGAGGAGAAGGCGAGTTAATTTTTTTATTTTTTTTAACCCTCAATTGATCACCTTTTAAGCATTCTGTATTCAGAATGCTATTATTTTCCCTTATAACCATGTTATAAGGGAAAATAATACAGTGAATAGACTGTCACCTAGCAACCATGCGTGAAAATCGCACCGCATCCGCACTTGCTTGCGGATGCTTGCGATTTTCACACAACCCCATTCACTTCTATGGGGCCTGCGTTGCGTGAAAAACGCTGAATATAGAGCATGCTGCGATTTTCACGCAACGCATAAGTGATGCGTGAAAATCACCGCTCATGTGAACAGCCCCATAGAAATGAATGGGTCGGTATTCAGTGCGGGTGCAATGCGTTCAACTCGCGCATGGCATCCGCGCGGAATACTCGCCCGTGTGAAAGGGGCCTTAGTGTGTGATATCACCCAGACATTACACCTTGGCTTGTTCTCCAGAATAAGACTCCATGCATTTGTCCAGACACCCCGATTCGTGAAACTTTCCGCAGCCTCTCCCTGGGCAGAGCCGCCAGGCAATCATTTAGGGCCCTTATTATCTGGCAGACGTCTTGTTCTTTTCCCTGAAACATGAAGAAGAGATCTCACTTATTTAAATTATAAAGATTTCTGTAAAATGACCTGGAAATGTAAATCCATGCCCGGTGCACTACATATGATGCCAACATAGTGCCATAGAGGCTATCATCCAGGCTTCCACAGATCCTGAATGGCATAAGTCTGATAAAACGCCCATTCTCAATTACAATAATGACATTACACTCATAGACCATGTGACACGTAGATCAATTGCTACTAAGCGAGCCTTAGGCCTCATGCACACGAGCGTGCCGTGTTTTGCGGTCGGAACAGGCGGCCCATTGTAGAAATGCCTATTCTTGTCCACAAAACAGACAAGAATAGGACATGTTATATTTTTTTGGAGGGGCCACAGAACGGAGCAACGGATACAGACAGCACAGGGAGTTCTGTCCGCATCTTTTGCGGCCCCGTTGAAGCGAATGGGTCTGCATCCGAGCCACAAAAAACTTGGCTGGATGCGGAACCAAACCACGTTTGTGTGCATGAGCCATTATAGTAATGAACATGGAGTTCTTAATATATGTTTTAAACACAATGGGGGTCATTTATTAAGACCAGCGTTTTAGACGCTGGTCTTAAAGGGTTTCTGTCACCAGATTTAACCCTATTAAGCTAGCTGACCTTAGCGATGTGCTAATGTAAGCTTAACCTAACTAGCCTGTTCCTACTTTTATCTATGCCCCCGTTACGCCAGAAATCTAACTTTTATAATATGCTAATTAGCCTCTGGGAGCAGGGGGGGGGGGGGGAGTTGTTCCTGCTCCTAGAGGCTCCGTTCTCCCGCCTTTGTCGCCTTCCTTCAAGTCCTGATTGACAGGGCCAGGCAGCGCTCGCATCTGTCTGCCAGTCCTGTGCTCTGGTGAAATCTCTCGCCGTTTAGCATTCGGCGCAGGCACGGTGAGGGAAAGACGCTCGCAGGCTGCCAGCTTCCTCACCGCACCTGCGCCGAATGCTAAACGGCGAGAGATTTCACCAGAGCACAGGACTGGCAGACGGATGCGAGGACTGCCTGGCCCTGTCAATCAGGACTTGAAGGAAGGCGACGAAGGTGGGAGAATGAAGCCTCTAGGAGCAGGAACAACAACACGAACTAACGTTATATTCTTTCCACGAGATGTCCCTACAACCATACAGACCCCTCACTATAATCAAATAATATATATAGTGTATTGGTGCTCGACTTGAGTCATTAGAGCAGGTGGGTTTGGGTAAGACCCCACCACCCCTAACCCACCTATCTCCTCTTCTCTTGCATTGCCTTTACATACATGCAGACAACTGTGTCTGCATGATGAACCCTTGAGCAGACTCTGCACATACTTCCCCCCACCCACATCTCACCATCCTCTGGCGCCTCAAGTTTTTCAGGTCTTCTGGATTCCCTTCCACTAGATTCGAATAACCCTCAAACTCTCCTTGTGTCTGGTACCACAGCTCAACTCCATTGAAGTGAATGGGGCACAGCTGTAATACCACACATGACCTGAGGACAGATGTGGTGCTCTTTTTGGATGACAACAGCCATGTTTTTCTAGTCCTGGACAACCCCTGGAAGCAGCTTTGCAGTAATACAATTTGAAAAAAAAAAAAGACTTCTGTCCTTTCAGTTCGGCCTATTATCCTGCAGTGTTGATCCAGAGGAATGGAAAAAAAAGGAGACGCCAATTTTCCTCATCTTGGGGAAAAAATTCCTTCCTTACTCCAAATCTGGCAATTACTTTTCCAGTAATCTAGTAACTATGGCGAACTCACCATCACCACCTCCTCATGCAGAGTTCCATAGTCTCACTGCTCTTACCGTAAAGAATCCTCTTCTATGTTACCCCTAGCAACCAATCAGATTCCACCTTTTATTTTTTTCAGAGCTCCTTTTGAAAATGATAGGATCAATTTGATTGGTTGCTATGGGCAACTAAGGGTACTTTCACACTAGCGTTATTCTTTTCCGGCACTGAGTTCCGTCCTAGGGTCTCTTTACCGGAAAATAACTGATCAGTTTTATCCCCATGCATTCTGAATGGAGAGCATTCCGTTCAGGATGCATCAGGATGTCTTCAGTTCAGTCTTTTTTACTTTTCAGGATGGAGATAATACCGCAGCATGCTGCTGTTTTATCTCCGTCCAAAATTCCGTAACACTTGCCAGAATGCCGGATCCGGCAATTTATCCCATTGACATGCATTAATGCCGGATCCGGCCCCCAGTGTTCTGGCAAAACGGATCCGGCATTGCGGTCTGCGCATGCTCAAACCGCAAAAAATGTGAAAAAGATAAATGCCGGATCCGTTTTTCCGGATGACACCGGAGAGACGGATCCGGCATTTCAATGCATTTGTCATACGGATCAGGATCCTGATCCGTCTGACAAATGCCATCAGTTTGCATGCATTTTGACGGATCCGGCAGGCAGTTACGGCGATGGAAATGTCTGCCGGAATCCTCTGCCGCAAGTGTGAAAGTAGCCTAAAACTGTTTTCCTTTACCCCAGTTCTGATAAATCTCCCGCAATGTCACAATGACAGAAAGCGACTCAGTCTAGTCTCTAACTCCTGACATAACAATTCTGGAGCATCTTTTCTTAGAAAGTTATGGTACAAAATGTCTCTGTTGTTCCTCTGGGAAATGTATGAACAAATTCAGAAACCCTTGTCAGATGGGTGTGCACCTACATAGAAAGGCACTGAACAGAGCTGGAGTGTGCATGGGCACAATTTAGTCATGTATTTCCAGGGGGAATAACAGAGGAAAGGTCCTAATCAGCATTCTGATTTAAAAAAAATCCCTATGTGGTATTTTATACAAAGGTTGGGGACCTACTAAAAGGAATGACAGAATGGAATGCCCATAGAGAATAATGGAAATGTAATATTTGAATTAGAGACAAATAATTATAACCGTTTTCTATAGAATGCAAAGGTGAATGACATAATGGAATGCCCATAGACTATAATGGGAGGCAAAATTTGAATGTCCGGCACATTTCTCGCAGCCTTAAATACGCTGCGTATGCGCTCAGTGTGACCCTACCCTAAGGGTGTATTCAAACGTACCGTATTCTGTATATATTTGATACTTTATATTTGACGTTGTGTTCAGTCATTCTATAGAAAACAGCTTTAATCCCAGATAGTTTTAAATTTACAATGTGCTACTCTACCCAGGGAACACTTGCGGCAAAGGTTAACTTCCTACATAACACAGATTTACCTGCAAATAAGCTCATAGTTTACTTCCCAATATTGTCTATGGGCATTCCATTGTGTCATTTCATAGAAATCAATGATAATCCCACTTAATCTCAATTTTAATAATCCCACTGAATTTGAAGAGTAAGCCTGCTAAAGATTTAATTCATATGTTAAATGGTTCAGACACCAAGTCACGTTTTACTACCCATTATAGTCTATGGGCATTCCATTATGTCACTCACCTTTGCTTTCATTAGAAAACAGATATAATCCAAGGTAATTTTCATTTTACAATATGCTACTCTACCCAGGGAACACTTGCTGCAAAGGTTAATGTCCTACATAACACAGATTTACCTGCAAATGAGCTCATAGTTTACTTCCTATTATAGTCTATAGGCATTTCTTTGTGTCATTCCTCTTGTCATTTCATAGAAACCAATGATAATCCCACTTAATCTCAATTCTAAATAATCCCACTGAATTTGAAGAGTAAACCTGCTACAGATGTATTTGATATGTTGAATGGTTCAGGCACCAAGTCACGTTTTACTTCCCATTATAGTCTATGGGCATTCCACCTTTGCATTCTAAAGAAAACGGTTATAATCCAAGGTAATTTTCATTTTACAATGTGCTACTCTACCCAGGGAACACTTGCGGCAAAGGTTAATGTCCTACATAAAACAGATTTACCTGCAAATAAGCTCATAGTTTACTTCCTATTATAGTCTATAGGCATTCCTTTGTGTCATTCACCCTCGTCATTCTGCAGAAAACAGTGATAATTCCCCTTAATCTGAACATTAAATAATCTCACTGAACTTGGAGAGTAAGCCTGCTAAATAATTATTAGATATGTCAAATGGATTTGTCTCTAAATCAAATATTACATTTCCATTATTCTCTATGGGCATTCCACTCTGTCATTCCTTTTAGTAGGTCCCCCTTGTAGGTTCATGTTGTGCCATACATTGCACTGACGCCCCACACTCAGTATTTACCAGCCTCTGTTCACGTATGTAGATGTTACTGCTGTAGAACTAAAGGTCCCAGCATGCCCTGACCAGTGCAGGAGCAGTGAGCTGCCTCACCTGGGCTCCACACTCACTCTCCAGCCCTGCCCTCGTGTCCCGGGTCTCTTGGTGCAGCACCTCCCTGGCATCAGGCTCCAGTAACACGGCCTTCACTGAACTCGTGCCCACGTCAATGCCCAGAACTAAAGAGCTCCCTTCCAGCTCCATCTCGCAAGGCTGTCACTGACAGCGGCCGGGACAGCCCTCACACTGCAGTAAAATGTCTCTGCTACAGGGGCCATTTTACCGTGGCTCTACCGTTCACTTTACTGCAAAATGATCTTCAGAAAAATGGCGCCTCTGCGGGATCGAAGGACGTTTTTTGAGCTCAATTTTCCTCTCCGTTCCAGGTATGAGGTAAACAAGGAAGAAGACGGAGCTTGCTGACAATGTTGACAATTGAGGAACTGGTCAGCTGTATGAGGTGCCTGGTCTGCTGATAGGAAGCGCTGGACGAGGAGAGGTCCGCACACAGGTCAGTGTCCTGTAGACTGGACAGGTTGCCATAGTGACATTGGTTATTGGTAAGAGCAGTAAATGCAGAGGGAGCTGATGAGCCAGACCGGGCTGTGATTACTGGGAGAATACTGGGGAGATGTGATGTCGGCAGGAACACGTGTTCATGACTTTGTGTCGGCACTTGATTACTCCTGGCTTAGGTGCTAGTGGAGAGAGGTAGGTTTCAGGTAACCCTAATCCTAAACCTAACCCTTATAGTAATCCTAATCCTATACTAAAACTAATATTAACCCCTATACTAAACCCAATACCTAACCGGTATACTAAACCTAATACTAAATCCTATAGTAAGCCTAATCCTATTACTAATCCTAACCCCTATAGTAACCCTAATCCTAAGGCCTCATGCACACGACTGTTGTTTTCTTCCGTGTCCGTTGTTCAGTTTTTCGTGATTTTCTGCGGAGCCATTGGCTTTCAATGGGTCCGTTGAAAACTCGGCTAATGCACCGTTTGTCATCCGCGTCCGTGATCCGTGGTTCCAGTCCGTCCAAAAAATATAACCTGTCCTATTTTTTCCGCGGATAACGGTTCGTGGACGCATTCAAGTCAACGGGTCTGCGAAAAAACGCGGAGGCACACAAGATTGTCGTCCGCGGCCGTTTTTTTCCTATCATTTGCATGGCAAACTTGAGTTAGACTTTTTTTTTTACTTTCCTTCATGTCTGGTGATCCTCCAAAAATCAAGGAAGACACACGGAAACAAAAACTGAACAACGGAACCCCATTTTGCAGAACGGAACACAACAACGGTCGTGTGCATGAGGCCTAACCCCTATACTAAACCTAATACTAACCGGTATACTAAAACTAATATTAATGCTAATTAATTGTAGGTGTGGGGGGCACTCGTCTGTCCCTGGCTGCATATATTGATAGCAATATGTATAGTATGGACATATATTCCTTTAGGTGCTCTCCAATATCCAGAAACGTATAGAACAATCTAAATATATCTCAATGTCATGTAGATTTCTTTGTTGGAAACCTAAAAATGCTGGAAAGATGTCATACGACTGTTGTCAGAAAATAACACTTGATAATAATATAAAAGTTGCAACCGATTTATTTGATAATTATAATAAAGACAATAAGTAAAAACAGATCAAAAGAAAGATTTAAAAAAAGTAGAAAAAGTAAAAATATAAAAAATGGAAAAAGTATAAAAAAGTAAGATAGTAAGTGAATTGTTATTATGTATAAAGAGCCACTTCTCCCTGGCTGCGATTGCATCCAATCAGAGCGCCCCGCTCTTAGCCAGGGAGAAGGAGCTCAAGTTCTCACGAGATTCCCGAGAACTTGAGCTTTTACACATCCCGAGCTGTGCGCCATCTCGGAGTCCCCGGCAGAGAGCATTGCAGCGGCGGCGTCCTGTGGGGAAGTATGGAAAACGAGCAACTTGTTCAACCTTTACTAATACTCCCCCTAGGCAAACGAGCATGATGTTAGTTTTACAAATTTACCTCCCACCACCCCCTAAGGGACTCCAAGATGGCGCACGGCTCGGGATGTGACCCATTCATTTCTATGGGGCTGTGCACACGAGCGGTGATTTTCACACATCACTTGTGCGCTGCGTGAAAATCGCAGCATGCTCCTCTTTGTGCGTTTTTCACGTAACGCAGGCCCCATAGAAATGAATGGGGTTGCGTAAAAATCTCAAGCATCCGCAAGCAAGTGCGGATGCGGTGCGATTTTCACGCATGGTTGCTAGGAAACGATCGGGATGGAGACCCGATCATTATTATTTCCCCTTATAACATGGTTATAAGGGAAAATAATAGCATTCTGAATACAGAATGCATAGTAAAACAGCGCTGGAGGGGTTAATTTTTTTTTATTTAACTCGCCTTAGTCCACTTGATCGCGCAGCCGGCATCTCCTTCTGTCTCCTTTGTTGAATAGGACCTGTGGTGAGCATTCATTATAGGTCAAGGACCTTTGATGACGTCACTCCGGTCATCACATGGTACGTCACATGATCTTTTACCATGGTGATTTTTTTAACCCCTCCAGCGATGTTTTACTATGCATTCTGTATTCAGAATGCTATTATTTCCCCTTATAACTATGTTATAAGGGAAAATAATACAAGCTACAGAACACCGATCCCAAGCCCGAACTTCTGTGAAGAAGTTTGGGTTTGGGTACCAAACATGCGCGATTTTTCTCACGCGAGTGCAAAACGCATTACAATGTTTTGCACTCGCGCGGAAAAATCGCGGGTGTTCCCGCAACGCACCCACACATTTTCCCGCAACGCCCGTGTGAAAGAGGCCTAAAAGCTCAAGTTCTCGCGAATCTAAGAGTGGGGCGCTCTGATTGGATGCGCTCGCAGCCAGGGAGAAGATAACCGCACCCAGGACAAATTCAAGTCCCCCCGTCCCCCCAGTTAAACCAAATCACCTCATTAGCATATGAGGCGCCAAAACAAAAGGTGACAAGTGGACGAAAGGAGAGAGGGGGGTTCTTTGAAAAAAAAAAAAAAAAAGCGGAAATATAGAGCGCTCTGAGTGCAATGATGTCAAGTTATATATATTGATTCATATTTATCCTTAATTGGATAGTAACGCACTCTTATATTTATATAATTGATGATCTTATTGTAAAATCTAGAGCTGCTTGGTTGGACTGGGATAAGATGTGTGGATAGTACACTGGTTGGTATATCCAAAGATATCCATTTTGCGGACAAGATACCGCTGAAGCTCCCGCCCTCGTGGGACGCCACGTTAGGAGCAGGCGAGCACAGCGGAGAACACGAGTACACATCGCGGCCGGCAACTCCCGATCTGAACAATATCTACAGGACGGGTAACGTAATAATATAAAGACTGCATTACCTAGGAGTAGATATTATAGAACATTTAAATCTGCACTGGCAGAAACATACTTATCGGTATTTGGGAGATAAAGAACTCCCTTTGGATATACCAACCAGTGTACTATCCACACATCTCATCCCAGTCCAACCAAGCAGCTCTAGATTACCCAGAGACAGGCTGTAATCTTATTTGGATTTTACAATAAGATCATCAATTATATAAATATAAGAGTGCGTTACTAACCAATTAAGGATAAATATGAATCAATATCTATAACTTGACATCATTGCACTCAGAGCGCTCTATATTTTTTATTTAAGTGCAATAGCGCCATCTTTTGAACGTACATATAAAGACTATCACCCACCATAGCAGGGAAAGAACATTTCTATTAAGTGGATTCCCAATGAAGTGACTCTTTATACATAACATAACAATTCACTTACTATCTTACTTTTTTTTAATACTTTTTCCATTTTTTATATTTTTACTTTTTCTACTTTTTTTAAATCTTTCTCTTGATCTGTTTTTACTTATTGTCTTTATTATAATTATCAAATAAATCGGTTGCAACTTTTATATTATTATCAAGTGTTATTTTCTGACAACAGTCGTATGACATCTTTCCAGCATTTTTAGGTTTCCAACAAAGAAATCTACATGACATTGAGATATATTTAGATTGTTATATACGTTTCTGGATATTGGAGAGCACCTAAAGGAATATATGTCCATACTATACATATTGCTATCAATATATGCAGCCAGGGACAGACGAGTGCCCCCCCACAGCTACAATTAATTAGCATTAATTTTATTCTGCAACATTGGGGTGAGTCGCGGGGAGTTCACCGCTCCATATCTGTCCAAACCAGGTGTAGCCACTGACACATCCACATAAAACTAATATTAACCCTTATACTAAACCCAATACCTAACCCTAATACTAACCGGTATACTAAACCTAACCCTGAGGTCCCTTTCACACGAGCGAGTTTTCCGCGTGGGTGCAATGCGTGAGGTGAACGCATTGCACCCGCACTGAATCCGGACCCATTCATTTCTATGGGGCTGTGCACATGAGCGGTGATTTTCACGCATCACTTGTGCTTTGCATGAAAATCGCAGCAGGCTCTATATTGTGCATTTTTCACGCAACGCAGGCCCCATAGAAGTGAATGGGGCTGCGTGAAAATCTCAAGCATCCGTAAGCAAGTGCGGATGCGGTGCGATTTTCACGCATGGTTGCTAGGTGACGATCGAGATGGGGACCCGATCATTATTATTTTCCCTTATAACATGGTTATAAGGAAAAATAATAGCATTCTGTATACAGAATGCTAAGTAAATTAGGGATGGAGGGGTTAAAAAATAAATTAAACTCAACTCATCCACTTGTTCGCGCAGCCCGGCTTCTCTTCTTTCTTCTTCTTTGAGAACCTGGGAGAAAAGGACCTTTGACGTCACTGCGCTCATCACATGCTCCATCACAATGGTGATGGACCATGTGATGGAGCAGGTGATGAGCGCAGTAACGTCATCAAAGGTCCTTTTGTAGGTTTTTTATTTTTTAACCCCTCAATCCACATTTTAGTAAGCATTCTGTATTAAGAATGCTATTATTTTCCCTTATAACCATGTTATAAAGGAAAATATTAAAATCTACAGAACACCTAACCCAAACCCGAACTTCAGTAAAGAAGTCCGGGTTTGGGTTTGGTTACCACATTCAGTTTTATCTCATGCGCGTGCAAAATCCATTGCACTCGCGCGGAAAAAACTGAAGACCGCAATGCAATCGCATACAAAACTCACCCCACTCGCAGGCAAAATCTCACGATTTTCCCGCGACGCCCCTGCATCCTATCCGGCTCTCACACGCGACGCCTGTGTGAAAGAGGCCTAATACTAACTCCTATAGTAACTCTAATCCTATTACTAATCCTGACCCCTATACTAAGCCTAATACTAACCAGTATACTAAAACGAATACTAACCCCTATGCTGACGCTAATACTAACCGATATACCAATACTAACCCCTATACTGAAACTAACACTAACCCCCTATACTAACCCAAATACTACTAACCCCTATACTAAACCTGATACCTAACCCTAATCCTAACTCTTAAGGTACATGCACACGACCGTATAGCCATGGTGCCCGTATTGTGGACCACAAACAGCAAGTACACAGCGCCGGCACTAGTCATGTGCACTACATGGTGCGGATGCAGACCTATTGACTTGAATGGGTCCGTGATACGCAATATACGACCGAAGACAGGACTTGACCTATCTTTTGCACAGCGGAGGTACAGATCGGAAGCCCATGGTAGCCCTACAAAGCGTTTCCGTGAAAAGATAGAACATGTTCTATCTTTGGCCGTATCTTGCTGATTACGGACCCATTCAAGTCAATGGGTCTGCATCTGCAAACAGAGTGCACATGACCAGTGCCTGTGCATTGTGGACCACTATTTGCGGCCGCAGCACAGGCACTGAGCGCTTATGCTTGTGTACATGAACCCTAACTCCTATACTAATCCTATTCTGTACAGACTGCATGTATTATACGGTATAATAGATGCGGCGTGTACTGATATGTAAGGTATGAGGTATAATAGATACAGTGTGTACAGATATATAGTATACACAGCAGTGTACTGATATGTGAGGTATGAGGTATAATAGATGCAGTGGGTACAGATATATAGTATATACAGTAGGGATCGACTAATTATCGGTTTTACCGATATTATCGGCCGATATTCAGGATTTTCAAAGTTATCGGTATCTATTTTGCCGATATGCCGATAACAAATCGGGAACAAGGATCGCGCTGCTGACAGCGCTCTCCGTGTTCCCTCTGCAGCACAGGGGAGAAGGAAGCAGTGTCTCCCTCCCCCTGTGCTGCTGCCATTAATGAGAGGAGAAGAGGAGGGGAGGGGCTGTGGCCACTGCGCCACCAATGGTGTTGACCCCCATAATACATTCAAATTCAACAGGAGGCGGGAGCTGGCTGCAGAATCATATAGCCGCACCCAACCTCTAAGACAAGTAGCTGCGATCCGCGGCAGTTAACCCCTCAGGTGCCGCACCTGAGGTGTTAACTGCCGGGGATCGCAGCTACCGCTCATAGAGGTCGGGTGCGGCTATATGATTCTGCAGCCAGCTCCCACCTCCTGTATATGAATTAATGGGCGAGTTATCTTCATTAGTGGCGCAGTGCGCCCCCCCCAAATCCCAGTATTAAAGACATTGGTGGCGCAAAGTGCCCCCTCACCCCAGTATTAAAGACATTGGTGGTGCAGTGCGCCCCCCCCCCTCCTCCCAGTATTAATCATTGGTGGCAGTGGCCACAGGGTCCCCTCTCCCCTCCTCATTGGTGGTACAGTGGCAGCTCTTGATCGGAGCCCCAGCAGTGTAATCCTGGGGCTCTGATCGGTTACCATGGCAGCCAGGACGCTATTGAAGCCCTGGCTTCCATGGTAACATCCCTGATGCTGTGTGCACAGAGCAGCAGGGAGAGATCTATCAGGGGGAATAGGACAATGGTTCTAGCCCCTAAGGGGGCTAAAAGTTAGTAAAAAAAAAAAAAGTTACAAAAAAATCACAAACACCAAAATATTAAGTATAAATGAAAAAGAAAGATTTACAAAAAAAAGCTACAAGTTAACAATAAACATGTTCATTTTCAGCAGATTTGTGTAGGAATTTTTAGTTTTTTCTAAAATGAAAATGCACAGAATATCGGTATAAATTATCAGCTATCAGCCTGAAAGTTCACAGATTATCGGTCAATATCGGTCTATCCCTAATATACAGCAGTGTACTGATATTTGAGGTACGAGGTGTAATAGATTCAGTGGGTACAGATATACACTATGGCATCTGTCTGAGGTATATATTTCTTTTTGTGTATGACAAAAACCCAGCCTTACGTGCCCGATACAGCACTTCTGTTATTTTCGTGGTTCTGCTCATCTAACAGAACAGAAATAATCAGTGGTGATCTGAACGGGGCCTAAGAGGTGGGGATTTATGCAGGGGAACCATTACTGGTCTAAATAACAACAGGCAATTATAGTCAATTGATAAAATACAGTCCAATATAGTGGATCTTCTTCTCACTTGGCTATAATGGCCTGCTCTGCATTCACAGACATCACACACACACTGCGCCACAGACATCACACACACACTGCGCCACAGACATCACACACATCGATACATTACACGATGCGCTGTCACCTTGTTCTGCACTGGATGCCCAGGCTGTAGTTGTCCGCCACTCCCACTCCTCTTCAGCTCCATGTCACCATGTTCGCTGGTGTCCCCGGGCACTGTGCACTGCTCCCCCTACTCTCTTGAGTACAGCAACTACGCAGATAGCCCCTCCTCCTTCCAGCTCTCACCAGCTGCCCCCTCTTGCAGGACATGATACCGCTCCGATAGCTGTAAGGGGTTTGTTATTGGCTATTGCTGTTCACTGCACTGATGAAAAGCAGGGAAAAGTCAAAAGCGTATTGGTACATTTTTATTGATACTTTTTTCAGGGAATAAAATGGCCTGAACTGGCGTCTATGACCGCTGGACCTACTATATACACCCACTGGATAATGGCGGCTTCTGACTCCGCCTCCTTTGTTAACGCTCTATTCCCTTTCATTCTGACTTGTGTACTAGGACTAAGAGTCGACACACTGTGTACTAATAAAATATATTTATTGAACACTACAATGTCTTGAGATACAATGATTGTATTATGGAAATATATCTATCTATATATCCACACCATTTTGCAGCTGATAAAAAAATAAATAAAAAATAAATATATATACAGTCAGGTCCATAAATATTGGGACATCGACACAATTCTAACATTTTTAGCTCTTTACACCACCACAATGGATTTAAAATTAAACATACACGGTGTGCTTTAACTGCAGACTGTCAGCTTTAATTTGAGGGTATTTACCTCCAAATCAGGTGAACGGTGTAGGAATTACAACAGTTTTCATATGTCCCTCCCACTTGTTAAGGGACCAAAAGAAATGGGACAATTGGCTTCTCAGCTGTTCCATGGTGTGTGTTATTCCCTCATTATCCCAATTACAATGAGCAGATAAAAGGTCCAGAGTTCATTTCCGGTGTGCTATTTGCATTTGGAATCTGTTGCTGTCAACTCTCAAGATGAGATCCAAAGAGCTGTCACTATCAGTGAAGCAAGCCATCATTAGGCTGAAAAAACACAACAAACCCATCAGAGAGATAGTAAAAACATTAGGCGTGGCCAAAACAACTGTTTGGAACATTTTTAAAAAGAAGGAACACATCGGTGAGCTCAGCAACACCAAAAGACCCGGCAGACCATGGAAAACAACTGTGGTGGATGACCGAAGAATTCCTTCCCTGGTGAAGAAAACACCCTTCACAACAGTTGGCCAGATCAAGAACACTCTCCAGGAGGTAGGTGTATGTGTGTCAAAGTCAACAATCAGGAGAAGACTTCACCAGAGTGAATACAGAGGGTTCACCACAAGATGTAAACCATTGGTGAGCCTCAAAAACAGGAAGGCCAGATTAGAGTTTGCCAAACGACATCTAAAAAAGCCTTCACAGTTCTGGAACAACATCCTATGGACAGATGAGACCAAGATCAACTTGTACCAGAGTGATGGGAAGAGAAGAGTATGGAGAAGGAAAGGAAATGCTCATGATCCTAAGCATACCACCTCATCAGTGAAGCATGGTGGTGGTAGTGTCATGGCGTGGGCATGTATGGCTGCCAATGGAACTGGTTCTCTTGTATTTATTGATGATGTGACTGCTGACAAAAGCAGCAGGATGAATTCTGAAATGTTTCGGGCAATATTTTCTGCTCATATTCAGCCAAATGCTTCAGAACTCATTGGACGGCGCTTCACAGTGCAGATGGACAATGACCCAAAGCATACTGCAAAAGCAACCAAAGAGTTTTTTAAGGGAAAGAAGTGGAATATTATGCAATGGCCAAGTCAATCACCTGACCTGAATCCGATTGAGCATGCATTTCACTTGCTGAAGACAAAACTAAAGGGAAAATGCCCCAAGAACAAGCAGGAACTGAAGACAGTTGCAGTAGAGGCCTGGTAGAGCATCACCAGGGATGAAACCCAGCGTCTGGTGATGTCTATGCTTTCCAGACTTCAGGCTGTAATTGACTGCAAAGGATTTGCAACCAAGTATTAAAAAGTGAAAGTTTGATTTATGATTATTTTGTCCCATTACTTTTGGCCCCTTAACAAGTGGGAGGCACATATGCCAAGTGTTGTAATTCCTACACCGCTCACCTGATTGGGATGCAAATACCCTCAAATTAAAGCTGACAGTCTGCAGTTAAAGCACATCTTGTTCGTTTCATTTCAAATCCATAGTGGTGGTGTATAGAGCCAAAAATGTTAGAATTGTGTCAATGTCCCAATATTTATGGACCTGACTGTATATACCCAAATAACACTGCATCTAACAATACAACACTATAAAAACCCACACCTTCTAAATATCACTCTACCCAATGTAAATATACCTAAACACACACAGATAAGCTTACTGTAAGGGGGAAAACAAGGGAATGAGGCTGGGAAAGGGTTAATCCTGTTGCAGGGCTTATTGCAGGGCAATGGTGAAGTAGGCAGGGAAAGGGTTAATATAATGCTTATTGTCTAGGAAGGTGTACTTAGCCAGTTGCAGGGATTCCAGGGGTTAATGCTCGTTGTATACGGGATGACCCTCGCATCTCTCAGGTGGGGCTGCTCTGCTTAACTGATGAGCGCTCCACCGTCGGGTTATTTGCTCCAGAGTGGTCCTGCATGCAGACGTGTGAGCACACCTTCAGGCACTGCACGACGGCTGGCACGGTGATATGACGTCACTGAGCCAGCCTGCGTACGTATGCAGCGCTGGAGGTGTCCAGCACCCTGTTGGCGGATCTTTTGATGTGCCCGCAACTGGACACATTTGTCCAGTTGCCCGGGTGGCACCCCTCCTCAGCAGGCGGATGTGACTGTGTTGACTTTTGCCTGCAGGGGAATCTTAAAGGGGACATGTGTATGTGTGTGTATATATATATATATATATATATATATATATGATATTGCTGGGCAAGTCCCTCTACAACCTCTTGCCACTCTACACACTGCCTTTTACCCACTCAATTCCATCTCCTACCATGGAGAGAGGGGTCTGGGGTGCCCCATTCTAGCTTCCAGTGGTGTTCAGACCCCAGCTGTTCCCTATGAAATAGAAAGTTTTGACATACAGGACAACTAAATGTGCAGCATGGTGGCTCAGTGGTTAGCACTGGTGACTTGCAGATGTGGGGTCCTAGGTTTGAATCCGACTAAGGACAAAATCTGCGTGGAGTTTGTATGTTCTCCATGTGTTTGCGTGGGTTTCCTCCAGTTTCCTCCCACACTCCAAAGTCCTTTAGATTACTTAGATTGTGAGCCCCATTGGGGAAAGCTTGATGCTAATGTCTGTAAAGAGCTGTATAAGTGAGTATAATAAATGGGGCTCAAAAGTTAGACGAAGGCCAAAAGATTAGCGCTGCGGAATGTAGTAGCGCTATAGAAGTGCATAAAATATATAAAATAAATAAATGTGCGCAGGTCAGGAGGAGATGACCACTATCACTTGCAGTCGTCTACTAGTAATGTATGATGTCTGCTCCACAGCTCAGGAGAAGCCGTACAGCCATGGACATACCGCTGAATCCAAAGTCTGCAGCACATCTTCTACTTTACATCTTCCTATCCAGGTTATTAGCGTTCTGCGGTAAGTACTAGTGACGCGGTTAACCGCAGTTTCATTACTGGGGTTTGTACTGAGAACACGTTGTATTCCAGGTGCTGAGAATCCACCATCGCTGGTCTGGTTCGATGCTGAGAACCTTGTCTCCATCCCAGACGTTGTTACCATAGAAAATGGAAGCTTGAAAACCTTAAGCCTTACTGCAAAGTGAGTTTTATTACACAGTGACTTGCTTAGTAAATTTTGTGTATTTTTTTTTGAAGGGCAGGGGTGGAAGGAGAGCTAAAGTTGCTTATTTTGCTCATTTTTTTTAAATTACAATTTGTAAGTCATAAAGGAGAAGACTTAAAAATGTCTCCATATTTCCATTATTATATTTGTTCCGTGTTTATGTCGTGCTGTGCGACGGATATATCCGTCATATGCTTGCAGGTTATGCATGGAGTGGACTCACTAGCTGAGCGCACAGTGGGTGCCAACTCTTTAGTGCAGGTGACATCTGGCGGCAATGACAGGGATCAGAGAGAACTCCGATCTCATGTCATTTAACCCCTCATATGTCAATGGGAACAGCAACTGCGGCATCTCAGCAATCAGACAGCAGGAGGGGGCTCCCTCTGTCCTCCAATTAGATGCCATGATCTAGTTGGATGCTATGGCAGCCTGGCGCTCATAGACCTGTCATAGTAAACTGCCTCTTAAGCCCTGCCTTGGGCAGGGCTTGATAGACAGTCCAAATGACTCCCATAGTATACTTTGCAGTCTATGGTATGTGTTCAAGTCTAAAAATTAAAAACAAAAAATTAAAGTAAAAAACACTAAAATATTAATCATCACCCTCCTTTCCCAATTTTGCATATAAAAATAAGAAAAAAATAAAATAAATAATACATAAATGGTATCGACGTCTTAAAATGACAAAACTATCTCATATGGTGAAAGCTGTAATAGAAAAAACAAGTCAAAGTCTTAATGGCCAAATCGCCAATGTTTTGTCACTTTACCCTCCCCCCAAAAAACTGAATAAAAAGTGTTCAAAAAGCAGTATGTACCAATGAAAACTACAGTTCGTCCCCCAAAAAAACAAACTCTAACACAGCTCTGTAGATGGAAACATGAAAAAGTAATGGGTGTCAGCATACGGCAAAGAAAAACTTTTTTTTTTTTAAGTGGTAAAACACAATATAAACTGTATAGATTTGCTATTGCCTTAATTGTACTGACCTGCAGAATTAGGTTGTCATTTCCCCCCCCCCCCCCCATTATTTAATACAGGGTTTAGCAAAATTAAATGCTGCCATTAAAAAATACCAAAAAAACAGCCCATCTATTGCTATGCAAATGGTAAAGGAAAAAAAGTTAAAAGGCTGCATTCTTAGGCCTCTTTCACACGGGCGTCGCGTGTGAGGGCCGGATAAGATGCGGGTGCTTGGCGGGTAAATGTGCGATTTTTCCGCGCGAGTGCAAAGCATTTTAATGCGTTTTGCACGCGCATGAGAAAAATCGGCATGTTTGGTACCCAAACCCGAACTTCTTCACAGAAGTTCGGGTTTGGGATCTGTGTTGTGTAGATTTTATTATTTTCACTTATAACATGGTTATAAGGGAAAATAATAGCATTCTTATTACAGAATGCTTAGTAAAATAGGGATGGAGGGATAAAAAAAAATAATATAATAATTTAACTCACCTTATCCACTTGTTCGTGCAGCCCGGCTTCTCCTCTTTCTTCTTCTTTGATGAGCTGGGAGAAAAGGACCTTTGGTGACGTCACTGCGCTCATCACATGGACCATGTGATGTGTGCAGTGACGTCACCACAGGTCATTTTCCTCCTGGGCATCATAGAAGAAGACAGAAGAGAAGCCGGTGAGTTAAATTATTTAAAAAAAAAAATTTTAAACCCCCCCCCCCCCCCCCCATCCCTATTTTACTAAGCATTCTATATTAAGAATGCTATTATTTTCCCTTATAACCATGTTATAAGGGAAAATAATAATGATCGGGTCTCCATCCCGATAATCTCCTAGCAACCATGTGTGAAAATCGTACCGCATCCGCACTTGCTTGCGGATGCTTGCGATTTTCACGCAGCCTCATTCACTTCTATGGGGCCTGCGTTGTGTGAAAAACACAGAATATAGCGCATGCTGCGATTTTAACGCAACGCATAAGTGATGCGTGAAAACAATCGCTCATGTACACAGCCCCATAGAAATGAATGGGCCCGGATTCAGTGCGGGTGCAATGCGTTCACCTCACGCATTGCACCCACGCGGAAAACTCGCCCATGTGAAAGGGGCCTTAGGGTGCCTTCACACGCCGCTGATTTTGTTGCAGAATTTTCTGCAACTGCAAATCAGTTCCATTCATTTGAATGGGGCAGGAAGCACGTGGATTTACGCAATTTAGCAACAAAATCCACAGCGTCTGAGGGCACCATTAAAGGGGCAGTCTCACCTCCAACATTGGTGGCATATAAACCAATGCCAGATAGGTGCAGGTCTCACCTCTGGGACCCGCACCTACCGGTATCTCTAGAACAGAGCTCCCAAATTAAACAGGAGTGCAATGCACATGCGCGGCTGCCCTCCATTAATTTCTATGGGAGTGCTGAAAGTAGCCAAGCTGCACACTCAGCTATTTTCGGAAGTCCCATAAAAATGAATGGAGAGCACACCACGCAAGCATGGGCAGTACTCCATTCACTTCTATGGAACTGCCGGCACAAGGCTATTTTCGGCACTCCCATAGAAATGAGCGGAGGGTGACCGTTTACTTTGGCAGCTCCGTTCTAGAGATAGGTGTGGGTCCTTTAAAGGGAACCTGTCACGTGAACATGGTGTCTGTGCTAATCCTGCGCTAACTTCTCTAATGTGATGTTATTCATCGCGATCCCTGGCTGGTGGCTCGCACGTGCAAGGAGAAACGGCGCTGGTATTTTCCAGGGAGCGAATCTTCTGTGTGACATCACACACTCTGGTATCTACGGGTACCTCCTTGGACCACAAAACGAAGGAGGTACCCATAGATACCAGAGTGTGTGACGTCACACAGAAGATTCGCTCCCTGGAAAATACCAGCGCCGCTTCTCCTCGCACGCGCGAGCCACCGGCCGGGGCCGCACGTGTGAATAGCGGTAAGCCGAAGTTAGAAGAAACACTGCGCAGAAGTTACATCATTGCCGGAAGGACCTTACACGCTACAAAACTGGTAAGGACTTATTAAATCACATCCAGTATATGCGGGATCGCATGAATAACATCACATTAGAGAAGTCAGCGCAGGATTAGCAAGTTTTATTATTTGTTTGCAAATTTCATTGAGGGTGCTGGCAATTAACCCTATCTAATCCTGCAGCGACGGACTCTTTATACACATTACAAATTGTATCTCTCCCCCATTCTTTGAAGGCAGCGTGGGTATTACGTGTTCTGTATCAGATTAATATATAGTTTCGTGGGGAAAGATTCAGTAAAACTTGTATTTCATTCATTTAAATTTATGCTCATTCTGGGCTTTGAAGTCCAGGAGGCGGTCCTATCAGTGATTGACAGCTCTCTCTGTATACACAGTCATAGAGGGCAGGCTGTCAATCACTGATAGGACCGCCTCCTGGACTTCAGAGCTCAGAATGAGAAGGAATATAAATGTAAAAATTACAAGTTTTACTAAATCTTTTCCCACCAAATAAGACGAACCAAGGTTTTAGAGGGGGAAAATAGAAAGAAATGATTTTCCATTAGAGCTCAGCTCAGACTCCCAATGTAAATCACACCTCACATCAGACTCCCAATTTTAATAAGGCCCCTATTCAGGCCTCCATGTTAATAAGACCTCCATATTAATCAGACCTCAATGTTATTAAGACCCCCATATTAATCAGACCTCAATGTTATTAAGACCCCCATATTAATCAGACCTCGATGTTATTAAGACCCCCATATTAATCAGACCTCGATGTTATTAAGACCCCCATATTAATCAGACCTCGATGTTATTAAGACCCCCATATTAATCAGACCTCGATGTTATTAAGACCCCCATATTAATCAGACCTCGATGTTATTAAGACCCCCATATTAATCAGACCTCGATGTTATTAAGACCCCCATATTAATCAGACCTCGATGTTATTAAGACCCCCATATTAATCAGACCTCGATGTTATTAAGACCCCCATATTAATCAGACCTCGATGTTATTAAGACCCCCATATTAATCAGACCTCGATGTTATTAAGACCCCCATATTAATCAGACCTCGATGTTATTAAGACCCCCATATTAATCAGACCTCGATGTTATTAAGACCCCCATATTAATCAGACCTCAATGTTATTAAGACCCCCATATTAATCAGACCTCGATGTTATTAAGACCCCCATATTAATCAGACCTCGATGTTATTAAGACCCCCATATTAATCAGACCTCGATGTTATTAAGACCCCCATATTAATCAGACCTCGATGTTATTAAGACCCCCATATTAATCAGACCTCGATGTTATTAAGACCCCCATATTAATCAGACCTCGATGTTATTAAGACCCCCATATTAATCAGACCTCAATGTTATTAAGACCCCCATATTAATCAGACCTCAATGTTATTAAGACCCCCATATTAATCAGACCTCAATGTTATTAAGACCCCCATATTAATCAGACCTCAATGTTATTAAGACCCCCATATTAATCAGACCTCAATGTTATTAAGACCCCCATATTAATCAGACCTCAATGTTATTAAGACCCCCATATTAATCAGACCTCAATGTTATTAAGACCCCCATATTAATCAGACCTCAATGTTGTTAAGACCCCAATATTAATCAGACCTCAATGTTATTAAGACCCCCATATTAATCAGACCTCAATGTTATTAAGACCCCCATATTAATCAGACCTCAATGTTATTAAGACCCCCATATTAATCAGACCTCAATGTTATTAAGACCCCCATATTAATCAGACCTCAATGTTATTAAGACCCCCATATTAATCAGACCTCAATGTTATTAAGACCCCCATATTAATCAGACCTCAATGTTATTAAGACCCCCATATTAATCAGACCTCAATGTTATTAAGACCCCCATATTAATCAGACCTCAATGTTATTAAGACCCCCATATTAATCAGACCTCAATGTTATTAAGACCCCCATATTAATCAGACCTCAATGTTATTAAGACCCCCATATTAATCAGACCTCAATGTTATTAAGACCCCCATATTAATCAGACCTCCATGTTATTAAGACCCCCATATTAATCAGATCTCAGATCAGAGAAAATAAATAAACCAACTTACCTCTCCTGCTCCGGATGCCGCTGTTCCTGAATCCCAGCTCCCGTTCTTCCTGCTGCGAGCTGTGCCGTGATCTGAGGTCACCGAGCGCCGGTCTCCTCACGTTGTGCGCAGGTCACAGCACAGCGTTACGGAGCCTGCAGGAGCAGACCAGGGAGCGGTGAGTACAGAGCCTGCATGGGGAGCGCTGCATTCAGCGGTTCCCGATCCATACTGGAAGCGCTCATTAGTATTCCCCCCCATAAGACGCACTGACATTTCCCCCCACCTTTGTTATATACGGTATATATCAATCTGCTCAGCTTCTCCTGCTCTATAACATGCTGTCTGTAGCTTACTTTGTATTTTCACGGTGACAGGTTCCCTTTAAGGGGTTAATACTGATGCTAAATACTACCGTGTGAAAGTGGCCTTATCAACACTAGTGCAGCGGAATACTGCAGCATTTGCTAATGACTACCAGTGAAGTTCTTATAGTGTTGCCCTTTAGGGGTTAAAATTGCAGATGCTGGGAGGGGGCTATTACACTTTTTTGTGGCAGAAAAGGCATTAAAACTGCATTAGAAACAGTAAATGTGTTACTGAGTAATTAGCATTGATCAAATCTTAAAACATTTCGACGGTAATGACTCCAGAATTCAAAACATGCTTTTTTAATTGCAGTTTTAATGGGGTTTTTTTGGCCTCAAAACATACCGCAAAGCGTACGAGCTTTATTCTGGCAGAGAACTATAATTCCTCATTGGTGAGAGCTGGGGGTTGGGTGACACCAGGAGGTTTATTAAGGGAAGAATATGGCGGTGAACTGGAGCTAGACGTTTGCACACAGCCATGTTGTATGTATGTATCTTTTATCTTACAGTGCCCCCCTGAATGAAACTGCTCGTTTCACTTTCAACATTACATACGTTTCAAAGAACCAAACTATCGTCCGTCTTCCATCAGAAGTAAGTAACGTGCAGGCACAAGGCTGACCGCCGCTACGTGCAGTATCAGTGGTGTATACCGCCACTCACATTGGGTGAGATTTATCCCATAAGCAACCAGTCAGATTCCATATTTTCCCACGCTTTCATACTTTTTCTTTACAGTATCTTTGATACATCTCCACACGTGATCTCACCACATCCTCAGTTTTTAGATGTACTAAGAAGTAGGACACTTGTGACTCTCGTCTGGGACCAGAGCACCTGCTGTCTGCACTCAAAGCTGCAGTGAAATGCACAGTCCGCACATGCACAGCATTAGGGGAACAGGGTGGACTCCTTATGTGGAGTACTACTCATATAATACAGCAGATAATAGTCCAAGAGTGTGGTGACAGATTCCCTTCAATATACCTTATTTACCTGCTTGCCGGCGCTGCAGTCCCAAAATGGCTGTTGATGGAAGGTCATGTGACCAGTTCCATCCTCAGTGGCCTTCATTCACTTACACAGGGGACAGAAGCTCATCAAGAGAATGCCAAGAGTGTGCAAAGCAGTAATCAAAGGAAAAGGTGGCTACTTTGAAGAACCTAGAATATGACATATTTTCAGTTGTTTCACACTTGTTTGTTATGTATATAATTCCACATGTGTTAATTCATAGTTTTGATGCCTTCAGTGTGAATCTACAATTTTCATAGTCATGAAAATAAAGAAAACTCTTTGAATGAGAAGGTGTGTCCAAACTTTTGGTCTGTACTGTGTGTATATATATATATATATATATATATATGTTGAGGAAGGGTGGCAGGTATGCATAGATATATATGCATGCCTACTGGGCATGCATATATATATATGTATATATATGTTAGCCCCTCAGAGGGCGATGTGCGCAGATGTGCCCAGCACCTGCGCCCATCTGCCTCTGGTATTCCCCAGGGGCTCATTCATGCCCCTGTGGGAATTCACATAATGTGATATATGCATGTGCCATGTATATGTTAGCCCCTCAGAGGGCGATGTGCGCAGATGTGCCCAGCACCTGCGCCCATCTGCCTCTGATATTCCCCAGGGGCTCATTCATGCCCCTGTGGGAATTCATATATGTATGTGCCCCCTTTAATAGGTAGATAGATATATATATATATTTATATATATCTATCTATAATGCCCCCTGTATCCTATAATGCCCCCTGTATATCTTATATATATGAATATATCCCCATACCATATAAATCCCCCCCCCCTACATGGACACAGATGCATCAATGTAAATGTGCCCCAAGCATTTACATTGATGTAATCTGGGTGAAGGCGCCAGAATGACCGAACAAGGTCCGGTCATTCTGGTGACCTCAAAAGGATTCAAATTCAATAGAATTTGAATCCTTTTGTTCTAATTATCTGCAGCCCTGCTGAAGATAATTAAGCATAATAGAGGGAGAGGAGATACCTCCGCTCACTCTATTATGCGCATTCTGGCATCGCAATTACCATTGCGATGTCCAGAATGCTAAGAGCTGCAGACGGGAGATCAAAGGATCTCCCGCCTGTCAGCTAGTGCACGCGGCCCTGCGGTGCGCGTGCAGGGACGCGCGGGCAGGCGCGGTGACGTCATCTCACCGCGCCGGCCCACGTGTCCTGCACTGTGGTGCGCGCTCGCGCGCCGCTGTGTGGGCGGTACGGCAGTGCGGGCGGCCGGACATATAAGTCCGGCAGGCCTGCACTAGGAAAGGGAGAGCCGGCCGCCCACCCACCCTGAAGGAGACCCCCTTGGACCGACGAGCACCCCTAGACGAACGAGCGACCCCTGGACAACGAGCATTAACCCTAAGTATCTTTATATACCCCCCCCCTGCACTATCTATATACCCTCTGGACCCCCCCTGTACTCCATATACCCTCCGGACCCCCCCCCTGCCCTCTATATACCCTCCGGACCCCCCCTGCACTATATATATCCACCGGACCCCCCTGATATACCCCCCGGACCCCCCCCCCCCTGTACTATCTCACTCCCCTGGTAACCCTCAGATACTCCCTCCTGCTATCCCCTGGTATATATATATATCCCCTGGAACCCTCTGTATCCCTACCCCTTTTCCCCTGATCCTGGTACCCCTTTACACCCCTTGTCGCCCTGATCACTCTAATCCCCTCCTGTGATATATTTGTGCTTGGTGGTCGGCTTGTAAGACCACCGTCTATCTTCGTCTGCCCTGTAGGGATAGTATACAGTACTAGGTGGGTGGGCTGTTAATATTGAATGTGTGTATTGTATAGTTAGTTGATGGGTGGAAATGGGAATGTGTAGTGTAGTTTAGGATTGGATATTTAGTGCTGTATTGTAGTGTACTGCGTGCGTAGTGTATTATTAGTGTATTGCGTGGTGTAATAAATACTGTTATATTTGTACCCTTTTGTGTGGCGTGTACTTGTTAGCGGTAGCGAGTTAGTAAGGCGCTTGCAGTCAGCATAAGTGATCAGTGTAGAGCATAGCGAAGGTATTGTGTAATTATTATATAAAGGTATAAATAGGCGGAGTTATCAATAGACGGCTCCTCCCATTTATGAATATTAATTATCGATATTTGCATAAATATTGGTGATTAATATTCCCCCTTTACATTGGCGAGCCAGGTAGGAGCCGTCTATTTATATATATATATATATCTGTGCACAGGGCAGCAGGCGCAGCTGACAGATCCACTGTAACAAGTGCACTTCATGTGACACTTATTTGCTGAGTAGAAAATCTGATTCAAACGGGAAGGAAAATGTATTGTCCAAGCAACATTTTATCTCTAGGTTCTGTTTTTTCACCACATTTTATCTTTGCCCTTTAACAGGCGCTCTACTTCCTCTTAGACGACTTCCAACTAAAAGAGCAAAATCTAGTCTACACATCCTAATACAGGGAAGATCATAGCAGTGAGCATTGTATAGATGCTTCTTCAGAAATGGTATAGGAAGGCCAGGATTGAGGATAATCTGCAGTGTCCACACTATATCAGGGATTTTCATAACTCTGCAAGAAGTCTCCAAAGACCGATCACTGGTGACATTGCCGCATGGTTTCAGACTTCTCATCACCTGTGACTCGTTCACATTTGGACTATTAGTATGCTTTTTTTAGGGAATTCTGCAGCAGTAAATAGGATATAAACGCTCTTCACATTCTCTATCGTATATTTCTTCAACCTCTCCACTGTATCGCGCAGGGCAAGTGCTTTTTTGTTCATATTTTTACACTGCTAGGCGAAAGCTTCTGTCTAGCAGTGTTCCCGGTAATGTTACCGGCACTGATGGGCGGGCTTTAGCGCTGCCCTAGCCGCCTAACAGAGCTAAGGCCCGCCTAGCTTACCCATGGAGAGGCCAGTACGTCACCGGATCTCCAGAAAAAGCCCTTGCTAAATCGCGCAGGGCAAGGAAGAAGTGGGGGAAGAAGCCAGATAACCTGGGCATGCGCAGTGTGCCCTCTAACATTTTCAGGGCTCCGCTCTCCATATAGGTGCAGGTCCCAACGGTGGAACCCGCATCTATCAGGCAATGAGGACATATCCTAGCGATATGTGCCCGTTGTCTGAGACGAGACAACACCTTTAATAATATATGTGACTTAAGTGCAATGTGGTTTACACCTTGAGGTTTCAAAGTAGACCAGTGGGTTGCGACTTTTGCCATAATCCAGGTCTAATCTCACTTTTAGCTCTTAAACAAAGACCACTGGGAAAAGTGGCAAGGATAAGGAAATGTTGCTATGAATATGTCGCCGTTGCCATGACTTGCAACTTTTTTACTCCACGAAACTGACATATCTGATTTCCTATATGACCCCATAGTCTGTATGGGGGGCCCAGACTTTCCATACATTGAGGGACCCATGGCACCCTTAATCTGCATCTGCCAATAGAGGGTGGAAGCAATTCCAAATCTCCCCAGCACCAAGAAAAACAGCCTTATGTGCAGTGAGCCACAGGCAGAATACAGGCTGCTGTAAACCGTGACTTGTAATGGACAGCTCATTGGCTGGGAGATTTTATTTCCCCACTTTTTCTGCGCTGTCTTGATCTCTCACAAGTAATTCTGATGATAAATGTCTATATGTATCTATATGCTCCTTCAGTATATGTATCTAAAACAAATATATAAGGACATTGGGTTGCCATGTAACTCTTGTGTATGGTTTTTCTCTTTGCCTTAGATTATCTTGGCAGCAAATTCGGATCATTCTGCTTTTAATGTGACCGCAGAAGACGTGGGACAGGTCACAGCGTATCTGCACAGCAATAATTCTCACCACAACAGGTTGGTTTATTTTAAGGATTATTGTTGTATTATTTCTGCTTTTCATTAGATCTGGACAAAAATAAATATTTTTGAAGCTGTGTGACTAGTAAAGTCAAGGTAATAGTCACTCACCTATTACCCATCTTAGGAACTTTGCCTTGTTTAGCTTGTATGGCAGGAAACCTCCAGATGTACACAGTAAATAAGTCTATAGGGCTCAAAAGTTAGATCAAGGCCAAAAGAGGATCTTTTTGCCCTCTGTCTGGCAGGTACACATCAGTATACTGCAAAATTTGGGGGGTACTATCCCTCCTTGGGGAGAGAGCGCCTTAGGGTCCATTCATACGTCCGTGAATGTGTCCGCACCCGTTTCCGCAATTCTGCGGAACGGGTGCGGACCCATTTATTGTCTAGGGGGCAGGAATGGATGCGGACAGGAATGTCCGCAATCGCATTTCCGGAGCGCGCCCCCGATCTTCCGGTCCGCGGCTCCGGAAAAAAATAGAACATGTCCTATTCTTGTCCGCTATTGCGGACAAGAATAGGTGGTTATGTGGGGGTGCCAGCCGGGCGTATTGCGGATCCGAAATACACTACGGACGTGTGAATGGACCCTTAGGCTACTTTCACACTTGCGTTGTTCTTTTCCGGCATAGAGTTCCGTCCTAGGGGCTCTATACCGGAAAAGAACTGATCAGGTATGTCCCCATGCATTCTGAATGGAGAGTAATCCGTTCAGTTTGCATCAGGATGTCTTCAGTTCAGTCGTTTTGACTGATCAGGCAAAAGAGAAAACCGTAGCATGCTACGGTTTTATCTCCGGCTAAAAAAACTGAAGACTTGCCTGAACGCCGGATCAGGCATTTTTTCCCATAGTAATGCATTCAGAATACCGGAATGCCGGATCCGTCCTTCCGGTATGCGCATGCGCAGACTGAAAAAAAGGTGAAAAAATAAATGCCGGATCCGTTTTTTCCGGATGACACCGGAAAGACGGATCCGGCATTTCAATGCATTTTTTAGACTGATCAGGCATTTTTAAGACTGATCAGGATCCTGATCAGTCTTACTAATGCCATCAGTTAGCATACATTTTGCCTGATCCGGCAGGCAGTTCCGGCGACGGAACTGCCTGCCGGATCTCTCTGCCGCAAGTGTGAAAGTAGCCTTAGTCGGCATGAGGAGACTTATAGGCCATACACGCTCCACTGGAATTCTGGGAGGGAAGGGAGGCAAATGAGCTCTTAACAAGCTCTGCCTCTAATGCCACCAGATGTAAGGAAGCTATCCTATAAGTCAGTGTTCAACCCTTTAACTAAGCCTTGAGACATGACTCTGATATTAAATAAGCCAGCACCTCATCTGCAGACAGCTGTTTCGGGGTGATTGCCCCTCATCAGTGCAGAGCAGAGAGTACTGGCTCAACTGGGTGAGAGGCCTAAGTCAGGATTTGGGGGGGTGCTATCTCTTCTCGAATATTGACTTATAGGATAGCTGCCTTACATCTTGTGGCATTAGAGGCAGAGCTTGTTAAGAGCTCATTTGCATTTCTTTCTTACCAGTATACTGAAAAAGAAACAGCATGGAATAGACTGCGTTAGTCCATCCTGCAGTGTACTGTAAAAAAAAAACATATACGTTTACCACAAGCCATAAGAGCCTATGGGTGAGGGACTGATGCCGAGCAAGATGGATCCGCCATGACACGCAATGTAAGTCAATAATGCCGGATCCGTTTTCTTGGACACAAAAGAAAACGGATCCGGCACCCATTGACTTACAATGGTTTTAGTGCCAGATCCGTCATTGCTATTTTAAAGATAATACAACCGGATCTATTCATAATGGATTCTACCGGTTGTATTATCATGACGGAAGCTTTTTGCTGATCCCTGCCGGATCCAGCAAAAACACATATGTAAAAGTAGTCTAAGACAGGAGAACTAATCCGATTTTCACTGCTATCATTGGAGAGATGGGAGATTTTTTTCCCAAGAAGAATTCTATTAGTGTGAACAACGAGTTTCAATTGTGGATCTTCATCAGGTTTGTAGCAGGTACTTATAAACAGGGAGCAGCATATATGGTGGTTTCATAATGACCTTCTCAGACTTTAGTCTGAACTTGTATGTATAGTATACGTCGATTATGTCGGTATTGCTGCATGTAGTATGAGGTTTTGCAGCTTTTTCAGTATTGGGTAGACTTTTATCTGCCGTGCATGATCCCAGTCTGTTAATGGGGTAGCAGAGATACTGAAGGGAATTAGTATTTTTGTATTTCATTTTCAATGCTGTCAGTATAATTCTGTAGAAGTTGGGTCATGCAGAGTTACACAGCATTAAAACATCCGTATAATGCCGTGCGTTCCTGCTGAACGGGCAGTGAACATAACGGGAAATCGCGCTCACACACAGAGCGTGATTTCCGCCCAGGACACATTCGTCTGAAATTAGCTTTAGGCCTCTTTCACACCGTCAGTATTTGTAAGCCAAAAGCAGGAGTGGAATGGAAATATTTGTATCTCTTCTGTGTTTTGGACCCACTCCTGGTTTTGGCTTACAAATCCTGATGCAAAATACTGACCATGTGAAAGAGGCCTTAAGGTGAGAAACGCGGTCCTTACCCTGATGGTAATCCAGACAGCAGGCCTTAATCAGCGATTCATTTTTATTTTTTTATTTTTATGCAGCCATTGGCTCGCACAGGTGGATGTGGGCAGCCGCATTGCAATCGGACTCTTTGACCTTACGCCAAAAGTCCCTTTTATTATTGGTGCAATCCAACATCTAAAGGGAGTTCCCTGTAACATCAATCTAATAATGCTATACTGAGAATTCCCATTTTGGTTACATTTGTGGAGCTCTGCTTTACTTGTACTGGAGATCCTCTGTTGTCCTCTTCTCAACCACATTTGAATCCTGTGCTGGACGTAGCACTGCCATGAGCCACCCGAAGGTTTGTACTTTAAATACTCCAGAATTGGACCACGTAGGATCCCCAAATGTAGATTTTACTGTTTACCCTCTGCATATGAACAGTTAATAACACTAGAATGTCTCTGCTTGTTTCCAGTCCAAGAATCCGGTTCCTGGTGATCCACAGTCTAGCATTGCAAGTGATAGAGCAGATTATTGGCTGGATATATTTCTTCGCCTGGTCTGTGTCCTTCTACCCCCAAGTTTTTGTGAACTGGAGAAGAAAAAGGTGGTGATCTATTTATATGTGTCTGTCAGTTTCATCTTTTATGTGCAGATCTACTTGGCTGAATTTTTCCCCATTGAATTTGTCGGCGTGCCCAAACCTATCTGAGATTGATGGCCTGTCCTAAGGATAGGCCATGAATATTAAAGCCCTTCAACTTATTTCTTGTGCTTAATAGTGCCAGCATATACCTCAGCGCTGTACAGGAATTATCACCATTCATGGTTATTCCTGCCTCCAGTGGGGATCATAGTTTTTTTAGACATAATTTGTCCTGTATCTTAAAAAGTAAAGACCTTTTTTTTTTCCTTCTGTTAGGGTACTTTCACACTAGCGTTTTTCTTTTCCGGCATAGAGTTCCGTCACAGGGGCTCTATACCGGAAAAGAACTGATCAGGATTATCCCCATGCATTCTGAATGGAGAGCAATCCGTTCAGGATGCATCAGGATGTCTTCAGTTCAGTCTTTTGAACTGATCAGGACAAAGATAAAACGCAGCATGCTACGGTTTTATTTCCGCCCAAAAAAAACTGAACACTTGCCTGAATGCCGGATCCGGCATTTTTTCCCATCCGGCATTCAAAATACCGGAATGCCGGATCCGTCCACGCAGACCGAAAAAAAGTGAAAAAAATAAATGCCGGTCCTGTTTTTCCGGATGACACCGGAAAGACGGATCCAGCATTTCAATGCATTTTTAAGACGGATCAGGATCCTGATCAGTCTTAAAATGCCATCAGTTGGCATACGTTTTGACGGATCCGGCAGGCAGTTACGGTGACGGAACTGCCTGCCGGATTCCTCTGCCGCAAGTGTGAAAGTACCCTTAGCTTCTCCCTATCGTGCCTGCAAGCAGTGCTGTTATTTCCGCACTCAAGAGGCTAATTAGTGAATAAATTAACAACTGGATGGTCACCACCTATCGGTGAGAGAGGGCGTGAACCGGAGCCTCCCTTACAATGTGCAGCCAGCGTCGACAGTACTAGAGTGGCTCTGTCAGTGTGATTGTACGAGTGTCTCTGACACTGTGACTCCATATCAGGCGCCAAAAGTAATGCCACCGTTTGTGGAGGCTGGGCGATTAGAAGAAAAACATCTGCAATCGGGCTCATAATCAAAAAAGTTCTTCTGTCAGTTTTACTTTTTGGGGGACATGACAGGTTCTCTTTAACGTATAAATATATTTTTGGAAAGCGGGGGTTACAGGAAGAACATACAATCTCCAAGCGGATGCTTTTTTCTTGGTCAAAATTGAGTCCAGGACCCCAGCTCTGCAAGGCAACCATGCTACCCACTGAGCCACCCTGCTGCCTGTTCATTACATCACCCAGCGAGTTCTGCTATAGGTGCGCACTGGAGGCTAGGTTCAGATCCATCAGGTTGCCATTGCCTCACACAAGCGATACGGATTGTGTCAGGGTCTGTTCAGTGAAAAAGTTATGGTTTTGAACACAATTTCAATCAGTGTCGTTTGCAATTGTGCACAGTGTTTCAGTTTTTGCATCCGTTTTTTGCGTGTGAAGAAAAGCTGGTAACCATCAGTAAAAAAAAAAACACATTGTATCCGGATACCGTTTTTCACGCAGCTCCATTAATTTCTATGATGCGTGAAAAACGCACAATATAGAACATGCTGTGGTTTTTCCTGAACGCAAAGCTGATCAGTGAAAAATGACGCTCATGTGCATCCAAGCTCATTGAATTGAATGGGTCACGATTCAGTTCGATGTTGTCCGTTTGCAAAACAGAACGCATCCAGATGGAAAATGCGCTTATTCAAAATAAGCCTTATGGAAAGAATAGTGTATTCGTCTACCCAGTAATAATGGATCCAATATAAATCAGGGGAATCATTTACAAACAGAAACTGGCATGAGACCAATGTGAACATATTCAATCTTTCTATAAAGAGATAGATAGTGATGATTCTATAATTGGTATATCCATCCAGTATACAACCGTTCCGTATCGCTTCGTGCAATGTATGTTATGTATAGGTCACCTATTTAGGGATTGTGTGTATTTTGGTGCCTTCACGTCCTCTTTCTGGTTCTTTTAGTGTTGTGGGTCTGAGCTTTGACTTTCTGGCGTTAAATCTGACCGGCTTTATCGCATATAGCGTTTTCAACGTCGGCCTCTTCTGGATCCCGTTTGTTAGGGTGCGTATTCTGCTCCGTTCATTCATTTCTTATGTCAGTGGTATGTTCCCAATACTAAATGTGTATGTACAACAGGAACAATTTCTCCAGGTCTACCCCAATGGAGTGATCCCAGTAGATGCCAACGATGTGTTTTTCAGCTTACATGCCGTGCTCCTGACGCTTGTTACGATATTTCAGTGCTGTATTTACGAGGTAAGGAGGAATAACGGATTCTCTTCAGCAGACGTTGGGGGCGGATTTACTGTTGAAAATTCGCCCGTTTTTGGCTCATTTTGCATGCATGCTTTGCATCACGGTTTTACACACTTTTCAATGCATTTTACGCCTCGGCTGACAAGGCGGGTGTCGTTTCCCAGTTGCAAGGCCTAAATGCACCTTCATGTGCCCAAAAGTTTGTAATAATTTTCCAATACTAGAGAACATGGCACGTGCCGCCCTAAGCGCGCACCATGTTCTCATCAGCCAGCACAGTGGAGGAGAGTCCCTTCCCTCCCACTGTGACGCGGCTGCCGCTGGCCACCAATGAGAATTTAATACTGAGGAGGAGGGGCTGTGGCCACTGCGCAACCAATGAATATCATTTACCCCTAAATACAAATGTAGGCGGCCGTATCACACAGCCGGCACCTGGCCTCAATGACAGGGCACAGTGATCCGCCGAACCCCGTCAATTAACCCCTCAGGTTCAGCTTGAGGGCTTACCATGGCTGCCATGGTAAGCTCCCTGCTTCTGTGTGCACAAAGCAGCAGGGACAGTGTAAAGTCCTATTCACCCTAATAGAGCTCTATTAGGGTAAATAGGACAAGGGCCCCTAAGGTGGCTAAAGTAAAAAAAAAAAAAGTTTAAAAAACCCCCCACCAAAATATTAAAAGTTTAAATCGCCCCCTTTCCCAATTTTACATATAAAAATATAAACACAATAAAAAAAATAAACATATTAGGTATTGCCAGGTCCAAAAAAGTCTGAACTAATAAACTATTATCTCCTATGCGGTGAACCCCGTAACAAAAAAATATATAAACACTCGATTTGCCATTTTTTTTAGTCAACTTGTCCCCCCCCAAAAAATAGGATAGGACTGTTCCATTATGGGCTAGACGTTCCATAAAATGTGGAATGCACGTGTCTTCTTTTTTGGGGTTTTTGTTTTTCCGCGTGGTATAGAATGGTATAAAGTTTCGCAATACTTTTTTATGGTAACAAAATTTTGGTATCGTGACAACCCTACTTCAGTCTGTCCCAGTCTGAGTGCAGAATAAGAAAGAAAACAGGTCAATCCCTTATAATCCGCACCACCCATAATTCTAAAACGCCTCAAAAATGGCTTCCACTTGTCCTTATTCTTACTGTATGTAGCAAGCGGCTCTGCACAGACGTTCCCCTTGTGACGTCCTCCTCTGTTTTCTGCAGCGAGGTGCCCAGAAGGTCTCTAAAGTGTCGTTTGGCGTTCTGATCGTCGCCTGGCTGTTTGCTTTCTCCATGCTTTTCGTGGTCGTGGCTGGAAAAGTGAGCTTGCTCCAGTTCTTATTCTGCTTCTCCTACATAAAACTGGCAATTACACTGATGAAATACTTTCCGCAGGTAACGTACAGCGATCATGTGATTCTGACAAATTATCTTCTAGAAATTGGGACAGTAATAAAGTACCCAGAAAGACATTACCCCGTAGAGGAGGCCGCTTCACCTGACTGCTAGCTTTGTCCCATAGAGTTGAATGGAGTGCAATGCACATCTGACTGCTGCTTTTACAAATGGGGATCACAGGACCCCTGTTTGTGTGATATTGGGGGTCCCAGCTATGAGCCACAAGCCATGAAAAAACATTCTATATTTTTCAAACCGGCACCCGAAGCCAGTGAGTTATTCAATAAAATGTATCTGTATAGCGCCACCTGCTGTTTCTTCTTTTCCTTATTTCTTGTCTACTTCATGGTCGCACACGCTCAGTTTAAATCTTCAGTCCCCCCCCCCCCCCCCCCCCCGAGCTGTGATAAGGAGAGCTGCAGCAGAAAGGAGAAGCCCTCTGAGATGCTGGGCCGAAGATAATCTACACAAGGAGGCTCAACCTGCGGCCCGCTAGCTGTTGCAAAACAACAACTCCCAGCATGCCCTTATAGCTGTAGGCTGTCCAGGCATGATGGGAGTTTTGCAACAGCTGGAGGGCCACAGTTTGGACATCCCTGGTCTAGCAGAACAAACAGAGCAATGAATGTGGAGATCTCTGGACCCATGTGAGGTACAGGGCTGTTCTAGCTTTGTTAGGTATTGTCGTGTACTATAGGATGTCTGATTATCATTTCTTACATCAATCATGGCATAACCCCTTTAAGTGTTGCTTGTGGGGAAACCACTTCAAAGGGGTATTCCAGTTCTAGGTATCTATACACTAGATCAGTACCTGTAGTGTGTATGCACAGGGAGATTTCTCAGGATCTTGGGAAATCTTGCAGTTATTGGGGAGGGCAGTATATTTGCAGGTTGACATTTCTTTGAAATAATTTTTTTTAAATAATAATGATGATTTAGCCGTATGACCATATGGGATCCTACATAGAAACATAGAATGTGTAAGCAGATAAGAACCATTTTGCCCAACTAATCTGCCCAATATACTGAATACTATGGATAGCCCCTGGCCCTATCTTATATGAATGATGGCCTTATGCCTATCCCATGCATGCTTAAACTCCTTCACTGTATTTGCAGCTACCACTTCTGCAGGAAGGCTATCCCATGCATCCACTACTCTCTCAGTAAAGTAATACTTTTACTTTTAAACCTTTGCCCCTCTAATTTATAACTGTGTCCTCTTGTAGCAGTTTTTCTTCTTTTAAATATTCTCTCCTCTTTTACCTTGTTGATTCCCTTTGGGATGTATTTAAAAGTTTCTATCATATCCCCTGTGTCTCGTCTTTCTTCCAAGCTATACATGTTAAGGTCCTTTAATCTTTCCTGGTAAGTTTTATCCTGCAATCCATGTACTAGTTTAGTAGCTCTTCTCTGAACTCTCTCCAAAGTATCAATATCCTTCTGGAGATATGGTCTCCAGTACTGCGCACAATACTCCAGATGAGGTCTCACTAGTGCTCTGTAGAGCGGCATGAGCACCTCCCTCTTTCTACTAGTAATGCCTCTCCCTATACACCCAAGCATTCTGCTAGCATTTCCTGCTGCTTTATGACATTGTCTGCCTACCTTTAAGTCTTCTGAAATAATGACCCCTAAATCCCTTTCCTCAGATACTGAGGTTAGGACTGTATCACTGATTTTATATTCTGCTCTTGGGTTTTTACGCCCCAGGTGCATTATCTTGCACTTATCAACATTAAATTTTAGATGCCAGATTTTTGACCATTCCTCTAGTTTTCCTAAATCCTTTTCCATTTGGTGTATCCCTCCAGGAACATCAACCCTGTTACAAATCTTTGTGTCATCAGCAAAAAGACACACCTTACCATCGAGGCCTTCTGCAATTCCGCTGATAAAGATATTAAACAATATGGGTCCCAGAACAGATCCCTGAGGTACCCCACTGGTAACAAGACCTTGGTCTGAATATACTCCATTGACTACAACCCTCTGTTGCCTGTCCCTCAGTCACTGCCTAATCCATTCAACAATATGGGAGTCCAAGCCCAAAGACTGCAATTTATTGATAAGCCTTCTATGTGGGACAGTATCAAAAGCCTTACTAAAGTCTAGATAAGCGATGTCTACTGCACCTCCGCCATCTATTATTTTAGTCACCCAATCAAAAAAAAATCTATAGGATTAGTTTGACATGATCTCCCTGAAGTAAACCCATGCTGTTTTTCATCTTTCAATCCATGGGATTTTAGATGTTCCACAATCCTCTCCTTAAAGAGGACCTTTCATCAGCATCAAGTATGTAAACTGAATATACATACATGGAGAGCGGCGCCCAGGGATCCCCCTGCACTTACTATTATCCCCGGGCGCCGCTCCGTTCTCCGGTTACAGGCTCCGGTAAAGTCATAGTTAGGCTCCACCCATTTGAGCCTGCCGGCGTCTCTTTCTCCTATGTTGTAGCGCTGGCCAATTGCAGCGCTCAGCTCATAGCATGGCTAAGAGCTGAGCGCTGCGATTGGCCAGCGCTACAGTATAGGAGAAGGAGACCGCGGCAGGCTCAAATGGGTGGAGCCTAACTATGACTTTACCGGAGCCTGTAACCGGAGAACGGAGCGGCGCCCGGGGATAATAGTAAGTGCAGGGGGATCCCTGGGCGCCGCTCTCCATGTATGTATATTCAGTTTACATACTTGATGCTGATGAAAGGTCCTCTTTAAGTATGGTTTCCATTAATTTCCCCACTATTGATGTCAGGCTTACTGGCCTATAGTTGCCCGATTCCTCCCTACTACCTTTCTTGTGAATGGGCACAACATTTGCTAATTTCCAATCTTCTGGGACGACTCCTGTTGCCAGTGATTGGTTAAATAAATCTGTTAATGGTTTTGCTAGTTCACCGCTGAGCTCTTTTATTAGCTTTGGGTGTATCCCATTAGGCCCCTGTGACTTATTTGTATTAATTTTAGACAGCTGACTTAGAACCTCTTCCTCTGTAAAGACACATGCATCAACATATTCATTAGTCTTCCTTCCTAACTGAGGTCCTTTTCCTTCATTTGCCTTTGTAAAAACTGAACAGAAGTATTCATTGAGGCAGTCAGCTAGTTCTTTATCTTCTTCCATATACCTTCCTTCTTTTGTTTTTAATTTTGTAATTCCTTGTTTTAGTTTCCTTTTTTTATTTATGTATCTGAAGAATGTCTTATCGCCTTTTTTCCCTGACTGAGCTAATTTCTCTTCTGCCTGTGCTTTAGAAGCTCCTATAACTTGTGGCCATGTGAATGGGCCTATACTTTGATTACCCCCAGTGTGTGAAGAAGAACTAGGTAAATGGCAGATCTTTACCTTGGAGAAGTTGTTGTTAGGTTGCAAGGCTCATTTGTTCGATGGCTGCTGTGATGACATTTGTAACCTACGCCATGATGTCATACAAGTCCCTGACACGGTGGGATTTCATTTGTTTTTACTTAGGCGTACATGAATTTTCGTCGGAAAAGCACAGAGGGCTGGAGCATAGGAAATGTGCTGCTCGATTTTACAGGCGGCAGCTTCAGTATCATCCAGATGTTTCTACAGTCTTACAATAATGGTAAGTATGAAGAATACCGCCACATTGTAATTTCTCAAAATGCCATACACAATCATGTATGCCCCAGACTGTATACGGTCTACAGCAGTCCTAAAGGAGAACCCCGGCCAAACAAGACAACCCAGAGGAAACTCCAGCAAACTCCATTCATTAACATGTTTTTTTTACAGGGGGAAAAATTTAAAACCTTGCAAATGCTTTACCCAAAAAAAACAAAAAAACATAGCTCACCTCACGGATCTCTGCCACTCCATGTCATTGCTAGACCAGGCAGCAGAGGGCAGCAGAGCACCAGGCATCGGTAGAATGGGAGTGGCAGGAGATTTGCAGTTTCAATTTAAAGGTGGCTGCGTGTGTTTTCTGCGCAGATTTTTTGCAGAAAAGCCTCAGCATAAGACCTCATGCACACGACCATTGAGTTTTGCGGTCTGCAAATTGCGGATCCGCAAAACACGGATGGCGTCCGCGTGCGTTCCGCAATTTGCGGAACGGCACGGACAGCCATTAATATAACAGCCTATTCTTGTCCACAAAAAGGACAAGAATAGGACAGGTTAGATTTTTTTTTTGCGTACTACGGAACAGAGCAACGGATGTGGACAGCACACGGAGTGCTGTCTGCATCTTTTGCGGCCCCATTGAAGTGAATGGGTCCGTATCCAAGCCGCAAAAACTGCAGCTCGGATGCGGACCAAAACAACGGTCGTGTGCATGAGGCCTTATACACTATCAGTACAGTGAATGAGATTTGACAAATCTCATGTACACTTTGCTTTTTTTCTTAGGTACGTAAATTGACCTGTTGTGCGGATTTTAAAATCTGCAATATGTCAATTGTTCGTGCGACTCTGCACCTTCTGTAGGGTGGTTTTCCTATGGTAGTTTTCCCATAGACTTTAATGGGGTTGTTTACATAAACAGAAAATCTGCACCAAAAACGCAATAAATAGTGCGGATTCATGTGCATTTTCTGCACACAAATCTGCACCGCGTGCATGTACCCTAAAGAAAACTTCCCACTAGAAAATAAAAATGTTAATGAACGCAGTTTGTATGTTCTCCCTGGGTTTCCTCTGGGTTCTCTGGTTTTCCCCACAAACCAGAAAATAACAAAACGTATTTTAACTTCCTATAAAAGCGGCCCTAGTGCATATGTGCGTTCGATGAAGGGAAATTAGATTGTGAGCCCCAATGAGAACATGGACTGATGTGACTTGTGACAATACCTGCACTGCTATATGAACAACAGGAAATACTATTCATTTCTTAGCTTAGCATACTAATAGTCTGAATGTATTCATGTCACTACCAAGTAAAGCCGGCCATACACAACAGACCCGGCCACAATTTGATGGTTATGGGGGCAGCTCATGCCCCGGACAAAGGTCATGTACATTAGATTTCAGCATAAAGACCCTGGGTTCGCCCTAAAGATGAGCACTGGCAGGGGTATCTTGCAGTGGCTTCTTTCCCTACAGTAAACATGCAGCTTGGTAATAGATTGTCAGGGAAATTGTCAGTGGCAGCTATCTTGCACATATGAATATAGGCGCTTTTGCATGTGCCAACTGAGCAGGCAATTATTGGTAATGGACCGCACCTTCCCAATAATTGCCTGCTCATCAGAGGTTCATTCACATACACAGGCCTATTATTGTGAACATCTGTTCATAGTAATGTTCGTTCCCGATAATCGGCAGAGACGCACAGCATTATAAATCGTTATATATAATGCCATGCGGTCTTGTGAAACGAGCAGTGTCCATAACGAGCAATCATTCTCCCACACAGAGCGTGTTTCCCATACTAGGCACACTCGTCTGAAAGAGGCAGTAAGTACAGTCAGGGCATAAGTGCCAGTCAGTGTTCCCTTTAACGCATATTATGAAAATGACAAATTTCTACTTAGGCCGGGTTCACATCACCGTTTATTTTTCCAGTCTTCTGATCTATCAGTAGGACAGAAAAATAAAGAAAAAAACAGATCCTTTATTTTAAGCATCCGTAATGCTCAGTCTTTTTCTGTCTAGAATAACAGATCTCAGACAGAAATGGCTAAAACGGATGTCAAATGTGCATAACTGAGCAAAACAGATGCTTAAAATACAGGATCTGGTTTTCTCTTTATTTTTCTGTTAAAACGTGATGTGAATCCGGCCTTACCGGTAACTATGTGTTTGCGTTATTTCCTAGTTCCGCTAGTTTTGTGCATACTACGGCATCACAAGAACATTCTTTGTCTTTTTTTTTTCAACAGATGAGTGGAAGTTAATATTTGGTGACCCCACAAAGTTTGGTTTGGGCCTGTTCTCCATTATGTTTGACATCGTATTTATAATTCAGCACTACTGCTTGTATAGGACGCCGCATGGATACCAGAATGTTTAATGAAGAGATGACAAACTTGCACTTTCCGTTTGTGGAAGGGATTTAGGATTCTTGACCTTTGTGCCTTAACTTATATAAGACAAGCAAGAAGCTTGAATTCCACACCAGCCTCTGCATCAGATGACCTATAACATCCCATAAGTGATTGAGGCCTACGGGTCTGGCCACATGGCATGGAGCGATCGCGGTGCAGCCCTGCAAGCTGCGCCGGTATTCAAGTTACTCTATACAGCCACCTTTTTTTTCCATGTGCACTGTTAATGGCTGCGCCATATGGCCATTCCCTTAGGCCGGTTTTACCCAGCAACACCCTGGCCTCGTATGATTCTACTTAGATCATACTAGATCCCTGTAATAAAAAATCTAGATCTAAGCTCTGGTCGGTATAACCTTGTGGGCAAATTCCAATGTGTGCAACCAGTCTAAGCATACGAGTCACCGTTTTTTATGATGTTCTTGCCATGTTTTTTGGTGTAAAAAAACAAAAACAAAAAACAACTCCATATGTTAGATGAAAAAATTAGGCGAGAATTATAAAAGCAGGACACATGCAGTTTTTTTTGTGTCCAAGATTTTTCTTTTTGTAATTGCAGCATGTTATAGCAATGGCATTTTCTGGCGTTTTTTGCACACAATGGAGGAAAATATTTGAAGTCCGTTTTGTTTGAGTCTGTTGTTTTATCAAATGTCCCGCATTGGGGGAGATTTATCAAAACTGGTGTTCCCACACTCCCTGCGCTGGCTTGAGATGTGCCTATTTATTAAGAGGCTTAAGTCTATAACTTACACCAGTCTATAACTTCAGCTATAAGGCCCCTTTCACACGGGCGAGTTTTCCACGCAGGTGCAATGCGTGAGGTGAACGCATTGCACCCGCACTGAATCCGGACCCATTCATTTCTATGGGGCTGTGCACATGAGCGGTGATTTTCACGCATCACTTGTGCGTTGCGTGAAAATCGCAGCATGCTCTATTTTGTGCGTTTTTCACGCAACGCAGGCCCCATAGGAGTGAATGGGGCTGCGTGAAAATCGCAAGCATCCGCAAGCAAGTGCGGATGCGGTGCGATTTTCACACAAGGTTGCTAGGAGACGATCGGGATGGAGACCCGATCATTATTATTTTCCCTTATAACATGGTTATAAGGGAAAATAATAGCATTCTTAATACAGAATGCAGAGTACAATAGCGCTGGAGGGGTTAAAAAATAAATAAAAATAAATTTAACTCTCACCTTAATCCACTTGTTCGCGCAGCCGGCTTCTCTTCTTTCTTCTTCTTTGATGAGCTGGGAGAAAAGGACCTTTGGTGATGTCACTGCGCACATCACATGATCCATAACCATGGTGCTGGACCATGTGATGAGCGCAGTGACGTCACCACATGTCCTTTTCCTCACAGATGAAGGCAGAAGAGATGCCGGCTGCGCGAACAAGTGGATTAAGGTGAGTTAAATTTATTTATTTTTTTAACCCCTCCAGCCCTATTGTACTATGCATTCCGTATTAAGAATGCTATTATTTTCGGAAAATAATACAATCTACACAACACCTAACCAAAACCCGAACTTCTATGAAGAAGTTCGGGTACCAAAAAATCGCACATTTTCCCGCGACGCACCCGCATCTTATCCGGGCCAAAAACATGACGCCCGTGTGAAAGAGGCCTAACTTACACCCGTTTCTGGTGTAAGATAGTAAATCTGGTGGGTCATATGAAGCCCCCACCCCCCACTAAGCCCAGCCCCCTTTTTTATTGCCACTTCAGAAAAGCAGCAAGAAGCTTAAAAGGTTGCAAATTATGGCAAACATATAGCGTGTGCCAGCAACTGCGACTTTTGTACACCCCAATAGTGGCGTAAAGGGCTTAATAAATGTCCCTCATTGTTTGTTAAATTTGGCTCATGTTTAAACCTAACACTCTTGTCTAGAAATGTCACTCCAGTTTTCTAAGGAGTGAGTTTGCAACTTTTTTAAGTTGTGGTGATAAATCCGGAGTGAAACTTATTAGCATAGCTACCTACGCCCACTTTCCCACCTACTTTTCGAAACTGGAGTGAGTGGTGTAAAAATGCAACATTTTTTCACAGGTAATCAAAAAAGTTGCAAAGCTACTATTTTTGTGACTTTTTGAAGACAGAATTCTGCAGTCCAGGACGTGATAAATTCCACGCACCGGGTCTTACCATTAATGTTTTCTTCATGACGTTTTTCCCCCTAGAGAAAAGGTATTGTTAACATTTCTGGAAAAAATGCCAAAAGCTGCAAAAGACACAGAAAAACATCACCTAATGAACAAAAATGTCAGGAGCAAAAAAAACTCTTGTGTGTCCTCCTTTTATATTTCCCATAGACCTTCAGTTGGCGTTTTTATTTGAAAAATGGGGGTTCAAAAGTGTAGAAAACGTCAGAAAAACACTACTTGTGACAGCATCCTAAAAACACACAAGACATGAAAAAACATGCTGTTTTATGGCTGTTAAGTTGGGGCAAAGACAAGACCTAATTTAGGCCTGGTTTACATCAGCGGTTCGTTTTCCATTTTTCTGATACATTAGAAGAACAGAAAACAAAACTGAAAAAAAAAAGGATTCTGTATTTTAAGCATCGGTTATGCACTTTTAGCCATTTCCATCTGAGATCTGTTATTTTAGACAGAAAATTATTTTTTAGATAGGACTTTTTTTCCGTCTAAAATAACGTATCTCAGACGGAAGTGGCTAAAACAGTTGCAAAATGTGCATAAATGAGCATAACGGATCCTAAAATACAGGGTCTGTATAGTTTTTTTTCTTTGTTGTCTTCTAATGGATCAGAAGAACGCAAAACGAAACGGTAAAGTGAACTCGGCCTTATACTCTGAGCAGCACGGAGTCCCTGTATTACATGAGGCACTGTATCGGCAATATTGAAGCAAAGCATTTGATGGCGAACCTGTTAGACACCCAAGTGGCCAAACTGCAACCGAAAACCCACTTCTTTATCGCAAAGTGCAAACGCGGCAATTTCACCTGAATACCAATATAGTATATCTTCCATGTACTTTATAATTTTGCTATAATAGCCTGCCTACATTCAGTGCGCTGCCTGTGCTGTTCATAGCGCATCCTCCGCTGATGGCAGGATAAGTCCAAGGCATATTGGTACACCATAGACTTTTTACAGGGTGCGGGTGCCCACAGAGAGGGCTCTGGGTGCTTCCTTCCTGAGTGCTTACTTAATCACTGAATTTTCAGATTCTGATGTGGTTGGCTTTAATTCTTAATATTTGGGCGGTGTGACAGTAGATTTTATATTAGTATGGACAAGAGAGGGTTCCGAGTACATGGCTGCTACAAGAAGGCAGAGACCTGCACTTTTTATAAGGGAACAAAGCAATTTATCAGACTGCTCTTCTAAGATGAAATACCTCTGTTACTCCAAACTGAAAATGCATTTGCCAAATCATTTTATAGACTTGATACAACCAAACGGTGTTTATACCAAAACCACTGAAAGCGTTTTACTTTACCAGTATGTGAATGTTATAACTCAATAAATATATACGCCTGCTGAACAACCAGAATTGCTGTTCCTGAGCCTATTTCACATCAGGTGACACTGCAGATGGGGCTTATGCCTCAGGGAAGCTGTAGAGGTCTCATTTTACTTTACATCTGTCTGCGGCGTGTGAGATCACAAGGGATTTGATCTCCTGATATTCAGCTATTAGGTACCTGCACATATTGCGGATTATGCGGGTATGGCCGTTGTTCGGCCATACCGTATTGCAGCCTGTATTCTCACCGAAAGGAGCATACCTAGGTATTTACTAGGAGTACGACAAAAAAAATAAAAACTGTTTGCCTCAGTCATGCAAATACATGATTGTATGGAGCCATATTAGATTTTGTGTGACTTGAAGGGGTTGTCCGGCCTAGTTGCCGAAAACATGGTCCTATCCTGCGCCCCATTAAAATAAAATCACTGACCTGTCCAGGGTCCCCTGTTTCCAGACACTTCTGATCCCTGCAGGACAAAGAACTTGCTTTGTGCAGTGTACGCCGTGGCCAATCACAGGCCTCAGTGGTCACATCTGCTTGAATGGCACGTCACTACTGGTGATTGGCCGCCGTGGTCACAGGAGCAAGACACTTCCTGGTCCTGCAGGAGCACGGGACCACGGACACAAGTTAGGAGCATTGGAGTTCTCAACTGCTAGGCCAGATTATCCTTTTTTTTTTTTTTTTTTTTTTTTTTTTTTACTCGTTTTATTGAAGTTTCATAAAGAGGCATGGACATTACAGTATGACAGTGATGTATCCCTCGCAGGGGAGATTCAACCTTTATCTCATGACAGTGAAAGGCGATTGCTCTGTACATACATTTAGCAAATTCCGCAACGGAGCCTATGTCAAGATTAATTAAAGAAAAAGTGTCCGGAACACAAGAGTTCGAGTTTCAATGAGCTGCTGGTGAACAAGTGTCATCCGACGCCGAATACATATGTAATGGGTGTAAGGACAGAGGGGAAGAGCACCACTCTCCCCATACTTTTTGAAATTTCTGAGGACACTTCCTGTGTATAAAAACTAAGTTTCCCATGGAGACTGCATGATTGACCAGCGCTTTCCACTGGCCTATTGTGGGTAATCTATCTGCCTATGGCCTTCCTGGCATAGAATAGAGCCTCCCCCAGGAAAATCCTCTGATAATGTGGCCACTTCTCCTCGTCCAATATTCCAAGGACACATATTTTGGGACATACCGATACCGGGATGGGAACCATAGTGGACAGAACATCCACCAAGTACTCCCACTCCCACATCAAATGCCAGAAGTCTGCTCCAGGAGTATGACACCTATGACATCTACTGTGGGTTAGCCTACCCATTTTGTAAAGTCTAGTGGGAGACAGGTAGCTTCTGTGCAGTATATACAGCTGTGTCAGTCTACACTGCGTGCAGAATTATTAGGCAAATGAGTATTTTGACCACATCATCCTCTTTATGCATGTTGTCTTACTCCAAGCTGTATAGGCTCGAAAGCCTACTACCAATTAAGCATATTAGGTGATGTGCATCTCTGTAATGAGAAGGGGTGTGGTCTAATGACATCAACACCCTATATTAGGTGTGCATAATTATTAGGCAACTTCCTTTCCTTTGGCAAAATGGGTCAAAAGAAGGACTTGACAGGCTCAGAAAAGTCAAAAATAGTGAGATATCTTGCAGAGGGATGCAGCACTCTTAAAATTGCAAAGCTTCTGAAGCGTGATTATCGAACAATCAAGCGTTTCATTCAAAATAGTCAACAGGGTCGCAAGAAGCGTGTGGAAAAACCAAGGCGCAAAATAACTGCCCATGAACTGAGAAAAGTCAAGCGTGCAGCTGCCAAGATGCCACTTGCCACCAGTTTAGCCATATTTCAGAGCTGCAACATCACTGGAGTGCCCAAAAGCACAAGGTGTGCAATACTCAGAGACATGGCCAACGTAAGAAAGGCTGAAAGACGACCACCACTGAACAAGACACACAAGCTGAAACGTCAAGACTGGGCCAAGAAATATCTCAAAATTGATTTTTCTAAGGTTTTATGGACTGATGAAATGAGAGTGAGTCTTGATGGGCCAGATGGATGGGCCCGTGGCTGGATTGGTAAAGGGCAGAGAGCTCCAGTCCGACTCAGACGCCAGCAAGGTGGAGGTGGAGTACTGGTTTGGGCTGGTATCATCAAAGATGAGCTTGTGGGGCCTTTTCGGGTTGAGGATGGAGTCAAGCTCAACTCCCAGTCCTACTGCCAGTTTCTGGAAGACACCTTCTTCAAGCAGTGGTACAGGAAGAAGTCTGCATCCTTCAAGAAAAACATGATTTTCATGCAGGACAATGCTCCATCACACGCGTCCAAGTACTCCACAGCGTGGCTAGCAAGAAAGGGTATAAAAGAAGAAAATCTAATGACATGGCCTCCTTGTTCACCTGATCTGAACCCCATTGAGAACCTGTGGTCCATCATCAAATGTGAGATTTACAAGGAGGGAAAACAGTACACCTCTCTGAACAGTGTCTGGGAGGCTGTGGTTGCTGCTGCACGCAATGTTGATGGTGAACAGATCAAAACACTGACAGAATCCATGGATGGCAGGCTTTTGAGTGTCCTTGCAAAGAAAGGTGGCTATATTGGTCACTGATTTGTTTTTGTTTTGTTTTTGAATGTCAGAAATGTATATTTGTGAATGTTGAGATGTTATATTGGTTTCACTGGTAAAAATAAATAATTGAAATGGGTATATATTTGTTTTTTGTTAAGTTGCCTAATAATTATGCACAGTAATAGTCACCTGCACACACAGATATCCCCCTAAAATAGCTAAAACTAAAAACAAACTAAAAACTACTTCCAAAAATATTCAGCTTTGATATTAATGAGTTTTTTGGGTTCATTGAGAACATGGTTGTTGTTCAATAATAAAATTAATCCTCAAAAATACAACTTGCCTAATAATTCTGCACTCCCTGTATTATTGATAGAAGGGGAAACCCTAGTGGGGGGTCAACAAAGCCTCCTCCCAATCCTCTGCAGATAGTGACGGTATGGAAGCTTTCCATCTATCCTCCACCACAAGGGGCTGAAGCAACATACGGTTGCCAAGGAGATGTGTATACAGCACAGAAATTACTCCCCTATGTCCCTGAGATGTTAGTACTCCGATCAAGGGGAATTTGGAGAGGACGTGCCCTCCACCACCAAACTGAGCCCTAAGGGCATGACGCAGCTGAAGATAGCGGAAAAATAGAGTGTGGGGCACCCCAAACCTCCCTAAATCTGCTGGAAGGAGCGCAGGACACCCTCTTCATAAAGGTCCTCGAGGGTTAGTACCCCGTGTGGTCTCCATACAGCAGTTCCTTCTAGGGTTGCCAAGTGTGCGAACATGGGATTGTCCCTAAGTGGGATGACGTCAGGCACAACCGTAATTTAGCAGCATTCCATACCTGATTAGCCAGTTTATGTATAGGTAGCACCCCCTAGGTGCCGAACGCAGGTTTTCTAATATTGGCCATAGGGTGGACATGTGAAGATACTCCCGTGAACAATACTCCGCACCAGGTATTTCTCCCGGTGACACCCATGAAGATAAATACTTCAGCTGGCTAGCAATGTAATATAGAAAGAAGTCAGGTAAGGCGGCTCCTCCCTCTACAACACACTGAGGGTAAGCTTTCTTCTAGCCTTACCCCAGACAAAAGCAGCAATCATGGAGTGTAGGCGATCAAAGAAGGCTCTAGGGTCGGGCCACACAGGCATGTGCTAGGAGGTAAAGGCCCTTCGGCAGTAGTATCATCTTGACTAAATTTAATCTTCCCATTACCGAAAGCGGCAGGGACTTCCACATTTTGAGCTTCTCAATAAATAAAGATTCTAGGGGAGCTATATTTGGCGAGTGACATGCAAGGGTCTTTGGTGATTACGATACCCAAATATTTGAAATGATCAACCACCGGCAGATTATGGAGCCGTGGCGGCCAGTCATGTGACCATAGGGGCATGATGGCCAATTTCATCCAGTTTATGTGTAAGCCCGAGTAAGTGCCGAATTTCTCTATTACATCTATTGCACCTGGGAGTGTGCTTTCAGGCTCACTCATAAACAGAAGGAGATCATCAGCATACAGGCCTATTCCTTCCTCTCTGTTACCTATAGTTACTCCCAAAAAGGACCTATCCTGTCTTATCCTCAGGGCCAGATGTTCTATCGCCACCGCAAATAGCAGTGGAGACAAGGGGCAACCCTGCCTGGTTCCTCTGTGAAGATTAAATGACTCAGACTGCATCCCATTAACTAGGATATTAGCTGCCAGATGATCCTTTTAAATATTAATGACCTATTCTCAAATGTAAAAACTCTAATATGGATGAACAAATGTTGAGATATAGCTTAGTTTTGAGGCCACACTTTATAATTATTGGGGGGAAATCCTTGGATGTGGCTTAAATAAGTGTTCATGACATTTTAGTAATTTACAGAAAGTACCATTCACATAGCTAGAAAAACAGTGAACGTTTATAACAGAATGGCTTAATATTTTTAATAAAGACCAATAAAATAAAATAAAGATTTTTAGACCAGAATAAACAAAATGCAATCATAAAAAAAAAATTGGTATATAAAAAAGTTCAGACGGCTCACTCCTTGTAATCAGGGTCAGGTGCTCTGGTCTGATTTGAATCACCCTATTCAAAAGCCGATATGTAAAAGGAAAAAACGACCGACACTCTAACAATGGGAGTAATGTGGGACAACTAAAATATGGTTAACACTATTTAATAACATTTATATCATACAGTTCAATAAAATTGCAATACATAGATAAAAAGATATATATAAAATAAATAGCAATAAGAATCTACTGGGTGGAATTGTGAGTCCAAGTATATACTAGTGGTGTCCTCCTGAGGTAGCTTTCAGTATAATGTGGCTTTTATTCAATCATGAAGTGAATGAAAAAAAGGCGCATGATTTAAATCACATGGGTGGTAATAAAAACGCATGAGAATATGACGCGTATATGGTAATATTACACAGCGTATAGATAGTCTCTCTGTATAAATTATGAGTTTATTAATTTTTAAAGCATTAACACTTATTTATGTGTAAAAATGAAAGAAAAAATCATATGCTAATAAGCATATTAGACAGTATTGGAATTACATCATTCCATTCTTGTAACAAATACAAATAAAGTAACATATCAAAGTATACACAGGTATAGATCATTTGTACAAATAATTTGTGAAACAAATTAACTATATCATGAAAGGGATGGATGGAAGGGAGAGAAGGGAGGGAAGGTGAACATTAGCAGATCAAAGTGGTTATCCATATTCTGTACAATGAGTAATAAAGTCCCATATATTATATAAGAGGATAAATGACGTCATTCTCGGTTGCTTGTATCCATTTCTTCCAAACCTTGAAGAATTTTCCCGGGTTATGAACTGTATACCATCTTTTCTTTTCGAAATCGCAAATCTTACAGAACTCAGCATACCATTCCCCTAAAGTAGGTGTATTCTTTTGGAGCCATCTTCTCGGGATCAATATCTTAGCAGCGTTCAGAATAAACGAGCATAAGTCAGATTTCAACTAGATAGTCTCTCTGTAGTGTTCCGACATATGATGCAATTTATTAGATAGTAGTTACTCACTATTTCGAGCTGGCTCTTGTTTCTGTGGCGTCCCACATGTAAGTGCTCTATGCTCCAAGTCGTTTGTCGGATACCAAATTTTTTTCGGATACGAAACTTTTTTTTTTGGTAAAATCGCAGAATAACACATAACTTTGTCTTTAAAGGTATACGTGTATCTTGATAGAGACGTCTCTATCAAGATACACGTATACCTTTAAAGACAAAGTTATGTGTTATTCTGCGATTTTAACAGTGATTTTTACTCTAAGGGTGGGCCATTTATATGGATACACCTTAATAAAATGGGAATGGTTGGTGATATTAACTTCCTGTTTGTGGCACATTAGTATATGTGAGGGGGGGAAACTTTTCAAGATGGGTTGTGACCATTTTGAAGTCGGCCATTTTGAATCCAACTTTTGTTTTTTCAATAGGAAGAGGGTCATGTGACACATCAAACTTATTGGGAATTTCACACAAAAAACAATGGTGTGCTTGGTTTTAACGTTACTTTATTCTTTCATGAGTTATTTATAAGTTTCTCTTTGTTTACAGCCATTGACATGTCGCCGAGGTTAACACGTGAGGAGCGGATAGAAATTGTGTTGATGTCTGGTGAACGCAGTAACCGGGTCATTGCAGCAGATTTCAATGCAAGACACCCTACAAGACCACCCATCTGCCATGCTACAGTTAGCAAACTGCTTGCTAAGTTTTCGTGAAACTGGTTCAGTGTTGGATTTGCCAAAATGTGGACGCATGAAATCTGTCTCTAATGAAGAAACATCAGTGGCTGTCCTAGCTTCATTCAGCAAGAGCCCACAGCGTAGCACTCGCCGCATGTCACTGGAGAGTGGCATTAGTCGAACATCCCTTCGGCGGATATTAGCTACTCACTAGAGTTGAGCGAACACCTGGATGTTCGGGTTCGAGAAGTTCGGCCGAACTTCCCGGAAATGTTCGGGTTCGGGATCCGAACCCAATTGAAGTCAATGGGGACCCGAACTTTTGGGCACTAAAAAAGCTGTAAAACAGCCCAGGAAAGAGCTAGAGGGCTGCAAAAGGCAGCAACATGTAGGTAAATCCCCTGCAAACAAATGTGGATAGGGAAATGAATTAAAATTAAAAAAATAAAAATGAACCAATATCAATTGGACAGAGGTCCCATAGCAGAGAATCAGTCTCTTCATGCCATAGCAAAGAATCTGGCTTCATGTCAGCAGAGAATCAGTCTCTTCATGCCATAGCAGAGAATCTGGCTTCATGTCAGCGCAGAATCAGTCTTCATGTCATAGCAGAGAATCAGGCTTCACGTCACCCACCACTGGAACAGGCCACTGTCACACATTTAGGCCCCGGCACCCAGACAGAGGAGAGCGGTCCCGTAACAGAGAATCTGGCCTTATGTCAGCACAGAATCTGTCTTCATGTCATAGCAGAGAATCAGGCATCACGTCACCCACCACTGGAACAGGCCACTGTCACACATTTAGGCCCAGGCACCCAGGCAGAGGAGAGAGGTCCCGTAACAGAGAATCTGGCCTTATGTCAGCACAGAATCTGTCTTAATGTCATAGCAGAGAATCAGGCTTCACGTCACCCACCACTGGAACAGGCCACTGTCACACATTTAGGCCCAGGCAGAGGAGAGAGGTCCCGTAACAGAGAATCTGGCCTTATGTCAGCGCAGAATCAGTCTTCATGTCATAGCAGAGAATCAAGCTTCACGTCACCCACCACTGGAACAGGCCACTGTCACACATTTAGGCCCAGGCACCCAGGCACAGGAGAGAGGTCCCGTAACAGAGAATCTGGCCTTATGTCAGCGCAGAATCTGTATTCATGTCATAGCAGAGAATCAGGCTTCACGTCACCCACCACTGGAACAGGCCACTGTCACACATTTAGGCCCCGGCACCCAGACAGAGGAGAGGTTCATTCAACTTTGGGTTGCCCCACAATATAATGGTAAAATGAAATTAAAAATAGTATTGAATGAGGAAGTGCCCTGGAGTAGAATAATATATTGTTAAGGGGAGGTAGTTAATATCTAATCTGCACAAGGGATGGACAGGTCCTGTAGGATCCATGCCTGGTTCATTTTTATGAACGTCAGCTTGTCCACATTGGCTGTAGACAGGCGGCTGCGTTTGTCTGTAATGACGCCCCCTGCCGTGCTGAATACACGTTCAGACAAAACGCTGGCCGCCGGGCAGGCCAGCACCTCCAAGGCATAAAAGGCTAGCTCTGGCCACGTGGACAATTTGGAGACCCAGAAGTTGAATGGGGCCGAACCATCAGTCAGTACGTGGAGGGGTGTGCACAGGTACTGTTCCACCATGTTAGTGAAATGTTGCCTCCTGCTAACACGTTCCGTATCAGGAGGTGGTGCAGTTAGCTGTGGCGTGGTGACAAAACTTTTCCACATCTCTGCCATGCTAACCCTGCCCTCAGAGGAGCTGGCCGTGACACAGCTGCGTTGGCGACCTCTTGCTCCTCCTCTGTCTTCGCCTTGGGCTTCCACTGGTTCCCCTGTGACATTTGGGAATGCTCTCAGTAGCGCGTCTACCAACGTGCGCTTGTACTCGCGCATCTTCCTATCACGCTCCAGTGTAGGAAGTAAGGTGGGCACATTGTCTTTGTACCGGGGATCCAGCAGGGTGGCAACCCAGTAGTCTGCACACGTTAAAATGTGGGCAACTCTGCTGTCGTTGCGCAGGCACTGCAGCATGTAGTCGCTCATGTGTGCCAGGCTGCCCAGAGGTAAGGACAAGCTGTCCTCTGTGGGAGGCGTATCGTCATCGTCCTGTGTTTCCCCCCAGCCACGCACCAGTGATGGGCCCGAGCTGCTTTGGGTGCCACCCCGCTGTGAACATGCTTCATCCTCATCCTCCTCCACCTCATCCTCGTCCTCCAGTAGTGGGCCCTGTCTGGCCACATTTGTACCTGGCCTCTGGTGTTGCAAAAAACCTCCCTCTGAGTCACTTTGAAGAGACTGGCCTGAAAGTGCTAAAAATGACCCCTCTTTCTCCTGGGCCACCTCCTCTTCCATCATCGCCCTAAGTGTTTTCTCAAGGAGACATAGAAGTGGTATTGTAACGCTGATAACGGCGTCATCTCCACTGGCCATGTTGGTGGAGTACTCGAAACAGCGCAACAGGGCACACAGGTCTCGCATGGAGGCCCAGTCATTGGTGGTGAAGTGGGTCTGATCCGCAGTGCGACTGACCCGTGCGTGCTGCAGCTGAAACTCCACTATGGCCTGCTGCTGCTCGCACAGTCTTTCCAGCATATGCAAGGTGGAGTTCCACCTGGTGGGCACGTCGCATATGAGGCGGTGAGTGGGAAGGCCGAAGTTACGCTGTAGCGCAGACAGGCGAGCAGCGGCAGGGTGTGAACGCCGGAAGCGCGAACAGACGGCCCGCACTTTATGCAGCAGCTCTGACATGTCGGGGTAGTTGCGAATGAACTTCTGCACCACCAAATTCAGCACATGCGCCAGGCAAGGGATGTGCGTCAAACCGGCTAGTCCCAGAGCTGCAACGAGATTTCGCCCATTATCGCACACCACCAGGCCGGGCTTGAGGCTCACCGGCAGCAACCACTCGTCGGTCTGTTGTTCTATACCCCGCCACAACTCCTGTGCGGTGTGGGGCCTGTCCCCCAAACATATGAGTTTCAGAATGGCCTGCTGACGTTTACCCCGTGCTGTGCTGAAGTTGGTGGTGAAGGTGTGTGGCTGACTGGATGAGCAGGTGGAAGAAGAGGAGGAGGAAGCTGAGGAGGAGGAGACAGGAGGCAAAGAATGTTGCCCTGCGATCCTTGGCGGCAGAAGGACGTGCGCCAAATAGCTCTCCGCCTGGGGCCCAGCCGCCACTACATTTACCCAGTGTGCAGTTAGGGAGATATAGCGTCCCTGGCCGTGCTTACTGGTCCACGTATCTGTGGTTAGGTGGACCTTGCCACAGATGGCGTTGCGCAGTGCACACTTGATTTTATCGGACACTTGTTTGTGCAGGGAAGGCACGGCTCTCTTAGAGAAGTAGTGGCGGCTGGGAACAACATACTGTGGGACGGCAAGTGACATGAGCTGTTTGAAGCTGTGTGTGTCCACCAGCCTAAATGACAGCATTTCATAGGCCAGTAGTTTAGAAATGCTGGCATTCAGGGCCAGGGATCGAGGGTGGCTAGGTGAGAATTTACGCTTTCTCTCAAATGTTTGTGAGATGGAGAGCTGAACGCTGCCGTGTGACATGGTTGAGATGCTTGGTGACGCAGGTGGTGGTGTTGGTGGTACATCCCATGTTTGCTGGGCAGCAGGTGCCAACGTTCCTCCAGAGGCGGAGGAAGAGGCCGAGGCGGCGGCAGCAGCAGCAGAAGAGGCCGAGGCGGCGGCAGCAGCAGCAGAAGAGGCCGAGGATGCGGCAGCAGCAGAAGATGTAGCAGGGGGAGCCTGAGTGACTTCCTTGTTTTTAAGGTGTTTACTCCACTGCAGTTCATGCTTTGCATGCAGGTGCCTGGTCATGCAGGTTGTGCTAAGGTTCAGAACGTTAATGCCTCGCTTCAGGCTCTGATGGCACAGCGTGCAAACCACTCGGGTCTTGTCGTCAGCACATTGTTTGAAGAAGTGCCATGCCAGGGAACTCCTTGAAGCTGCCTTTGGGGTGCTCGGTCCCAGATGGCGGCGGTCAGTAGCAGGCGGAGTCTCTTGGCGGCGGGTGTTCTGATTTTTCCCACTGCTCCCTCTTTTGCTACGCTGTTGGCTCGGTCTCACCACTGCCTCTTCCTTCGAACTGTGAAAGTCAGTGGCACGACCTTCATTCCATGTGGGGTCTAGGACCTCATCGTCCCCTGCATCGTCTTCCACCCAGTCTTGATCCCTGACCTCCTGTTCAGTCTGCACACTGCAGAAAGACGCAGCAGTTGGCACCTGTGTTTCGTCATCATCAGAGACGTGCTGAGGTGGTATTCCCATGTCCTCATCATCAGGAAAAATAAGTGGTTGTGCGTTAGTGCATTCTATCTCTTCCACCCCTGGGGAAGGGCTAGGTGGATGCCGTTGGGAAACCCTGGCAGCAGAGTCTTCAAACAGCATAAGAGACTGCTGCATAACTTGAGGCTCAGACAGTTTCTCTGATATGCATGGGGGTGATGTGACAGACCGATGGGCTTGGTTTTCATGCGCCATCTGTGCGCTTTCTGCAGAAGACTGGGTGGGAGATAATGTGAACGTGCTGGATCCACTGTCGGCCACCCAATTGACTAATGCCTGTACCTGCTCAGGCCTTACCATCCTTAGAACGGCATTGGGCCCCACCAAATATCGCTGTAAATTCTGCTGGCTACTGGGACCTGAGGTAGTTGGTTCACTAGGACGTGTGGCTGTGGCAGAACGGCCACGTCCTCTCCCAGCACCAGAGGGTACACTAACACCACCACGACCATGTCCGCGTCCCTTATTAGATGTTTTCCTCATTGTTCCCGTTCACCACAATTTTGAGAATGGCAAATTTGGGAATGCTTTTTCAACCCAGAACAAAAAGTCTGCTTTTACGGTCACTACAAATAACTTGACCAGCTAAAACTGTGCAGATTTGGTTGAATAGAGATGTGAGACCTGTTTTTTTTTTGCGCTGTGTGACAGTTATAGGTTTAATCACAGAATGACACTTCTATCAGCACGCTAGCGTGTGTCTTAGGTTTTTCTGAATGATACTATCAATAACTTCAATGTAAGATTTTCTTTTTGGGATAGATTTCAAGTAGGCCTGAAATACCACAAACTAGTTATTTTCAGAATGGCAAATTTGGGAATGCTTTTTCAACCCAGAACAAAAAGTCTGCTTTGACGGTCACTACAAATAACTTGACCAGCTAAAACTGTGCAGATTTGGTTGAATAGAAATGTCAGGTCTATTTTTTAGGCGCTGGGTGACAGGCTCAACTTGCCCCTGATGTAATATATGGCCAAAAAATAACCAGACTGTTGATGGTTAAATGCACTTCGGTGACACAGGCTCAGCCTGCAGCTGATGTAGTATATGGCCAAAAAATAACCAGACTGTTGATGGTTAAATGCACTTCGGTGACACAGGCTCAGCCTGCAGCTGATGTAGGATATAGCACAAAATAACCACACTATCGATGGTTAAATACACTTGGTGATAGCTCGTGCTGGCGTACCACAAGTCACAAAATGGCCGCCGATCACCCCAGAAAAAAAGTGATCTAAAAACGCTCTGGGCAGCCTCAAAAAAGTAAGCAAGTCAATAATAGCACTTCAATGATCCACAGCTGCAGATCGATCACAGAATGAAGTCTTTTGGAGGAGTTAATCTGCCTAATCTCGCCCTAACGTCGCAGCTGCAACCTCTCCCTATACTGATCATAGCAGAGTGACGTGCGGCGCTACGTGACTCCAGCTTAAATAGAGGCTGGGTCACATGGTGCACTGGCCAATCACAGCCATGCCAATAGTAGGCATGGCTGTGATGGCCTCTTGGGCCAAGTAGTATGACGCTTGTTGATTGGCTGCTTTGCAGCCTTTCAAAAAGCGCCAAGAAAGCGCCGAACACCGAACCCGGACTTTTACGAAAATGTTCGGGTTCGTGTCACGGACACCCCAAAATTCGGTACGAACCCGAACTATACAGTTCGGGTTCGCTCATCCCTACTACTCACAAATGGCACCCTTACAAACTCCAGCTACTGCAGCATCTCAACGAGGATGACCCAGATCGGCGCACTGAATTTGCAGAATGGGCAAAACAAAAATTGGAACAGGACCCTCAGTTTACGCAGAAGATTTTGTTCAGTGATGAGGCAAACTTTTATGTGAATGGTGAAGTTAACAAACAAAACCACCGCTATTGGTCTGACACTAACCCACATTGGATAGATCCCTCCAAGACTGTTGGAACAAAAAAATTGATGGTATGGTGTGGTATATGGGGTACAAAGATAGTGGGGCCATTCTTCATCAATGGAAACCTCAAGGCCACTGGATATGCGAAATTGCTACATGATGATGTGTTTCCCTCTTTATGCACTGAAGCTGGCACGTTCCCTGAGTTTTTCCAGAAAGATGGTGCACCACCACATTATGGGTGTCAGGTCTGAGCATTCCTAGATGAACAGTTTCCTGGAAAGAGGATTGGTCGTCGTGGGCCAGTTGAATGGCCCCCAAGGTCTCCCGATCTGACCCCCTTAGACTTTTATCTTTGGGGTCATCTGAAGGAAATTGTCTATGCTGTGAAGATACGAGATGTGCAGCACCTGAAACTACGAATACTGGAAGCCTGTGCTAGCATTTCTCCTGCGGTGTTGCTATCAGTGTGTGAAGAGTGGGAGAAGAGGGTTGCATTGACAATCCAACACAATGGGTAGCACATTGAACACATTTTATAAGTGGTCAGAAACTTGTAAATAACTCATGAAAGAATAAAGTTAAAACCAAGCACACCATTGTTTTTCTTGTGAAATTCCCAATAAGTTTGATGTGTCACATGACCCTCTTCCTATTGAAAAAACAAAAGTTGGATTCAAAATGGCTGACTTCAAAATGGCCGCCATGGTCACCACCCATCTTGAAAAGTTTCCCCCCTCACATATACTAATGTGCCACAAACAGGAAGTTAATATCACCAACCATTCCCATTTTATTAACCCCTTAAGGACTTAGGACGTATCGGTACGGCATGGGTCCCGAGTCCTTAAGGACCCATGACGTACCGGTACGTCATAACTTGAAATCTGTATTCCGGCGCCCCAGGGGTTAATTGGAACGGGATTTCGGCTAAAATCATTCAGCCGGCATCCCGTAACAATGCAGGGGGGGTCATTTGACCCCCCCGCATCGGCGATGGCAGAAAACCGCAGGTCAATTCAGACCTGCGGTTTGCTGCGCTTTGTGCAGTTTCTGATCGCGGGGATCAGAAGCTTTAGTGTCCCTAAAATATATATTTTACACCCCCCCCCCTGCACCCCTGCATGATTTTTTGCCGGCGGGTGGTGCAGGGGGGGAGGTGGAGGCGGGCGGTGCGGCAGGCGGGATCGCGATCCCCCGCCCGCCTCCCCTTGTATAATCGTTGGTCTCTAGTGGGTATACCAGGGTGCCAGCACATTGCTGGCACCCTGGTATAAACGGCTGACATCGATGATGCGATGTCAGCCGTTTAACCCTTTCCATACAGCGGTCCGTACGGACCGCTGTATGGAAAAAGTTAACAGTAAGAGGGAGCTCCCTCCCTCTCCCATCGGGGGGCTGCTGTGCCTTTGCAGCCCCCCGATGGAGAGAGCCCCCAGACAGCCCCCCTCAGCCCTGTGCTTACCCTTCCCCGTCTGCGAAGTTCTGACAACTACTGAGCAGACGGGGAAGGTTCCCATGGCAACAGGACGCCTCTCAGGCATCCTGCTGTCCATGGTGCTGAACAGATCTGTGCTAAAGGCAGAGATCTGTTCAGACAAAGTGTAAGTAAAATACAGTACTGTACAATATATATTGTTCTGTACTGTATTATACAGACATCAGACCCACTGGATCTTCAAGAACCAAGTGGGTCTGGGTCAAAAAAAAAAGTGAAAAAAAAAAAAGTAAAAATCCCAAAACACATTTATCACTGATTAAAAATGAAAAAAATAAAATTCCCTACACATGTTTGGTATCGCCGCGTCCGTAACGACCTGATCTATAAAACAATCATGTTACTTTCCCCGCACGGTGAACGCCATAAAAATAAAAAAATAAAAACTATTAGGAAATTGAAATTTTGCCCACCTTACTTCCCAAAAAAGGTAATAAGGCTCTATAAAAATATCACATGGCCTAACCCCTCAGGTGACCACCGTAAAAAAATTAAAATAAAAACGGTGTAAAAAAAGCAATTTTTTGTCATCTTACGTCACAAAAAGTGTAATAGCAAGTGATCAAAAAGTCATATGCACCCCAAAATAGTGCCACTCAAACCGTCATCTCATCCCGCAAAAAATGAGACCCTACTTAAGATAATCGCCCAAAAACTAAAAAAACTATGGCTCTTAGACTATGGAGACACTAAAACATTTTTTTTGTCTTAAAAATGAAATCATTGTGTAAAACTTACATAAATAAAAAAAATTGTATACATATTAGGTATCGCCGCGTCCGTGACAACCTGCTCTATAAAATTACCACATGATCTAACCTGTCAGATGAATGTTGTAAATAACAAAAAAAAAAAAAAACGTGCCAAAAAATCTATTTCTTGTTACCTTGCCGCACAAAAAAGTGTAATATAGAGCAACCAAAAATCATATGTACCCTAAACTAGTACCAACAAAACTGCCACCCTATCCCGTAGTTTCTAAAATGGGGTCACTTTTTTGGAGTTTCTACTCTAGGGGTGCATCAGGGGGGCTTCAAATGGGACATGGTGTCAAAAAAACCAGTCCAGCAAAATCTGCCTTCCAAAAACCGTATGGCATTCCTTTCCTTCTGCGCCCTGCCGTGTGCCCGTACAGCGGTTTACGACCACATACGGGGTGTTTCTGTAAACTACAGAATCAGGGCCATAAATAATGAGTTTTGTTTGGCTGTTAACCCTTGCTTTGTAACTGGAAAAAAAATATTAAAATGGAAAATCTGCCAAAAAAGTGAAATTTTGAAATTGTATCTCTATTTTCAATTAAATCTTGTGCAACACCTAAAGGGTTAACAACGTTTGTAAAATCAGTTTTGAATACCTTGAGGGGTGTAGTTTCTTAGATGGGGTCACTTTTATGGAGTTTCTACTCTAGGGGTGCATCAGGGGGCTTCAAATGGGACATGGTGTCAAAAAAAACAGTCCAGCAAAATCTGGCTTCCAAAAACCATACGGCGCACCTTTCACTCTACACCCCGCTGTGTGGCCGTACAGTAGTTTACGGTCACATATGGGGTGTTTCTGTAAACGGCAGAGTCAGGGCAATAAAGATACAGTCTTGTTTGGCTGTTAACCCTTGCTTTGTTAGTGGAAAAAATGGGTTAAAATGGAAAATTAGGCAAAAAAAAGAAATTCGCAAATTTCATCCCCATTTGCCAATAACTCTTGTGCAACACCTAAAGTGTTAACGAAGTTTGTAAAATCAGTTTTGAATACCTTGAGGGGTGTAGTTTATAGAATGGGCATTTTTGGGCAGTTTCTATTATGTAAGCCTCGCAAAGTGACTTCAGACCTGTAGTGGTCCCTAAAAATTGGGTTTTTGTAAATTTCTGAAAAATTTCAAGATTTGCTTCTAAACTTCTAAGCCTTGTAACATGCCCAAAAAATAAAATATCATTCCCAAAATGCTACAAACATGAAGTAGACATATGGGGAATGTAAAGTAATCACAATTTTTGGGGGTATTACTATGTATTACTGAAGTAGAGAAACTGAAAGTTTGAAATTTGCTAATTTTTCAAAATTTTTGGTAAATATGGTATTTTTTTATGCAAAAAAATTAACTTTTTTGACCCAATTTTAGCAGTGTCATGAAGTACAATATGTGACAAAAAAAACAATCTCAGAACGACCTGGATAAGTCAATGCGTTTTAAAGTTATGAGCACTTAAAGTGACACTGGTCAGATTTGCAAAAAAGTGAAATAGGGCTGAGTCCTTAAGGGGTTAAGGTGTATCCATATAAATGGCCCACCCTGTATTTTACTCTATATGTTAAAGTTTTTAGATATATTCGATATATTTCATGTTCCGAATTTGTCAATACAAAATAACCAATAAGACATATATTATGCAGTAAGGGAAAACTGCAGACGAAAAAACGTATAAAAATCGCATTCCTCCTTTGAAGAGACATTTAATCGCACGAAAAACGCAATATGGAGACCTAGGATCGAAAAATCCACTCCTGAGTTTCGATTTTACATTTTCACCTGAGGTCATTGGGTATAAAAGCATGAGATTTATTATTGTGAGTGAACCCACTGAGGAAGAAGTAGTGATTACTTCGAAATGCGTCTGGGAAAGCTGAGAAACATTCGCTCACAAAATTTGAATAAGGACTTTTACATTCAATGCCCTCTGTAGAGATTATCTTCACGATACTTGGAGTATACAGCACAACAGCTGCGGACTGAGACAACACCCGGATTAACTCCATTGCGAAATTTATACTATCGAAAAATCAAAAGAAATTTTCGTATCCGAAATTTTTTTTAAAAAAAATGGTGTACATAGCCTTGAATGTATGGTACTAGCTGTGCTGTACTTCACAGTTTTCCACCTGTACAATACCTGGATTTTCAGTGTGGGTTTCATCCTTGGATAGTGTGAAAACCGAAGCTGTCACGGCTGAGGATGGGGGAAATCCTCAGCCGTGTGGAGCCCGGTGATGTTTAGGTTGCTTGGCCATGTAGACAGGATTAGGGAGCAGGTCACCTCCTAAGGCATCCCTAACCTGACCCTAGCTCCTAGTTACATGGGCCAACCTTGATGGTAGGAGGGCCCATGCTCCGGAACCTAAAAGTCCCTGCTGGCCCTCAAGATGACCCTCACCTAGGAGCTGAGTAAGACAAGCCCACTCCTCCTAGACACGGAGGAGCAGGAGTCTCAACGGCCAAGCTGCAGGAAAAGGGGAGACATAAACAGCTCTATGGATATGGCAGGTGAACTAGAGTTCCACCTACCTGCCACAGCCTTGCTGACTGGATCCCTGTGTTAGCAGGGTGCAGATCATAAACGCATCCCCACACAGGGACCCAGATCCATAGCTGCACAAAGGGAGACATATAAAACATCACACAGACATCACACATAACTGGAAATAACTTACGCACAATATGGTTATGACATTATGGTTTATGACCACAGGGGTGGCTCTTACTGGCAGGTAATAAATACATGAGGCTGCTCTCAGCTAAGCATGGCTGAAGGCCTGCAAAAGCAGTGAGGCTTTATAGGCCAAGAAGCCACACCCCACAGTCGGACACACCCAGTGATCACACACACTAGGAAGGGGATTAACCCTTCCAACACCAGGGAAGGGAAAACACCACTTAAAGGGAACGTGCACACAATAACATAAAACACAGTGCACACATCCACACATCACACACAAAACCGCATGCGCAGCGTAGCGAGCTGCATGGCACAGCTCAGCCTGCTACGCTGCCACATACATACTGTTGCCAGCGGCAACCACAGGTGAGGCCAATACCACAGCCCTCACCTGTGATTGAACACCAATGAAAACCGCTGACAACCGCATGCGGTTCAGGAGTCACGGTCATAGCCATGGCCGTGACACTCCCACCCCTCAAAGCCCCCCCACCAAAAAAAGACACGTGAGGGACTCAGACAAGGGGATAGGAGAAGGGGATGTCCACTCTCAGTGCCGGTTCTAAAAAGGGGTCGCTGTCAGCTGCATCCTCTCCCGGCTCACACTAGCCAGTCCGACGAGGACTGCAGCCCGCACCAGCAACAAAGAGAAAAGAACCACTGAGAGATGGACGAGGGGACTCTCCACTCACATCCCCACTCCAGTCGCTGCCAGCAGACACTCCTAACCAGCAAGCAGCCGGACCACCTACGGAGTGCTGCCAGCAAACGACCAGAGATGGGAACATGGAGAGGGACGAGGGATCCCCAACACGGACACGGAAGGAAAGGTGGCGGGGAATACGCCACCAACCGTGCCGTTAACGGAGAACCCCCAGGAACGCTCTCCCTCCGGAGAACGCGCATGCAGGCCACATGGATATGGCACTGCATGCTGCACCCTCTTTCGAAGGTATGCATACCGCATACCAGACACACACCCCGTGTAGTAAAATCAGGGGGACGCCACACGAGGCAACGGTGAAGGGATGGCGGGGAAACGCCACTCACCGCGCCATCAGAGGCGAAACCCCCAGAACGCTCTCCCTCCGAAGAGCGCGCATGTAACCCTTCCGCAGAGGGCGGTACATGCTTCCCCCTCTTTCGAGGGAACATACTCCCACCCCTCAAAGCCCCTCCCAACAAAAAAGGGGAAGGTTGGTGAGGCTTAGAAAACAATGGGAGGGGGGGAGGGGAAAGACAAACAAAGGGGACACCAACACGGACAACGGTGAGCAAGGAATGGCGGGGAATGCCACTCACCGCGCCGTAAATGGTGAAAGCCCCATAACGCTCTCCCTCCGGAGAACGCGCATGCACCCTATCCGTAGATAGCGGTGCATGCTTTACCCTCTTTCGAGGGAGCGCCACGTAAGAGCGACTGTGGTCATACTGTCACGGCTGAGGATGGGGGAAATCCTCAGCCGTGTGGAGCCCGGTGATGTTTAGGTTGCTTGGCCATGTAGACAGGATTAGGGAGCAGGTCACCTCCTAAGGCATCCCTAACCTGACCCTAGCTCCTAGTTACATGGGCCAACCTTGATGGTAGGAGGGCCCATGCTCCGGAACCTAAAAGTCCCTGCTGGCCCTCAAGATGACCCTCACCTAGGAGCTGAGTAAGACAAGCCCACTCCTCCTAGACACGGAGGAGCAGGAGTCTCAACGGCCAAGCTGCAGGAAAAGGGGAGACATAAACAGCTCTATGGATATGGCAGGTGAACTAGAGTTCCACCTACCTGCCACAGCCTTGCTGACTGGATCCCTGTGTTAGCAGGGTGCAGATCATAAACGCATCCCCACACAGGGACCCAGATCCATAGCTGCACAAAGGGAGACATATAAAACATCACACAGACATCACACATAACTGGAAATAACTTACGCACAATATGGTTATGACATTAAGGTTTATGACCACAGGGGTGGCTCTTACTGGCAGGTAATAAATACATGAGGCTGCTCTCAGCTAAGCATGGCTGAAGGCCTGCAAAAGCAGTGAGGCTTTATAGGCCAAGAAGCCACACCCCACAGTCGGACACACCCAGTGATCACACACACTAGGAAGGGGATTAACCCTTCCAACACCAGGGAAGGGAAAACACCACTTAAAGGGAACGTGCACACAATAACATAAAACACAGTGCACACATCCACACATCACACACAAAACCGCATGCGCAGCGTAGCGAGCTGCATGGCACAGCTCAGCCTGCTACGCTGCCACATACATACTGTTGCCAGCGGCAACCACAGGTGAGGCCAATACCACAGCCCTCACCTGTGATTGAACACCAATGAAAACCGCTGACAACCGCATGCGGTTCAGGAGTCACGGTCATAGCCATGGCCGTGACAGAAGCACAATCAACATTAATAAAAACCCTCCACAACAAAAAAGGACCTTATTGTAAAGTACAATATTTTCAACTATTTCTTATATCGGCATCTGTATATACAGGTGAAATGTGAAAAATTTGAATATTGTGCAAAAGTTCATTGATTTCAGTAATGCAACTTAAAATTAGAATTTTGTGAAAAGGTTCAATATTCTAGGCTCAAAGTATCACACTCTAGTCAGCTAATTAATCCATACCCCCTGAGCAAAGGGTACCTCAAAATGGTGACTTTGGGTTTTCATAAGCTGCGAGCCATAATCATCCAAATTATAACAAATAAAGGCTTGAAATATCTCGCTTTGCATGTAATGAGTCTATCTCATATGTTAGTTTCACTTTTTAAGTTGCATTACTGAAATAAATGAACTTTGCACGATATTCTAATTTCTCGCCCATTTCCTTGGGGGACACAGGAGACCTTGGGTATAGCTCAGCTCCCTAGGAGGCGTGACACTAAGTGAAAGCTGTTAAGCCCCTCCTCCAGCAGCTATACCCTCAGCCCGGAGAGAGAGACTACCAGTTTTTGCTTAGTGTCCAAGGAGGCAAGACACGCTTTGCAGGGCTGTTTTTCTCCTTCATTTTTTATTTTAGATTTTATTTTTATTTATTTTTTCACAGGGACAACAGAGACGCCTAGACCTCTCTGTTTCTCTCGGGGTCGAGCTGCGCCAGTGCCGATCATCCGCACTGCTGTCTCCCCCACAGAAGACAAGGAGGACCAGGGCAGCCCAGCTCCCCTGTATCCCGCCAGCGTAAGGGTCGCCCACACGTCAAGCCCCTCTCCAGCTTCCTGCCACTGCGGTGCCAGCAGCTGAAGGGGCGACCCTGCTGGAATGGACAGAGGGTGAAGACTTCAGGTTGGTGAGAGTGGCTGTTCCAGCCCCCCCCCCCTTCTGCTCTCTGCTCACCCCCCAAGGCCCCCTCACCTATAGTATGCTGTGGATGTCACTTGGGCCCCAATTCACCGCAAGAGCGGACCCTGATACTACTGGCTAAGTTTCTTCTTCAGCCGCAACAGGACAGGCTCTCCCTTAGGGCTCCAGGCTACAATCGCGAGCGCAGCAACAAGCAGCCGGCATACTTCACTGCCGGCCGGCATCACGAACGTCCGCACACAGGAATTGCGGCGATCGCTTTATCTGCAGGGGTGGACAGACTCTCCCTTACCGTGCTCCGTGGGACTAATGGAGGTAAACTCGGGCCATATGGAGTCGCGGTCTCTCATTACAGGCCGCAGACCTCCCCTTCTCTATATTTAACGAACGGAGCATCGGCGGGGGGTGGGGCTTCGCTTCCAGCTCCTGTCTTATTCCCGCCTCTGATTCACCTCAAGAGTCTGGCCACCGCTGCTGTTGCTTTCTCCTCTGCTGCCATGACGTGTCGGATCTCTTCTGCCACTGCTGCCTGCTCCTTCTGCTGTCGCACTGCCTGAGGTCTTCAGTCTGGTAGGACTGTTAACCCCTTCCTAGCACCAGCAGCCCCTAGCCTGGACAGCCTCCCCCTTTTTTTCTGCCAACATGTCTGACCCCTCAGGGGTCTCTAGGCCCTGGTATCTTACCTGCACCGCCTGTGAAGCACCCTTTCCACAGGGGCAATCAGACCCGCATTGCTCTGCATGCCGGGCCCCAATACAGGGTCCGCCACTTGCCGTGCCGCCCCCTGTTTCCTTGGATCCACCTGATTGGGCAAGATCCCTGTCCCAGGCCGTGGAAAGCCTCACTCATGTCGTGGGCCGCCTTGTAGACACACAGCCTGCCACGCAGCCTGCTACACCCCCTGTCGTACCCTCCGCTACTTCTGCTGACCCGTCTGGGTCCCTCGCTCCCAGCGATGCCTCCAGGGCCCGGCCCCTCCAGAAGCGCCCTAGGGCGGAGTGTGCGTCTTCCTCGGATGTGTCCCTGTCCCCTCCTCCTCACAGGACATGCCCTCTGAGGGAGAATTGGTGGATTCGGTTTGGGACATGGACTCGGCATTACTGTCCAAGCTAGCCTCTGCTGTGGGTCATCTCATTACCAATATTCGTGACACCTTTAAAATTCACGACGACCCTCCCAGCACTGAAAAGGCCGGTGTGTCCTTTTTCCGCCCCTAACAGGCGTCCACAGTTTTCCCCCTCCACGCCGACTTCTCGTCGGTGGTCTCTAAGGCTTGGTCTCACCCTGATGCCCGTTTTACCCGCCCCCCCCTAAGAAGTTGGATATCTGTTATCCCTTCCCAGCGGATTGCATCTCCACTTGGGCGTCTCCACCTAAAGTCGACCCTCTCGTGGCCCGCCTGTCTAAAAGCACGGCCATTCTGTGGCGGACGGCTCCTCTCTTCAGTCCACTGAAGACAGTCGCATGGAATCCCTTACAAAAGCCATATTTGCCGCCTCCGGTTCAGCCCTCAGACCGGCCTTTGCTTCCGCCTGGGCCGGGAAGGCGGTCTCGGAATGGGCTTCCCAACTGGACCAGGAACTTGATTCGGACGTCTCCATTCAGGACCTCCGTTCTTTAGCCCAGCTCGTTGTTCAGGCAGGGAAATTCATTTGTGAGGCTTCCCTTGATGCAGGTGCCCTCATTGCCCGTTCCTCTGTTCTGGCTGTCTCAGCCAGGAGAGAACTTTGGCTAAAAGTTTGGACGGCGGATGCTGCTTCAAAACGGTCTCTTGCTGGCCTTCCCTTCGCGGGTTCAGGACCCGCTTGGACGAGATCATTTCTGAAGAGCACCCATCTTCCCCAGCCTAGGACCAAAAGCACCACTCGAGGCCGTCCTGGTTTCTCTCATTTTAGGTCCTCTCGCAGGTCCTCCGGCCCTCGACCGGTCCGTCCTCTAATTCCTCCCAGGATAGGCGTAAAAAGCCCTTTTTTCGGACTCAACCCTCCTGGCGTAAGTCCCAACCTGCTCGCCCCTCCTCGGCCAAGCAGACCCCCGCCTGAAGGTGCGCCCCCACCCACCCGGGTGGGGGGCCGCCTCCTCCTTTTCAGGGACATCTGGCAGGCACACGTCTCCGACGCCTGGGCACTCGAGATTGTGTCATCCGGATACAAAATCGAATTCGCGTCCCTCCCTCCGAATCGCTTCTTTCGCTCCCGTGTCCCGAGGGACTGCCAGTGTGCGGCCGCCTTCTCCGAAGCCATTCGCACCCTTCTGGACAAGGGAGTGATTATTCCCGTTCCTCCAAGGGACAGATTCTACTCGAACCTTTTTGTGGTCCCCAAAAAGGAAGGCTCGGTGAGACAGATATTGGACCTCAAATGGTTAAACCGGTTTCTCAGTCTTCGCCAGGTCAGGATGGAGTCCCTCCGATCCGTGGTGGCTTCTCTGAAAAAAGGGGAGTTTCTGTCGTCTATCGACATCCAGGATGCTTACCTCCACGTCCCGATCGCTCGGTGTCACCAGCGTTTCCTTCGCTTTGCAATGGGGAACGACCATTATCAATTTGTCGCCCTCCCCTTCGGCCTGGCGACGGCTCACCAAGATCCTAGCCCCTGTCCTGGCCTTGCTCCGCTCCAGGGGTGTTTTTCTACTTCCCTACTTGGACGATCTGCTCATCAAGGCGCCCTCCTTTTCCTAGACGTCCACCAGCGTGGACCTCACGCTGCAAACCCTGGAGCGGTTCGGTTGGATTATCAACCTTCCCAAGTCTTCGCTTACCCCTTCCAGACAACTCGTCTTCCTGGGGATGCTGCTGGATACAGAAGCGGCGGAGGTTTGTCTCCCACCGGAAAAGCGCCTGACCCATCACTGTTCGGTTCGGACCCTTCTTCTCCACCGCCATCCGTCCTTCTGGTCCAGCATGTGGGTATTGGGACAGATGGTGTCCTGCTTCAAAGCGATTCCGTTCGCGCAATATCACTCCCACATCTTCCAGACGACGATCTTGTCTGCCTGGGACAAGTCCCCGGAGAGTCTGGACCGGCCCTTCCCCCTACCTCCCCATGTTCGGACCTCCCTCCTCTGGTGGTTACAGACCCCCCTCCAGGGAAAATCCTTTCTGCCGATGACCTGGTTGGTGGTCACCACCGACGCCAGTCTGCAGGGTTGGGGGGGGGGGGGGGGTTGTTTCCTCTCCGGTCCGTCCAGGGCACTTGGTCTCCATCGGAGTCCAAGCTGCCGATAAACATTCTGGAACTGAGGGCGATTCTTTTATCGCTCCGGCACTGGACTCCCCTGCTTCGGGGCCATCCCGTCCATGTCCAGTCGGACAACGCCACGACCGTGGCGTACATAAATCATCAGGGGGGCACTCGCAGCGTAGCGGCTATGCGGGAAGTGTCTCACATCCTCCGCTGGGCAGAAACTCATGTTCCGGCCCTGTCGGCAATTTACATCCCGGGGGTGGAAAACTGGGCGGCGGACTTCCTCAGCCGGACCACGATCGACCCGGGCGAGTGGTCTCTGCATCCCGACGTGTTCGAGTCCATTTGCCTCTGTTGGGGTCGTCCGGATGTGGATCTCATGGCCTCCAGGTTCAACCACAAGCTCCCCACCTTCCTGTCCAGGTCCAAGGACCCGAGGGCATACGGCGCCGACGCTCTCGTTCTTCGGTGTACGGAATTTTCCCTCCTATACGTGTTTCTGCCCCTCCTCCTTCTGCCGCGGGTTCTCTGGAAAATCGCGACAGAGGGCATGCCTACGATCCTGACAGCCCCGGATTGGCCTCGCCGGCCTTGGTACGCCGACCTAATGCTGCTCCTGGGAGACGAGCCTTGACCGCTGCTTCTAAGAGAGCTTCTCTCTCAAGGGCCGATCTTTCACCAGCATTCAGGGTCGCTACGTTTAACGGTATGGCTATTGAGACCGCAGTTTTAACGCGACAGGGTTTTTCGGCGGATGTGGTTCGTACCATGATCCGCGCACGGAAGCCGGCCTCGTCCAGGATTTACTACTGGACTTGGCGGTCTTACCTAGGTTTTTTCAAAAATCTGGATGTTCATCCTCTTCGTTTTTCCCTTCCCACGATCCTGTCCTTCTTACAGTTTGGCCTGGACCTGGGTCTAGGTCTCAGTTCGTTAAAGGGTCAGGTCTCGGCGCTTTCCATCCTCTTCCAGCGTGCTTTGGCCCCTCTCGGACCTGTCAAAACCTTTATCCAGGGAGTTTCTCACTCTGTTCCCCCGTATCGCTCTCCCATTCCAACCCTGGGACCTTAATGTTGTGCTCTCGGCGCTCCAGTCCTCCCCCTTCGAGCTGTTACGGAGGGTCTCTCTTCGCCTTTTGTCCTGCAAGGTCATTTTCCTTGTGGCCATCACGTCCCTACGACGGGTGTCTGAATTGGCGGCACTTTCTTGTACTGAGCCCATTTTGGTCTTCCACCAGGATAAGGCTGTTCTCTGTCCGGTTCCTTCCTTCCGAAGGTGGTCTCCGCCTTTCACCTCAATGAGGACATCGTCCTCCCTTCCCTTTGTCCGTCTCCTCACCCTCGAGAACGGGAGCTTCACCGCCTGGATGTTGTTAGGGCCCTGGAGGTCACCGGACCTTTTCGGCACACAGACTCTCTTTTTGTGGTTCCGGAAGGTCCGCGCAAGGGGATGGCGGTGTCCAGGGTGTCTATTGCCCGCTTCATCAAGATGGCTATTTCCGAGGCTTACCGCGGCAAGGAGACGCCTTTTGGTGTTATCGCTCATTCTACCAGAGCGGTCGGTGCCTCTTGGGCTCAGAGGCATCGGGCTTCGGCTGAACATACACCTTCACCAAGTTCTACAGGGTGAATACCTATGCATCGGCGGATGCTGCTTTGGGCCGCCTGGTCTTGCAGGCGGCGGTTTCTTGATACCTCCAGTGGTTTCGCCTTGGGCTGTAGTCCCTCCCCTCTTGGACTGCTCTCGAACGTCCCAAGGTTTCCTGTGTCCCCCAAGGAAATGAGCGAGAAAACTAGATTTTTGTATAACTTACCAGTAAAATCTCTTTCTCGCTCTTCCTTGGGGCACACAGCACCCACCCATTGTTCTGGTTTACCGTTACGGTTTAGTTGCCCCTGTCGGGTAGTGGACTTGTTTTGGTTTCACATGGTTGGTCATTGCTTTTTTTTTTTCACTACTTTGACACGCAACTGGTAGTCTCTCTCTCCAGGCTGAGGGTATAGCTGCTGGAGGAGGCGCTTAACAGTTTTCACTTAGTGTCACGCCTCCTAGGGAGTTGAGCTATACCCAAGGTTTCCTGTGTCCCCCAAGGAAGAGCAAGAAAGAGATTTTACTGGTAAGTTATACAAAAATCTCGTTTTTTCGAGTTTCACCTGTAGCGTAACTGATGTGAAGCAAAACACCTTGTTTTTGCAATTTATGATAGTTCAAGATTAAAATCTATACAAAAATGATAACTTAAGGCTACATTCACACGACCGTGTAGGTTCCGCAATTTGGAGACCGCACATGGCCGCAGCTACCATAGAAAATACCTATTCTTGTTTGCAATTGCGGACAAGTATAGGACTTGCTCTTTATTTTTTTTTGCGGGGCTGCGGAACGGAACTACGAATGGGTCCGCACCCGTTCTGCAAAATTGCGGAATAGATACAGACTCATTCATACGGTCAGGTGAATGAGCCCTTACAATTATTATGCTTCTTGCACTGAATCTGAGTTACCTGACGGCTACAGATAACTGAAATCAATAAATAAAAGACACACACAATGCACATTTTAAAAACCAGTTGCCATTTTATTTGACGCCTGTGTTAAACAGTAAAAAAAAAGCTACTGATTTATGCCTCGCAAGTCCGGCACATGTTTGGTCAGCTATGAGGAGTGCAAAATTAGTGCATTAAAAGTATCATTTACAGTGTCCCTTTATGAACTAGTGGTTTTGGCTGTACAGTCTATACAAACAAATCATAGAAAAGTGGTCATTATGTCAGCTGAACACAACAAACGTCATTTTGCATTCAAACAGTGAGGGGCTCGGTTATTAGACCAGCTGTGTGTGTTACAGGTGTAATGGCAGACACATCTGCACAAAGGCCACATCCATGTATAACAGAAGCACCCAGAAAAGTACTACAAAGACCAGACATCCCCGATTATACTTAGAACCTGAATCTAATCTCATGTCATAGAATTACAACTCGCTCAGATTCTCAGAGGGCTTCCTTACGTTCAGTGATGATATCACTAGAAGCTTTAGGGTACGGCCACACATGGTGGATACTCTGCAGATTTTCCAATGGAACTGCGCTCGAAATTCTGCAGCATTTACAGGAGCAGCAACGTGGAGGAGATTTTTCAAAAATCTCAACGATTTTCCACCACAAAATCCACCGACAATTGGACATGTGGTAAAGATTTTAAATTCCCCATCAATTTATGTTATGGAGATCGGTTGTCAATTTCACCCTTTGCATTGCAGCATTTTCAAAATAATTTCCGCAACACAATCCATACCATTCAGAGTGGTTTTTGCTGCTGCACAAATATTGGCAAGCCTGCGGTGGCCCCTAAAAGTTATGGTGGGAGAGAGCAGTCCAGTTGACTAGCTTTTCTCTGGTGTCATACAGTTGGCCAGACAATGCAATCATGTTTTCTATCGTCACCTTTAGCTTGACGGCTACATTTACCTCGTCTGAAATTAGCCTTAAATTGCTGGCTTGAGACATGAATGGCACTGAAGGCATAGTCTGTAGAAGAAGGCACTTATGTCTCATGTATCATGACAGTCTCATAGAAAGTGTCCTTGTTACATGTAGCAAGAATTGTAATTTTATAACCTGCAAAATTTTCTATAGGAACGTTGTGATACATAAGACCTTTCTAGTTAAAGCGACCCCCTGCCCCAAACTTAAAAGATCTGACTATACGTTGCTCGTGTATAGTCAACATACCTGGCACCCTCCTCCATCGTGCCTCTCTTCTGCTCCCCTGTTGCCTTCATCACAAAATGCCACAGTCTCATACTACACCCACCATGCATGGTACGCAGTGATAGACATGCCCCCTGTCCATAGACAAGTCATCGGCGCTGGTCCATTAGAGGGCATGTCTGAGACTGTCTCTGCACACCGGCGTAATCTGAGAAGTAATGAACGCAACGTGGGATCTGCATCATAAGGTGGGCACCAGGTATGTTATCTGTGCATTAGGCTACTTTAACACTAGCGTTAAGGTTTTCCGATATGGAGATCAGTCATAGGGTCTCAATACCAGAAAAAAACGCTTCGGTTTTGTCCCCATTCATTGTCAATGCTGACAAAACGTAACTGAACAGAATGGAGTGCTCCAAAATGCATTCCATTCCCATACCGGAGAGCAAACTGCAGCATGCTGCGGTTTGCTTTCCGTCCTGGGATGCAGAGCAAGACTGATCAGTCATGACCCACAACGCAAGTCAATGGGGACGGATCCGTTTTTCTTTGACACAATAGAAAACGGATCAATCCACCATTGACTTTCAATGGAGTTCATGACGGATCAGTCTTGGCCATGTTAAAGATAATAAAAACATATCCGTTCATAAGAGATGCAGATGGTTGTATTATCAGTAACAGAACCCTGCCGGATTCAGTAAAAACGCTAGTCTGACTGTAGCCTTAGAAATATTTAGTCAAATTTTCAGTCTTGGCTGTAGGTTCACTTTAAAGTTCATCAACCAAGAAGTGAAGGCACTGTGAGAAATAGAAAGATATATCGAAATAGAAAAAAAATTCACACGGCTTGAAAAACTGAAGGTCACAAGGAGAACGGGTCTCCTTTGCAACTTAAAACAACCAAGGGTCGTCAAACCAGCCAGCTCTTGGGTTGGAAATTTCTTCTACTGAGGGCTTAGACTTGGGCTACACAGACTTTTTGTAGACTTGGCCGGTCGTTCTGTGCACAGGCAACATCCGTGCGGTTTCCGCGATCAGTCAGCACCGCAAAAAATTTTTTTTATAAAATAGAGCACGACATGGAGAGAAACCCCACAGCAGCACTCTGTAGCACTTCTGTGCCTCCGTTTCGCACCGGACCTTCCGGATTGCGGACCAATTAAAGTTAATGGGTCTGCATCAGTGATGCAATGCACAAACAGCCAAGGCCCATATATTGCGGACCCACCGTTTGTGGGCCGCAATATGGGCCCAGCCCTAAGGGTCCATTCACACGTCATTTTTCTTTTCCAGATTTCCGTCCTGTTTTTTGAAATGTCATTGAAATGAATGTGTCTGCATTCTGTTCCGTAAATTTGCGCAACAGATGCGGATTACAAAATACTTACGTGTAAATGGACCCTGAGCTGTGGGCAATCTTGAGGAGTGCAGCTGTCACAATATAAATGAAGTCAATCAGAATCAAGTATCTATGTAGCCCAGGCCTTATTCACACTGAAAGAGCACATGCTTCTCAATGTAAGGCCTCCTGCACACGACCGTAGGTATCCTGTTGCCGTATTGCGGACCGCATTTGCGGATCCGCAATACACGGGCACCGTTCCGTGTGCATTCCGCACACCCATTCACTTCAGTGGGTCCGCAAATCCGGAGATGCAGAACGGAAGCACTACAGAGTGCTTCCGTGGGGTTTCGTCCCGTACTTCCGTTCCGCAAAAAGATAGAACATGTTCTATCTTTTTGCGGAACGGCCTGATCGCGAACCCATTAAAGTGAATGGGTCCGCGATCTGCTGCGGCTGCCCCACGAACAGTGTTTGTGCATTGCAGCCTGCATTTTGCAGGCCGCAGCATGGCCACGGGGCGCACACGTTCGTGTGCAGGAGGCCTAGGCCACATATTAAAGCTACAGGTCTGCAATACTAGTAGCCAAAACGATATTTTGCTACTAGCAGCGCTGAAAGCATAGAACTTAACCTGCCTAATCCACCTCCTGGGACAGAGACTGAGCGGCTGCTGTGTAAGAGCACAGGTACGGCTCCCATATGGAGCCATACGACTCAAAGTCAAGCCAGAATAAAGCGCATACATGGCTGGCTGCAGTTAATCCAAGGGGAAGAATCCATCGCTTGAGTAGACTAATAGCTTCTTATTTATTTTAAATCCATACAGGAAGGGGGCATGTGCTGCGCCGGTCTTGATATCCCCTGCGCTGCCGGAGGAGGCGCCTCTTTAGAAGTCGGTGTTCAGAAACTGAAATCTGCGGCAGCTTATAGCTTCTGAAGATCTCAGTCTTCTAGGTGATAAATGTGCTGCCCCCACCTCCTTCCTCACCATGCCCTCTTCTCAGAAAGTTGCGAGGGCAGCGTAGAAGAGCCACAGAGGTTTGCATCTTTTTTTTACGCCAGTAAATTATAAATTCCCCCCTGTACGTGTACAAACTGTTGCACGTGTAAATCTGCTGTGAGCAAGAACCAAACTATTCAAAATGCGTAAGCAGATTTACACAACCAACAATGGGCCATGATTGTAACACGTTTTAATGGGTTAAAAAAAAAAAAAAAAAAAGCAGATTTTAATCGACTCAAACACTGGATTCTCTCTCCCATATTAGGACTCCCTCACACTTCATTATGAATAGTGTTTGGGAGTCCCGTATAAAAATGGTCACAGGCAAACAACGATGACTTTCCACTGGAAGAGGCATCTTTTTTTTTTTTTTTTTTAACAGACTCCAGTCCTGCATCAGCAACTTTTTTGACCTGTGTGGGTGCAAATTTCAGTCAGCATCAAGACTGAAGGTCTGCAGGGTCCCCCTGGTGAAGTAAAATCAGAGGTACGGCATGAATCCTATAGATAGCTTAACATGACATCCATGGCAATTTTCACACTTGCGTTTTGTGCGGATCCGTCATGGACAGAGCCGTTCAGATAATACAACAGTCTGCATCCGTTCTGAACGGATCCGTTTGTATTATCTGTAACATAGCCAAGACGGATCCGTCTTGAACACCATTGAAAGTCAATGGAGGACAGATCAGTTTTCTATTGTGACAGTGAAAACGGATCCGTCCCCATTGACTTACATTGTGTGTCAGGACGAATCCGTTTGGCTCAGTTTCATCAGTTTTGGTGTCCGTCTCCAAAGCAGAAGGGAGACTGAACTGAGGCATTCTGAGCGGATCCTTTTCCATTCAGAATGCAAACTGATCCGTTTTGGACCGCTTGTGAGAGCCCTAAACGGAAAGCCAATACGTGAGTGTGAAAGTAGCCTTACATGTCTATAACTGTGCTATGTACATGGGTCCTAAGATTTCTTAACTTGATATCTGAAGCAATCAAAGAAACACTGCCAAATTTGAGGCAGCGATTGTCTACATAGCCACCTCCACACACGTACATTGATCGCGATGTTCGCACCTTATCCTGGACGCTGCGCACACATCCGCCTCCTCAGCCACTGCCCCCAGGTTCAGAGCTCTTCTTTTAATGACAGCGTCTGATGCCTAGTCTAATGGACCCTGGTTATTACGTTATATTCTCCTTTATCATGCTGGCCTAGAGGGTACATTCACAAGGTTGTATTTTTAGTCTACAGTATATTAGGAAAAGCTTTCACACAAGAATGTCCTTTTTTATAATGACCACTTCCTTTTGGAAAAAAAAAATTCTAATTAAACAGATCTCAAATATGGCCGTGCGAATCCCGAGACAGATTAATAAAAAAAGATCCCCCTTTATTGAGGAGCCCCAAACAGTTCCTGAAATTAGACACATACTGCAAATCTTAAAATCTACATCAAATGTGGACCAGCCGGCAGAGCCGTGACCTACAATCGGCACAATAGGATTGGTGTTAGTCTTTGGTTCATGTATCGCTGTAGACAGTCCCGGTGATAATGTACATGCTGGGAATACTGGTTAACATTTAGCAGAAGCAACAACCGTCCCTGCCATTGCTGTCCAGGTCCATCTTGTATCCTCCAGTTAATAAAATAATAAGCAAGATGGATAGTGGGAGGTTAAATGGAAACTATAGACGTATTTCTTCTTGCTGGATCCATTTCTGGCTTTGGGTCAAAAAGAACTATAGTGGTGTTTTTTTCCCCAAACCACCTTATGGTGTCAGAATTAGTAAAAGAAGGTTTAAAGGGTTTTTCCACCCGTTTAGATACAGATGACCTATGCTCCGGATCGGTGGAGGTCTAACACACTGCACCCCCACAATCAGCTATTTTCAGCAGTCACCGGCGTCCTGCAGCTCGGCTCGCCAGCACAGCCACTGCGCGCTGGACTGAGCTTTCTGCTTCCGGTGGCTGCCGCCAACAGCTGATCAGTGGGGGTCATCAATCTCTGAAAGGTGGGAAACCATTTTAACGACCTGTCAGTTCCATTTTAGTAAATACTCGCATGCCCCATGAAATTACAATGTAAGCGCACCTTTTCCTTGAACCATGCGTTGGGCTGTTCCTCGGTTATTCCTCCTGGAAATGTATCCTGACAACTGGCTACCATTCCCGTTGTCAATAGAGTATCTCTCCAAAGTCAGTACTTAAAAGAGCTATCCAAGACTACTAATAAAGACCTCCCAGAGTGTCCGCCCTGCGGTGGTGATCATACTTACCTGGTTGCTGCCGCTGGGTTCAGTCTCCATCGCTCCACCGCTGGCTTTTCATCTCCTGGCTGCACTGAAATCAACATCCAGTTGACGGGGGGCACACGACCGCTGCAGCCAAATCGCCAGCCGCAGCGATGACCTGTTCTCCCTCCGTCACAGGTGACGTAAGGGACCAGGTAAGCATGATCACCACCGCGGGTCGGCCACTCTGGGAGGTCTGTTATAGCCTTGGATAACTCCTTTAAAGGGACAGTGCCAAACTGAGTAGAGAAACACACCTTTGACAAGGAGAACACTCAGTTGCCATTTTAGTCATACATTTCCAGGAGGAAAAACAGAGGAAGAGCACAATGCAGAGTTCAAAGAAAAGGTGCCTCAGAATTGTTATTTCCAGTATTTACTACAACAGACATTTCAGATCCCCTATAAAACACATGACAGTATGAAGGGATGTGAACACAATGGAATGTGCTTAATAAAAGTGCAAGCTACTGTTCTTTGTCGTCAGCCAATGTAAAATATCAGTTCTCATAGGGGAAGCATTTTACTGCGCAGAATCTTATTAAAGGGAAATGCACCACCCCGATGTGAGTATAAAGTGGCGTAAAATAAAGTCAATAGCTTATATCTAAAAGCATTTTCAATTGGAACATGTCGCTAAAGTGAGACCAAGTGTGGACCAGCATCTAGGGTCCAGTTCTCGCTTCTCACTGGAGAACGCATGTTCTTTATAAACCTAAGAGTACCCTATATAGTAATGGCGATTATAGGACACCCCTGCTAGCAATATAAAGTGACATATATTGGAAATGGTGGTGTGTGCTAAATGCACGTGCTGCGGCTGACTATGTCCCAATTACTGAGATATGGAGACCAGCCACAACACATGCACGGAAGATGGCCTTTAGTTCAACCTGTGTACTAGAAGATGACGAGATCTGGGCAGCAGTGCGATTTTTACTGCCTCATAGACTGCCTGACGACCTCCTGGAGGGATTTCCTGGTCACTAGAAGTCGGACTACTTCCTCATTTTTCTTAGTGAGACGTTTTCTGGCTTGATCATGTGTGACCATGGTCATGTCCCACCCATTCACCTGGAGGAGACAGGAATGTGGTGAATCAGACAGAAACAGATAACGGTGAGGACACACCCGACTGCGGGCTTAATTTACCTGCATGATTTTGTCTCCCATCTGAAGTCCAGCCACCTCTGCAGGTCCTCCCTCAGTCACTCGTGTGACATAGATGCCCTGAAATTCAAATCAGATAACCAATGGTTTCATATGCTAAATTGTCAAATCACATCTGTTTCATTTTGGTTTGCCACTGCAGTATGTGGAGCAACGGAGCGAGGCGCAGACAGTAGCGAAGTGCATCTTGACTTGGGGTGGGGAGGGGGGTGAAGGCAGGAAGGGGTTAATTTATGGGAGATTCGGGTCAGGAGTCTGATTGGTGGTAGAGGGGGGCGGTATTAATTTTGCGGGCTGTATATAAGCTGTGATAGGGGTGGGACTTGCAGAAGTGTCCGGGGTACCTGTGAGTTGCCCACCCATTGTTAGGTAGCTACGTCAATGGTAGTAGGGGCAGGTTAATGGAGGGTCCTGGAAGGCAATTCAATGTTTAAACAGGTGCATGACACGTTGGAGCGTGCATCTCAGGAGGTCGGTAAGCCGATGGCTGGGGCTCCTGTTGGGCTAAAAGGCCTACAGGGGTAGATCGAGAGATAATTTTGGAAGATTTGGTGCCCTTGGGTCGGTGACTGCGACCGAGGGTAAGGTGGAAAGTCAAGTGGAGATGGGGAGTGAAGAACGCAGCTTGCTTGGGTTGCCTTCTAGGATCCTTACACAGTGTTGGAATGTTATTGCACGTTATTTATGTGTTATGTGTTCACTGTTATGATTATCAGTATTAAAAGTTGGTGGAGAATGTGGTGGTTTTAATAAACGGGCTGTTACGGCCATTTATACTAAGAAGTCGATTTCAGAGTGTTAATTCCGGGGGGGTATGGGGCGAGGGTATTTGTGGGGTTGGTCGAGCAGCTGTCTGAAGTCATCTTACATCCCAATAAGTCAATTAGCATTCCAGCCACAAGTTATGCTTAAAGAGGTTATCCGACCCTGAAATGCCCCGGGGAGAAGCAACGGCGGCCGTACGGGCTTCAGAAGCGATGTGGGTGCCAGGGAGCGAGGTAAGTACATTGTGTGTGAGGGGCTCAGGCATTTGGGAGGACATTTCAGGGGTTGAATTACTTTAAAGAGTCACTGTACTTCACAGGATTTAATTTTACTTCATAGAGAGTGGTGTAACTAGCAAGTTTCTAAATCACATTTAAAAAAAATCTGCCTGCATCTACCTGAAAAAAGCAGGCAAAAGTCATGGCCCCTAGGGATCTCACTTCCACCTAATTTGCAGTCCACTGCCTGTTGTCAGCCAAGATCGTTCCCTAGACACAGAGGCTGAGAGGAAGTGGGGGCATGTCAGAGCTAGCTGAGATTGTGAGCCGATTTAAAAATAACTGCTTCTGAACATCACAGGAGCCTCCTACTTTTCTGCAAGTGTGATTTATCCCCCTTATCAGCTTTCAGAGCTCCCTAGAAGAAAACATAGTGGGAAGTGAGGTCGCTGTATACAGTACTGGCAGAAGGGAGACACCCCCTGCTTCTGAGAGAAATGCTTCTAACTATGCAGCTGAAACAGGGAATCATATGTCTGAATTAGATTTTAGGGAACCCCAAAAAAAGTGATGGGTATCATTAGATTCAGCTGAGCTAGTCCTACAAGGCATTGCTCCTGGTCTAATATTGAATTTCCTGGTGACAGACTCCCTTTAAGTAAATGTGCTTTCTGGGTCGGAAGCATTTGTTAAAAACCACAGCATAAAAACCTTTGCGGAAGTACTGCTCCCGGAACTTAATTATTACAAGGAAAGGGGGGTGTTACCTCCGTCTATGCAGGAGGCGCTTAGTCGTCATTCCTAAGCCGGACAAGGATCACTCTCTCCCTGACTCATATAGACAGACCGATCTCCTTGCTCTCCACAGATGTTAAGGTGCTTGCGAAGGTATTGGCCACGCGTCTATCTAAAGTTATTTTGTCTATCATACACTCTGACCAAACTGGCTTCATGCCTCAGAAATCCACGTCAATTAATATAAGAAGAGTGTTTGCCAGTATTCAACTCCCAGCTGAAAATGTTGGAGATAGGGCAATCCTTTCTTTAGACGCGGCCAAGGCCTTTGACAGCATTGAATGGCGATTCCTGTGGAGAGTTTTGGTGTGTATGGGATTTGGAGAAGAGTACATATCCTGGGTCAGGGTGCTATATTCTAGTCCAAAAGCATGTATTAGGGTCGAATGGTGGGATGTCCCCCAAGTTCTGTTTGGGTCGGGGCACTAGACAGGGGTGCCCGTTGTCACCTCTGCTATTTGCAGTTGCGATTGAGCCTCTAGCTGCAGCGATTCGCAGGTCCTTAGACATTCGGGGGTTCCAATATGGGGCAGTTAACAATAAAGTGGCGATGTATACAGATGACACCTTGCTCTTTTTAGGGGACACTGGCCCATCCCTGGCAACGGCTAGGACAATTATTGACCGCTTCGGTGCCCTGTCGGGTCTGACTATAAATTAGAGTAAGTCGGCAATTATGCTGCTTGACGGGCAAGCGCAGTCGCAGATTGTGCATGAAAGAAATATTCTGTGCGTGGTATACTTTAAGTACTTGGGTATACATGTATCTCCCAGACTTCGGGACTTTGAACGCCTTAACTTTGATTCGCTAGTTATTAAGTTTAGGAGTAAAGTTAGGGCGTGGTGTAAACTATATTTATCGGTGGCGGGAAGAGCAAACCTTATTAAAATGGTGTTGATGCCCCAGTTACTTTATATTTTGCATAATTCCCCGGTCTGGCTGTCAAAGTCTAAATTTGATCAGATTAATACTATTTTCAGGGAGCTCATCTGGCGCAAGGGGCAACCGAGAATTAAAATTGAAACACTGCAATATCCTAAAACGGAAGGGGGTCTTGCAATACCAAACCCTTGGGTATATTTCCTAGCTGCACAATGCCAGCACTTCGAAGGGTGGATGGACCCGAGTGAGGTGACATGTCAGTTGTTTACTCATTGCTTGTCATCTAGGGACCTAATGTTGCTCCTGGAGACTAAAGGTGCCGGGAAAGGTGGTCCGATGGGGGATCTGGGGTATTTGATGCAGTCTACATGGAACAGGGTTAAGCAGCTAAGGGGAATTGTTGGCAATATGGAATACACTCCACTGTGGGGCAATCCTGTGCTGCCGGAGTTCCTTTCTCTGTCTGATTTTGGAGCATGGAAAAGGAAAGGAATCCTGAGATTAGGCCACTTGCTGGAAGATAAAAATTTCATGTCCTTCTCCAGGCTGCAAGAGATGTATGAGCTACCCAGGACTCACTTCTATAAGTACCTTCAAGTGAGGCACGCATACAATTCCACATTTAAGGGTCCGACTGTGATGGCTGGGAGAGATATCGCACTACATCAAATTCTCTCCAAAGGGGAGAAAAGAGGGATGATCTCCAGTGTATACAAGTTGCTACTAGACAGGTTTTTGCTATTACACCCGCTGATGGCTAGGGGCAAGTGGGAAAAGGATGTGGGTGAAATAACGGATGAGCAATGGTCTGACATACTAGAGGCAATACCCCTCTCTTCCTTAAGCGAGGGTCGTAAACTCTCACAGCTGTTTATAGTCCACAGGGTCTACAAGACACCGTTTTTTTTGTTCCGCATAGGTTATAGACCTACGGCTGACTGTCCAAGGTGCTCTGTGGAAGCTGCGGACTTGATGCATATGCTATGGAAGTGTGAGAGGCTAGGGAGATACTGGAAAATGGTAACTCAGACTATACATGACGTATACGAGGTACGGATACCGCTTGATCCAAGAGTGTGTGTGCTAGGCTATGTTTCTGAACTGGCCACTAGTCAGGTACATAAAATAGCGATAAGCAGAGTGCTATATGTAGCTAGGAAATTAATTGCCTTGCATTGGATACAGACAGCGCCGCCCACCCTAGGTGAATTCTTAGGGGCAGTAGACACGATGTTAAGTTATGAACGGGTGGTATACCAGAAGCGTGGATGCCCATCAAAATTTGAGAAGTTATGGGAACCCTGGCTGTCGTTTCAACGTCTGAACAACAATGTCTAATATTGTATTTTTGTACTTTTGTGCTATAGTGGGGCGGGAGGGGAAGGGTGAAAATTAGTGTAATGCTGATTGTTTGGTAGCCTGATTGTTGTCAGCATTATATAAGTTATGTCTGTATATCATTTTTTATGTAAGATCTGTACAACAATGTATTCACACTGTAAACACTCAATAAAAAAGATCTGATTTAAAAAAAAAAAACACGCACAGCATGCCATATGGGGTGCAATTTCCTCGCCTTAGGAAACCCACATGGGGATGAGAGCTACATGCTACAGTGATCGTTCATCCCTACACAGATTCATCATTTGTCGGTATCACATCCCTGTGCTGCCCACAAACAATGATTTTATGTGCTGTATAAACTGAAGATCACCTGACAAATAAGCATTTTGCTCGAGTATTGGGGGAAGGGGGGAATCTAACAGGGCAATTATCGAAAAGAAGAAGTGTTTATATAAAAGTCCATTCCCAATAATTGTCCTGATAATCTGCCCATGTAAATGGGTTGCTGCAGTCACCACCTTCAAACTAAAACCTGTCAAAAGACGTTAAAGGGGTTGTTCCATCTCCTACAGTGGGGGCGTATTGCTAGGATATGACACCAATGTCTGATCGGTGCAAGTCCCACCTCCGAGACTCACACCTATTTCTAGAATGGAGCCCGCAAACAGGAGGAGAGCGGACCGAGCATGCGCGGCCTTCCCTCCATTCATTTCTACGGGAGTGCCGAAAAAAGGCAAGGAGCACACATCAGAAGTCCCATAGAAATTAATGAGACACGAACTGGGCAAGGGTGGCCACCATTCCATTCACTTCTAAGAAGCTGACGGAAAACGCTGAGCCATCACTCAGCTTTTTTCATCAGTCCCATAGAAATGAATGAAGGGTGGCCATGCATGTCCGGTCCACTCTCATTTAGTCTGCAGACTCTGTTCTAGAGATAGGTGCAGGTCCCTGCACCTATCAGACATTGGTTGGCATATCTTAGTGATATACGTCACCAATGTCCGAGATGGGCCAACCGCTTTAAATACCAAGGACGGTAAAGGATGCCAACCTTATCTGTCTTGTCCTCCGAAAAGGGGTTCTGGCTGGAGTCTTGATCGATGCCACCTCCGATACTGAACCCTAGGATCAGGTTGTCTCTGTGACGCAGCTTGTGGATTTCAACTCTTTGCTTTAAAAGGAACAGAAGAGAAAAAACACAATCAGTGCACTGTATATAGACGGCGTTTCCAGATATAAGACATGGCGGATATCGATGGTGCACACAATGCTGGGTCTGCACTGGGGCCTGGCCAAGCCCTTTGGCTAAGGTATTATGCACTGGGAATGGGAAGACCATACAGAGAAGGGCTCCTGGTGACAAGTGCGAGACAGAAAACGGATTTCATGTCTACGAAGAAGGGATAGCTAAAGCCTTCAATCAGGCCTTGTTCACAAACCGCATTGTGTCCGTTTTATCCACTGACATCAAAAGCCGAAAAAAACCTGCATGAATAAGTTGTCGTTATATATTATACATACATACATACATACATACATACATATATACACACACACACACATACACACACACATACACACACACATACACACACTGCTCAAAAAAATAAAGGGAACACAAAAATAACACATCCTAGATCTGAGTTAATTAAATAGTCTTCTGAAATACTTTGTTCTTTACATAGTTGAATGTGCTGACAACAAAATCACACAAAAATTAAAAATGGAAATCAAATTTTTTAATCCATGGAGGTCTGGATTTGGAGTCACACTCAAAATTAAAGTTGAAAAACACACTGCAGGCTGATCCAACTTTGATGTAATGTCCTTAAAACAAGTCAAAATGAGGCTCAGTAGTGTGTGTGGCCTCCACGTGCCTGTATGACCTCCCTACAACGCCTGTGCATGCTCCTGATGAGGTGGCGGACGGTCTCCTGAGGGATCTCCTCCCAGACCTGGACTAAAGCATCTGCCAACTCCTGGACAGTCTGTGGTGCAACGTGACGTTGGTGGATAGAGCGAGACATGATGTCCCAGATGTGCTCAATTGGATTCAGGTCTGGGGAACGGGCGGGCCAGTCCATAGCATCAATGCCTTTGTCTTGCAGGAACTGCTGACACACTCCAGCCACATGAGGTCTAGCATTGTCTTGCATTAGGAGGAACCCAGGGCCAACCGCACCAGCATATGGTCTCACAAGGGGTCTGAGGATCTCATCTCGGTACCTAATGGCAGTCAGGCTACCTCTGGCGAGCACATGGAGGGCTGTGCGGCCCTCCAAAGAAATGCCACCCCACATCATTACTCTCCCAATGCCAAACCGGTCATGCTGGAGGATGTTGCAGGCAGCAGAATGTTCTCCACGGCGTCTCCAGACTCTGTCACGTCTGTCACATGTGCTCAATGTGAACCTGCTTTCATCTGTGAAGAGCACAGGGCGCCAGTGGCGAATTTGCCAATCTTGGTGTGTTCTCTGGCAAATGCCAAACGTCCTGCACGGTGTTGGGCTGTAAGCACAACCCCCACCTGTGGACGTCGGGCCCTCATATCACCCTCATGGAGTCTGTTTCTGACTGTTTGAGCAGACACATGCACATTTGTGGCCTGCTGGAGGTCATTTTGCAGGGCTCTGGCAGTGCTCCTCCTGTTCCTCCTTGCACAAAGGCGGAGGTAGCGGTCCTGCTGCTGGGTTGTTGCCCTCCTACGGCCTCCTCCACATCTCCTGATGTACTGGCCTGTCTCCTGGTAGCGCCTCCATGCTCTGGACACTACGCTGACAGACACAGCAAACCTTCTTGCCACAGCTCGCATTGATGTGCCATCCTGGATAAGCTGCACTACCTGAGCCACTTGTGTGGGTTGTAGACTCCGTCTCATGCTACCACTAGAGTGAAAGCTCCGCCAGCATTCAAAAGTGACCAAAACATCAGCCAGGAAGCATAGGAACTGAGAAGTGGTCTGTGGTCACCACCTGCAGAACCACTCCTTTATTGGGGGTGTCTTGCTAATTGCCTATAATTTCCACCTGTTGTCTATCCCATTTGCACAACAGCATGTGAAATTGATTGTCACTCAGTGTTGCTTCCTAAGTGGACAGTTTGATTTCACAGAAGTGTGATTGACTTGGAGTTACATTGTGTTGTTAAGTGTTCCCTTTATCTTTTTGAGCAGTGTAAATATATATATATTACACACACACATACATACACAGGGCCAGGATGCAGTTCTCCATAGAGGCTGTGCTAGAAGAACAAGACCCAAATGTAACTGTAGATATGTATGTGCTCAGTGCTTGTGATACACATTCAGTACTCTGGTTTATCTCTACAGATTCACGTAAAACATCTTCCAGACTCTGAGAACAGAACAAAGGGGTCAACTGCTCGAACAGAGCTGAGCTGCGGAACCAGACACTGCTGCCCCTTCATTCTGCTGATTGACTATAGTCTTTAGGGCTCATGAACGCGACCGTAGTTTTGGTCTGCATCCTTTCCGCATTTCTTGCAGATCGGATGTGGACCCATTCATCTCAAAGGAGCCGCAAAAGATGCAGACAGCATACCTGTGTGCTGTCCGCATCCGTAAGTCCGTTCTGAAGCCCCCCAAAAAAAAAAAAAAACGAACATGTCTTATACTTGTCGGCAAAATGGACATTTGTGAAGGAGTGAAAAAATAAAAATTGCCGCAGTTTCCGTGTTTTTTGTATCCGCAATTTGTGGACTGCAAAAAAGTCTACGGCTGTGTGCATGAGCCCTTAGTCCTACGAATGCTCGTTCCCTATATTTGGCTTGTGTAAAGGTGTCGCACATCATCCGACGAACGAGCGAAGCGTGTGAAATTATGACGGGTGCCACACCTCAATGGTTGTTCTCAGGCGGCAGATCGTGCTGTGTGTACAGTGATCTGCTCTCCAGGAACAATGGGGGAAATTTATAAAAACCTGTGTAAGGCTACTTTCATATCTGCGCTTTCCTTTCCGCTATTGAGATCAGTCATAGGATCTCAATAGCGGGGGAAAACGCTTCCGTTTTCTCCCCATTTATTGTCAAGGGGGACAAAAGTGAACTAAATGAAACTGAATGCACCAAAATGTATTCCGTTCAGTTTGGTTGCGTCCCCATCGTGGACAGAATAACGCTGCAAGCAGCGTTTTTCCGTCCACGATGTGGTGCGGAGCAAGACGGATTCGTCCTGACAATAGAAAACGGATCCGTCCCCCAGTGACTTACAATGGTTTTAGTGATGGATCCGGCTTGGCTATTTTAGAGATAATACAACCGGATCCGTTCAGAACGGATGCAGACGGTTATATTATTATGATGGAAGCGTTTTTGCTGATCCATGACGGAGCCAACAAAAACGCTGGTGTGAAAGTAGCCTAAAGGAAAACTGGCTTAGCTGCCCATAGCAACCAATCAGATCCCATCTTAAAATTTTTCAAAGCTGCTTTGGAACATGAAAGGTGGAATCTGATCGGTTGCTATGGGCAACTAAGCCAGTTCTACTTTACACCAGTTCTACTTTACCTTTCCTAATAACTTTCTATGGGAAGGAGCAATAGCAGCAGCCATCGCTCGTCCTCATACTGTGGAGGTGATCACTGCATGGAAATGACTTTACCGACAATCAGCTGCTCCTCACGGCATCTAAATGAAGCAGGGACTTGCGTTCATACATCTTCAGCGCGCTGGCTGGCGCTGTGCGTGACGTTAGGTCCATCCCAGTGCATGCTGGGAAGAAGACGCGGCCCGTCTCCTGCGGACTCCATCAGCCAGCCGTGCAGGAAAGGTAAGTAGCAGGGGCCCGAATCTACCAGGGGGTGTCGGGGTGGATGGCTATGGCATGGGGCTGATGGCGCTGGCTGTGGGACATGATGATGGTGGCTATGGCATGGGGCTGATGGCGCTGGCTGTGGGACATGATGATGGTGGCAATGGCATGGGGCTGATGGCGCTGGCTGTGGGACATAGATGATGATAGCCATGTAATTTGTATACATACAGAAAAAAAATTATATATTGCGATATATCGTTATATCGCACATGCTTCAAATTATATCACGATATAGATTTTAGGCCATATCACCCAGCCCTAAAACACACCAAAAATGCAAAAAGTGCAAATGTATGTGTGTGTGTTTGGTTCAGATTTCATGTGGATTTTCTCCAACCAAATCTGCACCGTGTGCAGCCACCCTTACATTACCTTCCCATCCGCACACAAAAGAAATGAACACCCTTTGCAAATTCCACACCAGAATTTCCACTGCGAAAAGGTGTCAAAAAGCTGCTACGTGTGGCCGTACCCTAAAGCCCCCCCTCTTTTACTATGTGATGCGAGTTCTTGGCATATTAGGCTACTTTCACATCTGGTTTTTGCTGGATCCGACATGGGTTCAGCAAAAACGCATCCAGTATATAACGCAACCGCCTGCATCCGTTCAGAACGGATCTGGTTGTGTTATATCCCAAATGAACAAGACGCATCCGTCACTAAATCCATTGCAAGTCAATGGGGGCCCAAATAGTTGTTGTTTTTTTGTGTACAAAAAAACGGATCAGTCACTATTGAATTACATTGTGTTTCATGGCGGGATCTGTCTTAATCAGTATCCCACTGAAGCGCTCTTGTGTATGTCATGGGAAAGCAACAAAACGGAACAGAATACATTCTGGGGCACTCCCTTACGTTCATTTCAGTTTTGTCCCCATTGACAATGAATGGGGACAAAACTGAAGCGTTTTCCACCGCTATTGAGATCCTATGACTGATCTATAAAAAAAACATGCAGATGTTAAAGTCGCCTTAATTACGCGCTGATCCTAAGTCAATAGAAGAATTACCGATTCAGGAAACGTATGAAGAGCACATGCTGTCATTTCTGACATAATATTCTAGTCCAGTGATCTCCAACCTGTGGATCACCAGCCTGCGGCTATCAGGGCATGATGGGAGTCGTAGTTTTTCAATGGCATGAAAACATTGCTGTAGTTGACAAATCGGCTGCCTAGACCAGGAATCAGCAACCTCCGGCACTCCAGCTGTTGTGAAACTACAATTCCCAGCATGCTCTATTCATTTCCATGTGAGTTCTTAAAAGAACAGAGCAAGTAGGCATGCTGTGAGTTGTAGTTACACAACAGCTGGAGTGCCGGAGGTTGCCTACCCCTGGCCTAGACTAGGACCTACAGCCATTCTTACAACAGAAGCCACTGAATAAACCCCAAACAGCAAATGTTCCATTTATTGTAAAATTAAATGGAAAAATTCCCTCGAGCCCCACCTTAGAGAAGTGAAGGCAGGTACACGTTTGTTTGCCTTGCCCTTGGATACCACAGATGAGCTCAGATCTATGTATCTGTGACATATCTGCTGAAGTAACCACGGGCAATGAGAAAAACAAATCACCGAGAGGTCAGCTTCTTCTGTAAAGCTGGGACTCCTCCTATAGTAGCAGGGCTAAGAGGGTGAAATGGCAGCTATAAAACAGGATATATTATGAAGATTTATTAAAAGGGGTTCTCCAGACTACAGGATTGGTCACGGACGTCAGGTCGGTGGGGGTCCGACTCCCCCGTTGATCAGCTAGTAACTGAAGCCACTGGCACTGCAACTAACGTTAGCCCAGAAAACCCCTTTAAAGAAGCACTCCAACAAATATTTTTATTCTCTGGCCTGGAAAGGTAGATGATGTAAACTATAGTGAAGGTAATCTTCTTACTGGTTATAACCTCCCTTCTGCTCCTCAGCTGCGGCATGTGAGCGCCACACAGTTTACAACACTTACTTTTCCAATGGGCCAGAGAATAAGAATTTTTGTGGGAGTGCTTCTTTAAAGGGGTTGTGCAAGAATGGAGGGGACTTTTGGCACCCCCCCCCCCCCCCCTCCCCCTTGGCCAAACCTGTAAAGAAAAGAGGAGTTACCCGCTTCTTGGCGCCAGCTCCCCGCTCCTTCTCCTCTAGGCCTGCGATGCTCGTCTGGGCTTCCTCACTGTAAACGTCTGGTTTGACACTGCTGCAGCCAATCATTGGCCGGGGTGGAGACCGGCTCTCCTTGCGATATGTGACCATTTGTCATGACGTAAGGGAAGCCGGTCACCGCTGCGGCAATGTCAAACCGGATGTTTAGAGCGAGGAAGCCCAGCGGAGCATCGCAGTCCAGGAGGAGAAGGAGCGGGAAGCCGGTGAATCCAAGAGGGAGGGGGATTTGCCAAAACCCTCTCCCCCCCATTCTTGCACAACATAAATGTAATAGATGGAGGTCCCTTGTTCTAGAGAGTTCCCTCTGGAGGACCACTCTTTTCTTGATGTCTTGCCCGCTCAGATCATGTATTAAAAAGTAACATTCTGCACGGGAATCCTCACAGAAAAACCGCATGTAATCCGCAATGTCTGCCAAAGTGGGGCCTGACCTCTGCAGCACCTCTCTTACCGCCATACAGTACAGCTGTAATTGTCCATCATGGGAATACTCATTAAGGGCTCTTTAACACGAGCGAGTTTTCCATCCGGATGAGACACATGGCATCCGGGCGGAATCCTGACCCACTGATGTCAATGTATCTGTACACATGAGCGCCGTTTATCACTGATCATTTCTGCGTTCAGGAAAAATGGCAGCTTGTTCTAGATTGTATTGTAGATTGTTATTCTTTACACATACAATCCAGATACAAGATGGAAGCACTGAACGCAATCGCAGAAAAAACTGACTGAAGTTTTGTGCAAAACCATCCGTTTTTTTCCTCTGAACAGATCCGGACAATCCCTATTGCTTGTGGCTGCAGACATTGCGGATTACGTGAGTTTTTTCCGTACAGATTCCCATGCAGAACAACTGCAGCATATTACAGTACCAGCACAGTGTGCGAGATTACACAACTCACATGTCTACTTTCTGGATTGTTTCCGTTCGGAAATTGCCCTGCATTGCGGATTTCAAAATCCGCAGCATGTCAATTAGGTGTGTGGTTTTAGATGCAGATTTCAGCTGTCAATTTCAATGGAAGAATGCGATCTGCGGCAAAACTGCACATAAATCCGCATGGAAATTTGCGCGTCTCTTATGTGCGTTCACATGTCCTTCTGTGCAGGTGGCCTAAGGGTGGCTGCACACAGTGCAAGTTAGGGCTCATTCACACGACCGTGGTTTGGTTGCGCATCAGAGACACATTTTTTTGGGGCTCGGGTGCGGACCCATTCACTTCAATAGGGCCGCAAAAGATGCGGATAGCACTCAGTGTTCTGTCCGCATCAGTTGCTCCGTTCCGTGGCCCCGCTAAAGTCATGTCCTTATAATAGGCATTTCTATAAAGGGCCGTCCATTCTGTTAATTGCGAAAGGCACAGGGGCGGCATCCGTGTTTTGCAGATCCGCAATTTGCGGACCGCAAAACACGGCATGGTCGTGTGAACAAGCCCTTAATGTGCAGAAACTCCACAACAAATCCACACAAAAAAAAAACACACATAATCTGCATTATTTATTGCGTTTTTTGTAAGTTTTTCACTGCAGATTTTATGTGGATATTCCCCAGATCTCACCCTTCCACTAAAAGGGTGAAATTCTCTCCCAAAAAAACAAAACACAGCAGCAATTGACATGCTGCAGATTTCGAAACCCTCACAGCAGATCAATTTCCGCACCTAAGAAAAAAAGCAAAGTGTACGGGAGATATTTGTGTAATCATACACTTTGCCGGTGCTGTATTACGCAGCAGATTTTCTGCACACAATCTAAGTGGAAAGAATGTCTAATGCGATTCCTGCACCGGTCTCAGGAAAATAAGTGCAGCACACGGTGGCTCAGTGGTTCGCACTGGTGCCGTGCAGCGCTGGGGTCCTAGGGTTGAATCCGACCAAGGACAACATCTGCATGGAGTTTGTATGTTCCCCCTGTGTTTGCGTGGGTTTCCTCCGGGTACTACGGTTTCCTCCCACACTCCAAAGACATGCTGATAGAGACCTTAGATTGTGAGCCCCATTAGGAACAGTTGGATGCTAATGTCTGTAAAGTGCTGCGGAACATAGTAGCGTTATATGATATAATAAAAAAAATAAGTTCCCTGAAGTCCATCATGGCTGACGGCCTCTTCTGCGCGATGAATCACGCTTGACACTTACTGTATTTACAAGCAGCCATACTTTACAGTGGGACGGGGAGCAAATGTTGGGAGAGGCAGGAAAAGATCACAAATGTTCTAACATGTCAAAAGCCATATAAAAGCCACTGTCAAAGTCTGGGATGACTCAGGCAGGAACTGACGGCGACGCTCAGGAATGCGGCTGTGATGGGGACGTCACACACACCTCGGCTATCAGCCGCCTCGGAGATATCTTCTGCACACTTCACCCGCCTCTGCTATGTCCTCCACAGTGGCCAGGACGGCGTAAAAACGGCAAGTGCAAAAAGACGCAAAATGGTCCTGTGTGATTTTTTTACATAGTAGTAATCTTTGATAAATGATCCCTACTATCTGATGACAGGCGCTTAGAATAATCTGAGGAAAGGGGGGGGGGGCAGTCCCAAGTTAACCTCATTTTTGTCCAAGTGTTAGGAAAAAAAGACACAAAAGTTATAAAAAGACAAAAACAAAAAGACATCACTCTCTAAGGCCTCATGCACACTTGAATGGGTTCGCAATCGGGAAGGTGCGGAACGGAGGCACAGGAGCACTACGGAGTGCTTCCACACAGGAAGAAAATAGAACTTGTTCTATTTTTTGCGGTGCCGACGGATCACGGACCCAGTCAAGTTTAAGAGGTCTGCATCCGTCTGCAGCAGCCGCATGGATGTTGCCCGTGCATTGGGGACCGCAAATTGCCGTCCCCAATGCACAGACCGGCCGAGCAATGGCCATGTGCATGAGGCCTAAGTGGTCACAGCCATACTACTGGCATCACCGCCCAAACGCTGAACAGGGCCCGCCAGGGCTGCATCGTGGGGTCCGACGCTTTGACAGGAAAAGTGCGCGCAGTGCTATTCCTCCAGTCACCTGAAGGCTTTGGACGCAAATGTGAACAGAGCCTTTACTCCCAATTATACACAAGATTCTATTGAATGCTAAATGATCTCCTCCATATAGCACCAACCTACTCCAGGGCGGTGTGCAATCATGGGAACCGGGAAAAGTAGAGCGCAAAATGACAAATGATGGAAAACGAAATAGGACTTTGGTGAACGAAACCGGAAATGAGTGCAAGAGCCTGAGGAGAGCATTCCAGAGTGGGGTAGAAGCACAGGAGAAGACTGGAAGCATGGAGAGGACTATAGCCTCCGGTCATGGAAGATCTAAAAGAAGAGGCAGGAGATGCACGTTCTAGAGATTCAAGGAGACTCATGAGCCGCAAGGATCTAGGGAACAAGTCCATCTAGAGCAAGCATGCTCAACCTGCGGCCCTCTAGCTGTTGCAAAACTACAACTCCCAGCATTCCCGGACAGCCTACAGCAGAGCATGGTGGGAGTTGTAGTTTTACAACAGCTGGAGGGCCGCAGGTTGAGCATGCTTGCTCTAGAGACATCTACGGAGATGTCCACAAGAAAATTAGAACATATTTATAGCAAATAAAAGGTTTATCATCCAAAATATCGCATCTCACAACATAAAGGTAACACCCCCTGCGATACAAAGCTGTAGTATTCCCCCCGGGCATCACACAAAATCCTTCACTGGGAGATTTATCAAAACTGGTGTAAAGTAGAACTGGAAACAGCTGTGGTGGTGGCTCACTCCTAATTATCTATGGTATGGTAAAGTAGAACGGGCTCATTGCCCAAAGCAACCAATCAGATTCCACCTTTTATTTATAACAGAGCAGGAGAACAGAAAGGCTGAACGCTGATGTGAACGAAGCCCAAGCCACGTGCCCCCCAAACAAAAGCACAAATTTGCAGTAGAACTGTGCAGCCGTTGGCAGCTGCAGGTGGGCATGGCTTGGCCCCCAATGCATTGTGCTGCCACCCATTTATATGGCTGCCCTGCTACACCCATCACCACAGTATAGCCCTAACTTTTGGCGGGTAACGTAGAAAGGCTTTGGGCCATAAACGTGGAGCGATTTTAGCAGTTTCGCCAGTGGAGCAGGCTTTGATACAAATTTGACAGGTTTTCTGCCTCCAGCTGGGCGCTGGCCCCGACTCTCGCAAAATTTGAGGTTTCAAAATGTACCAAATTTATTAAGAGGTGTGCGCCTTTCAATAAATCTGGCACAAATCTCTCCGATCTTCCGAACTGGGCGGCTGCGCTTCTCGATTCAGAATTTTCTAAACCTTTGTTCTCTGTAATCGGTCTCCGAGTCCCGACCAGGGGTGCACCTAGCCTTTCTGCTGCCCGAGGTGAAAGCTGAAACAGCGCCCCCCCTTCCCATGCCAATTTCTTAACCTAACCCCTTTGCCACAATGAAAGCGCTCATTGCCCATGGCCCTTCTGCTGCCCCCCTCTTGCCTATTCCTGGCGATCGACCTCACCTGGCCTCATTGGTGGCGCACTCCGGATCACAACAAAGTATAACAATGAGGAGTCACAAAAACATTCCCACAAGTCACATGACCTCAGCTCAGCTCTGCTACATGTCATCTAGTGACCGGTCAAACGGCGCAGCGACTCAATCACGATTTACGAAAGAATTTTAAAAAAAAAACTTTCCATTCCCATTAGTGGATCATTATAGGCACCAGTGACGTCACCGATACTTATGACATCATGACTGCCGGCCATCTATAAAAAAAAAAACTTAGCCCTGGAGCTGGGGCGATGGCTGCAGACCAACCCTGGCTGGGAGCTAGCAACTTGTTACAGGACACTACTGCTCCATATGGGAACTAAAATGCACAAGTGTGAACATGGCAGAAAAGTAGAACTCACCACAACGGCGGTGACCGGCTGTCCCGGAATATACGACATCTTTGCAACTATCGCACAACTCGCCGACGACACCACCCGCAACTGGACAAAGCTACCCCGGGCCTCGCACACGCCCAGCTCATGAATAATAACTAACTGACCCACCCTTATCTGAATAGCCTCGCCCACCTCATATTAAAAAAGTCACGTGCGCTACTCATGAACTATGTGGCGAAAAACCACGCCCACTAGAATTTCGCGGGTCACAGTGAGGTCGTTTTTAGACGCAGTGTCCATATTACGGCAGGTCTTTGAGATTTTTTTTTACAAATTCATGTAGTCTCAGAGTGTTATAGGACCACGGGATACACCTATGTATGGCATACTGTTCTTTTCGTCAGTGCACTGGTGACGCTTCACAAGCATGCTGCCAGTTACAAAGATGGCCGCCCTTAGTCATCTGTAGAACGGTTTCCGGGGTGAAAGGTCGTTTTCTGTCGCTTCTGAAGATGGCGATGATCGCGTTGTAGTGTCAGCTGGTGGTCGCGTTTCGGTCGGTACAAGGAGGCTGTCGGTTCTGCATCTTCCGCAGAGGTGCAGTATACCGGGCTCCGGGTGTATGTCATCCGTATTCATAGCGGGGGTCATCTTGTGCCTCCATCACAGGGGGCGACACATAATCCTGCCCGTATTAATCCCCTGTGTAACTGGGGGACGGTGTGTGGTACTAGGCCCCGGACAGTGAGTGGGATATAAAGGCTATGGACACCTTCCCCACCATTTTATGATTGTATTTTGCTCTTTTTTGGGGTAAGATTCCCTTTCTTTTTTTTTTTGCAATTGGTCTTTATTAAAAATGTTCAGCGCTTAATGTGATGCAGTTAAAAAATCTGTCACTTTGCAGTCTGACTCTCCTGAGTCCTGTCAGCTAACCGCTCATGTGAGGCCTAAGCGCTGTTTGAATCCGGCAGGCAATTCCGTCACCGGAACTGGCCTCCGGATCCGGAAAAACGTGTCATAACGGATTACATTTGAATCCTGATCAGGATTCTGATCACAATGAAAAAATTCATTGGAAAAAATGGATCCGCCATTTATGGACTTTAACTTTTTTTTGCACATTTTTCGGGTTTAACATGCAAAAGCCGGATCCAGTTTGACGGAACGCACGACGCCGGATACGGCGTTCAGTCAAAGTGTTCCGGATTTTTGGCCAGAGGTAAAAATACAACATGCTACGGTTTTCTGAAAAGCCTGATCAGTTAAAAAAGTCTGAACTGAAGACATCCTGATGCATCCTGAACGGATTACTCTCCATTCAGAATGCATTAGGATAAAACTGATCAGTTCTTGTCCGGATTTGAGCCCCTAGGACGGAACTCAGCGCCAGAAAAGAAAAACGCTAGTGTGAAAGTACCCGTTGTATTATCTGTATTAGCCAAGACGGAGCTGTCATGAACTCCATTAGGCGACTGATCCGTTTTCTATTGTGCCAGCTTGTGTCATAGAAAACGGATCCGTCCCCATTGACTTACATTGTGTGCCAGGACGGATCCGTTTGGCTCAGTTTCGTCAAGCAGACAGCGGGCAGCGTTTTGGTGTCCGCCATTAGAGCGCAATAGAGGCAGAACGGAGCCAAACTGATGCATTCTGAACGGATCCTTTTCCATTCAGAATGCATTGGGGCTGAACTGATCCGTTTTGGACCGCTTGTGAGAGCCCTGAACGGATCTGACAAACGGAAAGCCAAAACGCGAGTGTGAAAGTAGCCTTATCTCTGATCTCCTGACATCATAAATACTCCACATGAGCCATCTGCTGACAGGACTCAGATGGGGCAGTCTGCAAATAGACGGTTTTATAACTGCATGTATCCCAAACAAAACTGCTGAAAATTTTTACTAAAGACCAATTGAAGATTTTTTTTTTTTTTTGCCTCCAATAAGTAAAATGCAATCATAAAAAATGGCCCTGAAGGTGTTCATAGCTTTTAAAGCAGGGATCTCAAACTGTGGCCCTCCAGCTGTTGCAAAACTACAACTCCCACAATGCCCGGGCAGCCTACAGGTATCAGCCTACAGCAGGGCATTGTGGGAGTTGTAGTTTTGCAACAGCTGGAGGGCCACAGTTTGAGATGCCTGTTTTAAAGGGACAGTAATAGCGCCAGTCTTGCTCATGGGTTGCATCAGGTATTGCAGTTCAGCTTCTTTAAAGGGGTTGTCCTGGTTAAGAGCTGAACCCGGACATATCCCCTTCTTCACCCAGGCAGCCCCCCTGACATAAGCATTGGAGTACTTCATGCTCCGATACGTTCCCTTGCTGAATCGCACAGCGCAAGGTCTTTTTCAGCCGATGCGGTGACGTACCGGGTCTCTGCTAGATGGAGGCTTCTAATGGGCTGTAAAACGGCCTAGGGCAGTGCTAAGGCCCGCCCATTGGTGACATCACCGTGAACACTGCTAGGTGGAAGCTGCCACCTAGCTTTACCCATGGACAGCTGGTACGTCACAAGATCTGCTGAAAAAGGTCAAGGAAGAGCATCGGCGCATGAAATACTCCAATGCTCATGTCAGAGGGGCTGCTTTGGTGAAGGGGATATTGAACCCGCACAACCCCTCTAAGTAAATGAGGCCGACTGCAGTTCCAGGCACATCCCATGGTCAGGAGTGGCGCTGTTTATGCATAAAGGAACAAAATAGATCTTTTTCCTAATCCCATAGAAGCAGATTCCCACTGCCATCAGATAAGCACATGCCCTGATGAGGTCACATGTGCCCTGGATTCACACATCTGTGGCCACCTTACAGGGAACCTGTCACCAATGCACCCCCAGCAGCTTTAAAAATGTGTTATGTAGAAACTGGATTTCTGTCCCCTTCTCTATACTAGTTCCTAATGAATAGTCATGGAGATGCCACAGCTTCCAGGCTCAGTTGAAACACCCTCTTTAGTCCTCAGATCTCCTACAGATGCATTTTACAGGTCTAAAATGCGTTGTACCATTGTACGAATATAATCATGGAGTACAAGCTGAATTCTATGTAAATGTATATTAGAAAATTGTATAACTGCCTATTCTCTAAACAAATGTAATCATTAAAGGGGTTCTGCGATCGGCGGGGGTCCGACACCCGGGACCCCCGCCGATCAGCTGTTTGAGAAGGCAGCTGCGCTCCATGAGCGCCGAGGCCTTCTCACTGGGTTCATGCACACGACCGTTCCGTTTTTTGCGGTCCGCACACCGCGGATCTGCAAAAAATGGAAGCCGCCAATATGCCTTCCGCAATTTCCGGAACGCAACGGGAGGCCCATTGTAGAAATGCCTATTCTTTTTTTTTTTGCGGGCCACCGAACGGAGCAACGGATGCGGACAGCACACGGAGTGCTGTCTGCATCTTTTGCGGCCCCATTGAAGTGAATGGGACCGCACCTGAGCCGCAAAAACGGTCGTGTGTATGAGGCCTTACCGCAGGCCCAGTGACGACACGGCTAGTATCACTGGCCTGGGCAGGCTAAGCTCCATTCAAGTGAACAGAGCTTAGCCGCGCCCAGGCCAGTTGATACTAGTCAACGTCACTGGGCCTGCGGTAAACAGTGAGAAGGCCGCGGTGCTGCTGGAGCGCCGCTGCCTTCTCAAACAGCTGATCGGCGGGGGTCCTAGGTGTCAGACCCCCACAGATCAGATGCTGATGATCTATTCAGAGGATAGATCATCAGTTTAAACAAACTGTAGAACCCCTTTTAAAACCGGAATATCCCTTTAGGTGAATGGGCCTTGGCTGCAATACCAAGCACAGCCGCTGTCCAATGTATGGCGCTCTGCTTACTATGTTGTGAAGAGTATCCAAAAAGCGATAACGGAGGCAGCATGTCCGGTGAAAAAATCCCTTTATTGGGAACTGCTTACATGAACAAACGTGTTAAGAGTTGCTACGTTTCGGCTACTGCATAGCCTTTCTCAAGCAGTAGCCGAAACGTAGCAACTCTTTTAACACGTTTGTTCATGTAAGCAGTTCCCAATAAAGGGATTTTTTTCACCGGACATGCTGCCTCCGTTATCGCTTTTTGGATACTATATGTAGGAGCCTTTATGGATCCAGGGCTCCCGGCAGGCAAGATCTGGTGAGTGCGACTCCACACTACCACTTTCCTATGTTGTGAAGAGGTCACAGCGCCCTGTGGGCACTTCAAACAGATGATCAGTGGCAGTTTTGGACGGCGCACCCCCAGCGATCATCTATTGGTGTCCTATCCTGAGGATAGCTCATCAATATTTTACTCCCTCTAAAAGTATCCTGTTCTGTTTATTCCCCCCCCCCCCCCCCCCCCCCCCCAGCCATGGTCAAAGGTAAATCCGGCCATGGGTCTGGAATAACATGACCTTCTGTCACCCGGTGCCGACCGTCTAGTAGTGACCCGGAGCTCATGTTTTGTTTTTTTTCGTTTTTCTCTTTTCCACAGCTGTAGTCCGTACACTCGCAGCAATGGCTGCCGTCGGTCTGAAGAGAGAAGGTCCTCAGTTTATCAGTGAAGCGGCAGTGAGGGGGAATGCCGCTGTCCTCGACTATTGCAGAACATCTGTTTCTGCACTTTCCGGAGCCACCGCCGGCATCCTCGGCCTCAGCGGCCTGTACGGATTCGTCTTTTACTTCCTTGCCTCTTTTCTCCTCTCCCTGCTTTTGGTGTTAAAGTCTGGACGCAGGTGGAACAAATATTTTAAATCGAGGAGGCCCCTTTTTACCGGGGGGCTCATTGGTGGCCTCTTTACATACATCCTGTTCTGGACCTTCCTATACGGCATGGTGCACGTGTACTGAGGTCTGCCGTGTGGATCTGCCTTTCAGGAACACTCTTTTTAAATGAAATTCACAGACCCCTGCCCAAGAATGAATCTGACCCAGAGCGTTCCTTCTCAATGAATTCTTCTGCCCGGTTTCTGTTAGTAACTTATCAGTTATGTCCTCTTTCCTCCATTAAACCTGTTCTAGGCTTCTGGATTTACTCGTATCTTGTCAGATGATTCCATGACATGTTAATTCCCAGGAAAGCGATATAGAACAGAGTCTCAACTATGCAGTAATGTGTACGATGGGTCATGTATGTTTTCCCAGTGTAATGTTTCTAGAGCATCTGCTGACAGTATAGACCTCAATCGCTTGGTAAAATTTTCAGCTGCTACTTCTTTGACTTGACCAGTATATCGAATCCTAGCTGTATGTGCACATATGTTAATTAAATAAAGCTATACAAAAGGGGAAATCGGCAAAGGGTACAGTAGCTTAATGTTCTGATCCAGAAATTGCCACAGTACCGGTCCCAGGTGTTAATCACTCACTCAGTGGAGATGTGGCTCCTTTTAACCACATTCAGTTTGACAGGTGCCCAGACTGGGGTAGGAAATGTAAGAAATCTCCCCGTTCTTCACCCTTAAAGGGGTTGTCCCATGAAAAATATTCTACAGTTTTCAAACCAGCACCTGGATCTGAATACATTTTGTAATCGCATGTAATTAAAAATGTAGCATCGCCACTGAGCTATTCAATAAAATGTTTCTGTATAGCGCCACCTGCTGTTTGCTTTTTCTTATTTCTTTGACCTGCTCACTGAGAAGGCCGCACATGCTCAGTTTCGTCCTTCACCTGCCTCCTGAGCTGTGATAGGGAGAGCTGAGACACGCCCCCTGAGCTGTGATAGGGAGAGCTGAGACACGCCCCCTTAGCTGTAGCGGAAAAGACACTCCCCTGAGCTTTCAGCTTGATATAAATCTAGCAGAGCAATGAATGAGGAGATCTCTGGATCCATGTGAGGTACAGGGCTGGTTCTGGCTTTGTTACAAAAAGATTGTCATGTACTATATGATGTCTGATTTTAATTATTTTTTCCATTTCATCCACCAATGACGGCCCACAATGAGGTTGACCCTTGACCTCTGTAGGGGCAGAAACACATAGAGTTTAAATTCCCCCCCACCCCTCCACCTCCTCAGTGCTTTCCTGCCCCTACAGGGGCCAACATGTGGAGAGAGCCCTCCTTCCAGGAGGGTAGTATTGTTATTCTTTTACAGGAATCTCCTGCTGTCCTCCCGCAGCATGGGCTATGGCTGGACAGCACGGAGCAACAAGGACCCTCGTCTCGGCTCATGCTGAGGCCTGCGGTCCTTCCTTACCTTCAGACCTCCTTCCTTCTTCCGGGAAGCAGTCTGGGGTGCCGGCTTCACAAGGTGTCTTGCGTGCTGCGCTTGGCGTCCTCCTTCACTGCAGCATGTGACCGGCTGGGGGAGTAGGTGCGGCGCATGGAGCGCTTTAGGAGGCGGGCCATGTGGCGCACATGCCTTTCAGGAGGCTGGTGCGGCGCATGCAAGCACCGCGATGTCTGAAGCACCTACTCCCCGCCAGGAAGGCTCTGATCCTTCGGCCATCAGTACCGTGAGTCCCCTCCGGGGGGGGGGGTTGTATTTCAAATTTTTTCATTTTTATATTTGAATACTGATTGCGGTTTATCTAGTTGCTTCTAGGGCTGCATGATCGAAAAAATAATCGAATCGCGATAATCGGCAAATGCGATTTGGCCGACCCGAAAATGCCGCGATTATATATGAAGGGGCCCCGCGCACATAACTGGCTTTGCGTGTAAAGTATTTTACTAGTGTGTGAAACAATCTCTCTCCTTTTGATAACATGACCAGCCTCTGTACTCACTTTCACGATGAATGCAATGCACTGCAGCGAGCGGGCCGGCCGGCGCGTGACTGACGTCACTTAGTAACGTTCCTGCATCCTGAAGTGGGAGGAGCGTTACTAAGTGACGTCAGTCACGCGCCGGCCAGCTCGCTGCAGTGCATTCATAGTGACAGTGAGTAACAGAGGCTGGCCATGTTATCAATAGGAGAGAGATTGTTTTACACACTAGTAAAATACTTAACACAAAGCCAGTTATGTGCGCAGTTTAGGACACATGAGGGGACACATAGGGCCATGAGGGGAACGAGCATAAGATGCTATATGTCTTATGCTGGCCCCCCTCATGGCCCTATGTGTCATAGCACACATCCCCTATAACAGCGTCCTCCATGGATACCCCCTATAACACTGTCCTCCACAGATCCCCCCCCATAACACTGTCCTCCACAGATCCCCCCCCATAACACTGTCCTCCACAGATCCCCCCCATAACACTGTCCTCCACAGATCCCCCCCATAACACTGTCCTCCACAGATCCCCCCCATAACACTGTCCTCCACAGATCCCCCCCATAACTCTGTCCTCCACAGATCCCCCCCATAACTCTGTCCTCCACAGATCCCCCCCCATAACACTGTCCTCCACAGATCCCCCCCCCCCCATAACACTGTCCTCCACAGATCCCCCCCCCCCCATAACACTGTCCTCCACAGATCCCCCCCCATAACACTGTCCTCCACAGATCCCCCCCCATAACACTGTCCTCCACAGATCCCCCCCCATAACACTGTCCTCCACAGATCCCCCCCCCATAACACTGTCCTCCACAGATCCCCCCCCCATAACACTGTCCTCCACAGATCCCCCCCCATAACACTGTCCTCCACAGATCCCCCCCCATAACACTGTCCTCCACAGATCCCCCCCCATAACACTGTCCTCCACAGATCCCCCCCCATAACACTGTCCTCCACAGATCCCCCCCCATAACACTGTCCTCCACAGATCCCCCCCCATAACACTGTCCTCCACAGATCCCCCCCCACATAACGGCGTCCTCCACAGACCCCCCCACATAACGGCGTCCTCCACAGACCCCCCCACATAACGGCGTCCTCCACAGACCCCCCCACATAACGGCGTCCTCCACAGACCCCCCCACATAACGGCGTCCTCCACAGACCCCCCCCACATAACGGCGTCCTCCACAGACCCCCCCCCACATAACGGCGTCCTCCACAGACCCCCCCCACATAACGGCGTCCTCCACAGACCCCCCCCACATAACGGCGTCCTCCACAGACCCCCCCCACATAACGGCGTCCTCCACAGACCCCCCCCACATAACGGCGTCCTCCACAGACCCCCCCACATAACGGCGTCCTCCACAGACCCCCCACATAACGGCGTCATACCCAGCCGCGTCAGCGGCTCATATGGGAAAATCCAAGCAAATAGACCTCTAGCACAATTCCCTTAAAATATTGCATCGCATATCGTTATCGCAATTTTTAGGGCCCTAATCGCAATCGCACAAAATTCCCATATCGTGCAGCCCTAGTTGCTTCCTCACTTCCAGGGCAGCAAAGAGTCCAAAAGTAAAGTTAAACTCTTAAAATGCAGTGCGTGCTCTAAAAGGCTCCCCGAAAATTACAAAAAAAGGTTGTGCAGACCCTGCACGGCAGAAATATGGAAAGAAGAGCAACCAGATATTCTTTCTGAAATGAAAACTTTCATTGCGGATGAGATCAAATCCTCTCTGGCCACTATGTCAGCTCCCGCTAGTAACCCCAACCCTCCCAAGAAACGCAAACTATCCGTTATCTCCTCATCTGACGCCGAGGATATAGAAGAAGCCTCCGTTACATCTAGACAAATACCTAATGAGGATCCCTTGTCAGAAGGAGAAATTATGGAGGAAGATAAAAAATATTTTTTCTCCTCAGATGAGATGGAGGAACTACTAAGAGCTGTCAGGTCCACAATGGGAATTGAGGATGCCCCGTTCTGTCCAGGATGAGATGTTTGGGGGTCTTAGATCAAAAACTTCCATTGTCTTTCCCATAAACGAGAACATACGGGAAATGATCATGGAGGAGTGGTCGGATCCAGAGAAGAGGCTAGGGGTCCCCAAAGAGTTTAGGAATAGATTCTGCTTTGACCCAGCGGAATGTAAATTATATAATGAGACCCCTAAGGTTGACATACAGGTTGCCAAGGTGGTAAAGAAAACCGCTCTACCCTTTGAGAACTCCTCTCAATTGGGTGATCCAATGGATAGAAAAGCGGACGGGCTCCTAAAAAGATCCTGGGAGTCAGCAATGTTCGGAGTTAAGACAAATATTGCTGCAACATCCGTAGCCAGGGCTATGTATATATGGCTAGGTGAGCTCAACGAACACCTAAAAAACAAAACTGCCAGAGAAGAGATCAGGGATTCTATCCCTCTCCTTCGATCCGCCACAGCATTCTTAGCAGATGCCTCTGCGGAATCCATCCGTTTTTCAGCCAAAGACTCTGCTCTCTCTAACGCAGCCCGGCGGGCTCTATGGATGAAAGCCTGGTCAGGGGACAAAGCATCCAAAGCCAAACTCTGGTCTATCCCATTCTCAGAGGAATTTGTTTTCGGTCCCACTCTAGACAAATTTCTAGAAGGAGCAGCAGATAAAAAGAAAGGGTTTTCGGAAGACAGGGAAACTAAAAAGAAGCCCTTTCGTCAGTTTCAGCCCCAGCAAAGATCTTACAGGGGTAAAGGAAAAACTGGCAGATGGAGCTATCCTAAAGGGGGTAGAGGGAGAGGCTTCATCCTCAATCCCCAAAACAGACAGAATAAACAGCAATGACGCCAGAGTAGGGGGGCGACTGATAGTTTTTTTTATTTTCTTGGGAACGAATCACCTCAAATCCCTGGGTTCTAAATGTAGTCTCTTAAGGCTACAAGATAGAATTCACATCAGTCCCCCCAAGAAGATTCTGTATCTCGGCCCAGAACAGAACTTCCAAAAATATGGCAGGGCATCCAAGACCTCATAGATCTAGGTGTAGTTCAAAGGGTCCCAGTACTAGAAGAAAGGAGAGGATTCTATTCCAACCTCTTTCTAGTAAAAAAAAACCAGACCAGTCCCTTCGAACCATAATAAATCTAAAGCCTTTAAACAGATCCATTCTATACAGGAAGTTCAGGATGGAGACCATCCCATCCACAATTCCTCTGATCCAGAAAGGGGCGTTTGTCATCAATCGACCTCAAAGACGCATACTACCATATCCCTATTCATCATCTCTCCCAGAAGTACTTAAGATTTGCACTAAAAGGGATGGACGGTTTGATCCACCACTTTCAATATGTCGCCCTTCCTTTCGGCATCTCCTCGGCACCCAGAGTTTTCGCAAAAGTCGTGGTAGAGATGGTGGCCTATCTTCGCCGGGAGGGTATAACAATTATCCCATACCTCGACGATTTCCTAATTAGGAACAGAACAGAAGCAGAAAATCTATCAGCAACTCAAAGATTTTCCGAAATTCTAGGAAGTCTGGGTTCGATCTTAAACATAAAAAAATCCTCTCTTATTCCATCCAGAAGAATAAGGTTCCTAGGTGTAGAACTGGACTCAACCTTGTTAAAAACCTTTCTTCCCCAGGACAAAACAGCGGCGCTGGTAGAGAAAGTCAGAACGTTTCAGAGTTCCCACAGATGCTCCATCAGAAGAGCCATGAGTCTACTAGGAAGTCTAACCGCCTGCATACCTTCAGTCCCCTGGTGCCAAAGCCACACAAGGGTAATCCAAAGTTGGATTCTAAGAGTTTGGGACGGAAAACAGGTAAACTTGGACAAAAGTATATGGATTCCACAGTCCGTAAAGACGGATCTAGATTGGTGGAAAGAAAAAAGATTACTTGGAGGTCTACAATGGCGGACCCATCCGGCTGTTCAAGTAATAACGGATGCAAGTCTCGAGGGCTGGGGAGCCAAAATAGGAGACCATCTACTACAGGGTACGTGGCCAGAAGATATAAAAACATCATCCAATTACAGAGAACTGTATGCCGTCCTCGAGGCAATAACAAAAGGAGAAGACCTATTAAAAGGACAACACTTAAAGATACTGTCCGACAATACCACAACGGTGGCATACTTGCGACACCAAGGAGGCTCAAGGTCACGCTTACTGGGTGCAGTGGCAAAGAGAATCTTCTCCTGGGCAGAAGAAAACACATTGTCACTCTCCGCCGTCCACTTAAAAGGATGCGAAAACACAGTGGCAGACTACCTGAGCAGAGAGAGAATAGATCCAGGAGAATGGTCCCTGAACAGGAGAATCTTCCAGAGGATATCGGAAAGATGGGGTCAGCCAGAAATAGACTTATTCGCCTCCAGAAGAAATGCTCAGGTAGAGTGCTTTTGCTCCCTAAATCTAGAGGACGGACCGTGGGCAATAGATGCTCTGTCAATACAATGGAGATGGAAACTAGCTTATGCATTTCCCCCAATACCTCTATTGCCTCGAGTTATCCAGAAGCTCCTAGGAGAACCAACCACTCTCATCCTAATAGCCCCTATACGGCCAAAGAGGAGTTGGCTTTCTACTCTGAAACAGCTGTCGCTGGAAGATCCTTGGGAGATTCCCTTTCAGAGGGACATACTAGTCCAGGGCCCCCTTCTTCATCCCGACCCAGGAATGTTCAGACTAGCAGCCTGGATCCTGAGAGCGAGACCTTAAAAAGTAAGGGCCTTTCGGATAAAGTGATTCTCACACTTAGGGCCAGTAGAAAAAAAGTGACATCTTCCATCTACCTAAAGATCTGGAAAAAATACTGCTCCTGGTCAGGGGTTGATCACCCGGACACCTCCTCTCCTCCCATCAATAAGATTCTGGACTTCCTTCAGAGTGGCTTGGAATTAGGATTGAGACCTAGTACTCTGAAGGTACAAATATCGGCTCTCAGCTCCTTCTACGACTGCAGCCTAGCCAATCACAGATGGATCAGGAGATTCATTAGAGCAGCAACCAGATTGAGACCCACTCTAAAATCCAGAGCTCCAACTTGGGACTTAAACATCGTCCTAGAAGGCTTAACAAAACCTCCATTCATACCGCTCTCAGATATTTCTTTAAAGCATCTTTCCCTAAAAACTGCTTTCCTGATAGCAATAACCTCAGCCAGACGTATTGGAGAACATCAGGCCCTTTCTTGCAAGGAACCATATCTCCAAATCAGTGAAAATCACATTCGTCTAACGCTCGACCCAGGTTTCCTCCCTAAAGTAGTCTCGTCCTTCCACCGGGACCAGGAAATTTTCCTACCCTCTATCACTAGGTCCGAAATTGTAGGGTCAAGTGATAAGATGCATCTATTAGACGTTAGAAATACTGTCATTCAATACCTTGAGACTACCAAAGCATTTAGGATAGATAATAATCTCCTAATACAATTCTCAGGAAGAAATAAGGGGAAGAAATTAGCTAAATCCTCCTTAGCTAGATGGATCAGATCCACCATTGAGTGTTGCTACAGGATACAGGGCAAACCCAGTCCGGGTAACATTAAAGCCCATTCCACTAGGGCCACGGCCTCCTCTTGGGCTGAAAAAGGAGGTGTCTCGCTTGACCAGATTTGTAGGGTGGCAACCTGGTCAAGCGCAAATACCTTTTGTAAGACACTATCGTCTTAATCTTCCGGACTCGAATGAAGCTCTTTTTGGCCGGAGGGTTTTACAGGCGATATCCCCACCCACTTAGTCATTTGATACATCTCATTGTGGGCCGTCATGGTGGATGAAATGGAAAAAACGCAATTAGACTTACTGGTAATTCCGTTTCCTTAAATCCACCTTGACGGCCTGTAGTATTCCCATCCCCAAAAAAAACCAAAAAAAACCACAGAGGTGTGTGTGTATAAAAAAAATTAATAAAATGAGTTTAAGGGTATGAATCAATATCCTTTTACTTTGTGTTCCACCTTTCGGGTAATTTGTAAAGCACTGAGGAGGTGGAGGGGTGGGGGGAATTTAAACTCTATGTGTTCCTGCCCCTACAGAGGTCAAGGGTCAATCTCATTGTGGGCCGTCATGGTGGATTCAAGGAAACGGAATTACCGGTAAGTCTAATTGCGTTTTTTTTTTTCCATCAATCATGGGATAACCCCCTTTAACTCCCACAAAGAGGTATGGATTTTCTCTGTCCGAATTCTAGGTCGCTGCTCCCATTCACCAGTTTGTGGCCGTAGTACAGATGGGGACATAGTGTAATCAGATTTTGGAGTAGTACAAAAATAAGTACCAGATGAACAAGCCAGAGGGCGACACAGAAGTGTAATCCAGGAACAAAGCTAATTTAAAGGTCAAATTGAGAATACAGGGGACTAGTGTTGAGCAAACTTCTGTTTTTCCCCTCCTCTCCATGATGGCACCTTACTTGGAGATTATCCTCCTCCAGCCAGGCAGGGACAGGAAGGTTCAAAAGGGCCCGCCTCCTCACTTATCTTCAGTGTCTTAACATGTATAGCTTGGAAGAAAGACGAGACAGAGGGGATATGATAGAAACTTTTAAATACATAAAGGGAATCAACAAGGTAAAAGAGGAGAGAATATTTAAAAGAAGAAAAACTGCTACAAGAGGACATAGTTTTAAATTAGAGGGGCAAAGGTTTTAAAGTAATATCAGGAAGTATTACTTTACTGAGAGAGTAGTGGATGCATGGAATAGCCTTCCTGCAGAAGTGGTAGCTGCAAATACAGTGAAGGAGTTTAAGCATGCATGGGATAGGCATAAGGCCATCCTTCATATAAGATAGGGCCAGGGGCTATCCATAGTACTTAGTATATTGGGCAGACTAGATGGGCCAAATGGTTCTTATCTGCCGACACATTCTATGTTTCTATGTCTTCCTGTCCCTGCCAGGCAGAGGATAGGAGCTATCTTTGCGCTCCGGTCGGGAGCTATCGCAGGATGGCCTGTGCATTGCGCCAGCCACGGGCTTACCTTGGGCAAGTAAGTCCGTTCCATGGAGTGCCTGCCGCAGTCCTTTGTTAAAACTCGCGCGGGCCAGCGCGTAGTGGCAGGCTGCGGCACCTGGACACTCAAAGGAGCACTTCCGGGTTCTAGGCCGTCTGCTGCCCGAGATTCTCGGCTCCGGTGGGTCACGTCATCCGGGGGCCTAATAGTGGTGGCTTGAGAGTTGCCGACCTGGATGACGTCGGTGGTCCTGGGGAGACTTCCGGCCATACGTCTTTTAAAAAAATTGGCGCCCTGGTCAAGTTAGGTGTCTGCCTCTGACCAGAGAAGTTACAAGCATTTCTGCAGCCTCGGCCATCCACACACATGGATCCGGAGGAAGCTATGGACCAACCTGTAGCAGTTAATGACATCCAGGTTGTGAGTATGGAATGCTGCTTGCACATGCTGTTAATAGGCCTTTCTCATCTTTTCCCTTTTTGTATGGAAGAGTGACAAAGACATTTCTGTGAAACCTAAAAAAGCGCAAAAATCTAAAATTCTTAGATGTCGCGTATGTTCCGTTAAACTCCCTGAAAATCATGCTAAAAAACTTTGTGAAAAGTGCATTGATAACATTGTCAGGTAGGAAGTCCCGTCTTTAAAGGGTTTCTGTCACCCCGCAAAACTCATTTTTTTTTTTTTGGATAGTTAGATTCCTCATAGTGCGATATAGGAGAATATAATGCTCTTACTTACTTTCATGCGGCCGATTCTTTATAAAACGAACTTTTATAATATGTAAATGAGGGCTCTACCAGCAAGTAGGGCGTCTACTTGCTGGTAGCTGCTGCAGAAATCCGCCCCCTCGCCGTGTTGATTGACAGGGCCAGCCGTGATCTCCTCCTCCGGCCGGCCCTGTCAGTAATTCAAAAATCGCGCGCCTCGCGTCATTCGGCGCAGGCGCTCTGAGATGAGGAGGCTCGTCTCCTCAGCACTCCCTCAGTGCGCCGATGACGTCTTCTCTTTCGGTGATGTCATCGGCGCAGGCGCACTGAGGGAGTGCTGAGGATACGAGCCTCCTCATCTCAGAGCGCCTGCGCCGAATGACGCGAGGCGCGCGATTTTTGAATTACTGACAGGGCCGGCCGGAGGAGGAGATCACGGCTGGCCCTGTCAATCAACACGGCGAGGGGGCGGATTTCTGCAGCAGCTACCAGCAAGTAGACGCCCTACTTGCTGGTAGAGCCCTCATTTACATATTATAAAAGTTCGTTTTATAAAGAATCGGCCGCAAGAAAGTAAGTAAGAGCATTATATTCTCCTATATCGCACTATGAGGAATCTAACTATCCAAAAAAAAAAAAATGAGTTTTGCGGGGTGACAGAAACCCTTTAAGACAGGAACTGCAGGGTCTGATTAAGCAAGAAATAAAGTCCGCTTTTTCAGATTTTTCTGCAGCCGTTAGCGTACCATTAACATCAAAACAGGGGTCCAGGAAAAAATCGCCCTTAAAAACCTCTACATCTTCTTCCGATGTTTCTTCGGATAGCGATGAGAGTAGTAGTAACTCTGACGATTTTAAAAATTACTTATTTTCATCTGACGATATAAACGATCTATTAAAAGCGGTCAGGGATGGAAATTAAAGAAGAAAAAATACATAGATCCGCCCAGGATAGAATGTTTTCATTATAAGAAACCAGAAAAAAAGGGTATTTTCGGTACACAAAAATCTGCAGTCTCTTATTTTGAGGGAGTGGAAAAATCCAGACAGGAAAGTTTTCCTACCAAGAACAATTAGGAAAAGACTCCCCTTCGACGAAGAATAATTATCCCCGTTCTTAAATTGTCCTAAAATTGATGTATCACTCTCCAAACTTGCTAAGGGTTCTTCCTTACTGTTTGAAGATACGGGGTCGTTACGTGACCCTATGGATAAAAAGGTGGATGCTAACCTTAGAAGAACCTGGGATGCGGCCGCGGCTTTATTTAAACCTAATATCGCGGCCACATCCGTAGCTAGATCCCTAAAAAGTTGGCTGGTACAACTGGAAACATTACTAAAATCCAATACCCCATACGAAAACTTTGCAGACTCCTTCCCTCTCTTATTAAAAGCCGTCGATTTTTTGTCAGACACAACAGCGGATTCCGTTAGGCTGACCGCAAGAGCTACGGCCCTAGCTAATAACTCTAGAAGGGCACTTTGGTTAAAAGCGAGGTCTGGAGACACAGGCTCCAAGGCAAAATTATGCAACATCCCGTTTTATGGTAATCTTCTCTAGAGAAAGCCTCTGATTCCAAAAAGAGTTTCCCGGAGGATAAAAAGAAAAGGAAAACTCCTTTTTTTCGTCCCCAAAAGAAGGGTAGTTTTCAAAACAAAAGGAGTAAAACAGAAAACTGGAGATCGGGAAAACAGAAAGGGAAGGGTTTTATGTTCTCTCTCCGTTCTGGGGAATCTTCCCCAGTGGGGGGGGAAGACTGGAAAAATTTGTGGAGTGCTGGGAAAAATACTCATGCAGCCGCTGGTTATTAAATACCCTCCACGAAGGGTACCGTATTCCCTTTTGTCAAAAGTCCCCCCACTCTATTTGTTCAGACTCCCAGTTCAAAGCTCTGAACATCTTCAGCTTTGCATGGAGCAAGAAATCGAACTGCTAGTTCAGATGAACGTTCTTGTTCCGGTACCGACTAAACAAGTCAATCAGGGCTGTTATTCCAGGGTTTTCTTGGTAAGAAAGCCGAACGGGAAAATGGGTCTTATCATAAATATGAAAATGCTGAACAAGTCCATAAAGTGCAAAAAATTCAAGATGGAATCTATAAAAACCATGGTCAAAGTTTTATAAGAAGGGGCGTTTCTAGCATCCATAGATTTAAAAGATGCGTATTTTCACGTACCCATTCATCCAGAGTCACAACAATTTTTGAGAATAGCGGTGTGTGGGTCCAAGGGCATCTAAAACATTTCCAGTTTCAAGCACTGCCGTTTGGGATAACAACTGCCCCCAGGCTTTTTACGAAAATTATGCTAGAGATGATAACTCCTCTGAGAAAGAAGAAAGTAATGATAGTTCCATACCTGGACGACCTTTTGATAGTGGGGGACTCCCAGAAAGACCTAGAAACCAATCTATCCAAAACGATAGACAGCCTGGAGGAACTGGGTTGGATTTTAAATCTGGAGAAGTATCACTTAGTTCCCACACAAAAAATAGTCTTTTGGGGAATTCTCATAGACTCAGTGAGCCAAAAAATGCTTTTTACCAGTAGAGAAAGTCACAAAAATCCAATCCCAAGTAAAACAATTCAGAAGGTCACAAAAATCCCACACCATAAGGCAAACGATGGCCCTGATGGGGTCTTTTGCAGCTTGCATCCCGGCAGTGAAGTGGGCGCAAATACATTCCCGTCCTCTTCAGAGATTTATGTTAAAAAAATGGAACCGGAAACAGGATTCCCTAGACAGACTAATAGCGATTCCGGATCACATTTTGTCCTCACTAAAATGGTGCGAATTAAATTCAAACCTGCAGAAGGGAGTACCGTGGATAGTGAGAAATCAGTTGATCCTCACCACGGATGCAAGTCTCTGGGGCTGGGAAACGCATCTCCAAGCATTGTCGGCCCAAGGGGAGTGGTCCCAATCCCAGAAAAAATACTCGTCAAATCACCGGGAACTTCTGGTGGTGTGGGGGGCTCTAAGTTACTTCTCAGAGGAGCTAAAAGGTTCCAATGTACAAATAAGATCCGACAACAAAACGGTTGTAGCTTATATTATCTACCAGGGAGGAACGAAAAGCGAGCGACTACAAGTCCTAACCAACAAAATTTTCTTGTGGGCAGAGGAGAATATCCTCTCCCTCTCAGCGTTTTTTTTTTTAAAGGGGACACAAAACATCCAATCGGATTTCCTCAGCCGCAGGAAATTAGATCCGGGGAGTGGAGTTTAAAAGAGGAAATTTTTCAAGCCTTAACACAAAAATGGGGTCTTCCCCAGATAGACTTATTTGCAAACAAGTTGAATGCGAAATTACCAACTTATTTTTCCCTAGATCCAAGGGATCCGAGGAGTGCAGGGACAGATGCACTGGCTCTTCCTTGGAAATTCCAACTGGCATATTGCTTCCCACCTCTGCCATTGATTCCAAGGGTACTCAGAAAAATAAAAGAAGAGAGGACCAATGTAATTCTAATTGTACCCAACTGGCCGAGGAGATCTTGGTTTCCTCTCCTGGCAAAAATGTCCACAAAGGAACCATGGATTCTACCATGGTCAGAAGACCTCCTAAGTCAAGGGCCGGTTCTTCACCCAAAGACGCAAAGTCTGCACCTCTCGGCTTGGATCCTTAAAGGGCAGTCTTAAAATCTAAGGGTCTATCGGACAGAGTAATCAATACCATGCTAGCCAGCAAAAAAGAAGTCACAAATAGAATTTACCGTAAAATCTGGAACAGATATGTTTCCTGGTGCTCACAAAATCCTTCTAACTCAGCGGGAAGTATTTAGTCTATTCTAGACTTTCTCCAAGAAGGCTTTAATAAGGGTTTAAAACCTAGCACTCTTAGAGTACAAATTTCAGCATTAAGCGCCTATTTAGATGAAAAAATAGCATCTAACCCATGGATCATTTGCTTTATGAAGGGAACCGACAGGCTCAGACACAGAAGTAGACCTCCGATCGCTTCGTGGGATTTAAACACTGTTCTTTCCGGTCTCGCCAAACCCCCTTTTGAACCCTTGGAATCTGCAAATATCAGAAATCTGACCCTTAAAACAGTATTCCTAGTTGCCATTACTTCTGCACGTAGGGTTAATGAGATACAGGCCTTCTCGGTTAAAAAACCCTTCAGGATTATCAGGGATGATAGAATAGTCCGGAGATTTGACGATTCCTTTCTGCCTAAGGTGGTCTTGGAGTTGCATAGGATGGAGGAGGTGGTTCTGCCTTCATTTTGTGAAAATCCCAGATCTAAAAAAGAAGTCTTTCACACGTTGGATGTCAGAAGGTGTGTTCTAAAGTATATATCGGAAACTAAAGATTGGAGAAAATCTAATAACCTCTTTATCCAATTCTTAGGGGGTAGAAAAGGATTTTACAAGCAGTTGTCCCTCCCTAATTCATTAATCTGTTAGCTCTCCAAGTAAGGTGCCGTCATGGAGGGGAAAAGTTGAATTAGTCTTACCAGTAATTCCTTTTTCGCGAATCCTCCATGACGGCACCACTTATATTTCGCCCCCCCCCCCCCAAAAAAAAAAAAAAAAAAGACTAGTTATGAAACTAAATAATTGGTCTAGAGTTATATGTATGCGATTTAATATGTATAACAAAGAATAGTTAAGTCACTGGTGGAGGTCATGAATGAGTGTGTAAGTTTAGGGTCTGTCAAATCCAGAAGACACACTGAAGATAAGTGAGGAGGTGGGCCCTTTTGAACCTTCCTGTCCCTGCCTGGCTGGAGGAGGAGGATAATCTCCAAGTAAGGTGCCGTCATGGAGGATTCGCGAAAAAGGAATTACCGGTAAGACTAATTCAACTTTCAAGTTCGGCATACAAGGTTCAGGTTATCTAAGAATTCCGTTATGGAATTCCTAGATAACCCGAACGTCGTACTCCAAACTTGAAAACAGAAGTTCGCTCATCCCTACAGGGGACCAATTGCCAGACAAAGATGGCCATGGACAGATCCAGCAGGGCCCACTGCTGGTATCCAGTGAGGTGACTAACACCTCTGATGAGTTTCTTTGTAGCAACTGCCTTTTACTTAAAGGGGTTGTCCAGTCTTTTTGGATAGCCCCTACTCGCCACCAGACTTGGGGAGCAGGTAAGTATGTGTGACTTCAGGGCACTTGGTTCCGGCTCCTTCAGGTTACAGCCCACCACTTTCCTGCTTTTCAACTTTGAGTGGATGGGGAGGTCACATGTCCAACTACAGCAAATGTAATGTGAACATTGTGTGACATAGCTAACCACACGCACTTCTCCACCTACTCTTCAAAACTGGAATGAATGTCAAACTGCAAAAAGTCACACTTTTCAAAAAATAAATAAAAAATAAGCACAAAAAGTCACAAATGACCCACAAAAGACATAGAACAGAAAAATAGACCAAATGATCAGCATATTCATATGGCCTGATGACACTGCTACGCTTAGACAGAAGAGACGGGGGCCCAAAAAAAGTTACAATTCAGCCTTTGCTGTGTTTTAACCCGTGGTCTCACATGGCCAACCTCACCCCTTCCTGGTCAGGGGAGCCATTGCTTGTACCTCCACCCTACCGCCTCCTATTAATCTGTCCTATAGTATTTTGTTTGCTTTTCCTCAGAACCATGTCTAATGAACATGATGGAAGAGGATGGCTCATGGACATGTATCTGATGTAAAGTATAACCGTACCTTAGTCTCTGAAGCTCCTTTCTGCTCGTGCTGTCCCAGGTCCTTGTGGGAGACTCTGGGCGGTGACTTTACATTATACAGTATCACTTTATTGCACATCATTAAGTTTTTAGTCTTTTATTTTATTTGTTTGTCTTTTTGTCATTGTTTCAATATCTGGTATACAGGTCAGACCAGACCTCAATCACTTTACTATAGAGCTAGACACGGCATTATAACGCCTCTAATTTATATTAGGTACCATATTACTAAAATATTACATTGGCTCCCCCTAGAGGTTGATAGAGAGCAAATTGATTTGTACCAATCAAATTGTTCATCAGAAAGAGTTCTTCAGCAGCAAGGGGCTGTCCCCACTGCTCAGGCTCCCACATCCTAGTTACAGGACCGGATATCTTCCAGGTAGCGGCGCATGCACAGTCGCTGTTTCGGTATTGAAGATGCCGTCATTGACTTTCTATCAAGGCCATCTTCACCTCGAGAAGACACATTGTGGCTCTTTTATCAAGCTCGCCTGTCTTTAGTTGTATTTGCTTCACCTGTCTTTTGCTAACTAGTTATCAAGTCTCCCAGCACTTCATGAATTAGACTAGGCGTATTGGCATTAGTCTGACCTCTAGTGGTTCTTTATCAGTACTACAGGTTCATTTTCCCTAAGACTGGTCTAATTAGTGTGCGCATGAAAATGTGGGGCGAGTGAGCTGAAAGTAGGCAAAATCAGACGAAGAAAAGTACTCCTGCCCTGGAGTGGAGTACAAATTAGGCCTCTTGCACACGGCCGTTGTGTGCCCATGGCCGTATTGCGGCCCGCATATGGCGGGTCTAAAATCACGGAGATGCGGAACAGAAGCACTACTGAGTGCTTCCGCACGGCAAAAAATAGAACTTGTTCTATTTTTTTTGCGGTGCGGATGGATCATGGACCCTTTCAAGTTGAATGGGTCTTGATCCATCCCGGCCGCCGCACGGACATTGCCTGTGCATTGGGGACCGCAAATTGCGGTCTCCAATGCACGGGACAGACCCACAACAGCCGTGTGCAAGAGGCCTTAGACTGTTTTTGCAACTAAATCAGGTGCACCTACATAAATAGGTTTAAAAAAAAACTAGGTGTAAAAGACACAAATCGGACACATTTTCATGTGACTAAGGCCTCTTTCACACTTGCGTTGTCCGGATCCGTCGTGTACTCCATTTGCCGGAGGTGCCCGCCGGATCCGTAAGAACGCAAGTAAACTGAAAGCATATGAAGATGGATCCGTCTTCAAAATGCGTTCAGTCTTACTATGGCACCCAGGACGCTATTAAAGTCCTGGTTGCCATAGTAGTAGTGGGGAGCAGTATACTTACAGTCCGTGCGGCTCCCAGGGCGCTCCAGAATGACGTCAGAGCGCCCCATGCGCATGGATGACGTGATCCATGTGACACGTCATCCATGCACGTGGGGCGCCCTGACGTCACTCTGAAGCGCCCCGGGAGCCGCACGGACGGTAAGTATACTGCTCCCCCGCTCCCCACTACACTTTACTTTACCATGGCAAACAGGACTTTAGCGTCCTGGAAGCCATGGTAACCATTCAGAAAAAGCTAAACGTCGGATCCGGTAATGCGCCGAAACGACGTTTAGCTTAAGGCCGGATCCGGATTAATGCCTTTCAATGGGCATTATTTCCGGATCCGGCATTGCGGCAAGTGTTCAGGATTTTTGGCCGGAGCAAAAAGCGCAGCATGCTGCGGTATTTTCTCCGGCCAAAAAACGTTCCGTTCCGGAACTGAAGGCATCCTGATGCATCCTGAACGGATTTCTCTCCATTCAGAATGCATTGGGATAATCCTGATCAGGATTCTTCCGGCATAGAGCCCCGACGACGGAACTCTATGCCGGAACAGAACAACGCAAGTGTGAAAGAGCCCTTAAACAATAAGACAGTCTAAGGCTCCATTCAGACGTCCGTAGAATGTGTCCGCATCCGTTCTATGGGGCCGGCAGAGATGCGGAGAGCACACAGTGTGCTGTCCGCATTTCCGGAGCGCGCCCCCGATCTTCCGGTCCGCAGTTCCGGAAAAAATTAGAGCATGTCCTATTCTTGCCCGCAATTGCGGACAAGAATAGGCATTTCTATGGAAGTGGCGGCCGGGTGTATTGCGGATTTACGGACGTCTGAATGGACCCTAAAACAATATTTTTACGCCTAGAACAGGAGCAGGCACTACATGCCCCATTGTGCTCAGCTGCGCGCGTCTAACTCCTCAGTTTAGTGATTGTCAGGGCCTCAACACTCAGACCCCCACTGATCAAAACCTTTTATATGTCACTATGACATCATTTTTCCGTTTTTACAAATTTACAATTTTTAAGAAGATTGTACAAAACAAGGGGACGTCCCTTTACAAAGAAAGAAGTCAGAAGTGTAATAACAATACACAGAACCCCTCAAGATACAAAGGCCTTACAGTGGGAGAGATTTATCAAACTGGAAAACTGGCTTAGTTGCCCATAACAACCAATCAGATTCCACCTTTAATTTTCCAAAGGAGCTCTGAAAAATGAATGGTGTAATCTGATTGGTTGCTATGGGCAACTAAGCCAGTTTACTTTGCACCAGTTTTGATAAATACACCCCAATATTTTCAACAAACAATTGTCTTTCCTGGGCCATTGTAAGGTGAAACTAGAGTCAACGTCCAATGCCTCAGACTAACACCCAACTAATCGACATTGCTATTTCTCAGGTAAAACACTTGTATTGGCTTCCTGGTAGCTCCTATGGTACACTATGTCCGCCTCTCCACTTCCTACGTGTCTGTCCAGTGTGTATGTGTGAACAGTAGATTAGTTCAGTGTACCTCACCTCAGGTTCAGCACTGCAGGGATGACACCCATTCTCTCCTTGCTGTGTGTTGCTGACTGGCTCATCAGCGACCCTATAAATACCTGCCTGTCTCTCCCTTTGCCTGATCAATCCAGGTCCTGCTAGTCTGCTTTACCTTGCTATCTGATCTATGGTCCCTTTACCTGTCAGTATACTGACAATCGCCATCCTGACTATGAGTGAGTCTGAGTCCTTTGGTACTCCGTTCTGGTGTCGCTGATCCCAGTGTATTAGCAGTCTACCACTCCTGGGTGGTTGGCACAGTGGATCCACAGATCGTAACATCCTTTCTATAGTACAGTGTGCTACTACATGCCCATAGCTGCCAACTGTCCCAAATTTGCTATGACTGTCCCTGATTTTCAGAGACAGTCCCAGCAAATTTGCGCTGTCCCGGGCCAAAATTGTCTTTCTGGGCGTATCCGGGGTGTTCCTGGGGGGCGCAGATTATATGCCGCGATTTTACCAACTCAAATGTTGGTAAGTATGCATGTCCTGTACTGCCCTCTGTCTCTGCCAGAATGAGATGCTCCTTTACCCCTTCCTGATGGAGCGATGTTTAATTTTTCACTCCCTGCTTTCCTGGAGCCATAACTTTTATAATTTTCCCGTTCACATAGCTATATCAGCATTTTTGCAAAACAAGTTGTACTTTCTAATGACATCATTTAATATTGCATAAGATGTAGTGGGAAGCTGGAAAAAAATTCCAAATGGGATGAATTTCTACTGTAAAAAAAACATTTCCCAAACTCGGGTTCGGTTCCAAGCTACTTCAAACAAAGTATTATGCGAATCGACTTCGTTGTTGATGATGTTTCATCCGAAGTAGATTCGCTCATCCCTACTGACGATACATTTGTATAATATTTCTTGTTTTTTGAACCAGAAAAAAAACATAAAAACTTTTGAAAACATTTTTTGTTTTCATCTCCATATTCTGACCCACATAACTTCATTATAGTTATGTCTACAGAGCTGTGTAAGGGCCCTTTTTTACGACCTGATCTGTAGTTTTTATTAATACCATTCAACTGTATGGGAATGTCAGAGATAGTCATCCGCTGTGCTTGGATATTTTTTGAAGTCTCATAGAGTTGAATTGAGCAGCAGTGAACCTGTGTGCCCACCTGCTCCATTCAGGGGTACACAGAGCCCCAATCCCCATGATTGGACCCCTGACGATCACTTATCCTGTCCTGTGGATAGGGATCAAGTGTTTGTTGTAGGACAAAGGTCTATTCACTTAATTTTCTGGCTGATCAGTGTGTAGTTTGCTCTACATATATTTATTGATCAATAACTTTTTATACATTGCTCATATTTATCCCCTTCTTCACCCAGGCAGCCCCTCTTAGATGAGCATAGGAGCCCAGGGCAAGTGCTTTTTTTGGTTTACAAACTTACATTGCTAGGCGGAGGCTCCTGCCTAGCAGTGTTCCCGGTGACGTCACCGGCACTAATGGGCGGACTTTAGCACTTACAGCGAAGTGCAAGGGAGAGCATTAAATGCCTGGATGAAAAAGGGGATGTGTCCAGGGTTCAGCTGTGAACCCGTATAACCCCTTTAAGGAGTTGTACCAACCTTTAAAATATCTTATTGAAAATTATGAGTTGATGGAGGGGGTAGTTGTTCAGGACCCTCAGTCACTTACAGTAGGAACTTCATTTCATGCTTCATTTCCCCTTTTGATGGTTCCCCCATAGATGACCGCTAACAGTTGGTGATCTTAGTAATGTGATGCTGTTTTCAGCATATCTTAACAGCAATAGGCAGCATGGCCTTTCGTATTGCACTAACCATCTATAATGTCACCACAAGGCTCACCGTGAGTGCTGGTTCATAGCACTAAATATCACCCCACAACCCAGAGGCTTGTGTCCTGACTTTTTCATGCAAGCTCACGCTAACAATACAGCTTGTAATAAGATACGTTTTGTCTTCAAAAGTACTGATTTCCCATTTATTGAACAGGTTAAACAATAGCTATGCAACGTAAGATCCAGTGCATGCTCCATGACGTAAATACACTCCTCAACGTTGAAATTGCAACACCAAGAAGGACGAGCCCTAAAGTTATGCAAAACGAGGAAGTATCAGGCATCGCCAAGATCTGCAGATCAAATTTTCAAGCACCTAGCACCAATCTGACATATGGCAGGGGCATCAAAGCCAGATTAGATGCAAAGGTATTTTAGCCACATGAAACCTCAAAAATCAGATCAAGTCAAGTGGGATGATTGTGAGCTGTCTCCTGTTCATTGACGTGACAGTTATCACCACTTGTCACAAACTGAGGGGCTGAATCCTTTAGCTGATAGATCTTGGTTTTATCACTCTGCAAGTCGCTACGCTCCTGTGCCATGATATCAGCACTGTTCAAAGTTGCATGTCCAGGTGGTTGAGAGAACAACAATGAACTGGAAGGACAACAAGAAGTGCACAAAATGGCACGTAGTGATCCATTCTATACTGAAAGTGAAATAGGATGTCACATCCCAAGCCTAAGGTGGAAAACAGTTTCTACACAAACCATCAGAAGGCTTTTGCACAACATTGAGCCATGAGTCACACATTAAGCTACAGGTGCTCCACTGACCTCACGTCACTGCTCTTAAAGGCTAACATGGTGTACGGCATAATGAAGGCTGAAATGAGTCCTGCTTTGGTCTGGAGAGCACTTGGACAACACCATGAAGAGGCCTTCACAAGAGAACATCACATTGGTCTTCCTTCTGGGATTATGGTCTGGGGTGGCATAATGTACCCCTCTGGTCTTCATTTCAGATATACTAACAGCTTGGTGTTACAGGTCATGGAACTAGTTGTGTGGCCATTTCTCCAAAGTTTTCCAGGAGCAGTTTTTCACCAGGCTGCATGTTACTACTATGCCCTGCAGCATGGGACTTGTCTCCTGTCGACCACATTTGGGACATTGCAAAGGGAGCTGGCAGCAACGGATCTGATGATTTGCATGCCCAAGTGCATTTAGCGTAGCAGAACAAACAACCATTAATAACCTCATTGACAGTATGCCAGGGTGTGTGTGTATTGCTGCACATGGTGCTTGTACTCGATGCTGAATAATGTTGATTATTTTGTTTTCATTTTTTCATCCTTTAAAATCCTCTATAATCTCATGACTCTTCCATCTTGGTGTTGAAATTTTAATGTTGAGTATATAAAAATATCACATCAAGATGTCAAGAAAACAACACTGTCTTCTACCTGCAAAGCAGTGAATGTAGCTCATTGCTGTCTTTTTGATGAGTCTCCAGAGCATTAGAACAGCAGGAGAATACGGTACATGATGGACCAGAATGTCAAAGTGCTTAGGAGGGGCAGCAAAATGGTTGACTGGTATAAACAGTAATGCAACAACCCAATGAAGAGTTCATGCTGCAGGAAATCTTCATGTAGCCAGTTCACAGCAGCATGATGGCTATTAGAAGCAGTAGTTGAGAAAATAAAGGTTCATGGATGTTCCCCATCAGTAGACTGCTGTGTCCTCCCATAGATGCCTCTCTGACAGGCGCTTCTCTTATATTTAGGAAGTTCATCCCTTGTGTCAGAAGTTAGGTCTCCACACTCTGTAAATGTTTCATTTGGTCTATGGCATCATGGCTTTTTGATTTCTTTTGGCCATTGACTGGTAAGGTTTTCTTAGATGACCTATAGATAAAAAAAGAAATATCTGTAAGTATACATAGGAAACCTTGAATATGAAGGTCACGTAGCACTCGCGAGTCCAGCTATTCCCATCTCTGCTTCCACCATAGGGCCAACACAGTTAACCAGAGGTCATGTGGCCCCACTTCTATCAAAATTCATGTGTCACACCTTTCGGACATATCCTATCAGTGCTCCAGATGGCGACCAAAATGGTCGCCAATGCGACTTAGAATTTACAAATGGCGACAAGACTTTTTAGTCTTGTCGCTATTTGCGACTAGACCCGCCGCCGCATCTCTGCAGTTGAATACAGCGGCGGGGCACAGGGAATGATAGTTCTCTGCCCCGCCGCCGATGTTCTTCTCAGCAGCGCAGTGGAGAAGAAGTCTCTCCCTTCCCCTTGTGCTGCTGCCGCCGCCGCCAATAAGAAGAGAGATGGGAGGAGGAGGGGCTATGGCCACTGCGCCACCAATGAAGATAACTGACCTGTTAATACAAATACAGGAGGCGGGTGCTGGAATCACATAGCCGGGACCCGACCTCTATTACAGGGAGCTGCGTTCAGCGGCAGTTAACCCCTCAGGTGCCGCACCCGAGGGGTTAACTGCAGCGGATCACAGCTCCCTGTCATAGAGGTCGGGTGGCGACTATTTGATTCCGGCACCCGCCCCCTGTATTTGTATTAACAGGTCAGTTACCTTCATTGGTGGCGCAGTGCGCCCCCCCCCAACACCCCAGTATACTAAACATTGATGGCGCAGTGCGCCCCCCCAAACCCCTCAGTATTAAAATCAATGGTGGCAGTGGCCACAGGGTCCCCTCCCCCTGTTCATTGGTGGTTCAGTGGCAGTTCCGATCGGAGCCCCAGCAGTGTAATCGCGGGGTTCCGATCGGTTACCATGGCAGCCAGGATGCTCCTGAAGCCCTGGCTGCCATGGTAATCTCCCTGCTGCTGTGCGCAGAAAGCCCAGGGCAGCAGGGAGAGTGTGAAGTCCTAGTCACCCTATTAGAGCTCTATTAGGGTGAATAGGACAAGGGTTCCAGCCCCTAAGGGGGCTAATAGTAAGCAAAAAAAAAAAAAAAAAACACTAAAATATTAAATTTAAATCCCCCTTCCCCAATTTTACATATAAAATATATAAACAATAAATAAATAAACATATTACATAGCGCTGAGTCCGAAAAGTCCAAACTATAAAATTATTTAAAAATATCTCCTATGCAGTGAACACCGTAACAAAAATAAATAAAAACCATGCGATTCGCTATTTTTTAATCACCTTGTCACCCCCAAAAATAGGATAGGTCTTTTCAAGATGGGTGGTGACCATGGCGGCCACTTTGAAGTCAACCATTTTGAATCCAACTTTTGTTTTTTCAATAGGAAGAGGGTCATGTGACACATCAAACTTATTGGGAATGTCACAAGAAAAACAATAGTGTGCTTGGTTTTAACGTAACTTTATTCTTTCATGAGTTATTTACAAGTTTCTGACCACTTATAAAATGTGTTCAATGTGCTGCCCATTGTGTTGGATTGTCAATGCAAACCTCTTCTCCCACTCTTCACACACTGATAGCAACACCGCAGGAGAAATGCTAGCACAGGCTTCCAGTATCCGTAGTTTCAGGTGCTGCACATCTCGTATCATCTGAAGGCAATCGTCTATGCTGTGAAGATACGAGATGTGCAGCACCTGAAACTACGGATACTGGAAGCCTGTGCTAGCATTTCTCCTTCGGTGTTGCTATCAGTGTGTGAAGAGTGGGAGAAGAGGGTTGCATTGACAATCCAACACAATAGGCAGCACATTGAACACATTTTATAAGTGGTCAGAAACTTGTAAATAACTCATGAAAGAATAAAGTTACGTTAAAACCAAGCACACCATTGTTTTTCTTGTGACATTCCCAATAAGTTTGATGTGTCACATGACCCTCTTCCTATTGAAAAAACAAAAGTTGGATTCAAAATGGTCGACTTCAAAGTGGCCGCCATGGTCACCACCCATCTTGAAAAGTTTCCCCCCTCACATATACTAATGTGCCACAAACAGGAAGTTAATATCACCAACCATTCCCATTTTATTAAGGTGTATCCATATAAATGGCCCACCCTGTGTGTATATATATATATATATATATATATATATATATATATATATATAAGCTGAGGAAATTCCACGGCACTTCCAAGGCGTAAAATAGTAGTAAAAACTTTATTCACCAGACCCGCAACGTTTCGATCCGCTTCCTGGGATCTTTCTCAAGCAGTGACAACAATTGGTAGTGCATTGTGCATATTTATACAGCTTCACTTAATTAATCAATCAGGATTTTAAGTACATCAATCAACAACAAATCTCTCAAAATATCAACAAAAGGGACATTGTATGTCAACATTCATCATATCTCATAGTGCATAGTGTTTACATAGAATACAGTGTCGTAATATGGGCACTATTGCCGAATACATAACCATCCTAAATTCATATAAATGTAGATAATCACCCTAATTATAACTTAATACATCTGTGGATACCTACATAAACAAATCACTTCGTGCAGGTGTACCTTAAAAACATCAAGATGAGGAAGGTCCTAGAGCGGGCAATGGATGTGGTCCACATGGATATCGGCGTGCAGGTCAGTCTACTTCGCATGTCGAAGGACCTTTTGAAACTTTGCAGTCACATGATCATGCATCTGATGTGACCGCGAAGTTTCAAAAGGTCCTTCGACATGCGCAGTAGACTGATCTGCACGCCGATATCCATGTGGACCACATCCATCGCCCGCTCTAGTACCTTCCTCATCTTGATGTTTTTAAGGTACACCTGCACGAAGTGATTTGTTTATGTAGGTATCCACAGATGTATTAAGTTATAATTAGGGTAATTATCTACATTTATATGAATTTAGGATGGTTATGTATTCGGCAATAGTGCCCATATTACGACACTGTATTCTATGTAAACACTATGCACTATGAGATATGATGAATGTTGACATACGATGTCCCTTTTGTTGATATTTTGAGAGATTTGTTGTTGATTGATGTACTTAAAATCCTGATTGATTAATTAAGTGAAGCTGTATAAATATGCACAATGCACTACCAATTGTTGTCACTGCTTGAGAAAGATCCCAGGAAGCGGATCGAAACGTTGCGGGTCTGGTGAATAAAGTTTTTTTCTACTACTTTACGCCTTGGAAGTGCCGTGGAATTTCTTCAGCTTATTATTTGGATGGGGATCGCCTCCACAGCCGCTGGCACTCCGCTTGTACCTGTCATACAGCTGTGCTGCCCAACCTTCCTTTTTTGTCTATATATATATATATATATATATATATATACATATATATATATATATATATATATATATATATATATATATATAAAATTAAAGTTGTTTTCTGGCCAGGAAAAAAATGAAAAATGCCAGAAATTGCCTTACAAAAGTGATATCCACCTTAACGCTCCACCACAGCTCCTGTTCTAATATTCCACCATTGGTTTTTTCACTATCTGGTCCATCACAGCACACTAAATGTGACTGCTCTGTTTAATCAGTGATTGGAAGCACCGTTATGGGAGCTGTAAGGTATTACTATATTTATTTTTATTTTTTTCTAAGCGCTGGCGCTTCTGCTCCTTTTGTTAGCATTACTTTCCTGGCCAAACAATACCTTTATTACAACCTATGTAATATTGTGTAGGTCTCCTATCCACCAAGACAGGTGTGATGCATTGAAGCATCAACTCCTCTGAAGTTCTCCATCACAGAATTTTGTGCTCCAGTCGATGTTCTGTGGGATTAGACCAGACAGGATAAACTATGCTCCTCCACCACATCAGTGAGTCTTTAGTGCCAAGGACCCTGTTGCCTGTTGTCTTTCCTTGCCCACTTATGGTAGATACTCAGGCTCGGACTGGCCTACCGGGGAGGCAGGGGATTCCTCGGTGGGCACCCAGTCTCCTGCGCCCAGAGATAAGACGGAGGAGTAATTATTTCTCTTGTTTTTCAGGAGTGATAATTATTGTAGCCACTAGGTGGCAGTATCACACAGTGATGCAGCCTCCTACTGGTGTAAATTGTACAGGAGGCCCGCAGTATCTTCTAAGCCAGTCAGGGCCGTCTTTAATATTGATTGGACCCTGGGCAAGAATTTACTTGGGCCCCCTGGATCCCGCTTTCCCACACCCTAGCATCCAATCACGCCCTCCACCACAACACACACACAAAAAAAATCCACACACCTCGTAGGGTAGTAAACTTTAATAATGATGAGTGGCCACTAGAGATGTTCCTTGGCAGTAATTTAAATACTGCCTTTTTTTCTGAAAAGGCAGTGTTTACATTAAAAAGCGTGCAGAGACATGCTATAGACACCAGAACTACTACGTTTAGCTGTTGTGATTCTGGTGACTTTAGTGTCTCTTAATATAGAGGAAAAAAAAGAATCAGCACAAAAGTATCAAATAAAATGGCTGTATCATTATTCTAAAAATTAAAAAAGCACAACTACTGACACAAATATATAGCATTTTGCAGATTACTTCTTCCTCACAAGACCTCCTTCTCGCCTCTCCTCTTCTCACCTCTTCCCACAACCGCCTCCAGGATTTCTCCCGCACATCCCCCATACTCTTGAACTCGCTACCCCAACATATCAGACTCTCACCTAATGTGGAATCCTTCAAAAGAAACCTGAAAACGCACCTCTTCAGACAAGCCTACAACCAGTGACCCTGCTGCCTCCATACCGCCATGACCAACTTCACCCACACCTACTGTGTCCTTCTCCCATACCATGTAGATTGTAAGCCCTCATGGGCAGGGCCCTCTCTCCTTCTGTACCAGTCTGTAACTCGTCTTGTTCCTGCTTAGTGCACTTGTCTGTATTATGTATGTGTACCCCTTTTCATATGTACAGCGCTATGGAATGAATGGCGCTTTAATAATAAATAATAATAATAATACAGCGCCACATACCTCTTACATCCAGTGACGTCTCTTTGATGTAGAGGTCCAACAGCTATGACATGACAGGTGATAAGTGTCTGATTGATGGGGGTCTGACTGCTGGGACCCCCATAATCAAGGGAAAGTGGTCTTAAGACCCTTGTGTACATAGATTAGCGGTAATGTAATTAAATGTCTCAGGACCCCTTTTTTCATGATCAGTGGGTGTTCCAGCAGTCAGACCCCAGCAATCTGATATTTATCACCTATCCTGTAGATAGGCAATAGGTCATTATGGTAGGACAACTCTTTAAATTATAATGTAGATTATGTACAATATGAGGAGGTTAAGATGGATGTTTGGATGTTGGATGTTTTGCAGTCTGCAAATTGCGGATCCACAAAACATGGATACCGGGTGTGTGCATTCCACATTATGCGGAACAGAACACCCGGCGTCTAATAGAACAGTCTTATCCTTGTCTGTAATTCCGACAATAATAGGACATGTTCTATCAGGTTGTTTTTTTTGCGGCCCCATTGATGTCATGTGAACGGTACAGACATGGAAAAAAAATAAGTTAGTGTGCAGGAGCCCTAAGGTGGGCCCCCAGAATCAGTTACACTGGTGGGCTCTAAGTACCCCAGTCCGACACTGTAGATACTAATCACTGCATTCTGGGTACACCCAACAAGACCTGTCCTTTTGCAGATGCTTTGACCCATTCATATAGCCAACACAATTTAACCCTTATAAAAGCCACTCTGAACACTACACTTGCCCATTTCTTGATTCTTCCAACATATGAACTTCAAGAATTGACTTTATTTGATGTCTGCTATATCTCACATCTTGAAAGGTGGCACTGTAATAATAATACTAGAAAAGCTACAATTTCTGGGGATATTGTGTGAAGTGTTCTTGCCTCCACCAGTAGTCTACAACTGGAGTGGGCGGAGTAACTGTGGAAAGGTTGGACTCGGCAGAGTAACTTTATGGAGTAGGCAGAGTAACTGTGTGGAGTGTTTGGAGTGAGTAAAGATAGTAAACATTATACTAACCAATTAATTGATCAAATTTAAAAAGTGCACATGGCAAGCTTGATAGAGTGAGAAATGCATTTCAACTTTTATTTATTTATATAGCACATTTAATTGCAATGTTGTTGCCCAAAGTGCTTCACAGTTACATTAAAACATACATTTATAAAAAACATTAGCAGCCGATTTGTGTAGGTGGGCTTGAAAATGAGGGAGTGGTGGCAGTTTAGAAATCATGTCCTGATTTTTCAGCTTACACTCTAGCTTTTGTCACTCTGCTGGCTGCTCACACACCTGGGTTCCTATGGCAACTCACTCTACAGCAAGGGCAGAGAAGAGCGGTTAAAACAAACTGCTCCAACGTGCTCACTTCGCTGGCATTGGCCATCTTTAAACGGTTGTAATTTGAAAATTATAAATCTTACAGCGAAGAGCTTTATATTGTGAGAATCACAAGACCCAGACCTACATTTTGATGCATAGTATGTCTCTGAAATAATAAAAATGAAGGCAAAGTCGCAGTTTAGAAATTGCCCTTTCTAAAAAGAGCAATAAACATCTATATGCTAAAATTGACAACCCCTACACCAAACATGCTATCCACGTTTGGCATAATCTTGTCAAAAAACATACCATCCCATTCCCTAATTGCCTGGAACTCCCCTTGCTAGCATCAATCCCAAACGGTTGGAGACTGATTAGGTATAAAATCACCTCACACCCCAAGGGCTATATGATACCTTTGAAAGCCATTTATTCAGCCACTTCGCCAATGGAATACACCAAATATTTAGAAAGTAGTGATCTCCCCAAATTTAATAAAAAAGAATACGACAAAATAACGAAGCACCTCTTAGAGCTAAGTTCCCAAGTTATGACTCAAAATAGCGAACACGATCTTACCAAGTTAATGATAAATAAGACTTCCATAAGCCATGGAATTTCTAAGTTTTACTCCATTGTCAATAACAAAATGTCATCCCCATCATTCCTGTCTAGTTGGTCCAAAGAATTAAACAAAACATTCAATGAGCAAGAAACCACGGCAATACTACATTCCTCAATTCCCCAAATCACGTCTACCAGACTCCAAGAGTCACACTATAAAATACTGTCCAGATGGTACAGGACCCCTGTCATTCTAAATAAAATCAACCCCGAAATTCCTGCACACTGTTGGAGATGTGGTGAAGGAATTGGATCCATAACCCATATTTGGTACTCCTGTCCCAAAATTGTGCCACTGTGGGAAAAATTTAACCACATTATTACAGAAATATATGGTTCACAAATAAAAGTAGATGCAGAACTTGTTCTGCTTGGGCTATACAATAAAAACCACAGCGCCATTAAAGACCGCCTGTTTCCCTTTTTAATAGCTGCATTAAAAACCATAATCCCCAGACACTGGCTTAGTACTGAGGTTCCGTCTATTCAGGACTGGATGGAGGAAGTTGTAACTATCAGTCGCTTTGAAAAACTCAAATGGACAATTGCTGACAACCCTAAGAGATACCTCGGGATCTGGTCCAAATGGTATGATTACATCTCCACTGGCAAACTGTCTAAGTTCTTTGATTAAAGTCTATACATTTGTATTACTAAATATTCTTCTTTTCTCTTTTGCTCTCGAACTATAGAATAAAACATGTGACAACTTTTTCTTTTCCCCTACATTGTTTGACCCCTTGTTTTTGTCTCCCTTTCCTCTCCCCTCCCCCCCCCCCACCTTTCCTTTTCCTTTCACCATTTTATAAATCAGCTTTGAACTGATATATATTGATATTTCTGTCAAATAAATACTTTGTTTAATATGCTTTCTTAAAATTAGGAAATGTTATTCCTGTGATGACTCAACAGGTTATAATATATGCTAACTTCCATGTATAATGGTGATGTTATCTCATTTTATATTTTTTGTTAAACTTGTATTATTTTGCTATTATATTTGTTAATAAAACAAAAATTTACAAGAAATTGCCCTTCAAATTTGAGGTGGCTAGAGTGGAGTTTCAATGAATGTCAATGGGCGGCGTGAGTTGCAAACAAATGGTCATATTGTGAAAACTATCAGCACTATAGCTTAGCCATTGACATTTTTAGTGGCAGCAGGGATAGCTGAACGTTTTGATATAAGATTTGTGTAGGTGGGCTTGAAAATGAGGGAGTGGTGGCAGTTTAGAAATCATGTCCTGATCTTTAAGCTCTCACTCTAGCTTTTGTCAGCTCCCACTCGCCACAAAAACACAGATATTTTGTGAACCATTCGGCAAAACATTCCACAAAGTAATAGCACACCAATCGGGAACAATCCGCACGTTTCGGTATATTACTGTCTATGTAGTGTAAAAACTGTGGGAGGAGTTAGGGTGGTAAATTTGGCTATAATAATAAGAATATATATGTGAGATAACAGTAAGTAGTCTTGCCATGCTAGAACACTTAATAATTGTATTCACTTCCCCTTTCAATGGTTTTTAAGGGGTTGTCCTGGATTTTATCATTGATGGCCTATCCTCAGGATAGGCCATTAATTTTTGATTGGCAAAGGTCTGATACCCCTCACCTCCACCAATAAGCTGTTTCGGGGTAGCTCTGGCACCAGAAACTGGTGCTGGAACTGCACATCTCTGTCCATTGTGTAGTGGCTGGAGCTGGTTACTGCAGCTCTGTTCACATTCACTTCAGTAAGAGCAGCGCTGCACTAACCAGCACTGTCCATTACGCCATAGATGGAACTGTGTAGTTCCAACAACGACTTCTGATGCCAGAAGTTCCCCTTAACCGCCTCCGGACCGCCTAACGCAGGATCGCGTTCCGGAGGCGGCAGCTGCAGGCAGAGTCACGCATCCATGCGTCATCTCGCGAGAAGCGAGATTTCCTGTGAACGCGCGCACACAGGCGCGCACGTTCACAGGATCGGAAGGTGAGCGAGTGGATCTACAGCCTGCCAGCGGCGATCGTTCGCTGGCAGGCTGTAGATGCATTTTTTTAACCCCTAACAGGTATATTAAACGCTGTTTTGATAACAGCGTCTAATATACCTGCTACCTGGTGCTCTGGTGGTCCCTTTTGCTTGGATCGACCACCAGAGGACACAGGCAGCTCAGTAATAAGTAGCACCAAACACCACTACACTACACCCCCCTTTGTCACTTATTAACCCCTTATTAACCCCTGATCACCCCATATAGACTCCCTGATCACCCCCCTGTCATTGATCACCCCCCTGTCATTGATCACCCCCCTGTAAGGCTCCATTCAGACGTCCGTATGTTTTTTACGGATCCACGGATACATGGATCGGATCCGCAAAACACATGCGGACGTCTGAATGGAGCCTTACAGGGGGGTGATCACCCCATATACACTCCCTGATCACCCCCCTGTCATTGATCACCCCCCTGTAAGGCTCCATTCAGACGTCCGTATGTGTTTTGCGGATCCGTGGAGGACACCGTGGATCCGCAAAACACATACGGACGTCTGAATGGAGCCTTACAGGGGGTGATCAATGACAGGGGGGTGATCACCCCATATAGACTCCCTGATCACCCCCCTGTCATTGATCACCCCCTGTCATTGATCACCCCCCTGTAATGCTCCATTTAGACGTCCGTATGTTTTTTTACGGATCCACGGATACATGGATCGGATCCACAAAACACATACGAACGTCTGAATGGAGCCTTACAGGGGGGTGATCACCCCATATACACTCCCTGATCACCCCCCTGTCATTGATCACCCCCCTGTAAGGCTCCATTCAGACGTCCGTATGTGTTTTGCGGATCCGCGGAGGACACCGTGGATCCGCAAAACACATACGGACGTCTGAATGGAGCCTTACAGGGGGTGATCAATGACAGGGGGGTGATCACCCCATATACACTCCCTGATCACCCCCCTGTCATTGATCACCCCCCTGTAAGGCTCCATTCAGACATTTTTTTGGCCCAAGTTAGCGGAAATTGTTTTTGTTTTTTTCTTGCAAAGTCTCATATTCCACTAACTTGTGTCAAAAAATAAAATCTCACATGAACTCACCATACCCCTCACGGAATCCATGTGAGAATTTGTGAGAAAAAAATAAATAAAAATTTCCGCTAACTTGTGCCAAAAAAAAAAAATTCTATGAACTCACCATGCCCCTCATTGAATACCTTGGGGTGTCTTCTTTCCAAAATGGGGTCACATGTGGGGTATTTATACTGCCTTGGCATTTTAGGGGCCCTAAAGCGTGAGAAGAAGTCTGGGATCCAAATGTCTAAAAATGCCCTCATAAAAGGAATTTGGGCCCCTTTGCGCATCTAGACTGCAAAAAAGTGTCACACATGTGGTATCTCCGTACTCAGGAGAAGGTGGGCAATGTGTTTTGGGGTGTCATTTTACATATACCCATGCTGGGTGAGATAAATATCTTGGTCAAATGCCAACTTTGTATAAAAAAAAATGGGAAAAGTTGTCTTTTGCCGATATATTTCTCTCACCCAGCATGGGTATATGTAAAATGACACCCCAAAACACATTGCCCAACTTCTCCTGAGTACGGCGATACCAGATGTGTGACACTTTTTTGCAGCCTAGGTGGGAAAAGGGGCCCACATTCCAAAGAGCACCTTTAGGATTTCACAGGTAATTTTTTGCACATTTTGATTTCAAACTACTTCCCACACATTAGGGCCCCTAAATTGCCAGGGCAGTATAACTACCCCACAAGTGACCCCATTTTGGGAAGAAGACACCCCAAGGTATTTTGTGATGGGCATAGTGAGTTCATGGAAGTTTTTATTTTTTGTCACAAGTTAGTGGAATATGAGACTTTGTAAGGAAAAAAATAAATAAAAATAGAATCATCATTTTCCGCTAACTTGTGACAAAAAATAAAAAGTTCTATGAACTCACTATGCCCATCAGCGAATACCTTAGGGTGTCTACTTTCCGAAATGGGGTCATTTGTGGGGTTTTTCTACTGTCTGGGCATTGTAGAACCTCAGGAAACATGACAGGTGCTCAGAAAGTCAGAGCTGCTTCAAAAAGCGGAAATTCACATTTTTGTACCATAGTTTGTAAACGCTATAGCTTTTACCCAAACCATTTTTTTTTTACCCAAACATTTTTTTTTATCAAAGACATGTAGAACAATAAATTTAGAGAAAAATTTATATATGGATGTCGTTTTTTTAAAAAAAATTTACAACTGAAAGTGAAAAATGACATTTTTTTGCAATAAAATCGGTAAATTTCGATTAATAACAAAAAAAGTAAAAATGTCAGCAGCAATGAAATACCACCAAATGAAAGCTCTATTAGTGAGAAGAAAAGGAGGTAAAATTCATTTGGGTGGTAAGTTGCATGACCGAGCAATAAACGGTGAAATTAGTGTAGGTCAGAAGTGTAAAAAGTGGCCTGGTCATTAAGGGTGTTTAAGCTAGGGGAGCTGAGGTGGTTAAAAAGCTTGTCAGCAGGGGTGTAGAGTGAGAGTAGGCCATCAGTAGTAAAATCCTGGCCGACCCCTTTATGGTTACGGCTGAATGGTGTAGATATGCCTTGAATGTCTCTTGCCAAAATACCCCTTTACATTATCAAAGTAAGAAGCAATTCTTGAATTCATAAATGAACTTACTTTACTTCTTCAAATTTCTTGTCTCGGTAAAAGTTACTCTTTTTGATCAAATACAGCAAGACCAAATCACAGAAGAAGGCTCCCTAAAGGAAAATGAAAGGCAATTAATCCACAAAACCTGTTCTAGCACTCCAGGAACTGTACAAGTCACATCTGATGATAAATCAGGTGAAGTGGTCAAAGCAGGGTACCTATAAGGTAGGTGTAATCTGTAGCATGGCATACTCATTTAACCCCTTCAGGACCCTGCGATTTTCCATTTTTCAGTTTTCTTATTTCCCCCCTGCCTTCCCAGAGCCATAACTTTTTTTTTTTTTCCCCGTTCACATAGCCGTATGAGGGCTTGCTTTTTGCAGTAAAAGTTGTACTTTCTAATGGCACCATTTACTATTGTTTGTATGATGGAGGTCTGGAAAAGGTTAAAGGAGTTGTCCCACAAAAAAGTATTACTGTGGAATGAATAGGGCATTTCAAATAAAATATTGTTGCAACAAAAATACTGATAGTTTTTTTTTGTGTGAATAGTACATTACATTTTCCTCACTGATAAGCACCCCTTGCTGTTTATCCTTCTGGTCCACCTTTTCCTGCATACATTGGTGGACCAGACAAGCTTCCCTGATCTCTTAGGGAAGCAGGTGAAACGGCCTAGACACTTTTCATTCATTCATCTACTTCTAAATTCATAGAAATACAGGGTGGGCCATTTATATGGATACACCTTAATAAAATGGGAATGGTTGGTGATATTAACTTCCTGTTTGTGGCACATTAGTATATGTGAGGGGGGAAACTTTTCAAGATGGGTGGTGATCATGGAGGCCATTTTGAAGTCGGCCATTTTGAATCCAACTTTTGTTTTTTCAATAGGAAGAGGGTCATGTGACACATCAAACTTATTGGGAATGTCACAAGAAAAACAATGGTGTGCTTGGTTTTAACGTAACTTTATTCTTTCATGAGTTATTTACAAGTTTCTGACCACTTATAAAATGTGTTCAATGTGCTGCCCATTGTGTTGGATTGTCAATGCAACCCTCTTCTCCCACTCTTCACACACTGATAGAAACACCGCAGGAGAAATGCTAGCACAGGCTTCCAGTATCCGTAGTTTCAGGTGCTGCACATCTCGTATCATCTGAAGGCAATCGTCTATGCTGTGAAGATACGAGATGTGCAGCACCTGAAACTACGGATACTGGAAGCCTGTGCTAGCGTTTCTCCTGTGGTGTTGCTATAAGTGTGTGAAGAGTGGGAGAAGAGGGTTGCATTGACAATCCAACACAATGGGCAGCACATTGAACACATTTTATAAGTGGTCAGAAACTTGTAAATAACTCATGAAAGAATAAAGTTACGTTAAAACCAAGCACACCATTGTTTTTCTTGTGACATTCCCAATAAGTTTGATGTGTCACATGACCCTCTTCCTATTGAAAAAACAAAAGTTGGATTCAAAATGGCTGACTTCAAAATGGCCGCCATGGTCACCACCCATCTTGAAAAGTTTCCCCCCTCACATATACTAATGTGCCACAAACAGGAAGTTAATATCACCAACCATTCCCATTTTATTAAGGTGTATCCATATAAATGGCCCACCCTGTATATCACTACTGTAGTACTATTTATTACTGGAATCTCTGAGGCTGTGTGTGAAAGACTATTTTCTATGCAGGGGAGGAAGACAGGAAAATGGGTTAACAAGAGTTGACTGCATGCACTCCTGGGAGATGTAGGTGCTCGATAGTCACATGGGACAAGCTGCTGCCTCCCCACAGAAAGTACACTGGAGAGCAGAGTTTTTTTGCATTAAAATAGTTAAAAGATTGGCATGTGTTACTCCCAAAAACATTTTTTTTTAAAATTTGTTTGATAAACCCTTTAAGTATGGGAAGCATTTATGTCCTTTTTGGACACTCAGACATCGTAGAGGAGATTGCCTTGTTCAGGACCCCTTTCAGCTCCCACTGTGATAGACACAACCTACAGTATGTTGTACATGGTTCCTCATTATGTAAATGTGTTCCTTGTAATATCACAATTCCCTTGAGTAAGAGAGACCGCAACTGATCACCAGTTAAAGGGCATCTGTCAGCAGATTTGTACCTAAGAAACTGGCTGACCTGTTACCTGTGCGCTTGGCAGCTGAAGGCATCTGTGTTGGTCCCATGTTCATATGTCTCCGCATTGCTGAGAAAAATTATGTTTTAATATATGCAAATGAGTCTCTAAGAGCAATGGGGGTGTTGTAGTTACACCTAGAGGCTCTGCTCTCTCTGCAACTGCCAGTTTCATAGGGACAAATCTGCTGACAGATGCCCTTTAAAGAAGCCAGACATATGGTGATTGTTTGATCACCAGGGCATTTTCAATCTAAAAAGGGATTGTCCTGTCTGGGCCAAACATTTGATGCAAGTGACTTTTACTGCTGGAAGGTGTTAACCATCCTGATTTCTTGTAGGTGTCTCATACATTATATTGCACATAAGCAGAAAGAAGTCAGTAGAAGATTCTGTTTCTAATAGTGAAAAAATGGAATGTTACGTTTCTATATCCATACTGAGTAGAATAGACTAGAACTGTAGATTATTCCTTTCTGTCTGCACAAAACAACAGACATCTGATGCTACAAAAGGCAGAAAGATGCCAGATGCAAAAAAAATCCCATGTTAAATCAATGAGAACTTTAACTGAACAAATGTATGGTTTTCTGTAACAATGGAAATGAATAACCTGGAGAAAAAAGTTCCAGTGTGAACAGAGCCAATGCAGTTTCAGACCCACAACCTTCTTAACCTCCTAACAGTCCCATTAAAATTGGATTCCAATGTGTGTCAGCAATAAATCTTGGGGACATTATTGCATTTTTAACTCCTTAGTGACATAATTAATTTTAGCCTTAAGGACCAAAAATATTTTCCTAAGTTAAAAAAAATTTCTCCTATATTTTTTATTTTATTTTATGTGATTAGTTGTAGGTTTTTTAGGAACCATTTTGGGGTATACATAGTGTATTAAATAACATTTTATTTTCAGGGGGAAAGATAAAAAAACAGCAATTTTTATATTATTTTGTGAAATTTTTGTACGGCGTTCACTGAGTGGTAAAAATAACATTATTTTATTATTTGGGTGACTACACTGATGATAATGCCACATTTCTATATATTTTTACGTTTTTTCCCTTTCCTCCTGCAGCCGGTCAGCTCTGCAACTGCTCCCCCTCCTTCTCCAGACTGACAGGGAGGGGGGTCGGCTTCTTTAGCTGCTCATATCTCTGGTAGAGATATGGGCTTTGTATTGTTTGAAAACTGCCATTCCAAGCTTTCATACAATACCTGACAGTATTATCTTCAGTACATGGGAAGATATCACTGTTAGAAATCTGGATGCAGTGAATGCAACTGAAAGTGAAAATAAAAGCAGGTTTTACCTGCTACTATTCCCAACTCGATTTCTAACAGTGATATCTCCTGTTTATCTTAGACTGATGTTGTCATTTTGTTCTTGTATGAAAGACTGGAATGACAGCTTTCAAACAAGACCACGTTGCAGGCTCCTAGTTACTACCATTGAGGAGATATCAGTAGCTAAAGCAGCCCTCTCCCCTTCCAGTTCTGCCCAAGCTGAGCTCCGGCAGAACAGTTAGGTAGTTAAGGCAAAGTTCATTCTTATTTGTCTCAAATTACTTCATGCATTGTATTCTAGCCAATGTTATATATCATAAAGTTATATGAAATTAAGGAGATGATTACCAGCTATTTATTTATCTTGCTCCTTGGCTGCTTTGTAGCTCAGCTTCTTTAGCACATCAATGTGGTCTGTGGCTATAACTCATCTACAGCGCCTACAGGAAGACTGAGGTAGTCTGAGACCCCCCCCCCCCCCCCGCCGTCTAATCATTGGTTCAGGACACTGCTCTCTCCCTCCCCCCCTTCAGCTTTACCTCCTTAGGTTGGCGGCTGTGTATAATCTGCAGCCAATCACATGATCACCAGGCAGTCAGTGCATGGAGGGATAGTTTATATTACAACAAGGGAAGAATAATTGTAAAATGCAGATTTACTAAACCACCACTGAGAAATGATGGCTATCCGGAAACTGCCACACATATGAGGGTAATGAGCCTTAGTCAGGGTGAGCCTGGAGCATCGCTTTTACCCAAATTCTTTCTTGTTATGAGATATATATAAATTCATCCTTACCGCACCCATCAGTGCCAAGCCAGAGCCAATATTGATGATTGTTGGTATAATATTGAACTTCCCAGCCTGTGAAAACACATTGAAAATCATTTTATCAAGTTGTCTAAATATAAATATATATATATATATATATATATATATATATATATATAAAGGACGTATATATGTATGTATGTTCTGCGATCATTCAAAAACGCAACTATCGATTTCAACGAAACTAGGTATACACATCCCTTGCTACCTAAAAAGGACGTACCGTTCCTGAGATATTCCCAAAAAATGACCTGCATTAGCCAATACAAGCCTGCAAGGCTTTCTCTTCATATCCCAACTGCTGTACACACGGTCACATGTCCCTTATCAGCCGACAGAAGCTCGCAGGCCCTTAGTCTCCACATACACACAGTTTTACTCCAGGTTTCCATAACAACCCAGCCATTTTTCTTCACTGCTGTAGGTCAGCTTTAGGCTAGGGCTACACGATAACAACTACACTGCTACATGTGTCGCGCAACAATTTTTTTAATTATAGTCTATGGTGTCGCACTGCGACATATGACAGGCTGCGACACCATAGCCTATCATCATAAAAATTGTTGAGACAAAATGTCACGCGACACATGTCGTCATGTAGCCCTAGCATTAAAGGGGCAGGCTGCTGTGGAGGTCACTGTTAAAGAGGCGTTCACTGTGGATGTTACTGTTAAGGGGGCAGGCCACTGTGGAGGTCACTGTTAAAGGGGGTAGGGGCCACTATTAAAGGGGCAACTGCTGTGGAGGTCACTGTTAAGGCAGCAGGGTACTGTGAGGTCACTGTTAAGGCAGCGGGGTACTGTGGCGGTCACTGTTAAGGGGGCGGGCCCCTGAGGAGGTCACTGTCAAGGGAGTGGGGTGCTGTGAAACTCACGGTTAAAGGGGAGGGCTGCTGTGAAGGTGAAGATTAAGGGGATGGGCTGCTGTGGAGGGGGGCAGTGTTAAGGGGTGGGGGACTGTGGAGTTCACTGTTAAAGGGGCGGGGTGCTTTAGAGGTCACTGTTATAGGGGATACTGTCGATATCTTTTAACGACACACACAAACATTAAATGAAATAGATGAAATATACCCGTGCAAAGCCGGGTCCTTCTGCTAGTATATTATATAATAATATGTATCTTCAGCGCCACCACAGGAGTAATAATGCATTGCACATTTCCTAATAACCTTTTTTAATTAATCTCTTAATATTTGAATACCAGTCCAAAATTAGACAACCCCTTTAAAGGGGTTGTCCGGGTTCAGAGCTGAACCCGGACATCCCTCCATTTTCACCCAGAAAGCCCCCCTGACTTGAACATCCGAGCAATTCATGCACCGATGCTCTCCTTTGCACAGTGCTAAATCGCGTACGGCAAAGGCATTTTTTGGAGATCCAGTGACGTACCGGGCTCTCAATAGGGCTGCCAGGAAGCCCGGTGACGTCACCGGCACTGATGGGCGTGACTATGCTCAGGGGTGCACCGCCAATGAGGTGAGGTGATTGCCTCAGGCAGCAGCAGGTAGGGGCAAGAGGGGGCAACGGAAGGGCTATGGGCAATGAGCACTTTCATTGTGGAAACACTCATCTCTACATATTCAATTTCATTGCTGTACTCAGGACAGCAATACAGTTGAATGCCATGACAGGAGAGATGTCTCCCTGGCCCACCGTTTCCTCTAATAGGTTCTAGTCCTAATTCCTGTAGCCTATCAGAGGCCGGTGCCATCATTATCACGCTGCCTAAGCCGAGCTGCATAGAGCTCAGGGCACAGACTAGAAGAGGTCCGTGTCTTGCACTGCATCGCTGACAGCAGAATGGTGGTAAGTATTTGAGTTTATTATTATTATTTGGCAGCATACTGTTGGGCCACAATAGGCTGGGGGTCATTATTTTGTAACTGGAGAAAGCACTATGGGGACATTGCGGCTGTAAAAAGGAGCATTTTTGAACTGGCACACATTATAAGGGGGCCACTATAGGGACATCCGTTTTACTAGGGGCACTAAAAGGGGGTGTTTTTTTGTACTGACACACGTTATAAGGAAGCATTTTTTGTACTGGCACATAAGGGGGCATATTTTGTACTTAGCGCACATTATAAGGTAGCATTTTTGTACTGGCACACATTCTAAGGTGGCCACTATGGGGACATTTGTTCTACAGGGGGCACTAATTTTTTTTTTGTACTGGCACACATCATAGGGGAGCATTTTTTGTATTGGCACACAGAAGGTGGTATTTTTGTACTGCCACGTAGTATAAGGGGCCATTTTTTATACAGACACAAATTATTACTACTGGGGGCACTATGGGGACATTATTACTTTTGGGCACAAAATGAGGGACATTATTACTATTGGGTGCACTGTTACCACATAGTGCACTCTGGCAGAGAATTATTACTATTGGTGGGACTTTTTGGAGGACATTACATTGGGAGGCACCCTGGCACAGTATCAGCTTAGCACAATTATTTTTGGAGGACACTATGTTTACGACACTATAAGTGACACTATTTGCTGGGCACAGTTATCTAGGGCACTGTGTGCAAATAATTATTAAAGAGTGATCTATTGCAAATGTCTATCTGTGGTGGTACTAGTATTTTCAGGGGGATCCTCTGTTTATGCAGTACAGTATTGGGAAGCACAGTATTAGAGGTGGTAGGATGGGAGATGGATGGAAAAGTAGAAAACTAAGATGTCTGCTTGTCAAACTCTGCAGAGACAAGAGAAGGCTGAAAGAAATCATCATGGTGGTCTGGTCTGAATGGAGAAGATAAAGAAAGAAAACGTCTACATCAGAGGACACATCACGGGATGTAAGAGGTATATGGCACTGTATTACCTCATATGTTTTGTAGCTTTGTATGTAATGTTTTCCAAGTCTGTCTATAACAGTAGGGCTGGAGAGAGGGGGTTAGGTTAAGAAATTGGCATTGGGGGGGGGGGGCACCATTTCAGTTTTTGCCCCAGGCAGCAGAAAGGCTAGGTGCACCCCTGACTATGCTTTGATTAAAAGATAGGACATATCATATGCAATTACATGCCTCCCAAGTGTCCCTCTTTAGGAGCGACAGTCCCTCTTTTTGACCCAAGTCCCACTGTCCCTTTTTGATCCTTAAATGTCCCACTTTTTGACCTAGGGAATTAATGCATAAATGTGCATTAATAAATTTGCTAAATTGCTCCTTACTAAAGTGCCTGTATGGTTTCTACTTGTATATTAGACCATAACTTCACTATTTGGTGCACTTTGGGCCTTAACCACCTCAGCCCCCAGTGCTTAAACACCCTGAAAGACCAGGCCACTTTTTACACTTCTGCACTACACTACTTTCACCGTTTATTGCTCGGTCATGCATCTTACCACCCAAATGAATTTTACCTCCTTTTCTTCTCACTAATAGAGCTTTCATTTGGTGGTATTTCATTGCTGCTGACATTTTTACTTTTTTTGTTATTAATCGAAATTTAACGATTTTTTTGCAAAAAAATGACATTTTTCACTTTCAGTTGTAAAATTTTGCAAAAAAAACGACATCCATATATAAATTTTGCTCTAAATTTATTGTTCTACATGTCTTTGATAAAAAAAAATGTTTGGGTAAAAAAAAAAAATGGTTTGGGTAAAAGTTATAGCGTTTACAAACTATGGTACAAAAATGTGAATTTCCGCTTTTTGAAGCAGCTCTGACTTTCTGAGCACCTGTCATGTTTCCTGAGGTTCTACAATGGCCAGACAGTACAAACACCCCACAAATGACCCCATTTCGGAAAGTACACACCCTAAGGTATTCGCTGATGGGCATAGTGAGTTCATAGAACTTTTTATTTTTTGTCACAAGTTAGCGGAAAATGATGATTTTTTTTTTTCTTACAAAGTCTCATATTCCACTAACTTGTGACAAAAAATAAAAAGTTCTATGAACTCACTATGCCCATCACGAAATACCTTGGGGTCTCTTCTTTCCAAAATGGGGTCACTTGTGGGGTAGTTATACTGCCCTGGCATTCTAGGGGCCCAAATGTGTGGTAAGGAGTTTGAAATCAAATTCTGTAAAAAATGACCAGTGAAATCCGAAAGGTGCTCTTTGGAATATGGGCCCCTTTGCCCACCTAGGCTGCAAAAAAGTGTCACACATCTGGTATCTCTGTATTCAGGAGAAGTTGAGGAATGTGTTTTGGGGTGTCTTTTTACATATACCCATGCTGGGTGAGAGAAATATCTTCGTCAAATGCCAACTTTGTATAAAAAAAATGGGAAAAGTTGTCTTTTGCCAAGATATTTCTCTCACCCAGCATGGGTATATGTAAAATGACACCCCAAAACACATTCCCCAACTTCTCCTGAGTACGGAGATACCAGATGTGTGACACTTTTTTGCAGCCTAGGTGGGCAAAGGGGCCCATATTCCAAAGAGCACCTTTCGGATTTCACAGGTCATTTACCTACTTACCACACATTAGGGCCCCTGGAAAATGCCAGGGCAGTATAACTACCCCACAAGTGACCCCATTTTGGAAAGAAGACACCACAAGGTATTCCGTGAGGGGCATGGCGAGTTCCTAGAATTTTTTATTTTTTGTCACAAGTTAGTGGAAAATGATGATTTTTTTATTTTATTTTTTTTTCATACAAAGTCTCATATTCCACTAACTTGTGACAAAAAATAAAAACTTCCATGAACTCACTATGCCCATCAGCGAATACCTTGGGGTCTCTTCTTTCCAAAATGGGGTCACTTGTGGGGTAGTTATACTGCCCTGGCATTCTAGGGGCCCAAATGTGTGGTAAGGAGTTTGAAATCAAATTCTGTAAAAAATGACCAGTGAAATCCGAAAGGTGCTCTTTGGAATATGGGCCCCTTTGCCCACCTAGGCTGCAAAAAAGTTACACACATGTGGTATCTCCGCATTCAGGAGAAGTTGAGGAATGTGTTTTGGGGTGTCTTTTTACATATACCCATGCTGGGTGAGATAAATATCTTGGTCAAATGCCAACTTTGTATAAAAAAATGGGAAAAGTTGTCTTTTGCCAAGATATTTCTCTCACCCAGCATGGGTATATGTAAAATGACACCCCAAAACACATTCCCCAACTTCTCCTGAGTACGGAGATACCAGATGTGTGACACTTTTTTGCAGCCTAGGTGGGCAAAGGGGCCCATATTCCAAAGAGCACCTTTCGGATTTCACTGGTCATTTTTTACAGAATTTGATTTCAAACTCCTTACCACACATTTGGGCCCCTAGAATGCCAGGGCAGTATAACTACCCCACAAGTGACCCCATTTTGGAAAGAAGAGACCCCCAGGTATTCGCTGATGGGCATAGTGAGTTCATGGAAGTTTTTATTTTTTGTCACCAGTTAGTGGAATATGAGACTTTGTATGAAAAAAATAAAAATAAAAAAAAATCATCATTTTCCACTAACTTGTGACAAAAAATAAAAAATTCTAGGAACTCGCCATGCCCCTCTCGGAATACCTTGGGGTGTCTTCTTTCCAAAATGGGGTCACTTGTGGGGTAGTTATACTGCCCTGGCATTTTCCAGGGGCCCTAATGTGTGGTAAGTAGGTAAATGACCTGTGAAATCCGAAAGGTGCTCTTTGGAATATGGGCCCCTTTGCCCACCTAGGCTGCAAAAAAGTGTCACACATCTGGTATCTCCGTACTCAGGAGAAGTTGGGGAATGTGTTTTGGGGTGTCATTTTACATATACCCATGCTGGGTGAGAGAAATATCTTGGCAAAAGACAACTTTTCGCATTTTTTTATACAAAGTTGGCATTTGACCAAGATATTTATCTCACCCAGCATGGGTATATGTAAAATGACACCCCAAAACACATTCCCCAACTTCTCCTGAGTATGGCGATACCAGATGTGTGACACTTTTTTGCAGCCTAGGTGGGCAAAGGTGCCCAAATTCCTTTTAGGAGGGTATTTTTAGACATTTGGATACCAGACTTCTTCTCACGCTTTGGGGCCCCTAGAATGCCAGGGTATAAATACCCCACATGTGACCCCATTTTGGAAAGAAGACACCCCAAGGTATTCAATGAGGGGCATGGCGAGTTCATAGAATTTTTTTTTGGCACAAGTTAGCGGAAATTGATATTTTTTATTTTTTTCTCACAAAGTCTCCCTTTCCGCTAACTTGGGACAAAAATTTCAATCTTTCATGGACTCAATATGCCCCTCACGGAATACCTGGGGGTGTCTTCTTTCCGAAATGGGGTCACATGTGGGGTATTTATACTGCCCTGGCATTCTAGGGGCCCTAAAGCGTGAGAAGAAGTCTGGAATATAAATGTCTAAAAATTTTTACACATTTGGATTCCGTGAGGGGTATGGTGAGTTCATGTGAGATTTTAGTTTTTGACACAAGTTAGTGGAATATGAGACTTTGTAAGAAAAAAAAAAAATAATTCCGCTAACTTGGGCCAAAAAAATGTCTGAATGGAGCTTTACAGGGGGTTGATCAATGACAGGGGTGTAATCAATGACAGGGGGGTGATCAGGGAGTCTATATGGGGTGATCACCACAGTCATTGATCACGCCCCTGTAAGGCTTCATTCAGACGTCCGTATGCGTTTTGCGTATCCGATCCATCTATCAGTGGATCCGTAAAAATCATGCGGACATCTGAATGGAGCTTTACAGGGGGTTGATCAATTACAGGGGGGTGATCAGGGAGTCTATATGGGGTGATAACCACAGTCATTGATCACGCCCCTGTAAGGCTTCATTCAGACGTCCGTATGCGTTTTGCGGATCCGATCCATCTATCAGTGGATCCGTAAAAATCATGCGGACATCTAAATGGAGCTTTACAGGGGGTTGATCAATGACAGGGGGGTAATCAATGACAAGGGGGTGATCAGGGAGTCTATATGGGGTGATCACCACAGTCATTGATCACGCCCCTGTAAGGCTTCATTCAGACGTCCGTATGCGTTTTGCGGATCCGATCCATCTATCAGTGGATCCGTAAAAATCATGCGGACATCTGAATGGAGCTTTACAGGGGGTTGATCAATGACAGGGGGGTAATCAATGACAGGGGGGTGATCAGGGAGTCTATATGGGGTGATCAGGGGTGATCAGGGGCTAATAAGGGGTTAATAACTGACGGGGGGGGGGTGTAGTGTAGTGTAGTGCTTGGTGCTACTTTACTGAGCTACCTGTGTCCTCTGGTGGTCGATCCAAACAAAGGGGACCACCAGAGGACCAGGTAGCAGGTATATTAGACGGTAGCAGGTATATAAAACAGCGTCTAATATACCTGTTAGGGGTTAAAAAAAACACATCTCCAGCCTGCCAGCGAACGATCGCCGCTGGCAGGCTGGAGATCAACTCTCTTACCTTCCGTTCCTGTGAGCGCGCGCGCCTGTGTGCGCGCGTTCACAGGAAATCTCGCGTCTCGCGAGATGACGCGTAGATGCGTGATTGTGCGCAGCGCTGCCACCTCCGGAACGCGATCCTGCGTTAGGCGGTCCGGAGGTGGTTAAAATATCTATAGTCTATAGTATATTTAAATGGATATTGAGGCACAAGAAAGAAAAAAAAGAAACTTATACTCACATAACCGATCCCCAGCTGCTGCAGTTTTGACCATGTCAGTAATTATGCTTTAGGCGGAGTTAGAGGTGTGACCCAGTATGAAAAAAACTGGTGATGCGCACTGCACATTGTCCCTCTTTGTGATTTTCAAAAGTTGGGAAGTATGCAATTATTCCTGGGTTGAATCAGTGTCATTTTAGGCACAAAACATTAATTGTCACTCTTTTAGCCTATAACAATGAGCCCCTCCTTTTGGTGACAGATTTTGTCAGACACCGTTGAGCCATTTAACTCTATCTTTAACTGTATATGTTAACATTGCATTTACTCTGAATGATCCTGCCCTGGTTCTCACTTCTCAGTAGTTAAGTGGATGGGTCCAAAAAAGGCTGGATCTTTTTTTTCCAAGCGCCCAACATCAGCTGCATTGCCTGCCTCTGTGGTATGTATGCCCTTGTTTCCAAGAAATGTTCAGTGCTAGCTAAAAGATAAAAATGCTACTTTAACACTGTTCACATTGTACTAGTGCATCCTAATAAATTGGAATATAATCGAAAAGTTAATTTATTTCAGTAATTCAATTCAAAAAGTTTAACTCATATACCGTAGATTTATTACACACAGAGTGATCTATTGCAAGTGTTTATTTCTTTTAATGTTGATGATTATGGTTTATAGCTAATGAAAACCCAAAAGTCAGGATCTCAGAAAATTAGAATATTTAGAAAAAGTTCAATATTGTAGACTCATGGTGTACCACTCTAATCAGCTAATCAACACAAAACACCAAAGGTTTCCTGAGCCTACAAACGTTCCCTCAGTATGTTTCAGTAGTCTACACAATCATTGGGAAAACTGCTGACTTGACAGTCATTAACACCCTCCACAAGTAGGGTATCCAAGCATATTAATGGAAAGTTGATTGGAAAGAAAAAGTGTGGTAGAAAAAAGTGCACAAGCAAAAGGGATACCCACAGGATTGTCAAGAAAAGGCCATTCAGGAATTTGGGGGAGATTCACATGGAGTGGACTGCGGCCCGAGTCAGTGCTTCAAGAGTCACCACACACAGACATATCCAGGACATGGACTACGATTGTTGCATTCCTTGTTTAAAGCCACTGATGACCCAGAGAAAACATCAGAAGCGTCTTGGGCTGAGGAGAAAATGGGCTGAGCTGTTGCTCAGTGGTCCAAAGTCATGTTTTCAGATGAAAGTAAATTTTGCATTTCATTTGGAAATCAAGGTCCCAGAGTCTGGAGGAAGAGTGGAGAGGCACACAGTCCAGGTTGTTTGAGGTCCAGTGTGAAGTTTCCAGTCAGTGATGGTTTGGGGAGCCATGTCATCTGCTGGTGTTGGTCCATTGTGTTATATCAAGTCCAAAGTGAAAGCAGGCATCTACCAGGAAACTTTAGAGCACTTCATGCTTCCCTCTGCAGACAAGCTTTATGGAGATGATGATTAAATTTTCCAGCAGGACTTGGCACCTGCCCACACTGCCAAAAGTACCAATACCTGGTTTAATGACCATGGTATCGCTGTGCTTAATTGGCCAGCAAACTCACCTGATCTAAACCCCATAGAGAATCAGGCAAGACGGTGGCTCAGTGGTTAGCACTGTGGTCCTAGGTTTGAATCCGACCAAGGACAACATCTGCATGGAGTTTTTAAGTTCACCCCATGTTTGCGTGGGTTTCCTCCGGGTATGCCAACAAAGCAGATGAGCTGAAGGCTTCTGTCTAAGCACCCTGGGCTTCCATAACACCTTAGCAGTGGCATAGGCGGACAGCCTCCATGCCATGCCACATTGATGCAGTAATTCATGCAAAAGGGACTCCGACCAAGTATTGAGTGCATATACTATACATACTTTTTAGTAGGCCAACATTTCTATATTAAAAATCATTTTGGGTTTCCATGAGCTGTAAGCAATACTCATCAACACTAAAAGAAATAAACGCTTGAAACAGATCACTGTGTGTGTAATGAATCTATAGAATATAGGAGTTTCACGTTTTGAATTGAATTACTGAAATACATTTACTTTTTGATGATATTCTAATTTATTGAGATGCACAAGTAAGTACTGAAGATCGACTTACCTTTCCATTCACCATGATATCAAAGCGAATACCATAAGCCTTTATCAGTGTCCTGTAGTCTGATCCATTAACATCACGGTAGTACTTTGCATACCTTGATTGAAAGAGACATGTATAGACATTAATATGGTTTCATAGTGCTGTTGTTTCACGAGTTTTGTATACAAGGTTTGAGGAATAAATCAAAAAATTCACAGTTTTGTATTAGGAGGTATGTGGAAGAAATCTAAAAATGTAGTTTAGTATTAGGACTCAGGAGGTATGAGGGATAAATCTAAAAATGTACTAAAGAGGGGAAAATCTAAAAATTCACATCTTTGTAACTCAAAAAATGGTGCAACTAATGTGTAAATGTGATTAAAGGAGATGTCCAGCCCCACATTTTTTTATTTTTTTTTACAAACAGTGGCATAAATTAATAAAAGGAGCAGTGTGGCATGGGACGCCTGTTAGCAGAAGACTCTGCCGGCCACCTATTACATGGCTGACCATTCTTTTGAATGGCCAGCATGTTATACCATGTTTCCTCAGTCAGGTTTGTTGTAAAAGCTGGTTGTCTTAGGCCTCATGCACACGACCGTTAATGCACCGTTTGTCATCCACGTCCGTGATCCGTGTTTCCAGTCCGTCAAAAAAATATGACCTGTCCTATTTTTTTCACGGACAACGGTTCACGGACCCATTCAAGTCATGGGGTCCGTGAAAAAACACGGAGGCACACAAGATTGTCATCCGCGTCCGCGCGTCCGCGTCCGTTTTTTTCCTATCATCTGCAAGGCAAACTTGACTTTGATTTTTTTTTCACTTTTAATGACTGGTGATCCTCCAAAAATCAAGGAAGACACACGGAAACAAAAACGGAAACGGATCACGGAACAACGGAACAGCTTTTTGCGGACCGCAAAAAAATACTGTCGTGTGCATGAGGCCTTAATAAGAGAACCGCTTTAAGTCCTCTTTTTGGATATTTTAAAAATGCCATGTAAGGGCTCTTTCACACTTGCTTTATTGTCTTCCGGCATAGAGTTCCGTCGTCGGGGCTCTATGCCGGAAGAATCCTGATCAGGATTATCCTAATGCATTCTGAATGGAGAGAAATCCGTTCAGGATGCATCAGGATGTCTTCAGTTCCGGAACGGAACGTTTGTTGGCCGGAGAAAATACCGCAGCATGCTGCGCTTTTTGCTCCGGCCAAAAATCCGGAACACTTGCCGCAAGGCCGGATCCGGAATTAATGCCCATTGGAAGGCATTGATCCGGATCCGGCCTTAAGCTAAACGTCGTTTCGGCGCATTGCCGGAGCCGACATTTAGCTTTTTCAGAATGGTTACCATGGCTGCCGGGACGCTAAAGTCCTGACAGCCATGGTAAAGTGTAGCGGGGAGCGGGGGAGCAGCATACTTACCGTCCGTGCGGCTCCCAGGGCGCTCCAGAGTGACGTCAGGGCGCCCCAAGCGCATGGATCACGTGATCACATGGATCACGTCATCCATGCGCATGGGGCGCCCTGACGTCATTCTGGAGCGCCCCGGGAGCCGCACGGACTGTAAGTATACTGCTCCCCCGCTCCCCGCTCCTACTATGGCAACCAGGACTTTAATAGCGTCCTGGGTGCCATAGTAACACTGAAAGCATTTGGAAGACGGTTCCGTCTTCAAATGCTTTCAGTACACTTGCGTTTTTCCAGATCTGGCGGGCACCTCCGGCAACGGAAGTGCATGCCGGATCCCAACAACGCAAGTGTGAAAGAGGCCTAAGACGCCCATTTTATACAGTGCATGAAAATATCTGTTTTGTGCAGGAAACTTAGTTCTAGTTTAGTTTGAAGTTTTACCTGAAATTGTATCCTGAAGAAACAGATTTTTCTGTGAATTTATTATCCAAGCGAGTGAATGAATATCGCGGATGACACTCAGATTCGTCTCGGTCAAGGTTACAGTCCCATTCTATCTGAATGCCAATAACTCCACCCTGAGAAAAGTAGTAGATTTGGCCTTTCAGTTACAACATTTTTATTTTGTTGCTATGTGCTGCTGACATGGTAACATTTTCTACACTCCAATTATTATAGCCTTTGAGGAGAGAAATAACTTTACAGTATGCATAGTTCCTTAAAGGGAACCTGTCATCTGGATTTGGGGTATAGAGCACATCCGCAATACCCAGTCCCCATAGCTCTGTGTGCTTTTATTGTGTAAAAAAAACGATTTGATACATATGCAAATTAACCTGAGATGAGTCAGAGCTTGAAAATATGACTCTTCTCCGGTCACACAAGTAAGATATGACTCTTTTATGTTAATTTGCATATGTATCAAATCGTTTTTTTGACACAATAAAAGCACACAGAGCTATGGGGACTGGGTATTGCGGATGTGCTAGTGGCCATCTAGCAACCCATGTCCTCAGCTCTATACACAAAATCCCAGTGACAGGTTCCCTTTAAAAAATTCACTAGGGGACAACAAACATTTTATTAATAAAACATTGCTTCCTACCCTGCCTTCATGAAACAGATTATTGTCAATGTGCTGTTACAACGCGATTGATGTTATCCTGCAATATTCTGCTTCTTCCTAGTTTCTTCATGTACCTCCAGCTTGGAACATAATTTTGCTTTTAGTTTTTAAAATACTGTGCTTATTAATTTTCCATTATATTTGGAGTCTGTTTTAATGATCTCCAGGTTCCTTTTACAAAGCCATTGCAATGTATGTTAAAAGGGGAAGCTTATTAGTACTTCAAAACAGCGCCACTCTTTTTTATGATGGTGTCTGGTATTGCAACTCAGCCTCATTGTAACAATATCTGCTCCAGAAGCCAGGCAAAGAGGTAGGAGTTGGCATAGCGATAGCTTTTTTTCTGACTATTCTCCTGCCTTTTGTTATTGTGCTGTTTGTCTCTCTTGGTTTTGATTTGGCTTGTCTCTGTTGTGGATTCTGATTTTGATTTGGCTTTGTGTTTTTTTTCCCTACAGTTCTTACCCTGCTCACTCCACCTGCTAGCAGCAACCCGGGAAACACAAGATAGGGTTCTTTATCACTCGCAGGGACCGCTCGGGGTTAACTAGTTATATTCTTGAGTGGGATTGCCCCTTTTGGGATGGCAATTCTGCTGTAGGCAGGGCTCTTGTACCTATAGGGGCGTGCAGGCCAAGTGCTGAACCTGGTAAGGCTACTTTCACACTGACACAATATGGTGCAATTGAAAACGGATCCGCCTCCCATTGACTTTCAGTGTAAGTCAAAACGGATACGTTTGCATTATCATGAACAAAAAAATAAATTATGCAAACGGCTTCGTTCTGAACAGATACAAGCATTTGCATTATCGGTGTGGATCCGTCTGTGCAGATACAAGACAGATCCGCACCTAACGCAGGTGTGAAAGTAGCCTAACTTGCATTCAGTATGGCAGTGGATGTGCCTTTGCTTAACAGGTCATAGCACTCTCACAGTTTTGTCACAACCATTGAACGTATTTTTCATTGTATAAGATGTACTTTCTCCCCCCCATTATGTACGTAAGTTCGCGCAATAGCCTGGCACTGTGCAATGTCTGGTCACAGTGCAGAGCAGCCCAGAAAAGGAGAGGTAAGTTGTTTTATTTATTTTTTGTCTGATGAAGATTGTGGGTCTGATCTGATGTCTTGTGAAGATTTGAGGGGGGGGGGGTCTAAGGAAGAGTCTGATCTGAGATCTTATGATGACTTGGGGTCTGAAGAAGATTGTGGGTCTGATCTGAGGTCTGGTGAAGATTGGGGGTCTGAAGAAGATTGGGGGTCTGATCTGAGGTCAGGTGAACATTGGGGGGTCTGAAGAAGATTGTGGGTCTGATCTGAGATATAATGAAGATTGGGGTCTGATCGGAGATTTAATGAAGATTGGAGGGGTCTGATAAAGTTTGGGGGTCTGATCTGAGGTCTGGTGAAGATTAGGGGTCTGAAGAAAATTGGGGGTCTGATCTGAGGTCTGGTAAAGATTGGGGGTCTGAAGAAGATTGGGGTCTTATCTGAGATCTAATGATGATTGGGGGTCTGATCTGAGATCTCGTGAAAATTGGGGGTCTGAAGAAGATTGGGGGTCTGATCTGAGATCTAATGAAGATTGGGAGTCTGATTTGAGGTCTGGTGAAGATTGGGGAGTCTGATCTGAGGTCTGATAAAAAAATATATTATATTTCTTATTTTCCTCCTCTAAAACCTAGGTATGTCTTATAGAGCAAAAAATATGGTACTTGAAAATTACCGTATGGTAAGGCTGCTCATTTACAGGTTACTGTTGCAGTGAAATTCTTGTTCAGTAAAACATCATATGTCTTCACACAGTTTTTCCCATCTAAATTGTTGGTGTATTTATAATCTTAAATATCCAGTATATTATAGACTCATGTGGGGCAACATTATACACTGATTAATACAGAAGACCAAAATGTAGACTCTTCATAGTAGTAAACAGACAATACAATTAACAGTTTTCTCATTGTAGAAATGCTCATTACGACATAAATCCAATTTACACATTCTCAATCCTTCATGAGAATATAAACTTATGGAACTTACTTCCATTGCCATTTCTTGAAACTTATTTCCAGACCACGAGACAATTTTTCCCAAGTAAAAGATAGGACAGTAGTGGTTCTCTTTACTATATCGACATGTCTTAAGAAATGAGTCATCTTCCGTGTTTAGAATGTTAGTTCTATGAGATACAATGCAGACAATACAGAGCAGAGTGTCACTCCACAGCTTGTGTCATATTGGTATTTCTTTTTCTATAGGAGATCTAAGTAGGTCAAAAATTCTGTGCTAATTAATTTCTTAATATATCATTATACATGTCAGAGATCCATTTCCCCTGCATAGACATTAATTTAAAGAGGTTATCTGATCAGAGACAACTACACTGATCCCTCAAGATACAATGGCCTTAGGATACAATATTTTCAACATACAATGACCTTTTCTGATCATAAGTTAAAACTAGACTCCACATACAATGTCTCAGACTCAGATCCATCCAGTCAAGGCCACTTCTCTGGTAAAATAGCTGGATTAGATGCTAGTTAGCAGCTGTTATATGTAAAGACTTGTTTTATCTCTCTTAGTTATCTGCTTATTTTTAATAAATATTAATTTTCTCTTATCTTGGATGACATTTTGGGGCTTTGGAACTGATGGTTTCAACATACAATGGTCATCCTGGAACCAATTAATATTGTAACTTGAGGGACCACTGTACTTTATAAATGTGTCTGCTCGAGCGATCAGTTAATTGCCCGGGGACCTTCTCCTGGCAATCTCAGATAACAGCTGATATTGCCAGTGCAAGTCATCAGCAGACTTATCCTTAGAGCGCAGGCGCTCTGATTCGGCGCAGGCGCTCTGAGATGAGGAGGCTCGCCTCCTCAGCACTCCCTCAGTGCGCCTGCGCCGATGACGTCTTCTATTTCGGTGATGTCATCGGCGCAGGCGCACTGAGGGAGTTCTGAGGAGACGAGCCTCCTCATCTCAGAGCGCCTGCGCCGAATCAACACAGGCGCGCGATTTTTGAAATGCCGACAGGGCTGGCCGGAGGAGGAGATCCCGGCTAGCCCTGTCAATCAACACGACGAGGGGGCGGATTTCTGCAGCAGCTACCAGCAAGTAGCCGCCCTACTTGCTGGTAGAGACCGAATTTACATATGATAAAACTTCGTTTTTTTAATAAACTGCTGGATCAAAGTAAGTATCACAATTATATTTTCATATATCGCAATATAACTAATTTAACTAGCCTCAAAAAAAAAGTCACTTTAGTGGGGTGACAGGAGCCCTTTAAAGGGATTGTCCCATCTTGACATTTTTGGGACAAGATGGGAGTGTCTGCTGAGAGTTACAGAAGCAGTGTAACTTGTTCTGCTACACTGTCTGTGCACCTCCCATGAGAGCGGAGTGCTGGCCCATTTTCACAAGCCCAGCCACCTGGGGCTAGCGCTTAGTCCCATGTCACTGCGAAAATGGAGAGATGGGACAACCGCTTTAAAAAGTTCCAAAAAGAGGTGCAGTTATACTTCAAGTAGGAGGTGGTGTACAAAAGCCGGAGTAGTATATGTAGACAGAAGTGTCATGTTTAAAGATTAAAAGGAGTTGTATCAAATAGTAGGGGGCACTCAACTACCTGGTACCAGATGGACAAATGTGATATGAGCAATAGCAAATGTTTATTCAAATAACTGGAATAAGTAGTGGTGTAATCCACTTCATCAAACATAAAAGACAGTGTAATAATATGAGAACATTCAATCACACATGATGGCGCCATGAAAAATAATAATAAATATACATGTAAAATATTAAAAATGTTAAAAAATGTCACTGGAGGCTCCTGGTAATAAATGGTGTATATAGGAGCCCGATCGTTGGAGCTCTAGGGCTCTTGTTTGGGGCAAATTAGTTTATATAGGTCCGCAATACCGTAACTATAAGAACTCCAGGTGTAGGGTATCCAGGTAACACAACAATCTCTTGTGTGAGATAATGCTGATCTCAGAAAGGGGTTGGTTGCTACAGCCTGCTTCCTATATACCGTTGCTCCGCTACAAGGCATGTGCTATGATAGGCATACGGTAACTGAAAGAAGACATTAGCGTGGGTACATATATATTAAGTACTTTACCCCTGCAGAAGGCGTCTGATCCGATTAGGTTTCACTTGGAAGATCCAGTCTGCATGCGGTCGGACGCCAAAGTGTGTATCAAGGACCTTCCGCCTTGTTCCACGTGATCCCTGGTCATGTGATCGGAGAAGATCCACGTGATCGGAGGGGAGGGTTCAGGAGGCTGGATACGCTTAGATGGTTTTGCTAGTTGGGCGCGCACCTGTTAAACTGGAAACAATGTGGTATTTATAGTATTCGTAGCCACATGTGATATGTGGGATCCCTTGGGTATGATAGCTGCTACACAGTGGTGTAACTAGAGTGTTATGGGCCCCAGTGCAAAGAAGCGGCAGATTTTCTTACGAAGGGCTCTTTCCCGTATGGCTAGTCCGCTGTGTTAATGAGGGCCAAGCCCCATTCCGGACAGCAGAGACACGGAGCAGTAACATAATTGATAATGCTCTGTGCCTCTCTGTGACCTTTTTACTACAAAATCAAAGTGAGATAAAGTTGTCACTGTGAGTTTGTAGCAAAACGATCATAGAGAGGCAAAGAGCATTATCAATCATGTCAGTGCTCCGTGTCTCTGCTGTCCGGAGCGGGGCTTGGCACTCTTTCACACAGCGGATTAGCCACACGGGATCCGCTCGTGTTAAAGAGCCGTAAGCCCAATGCATGGCTACACTAACCCAGTCCTAATAAAATCTGGTCCTACCTCATCCAGGGTGTCGCTGGCGTCAGCGTGATGTCCACTGGATCCAGAACAAGGTCCCTGTGTGACGAGGGGACATCCTCTGCGTCTGGAGGAAAGAAGGTTTGTACACAAACATAGAAGAGGATTCTTTACGGTAAGAGCAGTGAGACTATGGAACTCTCTGCCTGAGGAGGTGGTGATGGTGAGTACAATAAAGGAATTCAAGAGGGGCCTGGATGTATTTCTGGAGTGTAATAATATTACAGGATATAGCTACTAGAGAGGGGTCGTTGATCCAGGGAGTTATTCTGATTGCATGATTGGAGTCGGGAAGAAATTTTTTATTTCCCTAAAGTGGAGAAAATTGGCTTCTACCTCACAGGGTTTTTTGCCTTCCTCTGGATCAACTTGCAGGATGACAGGCCGAACTGGATGGACAAATGTCTTTTTTCGGCCTTATGTACTATGTTACTATGTTACTATGTTACTATGATAGAGAAAAAAATGAATAATCACATAAGGAAGGGATGGTGACTGCCCCTATGAAATCACCAGCAGGGGGCGCTGTGCCTGGTAGACTGAGCTATGCCAATAGGGGGCAGTAGGGGGCCTGGTAGACTGAGCTATGCCAATAGGGGGCAGTAGGGGGCCTGGTAGACTGAGCTATGCCAATGTATAGCAGGGTAATTTAGGACATTTACCCTAAGTGCTACCACACAGTACTAATGCCCACATTGTGGCCCCTCACAGTACTAATGCCCACCTTGTGGCCTTTCACAGTAATTAAGCCCACCTTGTGGTCCCTTCACAAAAGTTATGTCCTTCTTGTGGCCCCTCACAGCAGTTATGCCCACCTTTGTTCCTGTCACAGTAGTTATGCCCAGATATGTGCCCCCTAACAGTAGTTATGCCAAATATGTGCCCCCTAACAGTAGTTATGCCAAATATGTGCCCCCTCACGGTATTTATGCCAGATATGTGCCCCCTCACAGTAGTTATGCCCAGATATGTGCCCCTCACAGTGGATGTGCCCAGATATGGGCCCGCTCACAGTAGTTATGCCCAGATATGTGCCCCTCACAGTGGATATAGCCAGATATGTGCCCCCTCACAGTAATGGCCAGATATGTTCCCCCTCACAGTAGTTATGGCCAGATATGTGCCCCTCACAGTAGTTATGCCAGATTATGTGCCTCTCACAGTAGTTATGACCAGATATGTGCCCCCCTACAGTGGTTATGCCAGATTATGTGCCCCTCACATTAAATATGCCCACATATGTGCCCCTCACAGTGGTTATGCCAGATTATGTACCCCCCTCCCTCACAGTAGTTGTGCCTTCATATGTGCCCTCTCATAGTTATGCCTTTATATGTGCCCCCCCTCACAGTAGTTATGCCAGATATGTGCCCCCATACAGTGGTTATGCCAGATATGTGCCCCCCTACAGTGGTTATGCCAGATATGTTCCCCCCTACAGTGGTTATGCCAGATTATGTGCCCCTCACATTAGATATGCCCACATATGTGCCCCTCACAGTGGTTATGCCAGATTATGTGCCCCCCCTCACAGTAGTTGATATATGTGCCCCCTCATAGTTATGCCTTTATATGTGCCCCCCTCACAGTAGTTATGACAGATTAGGTGCCCCCTCAGTAGAGATGCCCACTTTTGTGCCCCCCCTTCCCCTTTGCCCCCGGTCTGCAGTGTTAGGAAAAGGAAAAAAAACACATACTTACCCTCTTCCCTGATGTTGCGCTGCCACACCCACATCGCGCTGCTGGCTGTACTGAAGGCAGTTTCCCGGGCCTTCAGAGCTCCTCCCACAGCCAGCAGCGCGATGTGCGGCCAGCAGAGGGAGCGCTAGAGCTCCTGCTTCACTGATGATCTGGAGACAGCTCGGCACTCGGCAGTGACAAGAACTGCCGGGCCGAGTGTATGTGAGTGAGTGCGCTCGTCCCCCCTCTTCCTCCTCCCGCCCCTGCGCAAACCTCCCTCACCTTGCCTCATAATATTAAACATGTAATGGAGCGCCCTGATGGGGCCCGGCATTGTCACTGTACTTCATGCCGGGCCCACATCACAGCTCTTCATTACATGTTAGTACAGCGGGCCCCCTCCCCCCGCCGGTCCCGGTCGCAGTCGCACCCCCTGCGACCGCGATCGTTACGCCCCTGCTGCTACAACCAAACGCGTTTCGGGGTCTGAACTTGCCCCTTCCTCAGTGGTCCGAGCAACGGTATATAGAAAGCAGGCTTCAGCAACCCCTTTCTGATATCGGCATTATCTCACACAAGAGATTGTTGTGTTACCTGGATACCCTACACCTGGAGTTCTTATAGTTACGGTATTGCAGACCTATATAAACTCATTTGTCCCAAACTAGAGCCCTAACGATCGGGCTCCTCTATACACCATTTATTACCAGGAGCATCCAGTGACATTTTTAACATTTTTAATATTTTACATGTATTTTTATTATTATTTTTCATGGCGCCATCATGTGTGATTGAATGTTCTCATATTATTACACTGTCTTTTATGTTTGATGAAGTGGATTTCACCACTA